>NC_092113.1:17768022-18439657 GCF_045679555.1 Salvelinus alpinus
GATTTTTACCTTGCCAGCTCGTGGATACGATCTAGCAACCTTTCGGTTACTGGCCCAACGCTCTAACCACTAGGCTACCTGCCGCTCAATTTAGGCAGGTTACCTTCGCTTCCTTGGGCACAGGGACTATGGTGGTCTGCTTGAAACATGTAGGTACTGTATTACAGACTCGGTCAGGGAGAGGTTGAAAATGTCAGTGAAGACACTTGCCAGTTGGTCCCGCATGCTTTGAGCACACGTCCTGGTATTTTGCCTGGCCCCCCGGCTTTGTGAATGTTGATCTGTTTAAAGTTCTTGCTCACATTGGCTACAGAGAGCGTTATTACACAGTCATCCAGAACAGCTGGTGCTCTCGTGCATGCTTCGGTGTTGCTTGCCTCGAAGCTAGCATAAAAGGCATTTACCTCGTCTGGTAGGCTCGCGGCACTGGGCAGCTCGCGTCTGGGTTTCCCTTTGTAGTCTGTAATAGTTTTCAAGCCCTGCCACATCCGACGATCGTCAGAACTGGTGTAGTAGGATTCAATCTTAATCCTGTATTGATGCTTTGCTTGTTTGATGGTTCGTCTGAGGGCATAGCGGGATTTCTTATAAGCATCCGTATTAGAGTCCCGCTCCTTGAAAGCGGCAGCTTTAGCCTTTAGCTCGATGCGGATGTTGCCTGTAACCCATGGCTTCTGGTTGGGATATGTACGTATGGTCACTGTAGGGACGACGTCGTTGATGCACTTATTGATGAAGCTAATGACTGAGGTGGTATACTCCTCAATGCCATTGGATGAATATGAACATGAACATATTCTAGTCTATGCTAGAAAAACAGTCCTGTAGCGTTGCATCCGTGTCATCTGGCCACTCCCGTTTTGTGCGAGTCACTGGTACTTCCTGCTTTAGTTTTTGCTTGTAACTAGGAATCAGGAGGATAGAATTATGGTCAGATTTGCCAAATGGAGTGCGGGGGAGAGCTTTGTATGTATCTCTGTGTGTGGAGTAAAGGTGGTCTAGAGTTTTTTTCCCTCTAGTTGCACATGTGACATGCTGGTAAAAATTTGGTACAACTGATTTAAGTTTGCCTGCATTAAAGTCCCCGGCCACTAGGAGCACCGCTTCTGGATGAGCATTTTCTTGTTTGCTCATGGCCTTATAGAGTTGGTTGAGTGCGGTCTTAGTGCCAGCATTGGTCTGTGGTGGTAAATAGACAGCTACGGATAATATAGGTGAGAACTCTCTTGGTAGATAGTGTGGTCTAAGGCTTATCAAAAGGTACTCTACCTCAGGCGAGCAATGCCTCGAAACTTCTTTAATATTAGACATCACGCACCGGATGTTATTGACAAATAGACACACACCCCCACCCCTCTGTTCTGCCGGTGCATGGAAAATCCCGTCAGCTCTATATTATCCATATTAACATGTTAATTCAGTTCACGTAACAGGGTTGATCTTAAAATGAGGGACTGACAGAAATGAATCACTAATAAGTAAATAAGTAATAATCTCCAGAAATGACTTTGTCAAATCAACAAAATAACTAGGGCATAACTAGGGCTTTACAATTATGGTGAAAACATGGAGAAATGTTAGGGTTAAATGGGTTAAAATCTTCCAAGAAGTCACAGAGGGTGCACAGAGGGACATGTCAAAATACTGAAATTTGGAACTTTAGAAAGCTCTATGCAGTCTGGCCGTCCGACCAAACTGAACAGTTCCTTGAACTTCATGGTATCGTGTCTGCTCTGACATGCACTGCCAACTGTGGGACCTTACACTGAGTGTACAAAACATTAAGAACACCTGCTTTTCCCATGACCTAGCCTGAACAGGTGAATCCAGGTGAAAGCTATGATCCCTTATTGATGTCACTTGTTAAATCCACTTCAATCATTTTAGCAGAAAGGGAGGAGACTTTTAAGATTTTTAAGCCTTGAGACAATTGAGACATGGATTGTGTATGTGTGCCATTCAGAGGGTGAATGGGCAAGACAAAATATTTAAGTGCCTTCGAACAGAGTATGGTAGTAGGTGCCAGGCACACCAGTTTGTGTCAAGAACTGCAATGCAGCTGGGTTTTTTCACACGCAACAGTTTCCCATGTGTATCAAGAAGGTGTTCTTAATGTTTTGTACACTCAGTGTATATAGACAGGTGTGTTTCTTTCAAAATCATGTCCAGTCAAATTACTTGGCCACAGGTGGACTCCAATTAATTTGTAGAGTCATCTGAAAGATTATGAAAGGAAATTTGATGCACCTAAGCTCAATTTGGAGTGTCATAGCAAAGGGGTGTGAATACTTATGTAAATGAGATATTTCTGTATTTAATTTTCAATAAATTTGATTAAAAAAATTTAAAAAAGGGTTTCAATTTGTCATTATGGGGTATTGTGTGTAGGTGGGCAAGAATATATACGTATATATTTTAATAGTTTTTGAATTCAGGCTGTAACACAACAAAATGTGTAATAAGTCAAGGGGTTTTGAATGAAGACTTAAAAAAATAAAAAAAATAAAAAAATGTGATCTTGTCTCATCGCTACAACTCCCCAATGGGCTCGTGAGGCGAAGGTCGAGTCATGCGTCCTCCAAAATATGACCCGCCAAACCGCGCTTCTTAACACCCGCCTGCACCAATGTGTCGGAGGAAACTTTCAACTGAAGACAGCCTGCAGGCGCCCGGCCCGCCACAAGAAGTCACTAGAGTGTGATGAGACAAGTAAAGCCCCACTAGCCAAACCCTCCCCTAACCCAGATGACGCTTTGCCAATTGTGCGCCACCCTATGGAACTCCCGATCATGGCCAGTTGTGATACATAGTGTCTCCTCTAGCACTGCGATGCAGTGCCTTAGACCGCTGCGCCACTTGGGAGGTCCCAAATTAATACTTTCTGAAGGCACTGTATATCATGTGTATATGACAAATAAATAAACTTGAACTTGATAGTTCCATCTGTGCCATTGACTTAGTCTGGCTTTAATTCCAGTTTGTCTATGAATTAATAATTGATATGATGGATTCATGTCTCCATCTCAGGCCTAAATAGCATAATTAATGATATATGAGTGATAAAGTATGGTCACATTTCATTTTCTCTGTTAAACCTACCCTTTGGAATGACTTCGATAGCAACAGTGAATCTATTTCATTTTTAAGTGGAGATCTCTCAACAATCATTCTAACGACAGCACAATTGGTAATAGTCAGTGACAAATATCATAGCTAAGCAGGGCTGGGTTAAAACCAAGGGTTGGAACCGGTTGAGGGAACAGAACCAAAAACCAGATAATATAGAAATGATTTGAGGAACGGAACCCCAAATGGAAAAAAAGTGATATATCCTCTGTCAGGTTTTGGCCAAGACTGTTCGGGTTTTGGTCACTAGATGTCCCCATTGCACCTTTTTTGTACCTTTTGTTTTTCTTGCTCTAATTATTGTTTGCACCTGTAGGTCATTCCCTTGTTAGTATTTAAACCCTGTGTGTTCCTCAGTTCCTTGCTCAGTGTTTGTAAGTTAGCACCCAGCCTCAGCCCAAGCCTTGTTCTTTACAGATATTTCTTTTATTGGATTTTCCAGAGGTTCTCTGGTTTAGTTCTTGTGTATATTTTGAGTAGTCTTTTGAGGTTTGTTTTTTCCCTGCTGTTTTTTACCACTTTGTGGAGTTTCTTTTGTATTTTGGAGGATTTCCATTTTGTGCCTCTTGGCTTTATTTTTGGACATTGTGGATTTAGTTTCTTTGCCTGAAGATTTTGTTCTTTAATTAAACCACCATCTCTAGTACTGCTGTGTCTGCCTCATCTTCTGGGTTCTGACGATTATTAGTGACTGTTTCTCGCACCGGGTCCTGACATCCTCCTGACAGAAACACTGAGCCATTATAATGAACCCAGAGGCAGCCAGTACCCAGGATCTTTTTTCCATGCTGTCCCACCACGAGGGGACTGTCCAACGCCACGAAGCTGCTCTGGTTCAGCAAGAGGCCTTAATGGCTAGACATTCTCAACTTCTGTCAGAGATGCTGACTTCCATAAAGCAGATTTCGGATCGACTTTCCCCGGCAACCGCTTCTGCTCCAGTTCATCAGATTCAAGTGCCCCTGGCAGTTAACCCCCTGGCTGAACCTCGTCTGCCGCCTCCCCAACGGTTCTCAGGGGATCCGAGTGTTTGTAAGGGGTTTTTCACCCAATGTTCTCTCTCCTTTGAGCTGCAACCATCGTCGTTTCCCACCGACCGGTCCAAGATAGCATATATCATCACCCTGCTGTCGGAAAAAGCCCTAGCCTGGGCTACTGCTGTGTGGGATGCCCAAAGTCCCTGCTGTGCCAGCTACTCTACCTTTGCTGAAGAATTCAAGCGAGTGTTTCAAGGTCCTACCAACGGCCCTGACTCAGCCAAACAGCTCCTGACTCTCCGCCAAGGTCGGCGCAGCGTGACGGACTATGCCATCCAGTTCCGCACTGTGGCAGCAGCAAGTGGCTGGAACGACGAGGCGCTCACAGTGTGTTTTTTGAAGGGTCTTTCTGACACCATCCAAGATGAACTGGCCACTCGGGAACCACCGGACAACCTCGAGTCCCTTATCAAGTTGGCTTCACGCATAGACCAGCGTCTGAGAGAGAGAGAGAACTCAACCGTAGACCGCTCACCCTAGCTCCTATCGGTTCCAGCTCCGAGTCTCCACCTTTATCCTCGCTGGCTCCACCAGAACCCATGCAGGTTGGACGCATCTCCCAGGCTGAGAGAGACCGCCGGATGAGGGAGCGATGCTGTCTATATTGCGGCAAACCGGGCCATTTCCGCTCCACGTGTCCCGGGCTCCAGGGAAACGCACTCTCCCGTGCAGGCCTGGGAGGACTGTAACGGGAAACATAACCTCCTCCCATCCATCCAACTCCCGCCTGCTCATTCCAGTTACCCTTTCCTGGGACGACCACGAGTTTTCTCTTCAAGCCTTGGTAGACTCTGGAGCCGCAGGTAACTTCATGGATGGGGTCTGGGCGAAAGAGAATGGCGTTCCTTCTGAACCTCTGAGTGACCCCATAAGGGTTACTACGTTGGATAGAAGCCCTTTGGGATCTGGACTTGTTACTCGTGCCACTACCCCCTTGCGACTTTCAATTTCCCAACACCAGGAAGTGATGAACTTTCATCTGATCTCCTGTTCCGAGTTCCCTCTCGTCCTTGGTTATCCCTGGCTTCACAGCCATAACCCTCACATCGACTGGTCTGTGGGCACTATCAAGCAGTGGGGTCCTACGTGCCAAGCCACTTGTATCTTCCCGAGTTCCCCGAGTTCCCCTTCCGAGTCTCTAGAATCCATCGACCTGTCCCGAGTTCCCGAGTGTTACCATGACCTCAAACTGGTATTTAGCAAACAGAGGGCCACCAAACTACCACCCCATAGACCTTACGATTGCACCATCGACCTGTTTCCGGGGACCTGCCCTCCCAGGGGTCGGATCTTTTCCCTTTCTCCTCCCGAACGAGCTGCTATGGATACCTACATCAAGGACGCTCTGGCAGCAGGCTTCATGCGTCCATCTACCTCGCCGGCGGGAGCAGGGTTTTTCTTTGTGGCCAAGAAAGACGGTGGATTACGACCTTGCATCGACTACCGGGGACTCAATGCCATAACCGTCCGTAACCGCTACCCGCTACCCCTTATGGCCACAGCCTTTGAGCTGCTCCAGGAAGCAGTTGTCTTCACTAAGCTTGACCTGCGGAACGCATACCATCTTGTGCGGATCAAACCCGGGGACGAGTGGAAGACCGCTTTCAACACGCCTACTGGTCACTACGAATACTCGGTGATGCCCTTCGACCTGACCAACGCTCCGGCTGTGTTCCAAGCGCTCATAAACGATGTGCTTAGGGATATGCTTAACATCTTCGTGTTTGTTTACTTGGATGACATCCTCATCTTTTCGAGCTCCCTTCAAGAACACACTAAGCATGTCAGACAAGTGCTCAAACGCCTCCTAGACAGCCATTTGTACGTTAAGCCGGAAAAGTGTGAATTCCATTCCTCTCGAGTACAATTCCTGGGATTTATAGTGGAACCCGGTCGAGTCCAGATGGACCCCAAGAAGGTAGGGGCGGTAGCGGATTGGCCCACCCCCAAGTCCGTTAAGGAAGTTCAGCGTTTCCTGGGCTTCACCAACTTTTACCGCAAGTTCATCAAGAACTTCAGCTCGGTGGCAGCCCCTCTCTCAGCTGTAACCAAGGGTGGCAACACAAGGTTTCTGTGGGGAAGAGAAGCTGAGACGGCCTTCCAAGGACTCAAGCAGCGCATCCTCTCTGCTCCCATCCTGACACTACCAACGGCGGATGAACCTTTTGTGGTGGAGGTAGACGCATCAGAGGTTGGGGTTGGAGCTGTCCTGTCTCAGAGGGGTGAAGACAAGAAGCTTCATCCTTGCGCCTTCTTCTCTCACCGGCTTACCCCGGCCGAGAGGAATTACGATGTGGGGGATCGTGAACTCCTAGCGGTTAAGATGGCATTGAAGGAATGGAGACACTGGCTCGAGGGGGCTTCTCAACCGTTTCAAGTGCTTACGGACCACATAAATCTGGAGTATATCCAGCAGGCGAAGCGGTTGAACTCCAGACAAGCTCGATGGTCTCTTTTCTTCAGCCGATTTCAGTTTATCCTCACCTATAGACCCGGGTCGAAGAATCTCAAACCGGACGCCTTGTCACGAATCTACTCTCCTGCCATTCGAGAAGATACTGACATGACTGTCCTTCCAGCCGCTAAGATCGTGGCTCCGATCTCGTGGCAAGTGGAGGATACCGTGAAACAAGCTCAAGCCATCGAACCGGGCCCTGGAGGAGGTCCTGCTAATCGGTTGTTTGTTCCCAAGGCAGCAAGGTCCCAAGTCCTTCTGTGGGGGCACTCCTCTCGCCTCACCTGTCACCCGGGCGTAGGTCGCACCTTGGAGTTCATCCAGCGTAAGTTCTGGTGGCCCACCATAAAAGAAGACGTTGCCACTTTCGTCAAGGCCTGTTCCGTGTGCTGCCAGGGCAAATCTTCTCACCTCCGCCCTCAAGGACTCCTTCACCCTTTATCTATTCCCCACCGACCCTGGTCCCATATCTCGTTGGACTTTATTACTGGCCTTCCTCCGTCCCATGGTAATACTACGATCCTAGTCATCATCGACAGGTTTTCTAAGGCGGCCAGGTTTGTTCCCTTGACCAAATTACCTTCTGCCAAGGAAACAGCTGAGTTGGTGATTAACCATGTGTTCCGAGTCTTTGGGATTCCGCAAGATATGGTTTCCGACAGAGGTCCCCAGTTCGCCTCAAGGTTTTGGAAGGCCTTCTGCCAACTCATAGGGGCCACGGCCAGTTTATCTTCAGGGTACCATCCGGAGTCCAATGGCCAAACTGAGAGGATGAATCAGGAGCTGGAAACCACCCTCAGATGCATGGTTTCCAACAACCCGTCCACATGGTCATCCTTCATTGTTTGGGCCGAGTACGCGCACAACACCTTGTGCTCCTCCTCCACTGGTATATCCCCGCATGAGTGTCAGTTTGGCTATGCGCCTCTATTGTTCCCGGACCAGGAGGCAGAAGTCAGAGTGCCTTCAGCCTCGAGGTTCATCAGACGCTGTCGGCTTACGTGGAAGAAGGCACGTCTTAATCTTCTGCGTTCCTCTCAGCAGTACCAACGACAAGCCAACAGACGTCGCCGTCCCGGTCCTACCCTGTACCCCGGCCAGAGAGTATGGCTCTCAACTAAGAACTTACCACTACGGGTGGAGTCTCGCAAGCTGTCCCAGAGGTTCATCGGCCCCTTTAAGATTGCCAGGAGAGTCAATCCCATTACTTTTCGCCTGCACTTACCCAGATCCCTTAAGATCAATCCAACATTTCACATTTCTTTATTAAAACCTGTTGTTTTTTCTCCCCTTATCCCGGCAGGCAGACCTCCCCCTCCGCCCCGTGTCATCGGTGGCCAGTCGGCTTATACCGTCCACCGGATACTGGATTCCCGCCGGGTGCAGCGGTCCTGGCAGTATCTGGTGGACTGGGAAGGCTACGGTCCCGAGGAGCGCTCCTGGGTTCCTGCCAAGGACATACTGGACCCTGACCTCATTCGTCAGTTCAGGACCCTCCACCCTGAGAAGGCTGGTAGGAACGTCAGGAGCCGTTCCTAGGAGGGGGATTCTGTCAGGTTTTGGCCAAGACTGTTCGGGTTTTGGTCACTAGATGTCCCCATTGCACCTTTTTTGTACCTTTTTGTTTTTCTTGCTCTAATTATTGTTTGCACCTGTAGGTCATTCCCTTGTTAGTATTTAAACCCTGTGTGTTCCTCAGTTCCTTGCTCAGTGTTTGTAAGTTAGCACCCAGCCTCAGCCCAAGCCTTGTTCTTTACAGATATTTATTTTATTGGATTTTCCAGAGGTTCTCTGGTTTAGTTCTTGTGTATTATTTGAGTAGTCTTTTGAGGTTTGTTTTTTCCCTGCTGTTTTTTACCACTTTGTGGAGTTTCTTTTGTATTTTGGAGGATTTCCATTTTGTGCCTCTTGGCTTTATTTTTGGACATTGTGGATTTAGTTTCTTTGCCTGAAGATTTTGTTCTTTAATTAAACCACCATCTCTAGTACTGCTGTGTCTGCCTCATCTTCTGGGTTCTGACGATTATTAGTGACTGTTTCTCGCACCGGGTCCTGACATCCTCTTCCGGAACATAACTGTTATTTTAAAAGCATGGGAACCGGTTAATTACATTCTTTTACATTCCGGGCATTTTTTTCCAGTCCCACAAAAATCGCAACACAGCGCCTATGCAAAGCCCTCACTCTCACTCAAAAACTTATTCCAGCGTCTGCCTGCCAGCTGGAAATCTGTGTCAGGGTGTGTGTGTAGGCTACCTTTCCCTCCCCTCTGAAGCATAGGTTACTATAGCCTACTGACAACGTTACAAGCATGATTCAGAAATTAGGGAGAGATGTTTAAAATAATGGATTAACCTATTCAATGCTAGTTAAGGATATTATAGTAATCATGTTTGTTAACTTCAAAATGGTAAGATGTGTTTTTAATTATTGTGCTGCTCTGCACACACAAGCATGTTAGCTAGCTAGCTAACGTTTGCTCTGTGTCACGACTCCCACCGAAGGTGGCTCTCCTGCCTGTTCGGGCAGTGCTCGGCGGTCGTCGTCGCCGGTCTACTAGCCGCCACCGATCCCCTTTTCCTTTTCTGTTTGTTTGGTCTTATTGGTTGCACCTGTCTCTTATTTTGTTTCTTGATTCATGTCTATTTAAGCCTGTTAGGCCCGCCTATTTTTGTGCGGGATTGTTTTTCTGTTCGTCAGGTTGTGCATGTTTGTGTTCCTGTCCGTTTGTGCCCTGTGTTGGGTTGGACTATTTTCTGTCGATTTTCGCCCGTTGTTTTGGGCGATCGTTTTGGGATCCTAGTAAAGTCGGTTTCCCCAGTATCCTCTGCTCTCTGCATCTGACTCTGCACCCACCACTCCTGGCGTTGGTGACAGAATCCTGCACCTTCAAATGGAGTCAGCAGGAGCAGCTGCACCTCCTCTCCCATCCATGGAGGAGCGAGTCCTCCATCATACGGCCATTCTCCACCGCATCGGGTCGGCAATGGACCAGATGATGGAGAGGATGGACCGATGGGAGAGGAGTGGCCTCCCCACCTCACCCCCAGCTCCTCTTCCGCCAGCACCACCTACCCCTCCTATGGCGTCCGTATCCGGTGCTCTGCGTCTGGCGCTCCCCAGGGAGTATGATGGAACGGCAGCTGGGTGCCAGGGGTTCTTACTACAGCTGGAGCTGTACCTGGCTACCGTTCGTCTGACTCCCTCATGGGAGGAGAGCGTGAGCGTCCCCGTCTCCTGTCTGACGGGTCGAGCCCTGGAGTGGGCCAACGCAGTGTGGAATGGCCCAGACTCGGCGAGGGATCACTACCCCGAGTTCACCCGCCAGTTCCGGGCCGTGTTCGACCACCCACCGGAAGGCCGAGCGGCGGGTAAACGGCTGTTTCACCTGCGACAGGAGACGAGGAGCGCGCAGGACTTTGCGCTGGAGTTCCGGACCTTGGCCGCAGGGGCGGGGGTGGAACGACAAGGCCCTGATGGACCACTATCGCTGTAGCCCCCGGGAGGACGTCCGCAGGGAGCTAGCTTGTCGGGACGCCAACCTCTCCCTCGCCGAACTTATTGACATATCCATCCGACTAGACAACCTGCTGGCTGCCCGCGGGCGTCCAGAACGGGCCCTGTTGGTTCCACCTCCAGGCCCTCCCGCTCCAATCCCCATGGAGTTAGGGGGGGCCGCATCGAGGGGGACCGGAGGAGGAGGCTCCTCCTGCACCAGGTGTGGTCGGAGAGGACACACTGCCGATCGGTGCTGGAGGAGCTCGTCTGGGAGTCGGGATGGCAGGCAGAGCACTCCTCGTTCACCCCAGGTGAGTCAGCACCAGACTCACCCAGAGCTCCCTGCTGGTCATATGTTCCTACTAATTTCTTTCTCTGAGTTTTCTCCCTCTCTACAGCATAAGGCGCTAGTCGATTCAGGCGCAGCTGGGAACTTTATGGATCGTGGGCTCGCGTTAAGGCTAGGGATTCCCCTGGTGTCGCTAGACCAACCCTTCCCCGTGCACTCCTTAGATAGCCGACCATTAGGTTCAGGGCTGGTCAGGGAGGCCACGGTTCCACTGGACATGGTAATGCAGGGGAATCATAAGGAGCGGATTAGTCTTTTCCTTATTGATTCACCTGCGTTTCCAGTGGTACTGGGGATTCCCTGGTTGGCTAATCACAATCCTGAGATTTCATGGAGACAGGGGGCTCTCCGAGGGTGTTCAGAGGAGTGTTCAGGTAGGTGTATAGGAGTTTCCATCGGTGCGACGACGGTGGAGAGTCCAGACCAGGTTTCCACTGTGCGCATTCCCTCTGAATATGTCGATTTGGCTATCGCCTTCTGTAAGAAGAGGGCGACCCAATTTCCACCTCATCGACGAGGGGATTGCGCGATAAACCTCCTGGTAAACGCTGCACTTCCCAGGAGTCACGTGTACCCATTGTCCCAGGAGGAGACAGTGGCTATGGAGACATATATCACTGAATCTCTGGGACAGGGGTACATTCGGCCCTCCACGTCACCCATCTCCTCAAGCTTATTTTTTGTGAAGGAAAAGGAGGGAGGTCTGCGTCCGTGCAGTGATTATAGAGGTCTAAATTCCATCACAGTGGGGTTTAGTTACCCGCTACCTCTCATCGCCACGGCGGTGGAATCATTTCACGGGGCGTGTTTTTTCACAAAACTGGACCTTAGGAGTGCGTATAATTTGGTGCGTATCCGGGAGGGAGATGAGTGGAAGACCGCGTTTAGTACCACATCTGGCCATTATGAGAACCTCGCCATGCCGTATGGGTTGAAGAATGCTCCAGCCGTTTTCCAATGTTTCGTAGACGAGATTCTCAGGGACCTGCACGGGCAGGGTGTGGTGGTGTATATCGATGATATACTGATCTATTCTGCCACACGCGCCGCGCACATGTCTCTGGTGCGTAGGGTACTTGGGCGACTGCTGGAGCATGACCTGTACGTCAAGGCTGAGAAATGTGTGTTCTCCAAACAGGCCGTTTCCTTCCTGGGTTATCACATTTCTACCTCTGGGTTGGTGATGGAGTGTAACCGCGTTACGGCCGTGCGTAATTGGCCAACTCCGACCACGGTAAAGGAGGTGCAGCGGTTTTTAGGGTTTGTCAATTACTACCGGAGGTTTATCCGGGGTTTTGGTCAGGTGGCTGCTCCCATTACCTCACTTTTGAAGGGGGGGCCGGCGCGCTTGCGCTGGTCAGCGGAGGTGGGCAGAGCTTTCAGTCGCCTGAAGGAGCTGTTCACCGACGCTCCCGTGCTGGTTCATCCGGACCCCTCTTTGGCGTTCATAGTGGAGGTAGATGTGTCCGAGGCTGGGGTGGGAGCCGTGCTATCACAGCGCTAGGGCACGCCACCGAAGCTCCGCCCCTGCGCTTTCTTCTCGAGGAAGCTCGGTCCGGCGGAGCGGAACTATGACGTGGGGGACCGGGAGTTGTTAGCTGTGGTCAAGGCTCTGAAGGTGTGGAGACATTGGCTTGAGGGGGCTAAACACCCTTTCCTCATCTGGACTGACCATCGTAATCTCGAGTATATCCGGGCAGCGAGGAGATTGAATCCGCGTCAGGCCAGGTGGGCCATGTTTTTTACCCGATTTCGTTTCACGATCTCCTATAGGCCAGGCTTTCTTAATACGAAGGCCGACGCGCTGTCCCGTCTCTATGACACCGAGGAGCGGTCCATCGATACTACTCGCATCCTTCCAGCTTCATGTCTGGTAGCACCGGTGGTATGGGAGGTGGACGCGGAGATCGAGCGGGTGTTACGGTTGGAACCTGCACCCCCTCAGTGTCCAGCAGGTGTTCAGTATGTGCCGCTTGGTGTCCGTGATCGTTTGATTCGATGGGCCCATACACTACCCTCTTCGGGTCATCCTGGTATCGAGAGAACAGTGCGGAGTCTTAGGGGGAGGTACTGGTGGCCCACTTTGGTTAAGGACGTGAGGTTTTATGTCTCCTCTTGCTCAGTGTGCGCTCAGAGCAAGGCTCCTCGACACCTGCCTAGAGGGAAGTTACAGCCCGTCCCCGTTCCACAACGGCCGTGGTCGCATTTGTCGGTGGATTTCCTCACCGACCTACCCCTGTCTCAGGGAAACACCACGATCCTGGTCATTGTGGATCGGTTTTCTAAGTCCTGCCGTCTCATCCCGTTGCCCGGTCTCCCTACGGCCCTACAGACTGCGGAGGCTCTGTTCACCCATGTCTTCCGGCACTACGGGGTGCCTGAGGACATCGTTTCTGATCGGGGTTCCCAGTTCATGTCCAGAGTGTGGAGGGCGTTCATGGAACGGCTGCGGGTCTCGATCAGCCTGACCTCGGGTTTTCACCCCGAGAGTAATGGGCAGGTGGAGAGAGTGAACCAGGATGTAGGTAGGTTTCTGCGGTCGTATTGCCGGGACCGGCCTGGTGAATGGGCGAGGTACGTCCCATAGGCGAAGGTGGCTCAGAATTCCCTCCGCCACTCCTCCACAAACATGTCACATTTCCAGTGCGTGTTGGGCTACCAGCCGGTTTCCATTTCGAGTGCGTGTTGGGCTACCAGCTACCAGCCGGGGTACTGTCACGACTCCCACCGAAGGTGGCTCCCCTGCCTGATCGGGCTGCGCTCAGCGGTCGTCGTTGCCGGTCTACTAGCCGCCACCGATCCCCTTTTCCTTTTCTGTTTGTTTGGTCTTATTGGTTGCACCTGTCTCTTATTTTGTTTCTTGATTCATGTCTATTTAAGCCTGTTAGGCCCGCCTATTTTTGTGCGGGATTGTTTTTCTGTTCGTCAGGTTGTGCGTGTTTGTGTTCCTGTACGTTTGTGCCCTGTGTTGGGTTGGACTATTTTCTGTCGATTTTCACCCGTTGTTTTGGCCGTTCATTTTGGGATCCTAATAAAGTCGGTTTCCCCAGTATCCTCTGCTCTCTGCATCTGACTCTGCACCCACCACTCCTGGTGTTTGTGACACTCTGGTCCAACATTAAACCAACTCGGAAATTCAAAGACATTCAAAGTTCCTCCATAGAAGACGCTCCTTCGTAGATATAATTCTGTGGGCCTAATTCAGATAATGCATGTCATAACAATATGCCCAGCGCTTCAAAGCAAGCTTCCTCATCCTCTCTCACCGGCAAAATTTCAGTTGCCTCTCGTGCCCTACAAAGTGACTGGCAGCACAGTGTGTGTGCTTGTCTTTCATTATGATTAAACCATGCTGTTACGGCAAAATACAATTTTCTCTTAAAACTTCTAACGAGTCAGAAACCCGGATCCGGGAGCACCCCCCCACCCCCCACCAGTAAAAAAGCTGAATAGCATAGCTAGCATAGCGTCACAAGTAAATAGTAGCATCTAAATATCATTCAATCACAAGTCCAAGATACCAGATGAAAGATCCACTTCTTGTGAATCCAGCAATCATTTCTGATTTTTAAAATGTTTTACAGGGAAGACACAATATGTAAATCTATTAGCTAACCACGTTAGCAAAAGACACCATTTTCTTTGTCCACCATTTTTTCTCTCCACCAGTAGCTATCACCAATTCGGCCAAATTGATAGCCACTAACCAAGAAAAAACCTCATCAGATGACAGTCTGATAACATATTTATTGTATAGGATAGTTTTTGTTAGAAAAATGTGCATATTTCAGGTAGAAATCATAGTTTACAATTGCACCCACCATCACAACTTGACTAGAATAAATACAGAGAGCAACGTGTATTACCAATTTACTCATCATAAAACATTTCTTAAAAATAGACAAAGCATAGCATTGGAAAGACACAGATCTTGTGAATTCAGACAATATTTCAGATGTTCTAAGTGTTTTACAGCGAAAACACAATAAATCGTTATATTAGCATACCACATGTGCAAACGTTACCCGAGCATTGATACAAGCCAAAGAGAGAGATAACGTAATCATCGCCAAAATGTATTAATTTTTTCACTAACCTTCTCAGAATTCTTCCGATGACACCCCTGTAACATCATATTACAACATACATATAGAGTTTGTTCGAAAATGTGCATATTTAGCCACAAAAAAACGTGGTTATAACATGACAATACTAGCAAAACTAGCCTGAAAATGTCGGGCTCCATTTTGGACAGTGATCTGGCGTAATGAATAACTAATCGTAAACTTGACTAAAAAATATAGGGTGGACAGCAATCGAAAGACAAATTAGTTCTTAATGCAATCGCTGAATTACATTTCTAAAAATATCCTTACTGTGCAATACAGGGTTCGCCAAGCGAAGCTATACCAAAAAAAATGGCGGAATATGCGTATAACATTTTTCGACAGAACAACGATTTATCATCATAAATAGTTCTTACTGTGAGCTGTTCTTCCATCAGTATCTTGGGCAATGTATCCTTTCTTGGGTCTAATCTTCTTTTTGGTCGAAAGCTGTCCTCTTGTCCGTCGAAATGCCCACTAACGTTCGACCGGGACCCCGAAACGTGCCCGGTGCTTCAATGTGCATCACAAAGCAATGCCTCAAAATCGCACTAAACGGATATAAATTGCTATAAAACGGTTAAAATTAACTACCATATGATGTTTTTAACACCTATAACGAGTAAAAACATGACCGGCGATATATAAGTGGCTAAACCAACGCTTGGAAAGAGAGAGAGTCCGACGTCCATCTTGCGTGAGGCGCAGCAGGAAAAGAACGGTGCATCCGGTCTTTTCTGTTTTATACTGGCCCTGATTGCGCAATCGACTCCATTCAAATTGTCACCTCTTACTGACATCTAGAGGAAGGCATGGGCAGTGTTTGTATCCTCATAGGATTTACAGGGACTTTAAAACTGACCTGGGACCAGAGGCCAAAATGTCTGAAATCTCACTCCATATCAGGAAAAGTGCTGTAGAATCAGTTCTGTTTCACTCAGAGACATAATTCAAACGGCTATAGAAACTAGAGAGTGTTTTCTATCCAATAATAACTATAATATGCTTATTGTACGAGCAAGAATTGAGTATGAGGCAGTTTAATTTGGAGACGATAAATGCTAATGTTGAAACAGCACCCCCTATATTGAGAAAAGGTTAACGACTTTCCTATATAGATTAAATCGCTTACCCACTCCATAGCAAGATGCTCTATCTGCACTGATTGGTGACGTAAAGATCTGAAGTTGTTTTCAAGGTACAAATTCAACATATTTTATACAATTTAAATTTGGTTATCATGATGATATAATCCTGAGGTTGTAATTTCACCCTCAAAACAACAGTTAATGTTGAGGACTTTTTTTAAATCCAATATATTTTCCATGTAGATTCCACTTCACAATATGCTGACAAATTACATTGAAACAACATTGATTCAAC
Organism: Salvelinus alpinus; assembly: GCF_045679555.1. Taxonomy (NCBI): domain Eukaryota; kingdom Metazoa; phylum Chordata; class Actinopteri; order Salmoniformes; family Salmonidae; genus Salvelinus; species Salvelinus alpinus. The sequence continues at coordinate 17,783,977 of NC_092113.1, forward strand.
CAGTTTGTGCCCAGTGGGATACTACAGAAAATCCTTGGTATTGTAATGACCTGACTGGATCATAAATGAACAATTGTCCAGACAGAGGCTTGAGTTTGCGAATTGACGGTTTATTAAACCAACTTTACACAGGCTACTGTTTGGGCCGTAGCACACGCCAAATAGATGACAGATAACCCACAAGCCAATCGTGACCTTCTCTTGTGAAGCCCAGACGTAAGAGAGAGAGAACAAAGGCTGAACCTGGTCTTAACTTCCAATGCTCCACCCCCCTGCCCAACCCCCCTCCACGCCACTCCGCCAACCACCAGGATGCCCGGCATCAGAACATTCCAGGCATTCCCGTGATTGGCAGATAGCAGGTTGATTGACATGTCGGACCCCGCGAACACTGGGTACTGGTCAGTACAACACAACCACCTCCTAGCCTAACACATAACACACAGCTGTCTGTGCGGGTCGCTACAGTATGGTGCTTGGACACTAACTGTAGCATGATCCTTACTGATACACTGACAAACTAACTCCTGTTCTGAATACATTAGATGAAATCTCCATTCAGTTATCACTCCATTTGGTTTTGTCAGTGAAGCTTTTAACAGTCAACATGCGCTTTGCACTTGGATGTGGTGGGAGATGCATGCCACCTGTTCCTCTGTGAGAGTGAACGTTTGTATTATAATGTATTTGTTAAAATCATGTTTGTAACACTTTCTATGAACCACATCATATTTTATGTAGGCTTTTATAAGGTGACATTAGCTGTTACTAAAGCTTATAGCAAGTATAATACACTATATTATTATATATTACACTATATATAAGAATATATAGTGCATAACAAGTCAAACATACTCTCTTGCAGCAAAAAAAACACTGAATGTTCTTTACGGTCTCTACCTGGCTTTGGACTAACTCCAGTTACCCAGGTATAGCCCAGTCCTCCCAAAGCAGGTCTCTAATTGTCCTCTAGAAGCAGCCAAACTGTATTGACCAAGAACAGGATTTATCCCCAACTGGATCTCTCCCTTCTTTAATGGGGCCTGGGCTCCCTCATAGAGAGAGAGAATTCAAGGTACTCGGACCTAATGGACCCCACACGCATGGAGCTGCAGTGGGCAATAAAAGGTATGCCGGGTCGTTAGTCTTAGGCAAGGCTGTTGAAACCATCCTGGCTAATGAAGTAAGGCTACACCAAGAGTCAACCATAGAGTGTAGGAATTAATGAAGCAACCCAAGGAGGGCATCCTTCCTCAGTGCATTCTTAAATTAGCAAACAGCTCAATGACAAAGCAAAGTTTTTAGTTTTTTTTTACAGCTATGTTCATAAAAAGTTTGTACAAATCGTGGTAAAGTCTTGTGTAGTCTAGAATACAAAGTTATGGTGGAAACAGGATTTGCAGTCCTGCATAGTTTAATGCATTTATGCTTTAGAGTATTTATGAGCAGTTTTAATTATGAAAACAATATTGCTTTTTTTTTTTGCTTCATTGCTTGCACAGTATTGAAGATACAAGTAACTGGATAAAGGTAACTTGTGAATATTTCACACAACATATTTGTGTGAAAAGGGAATCTTAAAACTTGGACATTTAGTTGTTTGTGTATTAAACTTCTACTTCTTTGGTAGAAACGGCTGAGTCTTACTGCCTGGCTCAAAGATATCCAAGTACCTCAACTCCTCCATGAAGTTAAGCGCAGACTAGAGTTTTTTAAATTAACCTCGGACTCGTCGATACCTAAAAAATGTACATTCTTAAACCCTTTCCATGTACCAATGTTTTCCCTTTGTTGTTGCGGGCCATTCTTTGTTTGCTGAAATCCATACTCTTTAATTAAACGTTAATCAAATACAACCACTGACTGTTTCCTCATTGCTGTTGCTCTAAGAGGGCAACTCAGCATGCCCATGTGCCAAATGAATCTCAATAAGGAAACAGTCGGTGGTTGTATTTGATTAACGTTTTATTGAAAAGAAAGGCACGCAACAACATAGGTACACGGTAAGGGTTTAAGAATTTTAATTTCTTAAGTATCAATACATAGCGACCCGAAGGAGTTGGAGGTTATTTTAAAAAACTATGGAGGAGTTGAGGTACTTGGCTAGCTCAAAGATAGACATGCAGAGGGAACAAATTAATTGAGGCTGTTATTCTCTAAAACTGGGCCAAACATGGAGGTTGCTCCATTGTGCTATTAACATGTTATCTTGCATCCATTTGCACTTTTCTTTGTAACTCCGGGTATTAGACAAGCTAGTCATGGTGGAGCATTTACATTCACTTCTCTGAACGGTTGAGAAATATAGCCTAATGACTTTTACAGCTTAACACACACACACATACAGACGGAGGTAATACCTTCAGGGTTCGTGCTAATCCGTGGTGCCTCGAGGCGGGATAAAAATATTCCTAGAGGCGGCTTTTCACAACAAGCTCCTAGGATCAAGTGCATGAATACATTACGGAGATAATTAAAGGAAATGTCAAATGGTGGCTGTATGGAGCATTATTAACGATGCCCTGGCCATGTTAAAGAATCCTGGGCTGAAGAGAGGATGATCAATGTGTGTTTAATAGGCATCTGGTAGACTACACAGGCACTGACTGTAGTAAAAAAGAGTTTGTTTCACTGGGTTTGTCCCAGCTATTGACCGTGTGTGTTTGCGTGTGTGTGTGCGTGTGTGTGTGCGTGTGTGTGTGTGTGTGTGTGTGTGTGTGTGTGTGTGCGTGTGCGTGTGTGAGCGAGCATACGTGTTAAAGACAGACAACTGGCTGATAATATGTGGGCCTTGTCTGAAGATAATTTATGAACTACAGTTATAGAGTGGGGAGGAGAGGTTCTCTCTAGAGGACTTGAAATAGATTAATAGCCTATCTTACTTTGTCATCAGAATAGTAGCATTGATTATTATTCCTTTACTCTGTGTGACAGGAATGTTGGAATGCAAATATAACTGATCCAGGACACAAACTCAGAACCATCTGCACTATGACACAATGTACACCAGAAGGTGCATTGCTCAAGTGCAAAATGGCAGGGGATGTCATCTAGGATACTCATGTTAGCAATCTTCCGGTTACCAGCTCATTCCCCACTAGATTTCCCCCATCAGATTTGGGATTTAACCCGGCGACCTTACAGTTGCTGGCCCACCTGTCCAACCTTTAGCCTAGGAAATAACAGAATTCTTATGCAGAAATGTCTTCTTCAAGTAGCCTACAGATCAAGGGGGGTTATTATGACACATTGAAATCATGTAAAATATGATTTATAGATTGCTTATTCATGTCTAATTAGCCTACTGTAGCCTATCAAGAAATGTCAATATTATCCCAAAACTTTGATCAGTTGAAAGGTTACTACACACAATTAAGAGTTGCCCACAATAATTGATCATAGCTTCTATTCAGTCTACACCAGCATTGGGGCAAACATGCTAAGTAGTTGCAAAGTAGCTAATTAGCTAAAAATGCTAAAGATGAGATTCTAACTTTGGGTTGCTAGACATTGCCATTATAGCCCACCCCAACCAATTTAAGTAACCTACTGTCTTATGTAACCATATCAAATGTAACATAGGCTAACGTACTAATTTGAGTGTGCCAAATGTACGTTTACTATGTTATCTACTCTTCTGAGACCAGGCTGACCGTGCAGTTATCAACATATCAATTTTCATAATCCTATCAATACATTTTGATATCCTGATCATTTTTACGCAGTGATGTCCCCACAGTTTTTCTGTCTGCTCAGATCTCTGGCGAAGACTGGCGCAGTTCTTTGGCTTCGGCAGGTGCGTCTGCCATACCTTTCCATCATTTCTGCTTCTATCGTCTGCTATAGCCTCTTCACAGGGAATACGGAGATCACCGCAAAATACTATTTTTAACATAATCTGCCAACATGAATGTGGCTCGGAGATAGGTCTGCGTTTGTGCTCATCTTTCGTAACGTTGCCGATTTGATTCATGAGCAAACTGTGTGGGTGTTGTTTTTGGGAAAGAGAAAACGACGTAGGCTATGAGACGCTTGCCTATTTAGTGCCTTCGTTGATTGCCTGTTTTTTCTTACACTGCCTGTTTTTTCTTACACTGACTGACCAGTGTTTCGGTTTAACCTGTATGAACGAGCTTGTGTTTCCGACATAAATCGGTGGAAAACGCGTCCGTGGCGGGTCAACTATTTATTATGGCTAAAAGAATTGAATTAGTGCACTGCTGGTCTGAATATATTTCAAGATAAGGAGAAAACGGCCGCTAGGTAAGGAAATTATCAAGCTTGGCATGCCATTGAAACTGAAAAATCACTGAAACAATGTATGGCTGGATGTACATTATGATGGCCATGGTGACAATAAAACCAATTTACTTTCAATAAATTGTTATTTGATTGGTAGCCTAATTCGTTTTCTTGGTGGGCATCTATCTACCAAAGCCATATGCCTATAGGCTTTGACATGAGGTGTTTCCTCTCAATTATAAACTCAATATAACAGTAACATAATAATAATAATAGATATTGGAAATATAATGGTTTGTGTGTTTGGTTTGATCAACGTTGATTGAGGATTGAGGAGCATATAGCCTAGGCTACTCGCAGAAACTGCAAGCACTCACGATGTGTTTGCCATTGATACACATTTGTTGGTTTGTACAGTTCATTTCTGAAGCTATTTGACATATAGCCAGCCTAATGCTTGTTTGTCAGTTGAATGAGTTCTTATATATTTCTTACCTCATCTTTCACATCTCTTTGACTTTCCTATAGAACCCATAGGTGTTATCAACATCTATTGATATCACATCTAATTTTACCATTTCAAATGTAACAAAGCATAGATGTAAAACTGTACATAGGCCTAATGGGGGTTGCACTCAAAGCTGCATGTGTATTGAAAATGCATTGCATTGCCATGATAGAACCATTTAGGTGTTTCCAATGAGCTGCTGCTCAATGATACATTTTTCAAGGGACAAACGATGAGAGGTGGGTGGGTGCCTATTAGTGCAGTATCTTGAATATTTCTCTATGCAGAGAGATTCTGACTAACCTGCCAAGGTATGGCTCTGAATGAATGAGTCTGTCTGTTCATGCTTGGGGAAGTAAAACAATAATCAAGAAATATGCATATTCTTCTATTGAGTAAGTCAGTGGGAAGTCCTATTATTGTTATGAATGCAGATGTGGCCTCTTTCAGTTTGGGTTGCCTTGCTGTTGAAATGCTGTGTTATTTGGTTACTTGCAGATGCAGAGTAGAAGAGAGGGAGATGTGCTGCTTTTATGGGTTTCAATTGCTGTGATACAGGAAGTGACACAACTCCTTATCATCTGTCATTCATCCTGCTACAATTATTTGGCCTATTTATCACCAGCACATGTGGTGTCACATGATGTGAATTCTATGTATGGTGACCAAACACATGAAACCGTTTATTGAGCAGCTCAGGTTTCAAATAACTTATTTTACACAACTCCTATCACACAACAATCGTCAGCCCACAGTGAAGCCTATACAGTTTGCAGGGCTGCACTGTAGACCTACTGGAGAGGTAAAGCATGCAGAATTCTTCATGAGAAGGCGTGGAAAATCCAATTTAGGAGACTTCCAGCAGGAGAAAAGACCCAGTAAACATGAAAGACTGGAGGAAATACTCCCTGAGACCTTACAAATCTGACATTACAGCAGCCAACACACAATTAGCCCCTATAACTACACCACTAAAGCAGACTAGCCCGAGGATTATACCTTAAATTAGGTGTACATCATGTTTGAATCTGTGTGTATGTTTGTGTGTGTGTGTGTGTGTGTGTGTGAGAGAGAGAGAGAGAGAGAGAGAGAGAGAGAGAGAGAGAGAGAGAGAGAGAGAGAGAGAGAGAGAGAGAGAGAGAGAGAGAGAGAGAGAGAGAGAGAGAGAGAGAGAGAGAGAGAGAGAGAGAGCATTTGTGTGGTATCACATTTGTGTGTGTTTTGTTCTTCAGTTTATTTGTATTTGGGAATCACTGCTCTACTGCAATTAACCTTAGTATTGCAATGCAGACCACGCAATGACCAGCCACTCGCCCTTGATCATGTACCTGTGGGGAATGGATTTCTCATCAAGCTCTCTAGATTCCCTCAGCATGTGGCAAGACATGCTGGTGTCGGTGAGACTAATTGATTGGATGGCACCCAATTCACAGGTCCAGGCTCCTTGCGCCTGAGAGGATAGATTTGTCTCTGTGAAAGATGGAGCTGGGTCAACAGTTGTTCTCCTAATAGATTGGCGTCTGTCTTGTCCCATATGCCAATGAGTGCTCCCTTGCTTGCTCGTATTGTTTGTTTCCATATCAGAATACACAGGATTCATTAACGCTGTTGCTCAATGGGAATGTTGAAACTGGATATTGAAAAAAACATGGTTAAGAGAAATGGAAGGTTCCCACATTCAGTCCCAACATTCCATCACTCAATATTTCTATGTTGCCAATGTCAATTCCATATCTGTCTTCCCTGCCTGTCCAAATGATGGCTAAGCACGAAAATAGATACAGTATATTTGAAGTTTTCATGAGGTGACATGTATGCTGAGTTTGGTGTTTTTGCTATAATGACTGTCTCCTACAGGTCAGGCCTGTCTGTTCCGGAGAAAAGAGTGTCGTTTAGAGCTTATTGAATGAAAGTCTTATTCGTCCTTCCCTGCCAAAGATGACGTTACCATGGAAACAGCTTCTTCTGCTATCAATCATCGACTGTCTCGCAGGTAGAATTTTTTTTTTAATGTGTAATGATTCTTTTGTAGGGACATTTACGATTTGAGTGTGACATCCGAAAAAGCTGGAACTCATGTCACAACCAGAATATATGAGTTAAACATTCTGCTACATTGAAGAGTATGTCTTCCCCAGAATGTTTGGACAGTGGATCATTCCATGGTCCAAGATGGAGGATGGAACCCGGTGACTTGTTTATCCCTGTTGATTCTATGGAAGAGGAGGCCACTCTTACTTGTGACGCTAAAGGAATCCCCCCTCCTCAATACAGGTAGGATTCAGACTCACTCACCTGGTTTGAATTTCCATATGACTACGACTACAACTATGACTACATTTTACACCAGTGCCGCGGGGTCTACTGGTTTTTATCTTTGCTTTTCAATCAGCAACTAATTTACACCTGTGAAATTAGGTGTTTTGACTGTCTGGCCGATCAGGGACTTTAATTGGTCCGGTTTATGTGGCGCTTCTCCCCTGCTCATGCTTTTCACATTAATAGCTTGTTGCTATTTTACAGAGGGGTGAAAAAACCAGTTGCGCAAACAAAAAGATGCATTGACTGTCAACTGTCTTTGCTGTGTAACCCACACTACTCCAGCACAGCCGGTGTAAATGAGAAGAATAAAAGTGGTATTGAGCTCACACTACGTTCATAATCACATCTGGTTGGTATCTCCCCAGCTAAGATGAGATATTTCCATTTTCTGATTAAAGGTCGAGACGAGAGTGTTTAGCACTGCATCTCTTCAGGCTTGCTGTGCTCTGCACCACATGCCCTCAACACCTCCTCAGCTCCTCTCTTGAAGTGTAAATGGAATACACTGCTCCTTCCATTTTATCTTCTCTCGCACTCTCTCTCTCTCCCTTGCTTTCTCTCTCACTCCTGCCACTCATGCTCTCATACCCCAAAGCTGGGAACAGGGTTTCTGAGGTAAAACACAGAAAGACATTGGTCTTGTGCTGCATATTTGGACTCATACAATCAATGAACATGTAAACAGTGTTTATTATTTGAGATAAAGAGAAACTGAACTACATAATTCAAATCAAATTGTATTTGTCACATGCTTCGTAAACGACAGGTATAGACTAACAGGGAAATGCTTACTTCCTAACAATGCAGAAAGAATTTATTTAGAAAAATAGAAAAATAATAACACAACTAATGTAACCATGCTGTTTAATGCATTATGAATAGACTAATGTGTTTTTATGGCACATGTTTAGTGCTGTGGGGGCTTCACCCCATAGTGCATTATAACTTACTTGCTATAAGCATTCATAACAGCTCACAGCTCAATTTAACAGCCTTTATATATGCCACAAGTCACTGTCTGGGATCTAATAAGATCCTCTGCCTTCCCCTGTTTGGCAAGAGCCCCAGGTCATCAAATCCTATCAATTAATTGCCATGATATAGTAGCGGGATTGATGGACTGAGTTTCAAGGTGCTTTACCTCTCAAATACTATGACATCTTTTTTTAATGACTTTTCTGGTTAAAAACGGTCTATGTGGCATCAGCAGTAGTCATAAACATCAACTGTAGTCCCAAAATTGAATAAAAAGTGTAAGTAGGATAACTTTGGTCATAAAGTCAGTATATTCCAAAACTGAGATTTGCGAGATTTAGGAAGTGAATGATGTTAACATTTTCCTTGGACTTGATACCAGCTTTGATTATTGTCCTCTTTTCTATGAGAGTGCAGAAAGGGTGCAATGAAAGGAATGTGTGAAAGCATTGCTGTGTGGGTAGTGTGAGCTTGCACCTGCTGTGGTGTTTCATGGTGCTAATGTTCTTATTTAAACAGAGAAGAACTGAGCATATTATACCAATCGAAAAAGAACAAGGTGCTACTGTTTGTGACTATATTATGTGCATTTCTGACCAATAGGCCTCTGTGGAGAGTGGAAACAATGTATTTGAGAGTTTGTTTTAAGTGGATGGGATATCCATATCAACCGTAAAACTGTAATAACACTAAATATTATGAATGCATTTGCATATTATTAAAAGGACATGACACACAATTTAAGTTTGTCGGATGTCTTCAAACTCCAAAAGAAGTCTGTCAAGATGAGTCCACATTCCCTTGCCATCCGTTGTGTAGGTCCAACTACAGTATACAGTATGTATCCAATTGAATGGAAAGGATAACACAAATCTGGTAATGATATGGTTCTTAGTATTTCATTTGGGATTGTGGGATATAGCTGGACCTACAAAGTAGATGGCCTGGGACATGGACTTATCTCAACAGGCATTCTTTTTATTTATCTTAGCTTGAAGATTTACACATTGTTATGAATGGTTATGGATATTGATATGTACTTCAAATATTAACATAGTAAAGACTCATGCACAGTATGTCCCTTCATTTGAAATGACAAAACAACAAAAGCAACAAACAACCATAAACCATACCTACCTGTATATGTTATTTTTTATCATTGACCTCAAAATAACAATAAACTTTAAGTACCGTCCAAATAACGGTTGCTGCCTTTATTGAGCTTTAGTTTTCAATTTGCTCCCATAAATCCAGTGTGGTCAATAGATAGAGATGTTTTGTGAATATTGCCAGCAGCTGATGGTATTTCTGCCCTCACAGATGGTCACTGAATGGAACTCTCATAAATCTGGAGTTGGACCACCGGCGTCGGATGTCTGGGGGCAACCTCATCATAAGAAGTCTGGACCGCTACCAGGATGGGGGAAGGTATCAGTGTACAGCCTATAACACAATAGGAGCCGTTCTCAGCAGAAGAGCAAGCCTACAGTTTGCCTGTAAGTTAAGAACAGGCCATAATGCCTCCTGTCACACTGCATTATATTGCATTATTAAATTGTCACCATTGATAATAACACACCATACCTTATAAATGCATTATAATGCTTTACATGCAGGTGGTTCATAGGGGGAAATGAGTGTCATCAGTGCTGTATTTATATTCTTAGATGTCATAAATTGACCTGTTTCTCTTCTAGACTTGGATCATTTTAAACTCCACACAAGAAGTGCGGTGTCAGTTCGAGAAGGACAAGGAGTTGTGTTACTCTGTGGAACACCCACCTCCTCAGGAGGTATTGAATTACTTTTGTTATCTTCTTTTACACTTGACAGTCCTATATGAATCGACACAGCATTTTGAACTATACTTTAGCACTACTACTTAAGCATGATTTTGCAGTCATATTACAGTTTAATCAGTGCTTTTGGTGCAATTTTTTCAACTGATAGCACAAAACTCAAATAGTCAGAAAGGCTTCATGTCCAAATCGTCCTAAAGTATCGTCCTAGATTGATTGTGTTGCTCAATTAAGTTACATATAGGTCAATTCCACACCAGTTTGGCCTAAAGATAGTCATGATGTTTTCGATCTTCCTCGAATAAAATCCATACAAAGGTTGTTTGGGGGAATTAAGAAATATTTAAATAAAGTTGTAACATCTGTGAGATTTTGTTGTTACCCAGGTCTCCTTTAAGACACTACAACGATTAGTCTGTAGATGCTACAAAGTAAGTCTTGGTGTCTTTTCAAAACTTACCGTGCGCTCTGAAATATGAGTGCTGTTTACATTAAGAATGACATTTATTTACTTTAATATATAGATAACATAAATATAAATATAACCTATTTAACATATATAATATCTGAGAGCAGTGTGTAGGTATATGGATGTTGACTGTCCATAGGTGTTGGCACTGAGGAAAAAGTAATTTGATGGTAGGGGTTGTCTCATGACATATCCCTTTTGTCCTCTCTCCATCCCTTTGGGAGCGTTCCTCAAAACACGTGACGCCAGGTATAAGGGGTTATGCCACCCTTTATAAAGCATAGCATTTTGGGAAATTGACATATTTGGCTATAAACCCTATAGAGGGAGTGGTTATGTCACCCTTTATACACAAATCTAATCCAAATTAAATCCATCCCAAAGGCACATTGTCTTTATGGCTGTGTTTACATAAGTGGCCCAATTCAGATATTTCTTACACTATTAACCTGTGAATGTGAAGTCATACTTCCGTATCATGTCATCTCCCGGGTCTTTTGAATGGGCTTCAAGATTATATCATAAAATGTATGAAAATACGGTCATTTAAGATATATACAATTATAATCGTATTTGTTTATTGATTTACTCACACCCAATGCCTTTCATCAAAATATTTGATGCTCAAGAAGTAAGACACATCGTTGAAAATTAGAAAAGTCTCTTGCAGCGTTGTTAGCATGCTGGAGCGCGCCTGCTCAAGCTGAGGACATACAGGATGGTAAGAACCCGTTAGCTACAGGCAATTTGATGTGTTTCATAATAGATGCTTTTTTTGGTGAATGTTGCCACCCAGTACTTTTTGAAAATGTAAAAGAATATATGTTTCTGAAGACTGGCAAGCTGTCGAAACACCTTTAAGCAGTTGTTGTTTATGGCTGTAGTTCAAATGAAAGAGTTGTAACGTTTTGGCTTCGTACTTTTTCTTGGGCGTCAAATTCGCATAATTTCTTTTCAAAACACATATACATTTTAATATATATCTTAAATTACCACGTTTTCATGGATTTGAGGATGCATTTTTGAAGCCCATTCTTAGCATACAAAACGAGGATCCCAGAAGTAACAATTAGCATCACTTTCATAGGGTATTGGTGTTTTGACAAATCACATCAGATCTTTGCCAATTGGGCAAAAGATCAGAACTGGACTGCCTGTATAAATGCAGCATTTGTGTTCTTGGTTTCAAGTTTTGAATGTTACGTCATATCAGTAGTTGGCTAAATCTCCCCCGCATTTCCCTTTCTAGACCTTAGTTATTCATGGGTCTTCAATGAATACCCATACTTTGTCCAGCAAGACAACCGGCGCTTCGTATCTCAGGAGACTGGCAACCTGTACATCGCCAAAGTGGAGCCCTCAGATGTGGGCAACTATACCTGTGTGGTTATGAACAGCATCACAAAGGGCAAAGTTCACAGCTCACCCACATCTCTGGTCCTGAGGAAAGACGGTAAGCTTATTCATCAGAATACCTTGCATAATGATTCATAACATACAGATAGCAGGCATTGTAGGTAGGCTTTCATTGAGCCAGATAACATTTTGTAGTATAATAAAAATTTACTTTTATTTTGAAGACACCTTATACATGATGTTGAATAAATGTGTTATGAATGTGGTATGAATGATACAGCGACATTCATGTAGGTGTCATGACTGGTTTCGTAAAGGCGTTATGTACAGTATACCTCCTTCGTATAAGCTAACATTGTTATTATCTGATATGCATTGTTTAGTTGCCAGGCCATGTTCATTATAGCACTATGTAGGCTTTATCACCAATGATCCAGGTGCGTTATTTTCTTACTCTGCTTTTTTAACAACTGCCTGTACTTGGAGGAATCCAATGAACTGTTCCTTATAACTACAGTTTCTCTGCAGCTCTTCACGCTTTTGCAGAAAGTAAACACTGCCTTTGGGTTGAATTAAACATTTAAATATTAACCATACATTCAAAATCAGCCAGACCCTCAAGAGATAACCTTAGTGTATTCCACCCAGGAACTGAGGCTTTAAATTATTTGATGCTGTTATTTCGCTACTCTCCCTCGACTGCATGCTTAAAGCTGCAATATGTAACTTTTTAGGGCGACCCTGACAAATTCATAAAAAACAAGTGTAAGAAGTTGCAGATCTGTCCTATGTGCGCTATTTCTGTGCTTCCTGTTCTTTAAGTGTCGTTTTTGCCTCTTTTACTTTCGTTTTTGCACACCAGTTTCAAACAGCAGAAAATACAATATGTTTGGTTATGGAAAATATATTTCACAGCAGTTTAGATGGTACAATGATTATCTACACTATACTTGCTTGTTTTGTCACATAAACTGAAATTAGGTGAACTATTAGAATTTCTGCAACCAGGAAATGATGGAGCGATTTCTGCATAGTGTACCTTTAAGTGGAGTAGTAGTTCAGTTCACCTAAGAAATAGTGTTTATGCATGTATTTTTCCTGTTAGTTTTACCATGCTTTTGTTGGGCCTCACAATGCAAGGTATATATAGCTTGTAAGTCATGAATAATGGAAACATGAACAACAACTACTTGTACTTGTACGTCATAGGAGTAATGGGAGAATATGAGCCGAAAATAGAAGTTCATTTTCCCGACACCGTACCAGCAGCAAAAGGATCAGTGGTTACGCTGGAGTGTTTTGCTCTTGGGAAGTAAGCTGTATTTCTTGGAGCATGTTTTCAATCTTCCCTCTTCTTTCACTCACTTAAAGCATTTTGGGATTTTTATAGAGAAGTGTCACTAGGGCAATTATGTTTGTTAGACTGTGGCATCTCTCTATTATTCGTCAGAACAGTTTTTGAATGCAATGATTGTCAACGTCAGTTTGTGAAGGGCCACATGCATACTTTCTTCAAATGACTTTCTCTTTTTATTTAATGGATAGAATACGAAAATAAGTTGCATAAAATCTCGTCAGATATGGTCTAACAGAGAAGATGTGGAGTCGACACTCTAGATCTCTAACATGTTTTGCTGTCTGTCCTTCCTAGCCCTGTCCCTGAGATTACGTGGAAGAGGGCTAATGGAGTCCCGTTCCCCAGCAAAGTGAAGATGAAGTACTCCAATGCCGTCTTGGAGATCCCCAGCTTCCAACAGGACGACACGGGTGGCTATGAGTGTGTGGCCGAAAACAAGATGGGGAAGAACATCGCTACAGGCCGATTGGCCTTCCATGGTACTGTCACCCCGTGGGATCGCAAATATAATTTTAACCATCAGGCGAGTCAGTTAAAAACACTCCTTTTTACAATGACAGCCTGATAAGTGGCTAGAGGCAAGTGCAGCAATAGATAATGAAAATTATATTTACAATAAAGTTACAAAACAAGACCGACATTTTTATTTTTTTTATTTTATCTCACCTTTATTTAACCAGGTAGGTTAGTTGAGAACAAGTTCTCATTTACAACTGCGACCTGGCCAAGATAAACCAAAGCAGTGCGACACAAACAACAACACAGAGTTACACATGGAATAAACAAGCGTACAGTCAATAACACAATAGAAAAAAAGAAAGTCTATATACAGTGTGTGCAAATGGCGTGAGGAGGTAAGACAATAAATAGGCCATAGTAGCAAGTAATTACAATTTGGCAAATTAACACTGGAGTGATAGATGTGCAGATGATGATGTGCAAGTAGAAATACTGGTGTGCAAAAGAGCAGAAAAGGTAATAAAAACAATATGGGGATGAGGTAGGTAGATTGGATGGGCTATTTACAGATGGGCTTTGTACATCTGCACTGATCGGTTAGCTGCTTGGATAGCTGATGTTTAAAGTTAGTGAGGGAAATTGTAACGCTCGTCTTCCTCCTCGTCTGAAGAGGAGCAAGGATAGGACCAAAGCGCAGCGTGGTTTGAATACATGCTTTTAATAAATTTAAACGAAGACGAAAAACACTGGACAAAATACAAAACAAATAAACGACGTGAACAAACGAACGAAAACAGTACCGTGTGGCGAAACAAACACAGACACGGCAACAGTCACCCACAAACCAAAAGTGAAACCCAGGCTGCCTAAGTATGATTCTCAATCAGGGACAACGATTGACAGCTGCCTCTGATTGAGAATCATACCAGGCCGAACACAAAACCCCAACATAGAAAAACACACATAGACAGCCCACCCCAACTCACGCCCTGACCAAACTAAATAAATACAAAACAAGGGAAATAAGGTCAGGAACGTGACAGTACCCCCCCCCCCCCCCCCCCCAAGGTGCGGACTCCGGCCGCAAAACCTGAACCTATAGGGGAGGGTCTGGGTGGGCATCTGTCCACGGTGGCGGCTCTGGCGCTGGTCGTGGTCCCCACCCCACCATAGTTAATCCCCGCTTCCGTGGCCTCCTCTTAATGTCGACCCTCCTTATTAACCCCACTGGCCTAAGGGGCAGCACCGGACTGAGAGGCAGCACCGGACTGAGGGGCCGCACCGGACTGAGGGGCAGCTCCGGACTGAGGGGTAATTCCGGCATCGCCGGCGTGACAGGTAGCTCTGGCAGCTCCTGGCTGACTGACGGCTCTGGCAGCTCCTGGCTGACTGACGGCTCTGGCAGATCCTGGCTGGCGGGCGGCTCTGGCTGCTCCTGACTGGCGGGTGGCTCTGGCTGCTCCTGACTGGCGGGCGGCTCTGGCGGCTCCTGACTGACGGGCGGCTCCTGACTGACGGACGGCTCTAGCGGCTCCTGACTGACGGCTCTGAAAGCTCAGGACAGACGGGCGGCTTTGAAGGCTCAGGACAGACGGGCGGCTTTGAAGGCTCAGGACAGACGGGCAGCTCAGACGGCGCTGGACAGACGGACAGCTCAGACGGCGTTGGGCAGACGGGCAGTGCAGGCGGCGCTGGGCAGACGGGCAGTGCAGGCGGTGCTGGGCAGACGGACAGCGCAGACGGCGCTGGGCAGACGGCAGACTCTGGCCGGCTGAGGCGCACAGTAGGCCTGGTGCGTGGTGCCGGAACTGGTGGTACCGGGCTAAGGACACGCACCTCAAGGCTAGTGCGGGGAGCAGCAACAGCGCGCACAGGGCTCTGGAGACGCACAGGAGGCTTGGTGCGTGGTGCCGGAACTGGTGGTACCGGGCTGGAGACACGCACCACAGGACGAGTGCGTGGAGGAGGAACAGGGCTCTGGAGACGCACTGGAAGCCTGGTGCGTGGTGTAGGCACTGGTGGTACTGGGCTGGGGCGAGGAGGTGGCGCCGGATATACCAGACCGTGAAGGCGTACAGGAGCTCTTAAGCACCGAGCCTGCCCAACCTTACCTGGTTTAATGCTCCCCGTAGCCAGGCCAATGCGGCGAGGTGGAATAGCCCGCACTGGGCTGTGCTGGCGAACCGGGGACACCATGCGTAAGGCTGGTGCCATGTACACCGGCCCGAGGAGACGTACTGGAGGCCAGATACGTTGAGCCAGCTTCATGGCACCTGGCTCGATGCCCACTCTAGCCCGGCCGATACGTGGAGCTGGAATGTACCGCACCGGGCTAAGCACACGTACAGGAGACACCATGCACTCTTCCGTATAACACAGTGTCTGCCCGTACTCTCGCTCTCCACGGTAAGCACGGGGAGTTAGCGCAGGTTTCCTACCTGACTTCGCCACACTCCCTTTTAGCCACCCCCAAGAAATTTTTGGGGCTGACTCTCAGGCTTCCAGCCTCGCTTCCGTGCTGCCTCCTCATACCACCGCCTCTCGGCTTTAGCTGCCTCCAGCTCTTCACGAGGGCGACGATATTCTCCCGGTTGTGCCCAGGGTCCTCCGCTGTCCAGAATTTCCTCCCAATTCCATAAGTCCTGCAATCGCTGCTCCTGCTGCTGCTGCCGCTTACCACGCTGCTTGGTCCATGGTTGGTGGGTGATTCTGTAACGCTCGTCTTCCTCCTCGTCTGAAGAGGAGCAAGGATCGGACCAAAGCGCAGCGTGGTTTGAATACATGCTTTTAATAAATTTAAACGAAGACGAAAAACACTGGACAAAATACAAAACAAATAAACGACGTGAACAAACGAACGAAAACAGTACCGTGTGGCGAAACAAACACAGACACGGCAACAATCACCCACAAACCAAAAGTGAAACCCAGCCTAAGTATGATTCTCAATCAGGGACAACGATTGACAGCTGCCTCTGATTGAGAATCATACCAGGCCGAACACAAAACCCCAACATAGAAAAACACACATAGACAGCCCACCCCAACTCACGCCCTGACCAAACTAAATAAATACAAAACAAGGGAAATAAGGTCAGGAACGTGACAGAAATATAAGTCTCCAGCTTCAGCGATTTTTGCAATTCGTTCCAGTCACTGGCAGCAGAGAACTGGAAGGAAAGGCGGCCAAAGGTGGTGTTGGCTTTGGGGATGACCAGTGAGATATACCTGCTGGGTGTTGTTATCGTGACCAGTGAGCTGAGATAAGGCGGAGCTTTACCTACCAAAGACTTATAGATGACCTGGAGCGAGTGCGTCTGGCGATGAATATGTAGCGAAGGCCAGCCGATTAGAGCATACAGGTCGCAGTGGTGGGTGGTATATGGGGCTTTGGTGACAAAACGGATGGCACTGTGATATACTGCATCCAGTTTGCTGAGTAGAGTGTTGGAGGCTATTTTGTAAATTACATCGCCGAAGTTGAGGATCGGTAGGATAGTCAATTTTACTAGGGTATGTTTGGCAGCGTGAGTGAAGGACGCTTTGGTGCGGAATAGCAAGCCGATTCTAGATTTAATTTTGGATTGGAGATGTTTAATGTGAGTCTGGAAGAAGAGTTTACAGTCTAGCCAGACACCTAGGTATTTGTAGTTGTCCACATATTCTAAGTCAGAACCGTCCAGAGTAGTGATGCTAGATGGGCGGGCGGGTGCGGGCAGCAATCGGTTGAAGAGCATGCATTTAGTTTTAGTAGCGTTTAAGAGCAGTTGGAGGCCACGGAAGGAGTGTTGTATGGCATTGAAGCTCGTTTGGAGGTTTGTTAACACAGTGTCCAAAGAAGGGCCAGATGTACACAGAATGATGTCGTCTGCGTAGAGGTGGATCAGGGAATCACCCGCAGCAAGAGCGACATCGTTGATATATACAGAGAAAAGAGTCGGCCCGAGAATTTAACCCTGTGGTACCCCCATAGAGACTGCCAGAGGTCCAGACAACAGGCCCATCACAATACAAAAGGACAAAAACACATGGCAAGAACAGAACAAACAGTAAAAACAATCCATATATGGTCAGCAATCATTTGTTAGGACATCAAATACAACAAGCATACCATCCTACTTTCAAGAGGGATGGATTTATCCATTTGGAAAATGTTCACTACATTTAACAACCATGAACACACACTATTGGTCATTATGAAAGCTGTGCTATATTCAAGATAATGCACAGGCTCTCATGCCATCATTATATTGCTGTTGCTGTCACGAATCCCGCCGAAGATGGTGCCTCTTCCTGTTCGGGCGGTGCGCGGCGGTCGTCGTCGCCGGCCTACTAGCTGCCACCGATCCCCTTTTCTGTTTCATTTAGTTGTGTCTGATTTGTTGCACCTGTTTCGTGTTTAGGTTTGGTTGTGGGCTATTTAAACCCAGTTGGCCCGCCGGCTTTTGTGCGGGCTTGTTTTTCTGTTTGTGGTGTTTGTTTATTCTTGTGGTGTCTGTTCCTGTTCAGTTTCGTCCTGTTTGTTGGACTGGGACTTTACGCGCCCTTGTGTGTGTGGCGTGACCGTCTCTCTGGTTATTTGGAATATTAAATCCACGTCTTTTGGAACTACCCTGCTCTCTGCGCCTGACTCCTTCACTCACCACTTTTGAAGTCCTGACAGTTGCTACTACTCATTGGCAAAGTACAGCCACTGTTGGTATTATAATGTAATAATATATTGTTTGTTTATTGATTTTACACTGAACAAAAATATAAATGCAACATGCAACAATTTCAAAGATTTGACTGAGTTACAGTTCATATAAGGAAATCCATCAATTGAAATCAATGAATTAGGCCCTAATCTATGGATTTCACATGACTGGGAATACAGATATGCATCGGTTGGTCACAGATCCCTTTTTTTTTAAGTAGGGGTGTGGATCAGAAAACCAGTCAGTATCTGGTGTGACCATTTGCCTCATGCAGCGCAACATCTCCTTCAATTAGAGTTGATCAGGCTATTCATTCCTTTACATTTTTGTGTATAAGGTAGTTATTGTGAAATTGTTAGATTACTTGTTAGATATTACTGCACGGTTGGAATTAGAAGCACAAGCATTTCGCTACACTCGCATTAACATCTGCTAACCATGTGTATGTGACCAATAAAATTTGATTTGATTTGATTGTGGCCTGTGGAATGTTGTCCCACTCCTCTTCAATGGCTGTGCGAAGTTGCTGGATATTGGCGGGAACTGGAACACGCTGTCGTACACGTCAATCCAGAGCATCCCAAACATGCTCAATGGGTGATATGTCTGGTGAGTATGCAGGCCATGGAAGAACTGGGACATTTTCAGAGTCCAGGAATTGTGTACAGATCCTTGCGACATGGGTGATGGCGGCAGATGAATGGCACGACAATAGGCATCAGGATCTCGTCACGGTATCTCTGTGCATTAAAATTGCCATCGATAAAATGCAGTTGTGTTCTTTGTCTATAGCTTATGCCTGCCGATACCTTTAATCCCCCTCCCGTCACCATGGGGCACTTTTTTCACAATGTTGACATCAGTAAACCGCTCGCCCACACAACTCCATACACTGTCTGCAATCTGCCTTGTACAATTGAAACTGGGATTCATCCGTGAAGAGCACACTTCTCCAGCATGCCAGTGGCCATCGAAGATGAAAATTTTCCCACATTTTCAGATCAAGACCCTGGTGAGGACGATGAGCAAACAGATGAGGTTCCTGAGACGGTTTCTGACAGTTTGTGCAGAAATTCTTCCGTTGTACAAAGCTACAGTTTCATCAGCTGTATGGGTGGCTGGTCTCAGACGATCCCGCAGGTGAAGAAGCCGGATGTGGAGATCCTGTGCTGGCGTGGTTACACGTGGTCTGCGGTTGTGAGACCGGTTCGAATAACTGCCAAATTCTCAAAAACTATGTTGGAGGCGGCTTATGGTAGATAAATGAACATTAAATTCTCTGGCAAGAGCTCTAGTGGACATTCATGCAGTCTGTGGCATTGTGTTGTGTGACAAAACTGCACATTTTAGAGTGGCCTTTTATTATCCCCAGCACAAGGTGCACCTGTGTAATGATCATGCTGTTTAATCAGCTTCTTGATATGCCACACCTGTCAGGTGGATGGATTATCTTGACAAAGGAGAAATGCTCACTAACAGGGATGTATTGAACATTCCGGGGATATTTTATTTCAGCTCATGAAACATGGGACAAACACTTGTTGCATTTATATTTTTGTTTAGTGTGCATTGTTGTTATCTGTAAGCATTGCAGGCAACTCTATTTTTGATTTTCAGTTATCATTCTGGTAGAAAACAATTCCAGTTGGGACAGGCATAGTCTCATATTGGAAGTATATTTGGTAATGTTTTTACTTCAATTATTTCATTTTTTTTCTTCTGCTTCCTCTCCTTTTCTTTCCCATGGTCTCGTGGCTGAGGCAAAATAACACTTTTCTAATTGGAGTTGACAGGATGTTAACAAGTGACAATGGTGTTAAATGACTTTCTGCAAAAGCTCCTTGAAACTGAGTTTGGTGCTGGGAATAGGTCAGAGGTGAGTTGGGCTGTGAAACCGATTTGAATTATGATCATTACAGTCTGGGAGCGTTGCAGGTGAAGAGCTTTGTGTCATCTCTGTAAGAATTCCCTAATCTCTAGTGCATTCAAGTACATGATAGCCCTGCTTACAGAGGGTGACACAGTTTGAACAGAGAATTGCACATTGTTCCTCACTGTGAAGCCAAGTACATGTTTGTGTTACTAAAGATAGCAGATACAGTAGATACTGCCCCTTTGCAGTGAAAGGGACATTGTCCTGTGTAGGGTGCAGCTTTCGGGTTGGGACGTTAAACGGAAGTCCTGACTCTCTGTGGTCACTAAAGATCGCGTGGCACTTATCGTAAGAGTAGCGGTGTTAACCCCGGTGTCCTGGCTAAAATGTACAATCTGGCCCTCATAACATCATGGCCAGCTAATCACCAACAGCTTTCAGTTGGCTCATTCATCCCCTCCCCTCTCCCTTGCAACTCTTCACCACGTCGTTGCTCTAAAAGAGAATGTGTTCTCAGTCAACTTACTTCGTAAAATATGGGTTAAATAAATTTTATAAATAAAAAATACAGTAGAGTTTTGTCTACTGTTTTGCAAAAAAAGTGTTTAGCATTTGCATTTAGTGTGTAAACAATGAGAAATTACTCACGTAGATCCCAGTTTTGCTCACGTAGATCCCAGTTTTGCTCACGTAGATCCCAGTTTTGCTCACGTAGATCCCAGTTTTGCTCACGTAGATCCCAGTTTTGCTCACGTAGATCCCAGTTTTGCTCACGTAGATCCCAGTTTTGCTCACTTAGATCCCAGTTTTGCTCACGTAGATCCCAGTTTTGCTCACGTAGATCCCAGTTTTGCTCACGTAGATCCCAGTTTCCTTCACAGTGTTCAAGCAATCGAGAAAAACTGTAAGATGACTTCCCCTTTGAAACCCTCTACTAATATGCAGTCAGTCATTGACATGGAGTATTTTGGATCTTTCATAGCCAAACCTCAGTGGATTCAGACCATGAGAGACACAGCCCTGGCCATAGAGGAGAGGCTTCACTGGGAGTGCAGGGCCAACGGGAAGCCCAAACCCTCCTACAACTGGCTGAAAAATGGCCAAGTGCTGATCACTGAGGTAAACCCCACCTTCCCATCCATCTCTCATGAGTTCTTTGTCCGTCTTACAGAAATGAAGGCGCTAGCACACTGAACATTTCACAATCGAATCCAACTTTTAGGAGTATAAGCAATATCCAGGCACCTTCCTTACATTGAAACATTGCTTTGCACCTGTGACATGGGTGTGCATGGAGAGAGATATTGCGTGTGTGTGAGAGAAAGATAGCGTATCAGACTCTCGACAAGCTGCTCCATTTCAAGAGAACAGGCAAACACTCTCCATTATTCATAGCCCATGTTCAAGCTTCTGCGGATTGAGTTAATCTACTGTGAAAAGTACACGGTAGCAAACCAAACTTAATCCCCCAGAGAAGTGCATCTAGATATTTCTAGCACATGCACTTTTCTACCACTTTGTTATTGTTTACATTAGCTGGATATTTTGTTTAATTTCACTCCTTACCAAAACCCTCCTAATTGTTATTTTTACTGTGATAAATGTGTTTTATTATGTTCATATGACCTTAACATTTACTTGTACTTCACATGCTACTTGTGTCTGTGCCTCGTCAGGAGAGGGTCTACGTTGACAATGGGGTCCTGTTGATCTCGTCTTTGAACCTGTCTGATGCCGGGATGTACCAGTGTGTGGCTGAGAATAAATATGGTGTCATCTATTTCAGCACTGAGCTCATGGTCTTAGGTATGGTGGCTTTTATCCATTTCTTAAACATTGTGTGACTCTGTCCAACAAATCAAAAAGGTCATATTACTGTTCTTTGAAAGGTTAGAAGGATTCGATAATAATGGGGTCAATAATAATGTTTTTTACATTTCCTGTGCCCCTTCAGCCTCTTCTCCAGACTTCACTGGTAACCTGCTCAGAGCCCTGCTTAAAGCCAAGGCCGGCACCATAGTGACTCTAGAGTGTAAGCCCCAAGCCTACCCCACCGCTAGCATCCTGTGGAAGAAAGGCAACCAACCCATCCACACCAATGACAGGTAACGTCTTACAGTACATTCTATATATGGTTCGATTCCCCCTTTCTTCTCCACCCATATTAGTGTTTCAGACGATCAGACGATGATCTGTTCCTAATTTATTTTAGCCTTATTTAGACAGGTACAATAAGATACTGATTTCTGCAAGAAAGGATGCATTTCTCAATTGGTAATTTTTCTTTGGTAGTACATACAACCTCCAAAAAGATAAAGACCTTGTAGATGTTTTTATCAAGAAGGAAGAGCTTACATACAAATAATCTCTACTTATATAATTTGAAATCATATCAAGAAAATATCTAAATGTCAATGACTTGCTATTAGTTTCATAACTGATTGTGTACACTAAAAATGTTGAAATAGAATGTTCAGAATAACAGACACAATTCAAGGTCAACGGGTTAGAATTTACCCACTGGGCACAGACGTCAATTCATTGTCTATTCCACGTTGGTTCAATGTAATTTCATTGAAATGACGTGGAAACAAAATTGATTCAACCAGTTTTTAACCAGTGGGTAGATTTATTTCAAAGAATTTTAGGCACTGGTGCCCACTGGTGTTGATAGGATTAAACACATGACAAGTTGAATGTAAATAGGGTCATGTTCATTTGGCAAGAAAACAGACAAACTCATTTTTGTTTTCCATTACAGAACATTTTAAAACGTTTTCCGTTCAATGCCTTAATGAAAATGACCCAATGTAGAGGACATGAGTCAGGCTGATGGTATCCCGGTGAGGTAGCCCTGCCTGGGAGAATAACAAAGCACCCTTTAATGGTTCAAACAGCCGACCAATCAGTCTGTTACCAGCGCTTAGCAAACTTTTTGTTCTACCAAATACAATGTTATTTTGCAGAAAACAAATTAACAACATACTTTCAGCATGCTTATTTGAAAGGGCACTCAACATGCTCGGCACTGACACAAATGACTGATGATTGGCTGAAACATGCATGTCAATCTCTTCTGGCTCAAAGTTGGGTAGAGAGTGACTGCATCACTATTGGTCTTTGTGCGAGATGTTGATGTGTTGAAGGTCGCGAACTGTCTGCTTAAACAGTTTGGACATTCATCTGTACCACACAAGATATGGAACCAGAGGTCTTTTCACAGTCTTCAGGTCTAGCATAGAAGCTTGGAAACACACAGTATTAAATAGAGCCATAACTGCATGTAACTCTCTGCCACCCCAGGTAACTCAAGCTAGTAATAAAATAAGATTTTTTAAAAACAGATAAAAGAACACCATACGGCACGACGGGGACTTTGAATAGACACACAGACTTTTTTATGTATTTTGGACTGTATTTCGCATTGTATTATGTATTGTATTACGTAGTGATATGTAATGCGAGATTGTCTCGCCTGGCTATCTTGAGATGAATGCACTAGCTGTGGGTCGCTCTGGATGGGAGCATCTGCTAAATTACTAAATTGTGATGTACATGTAGTGTTTTGTATATTATGTATTTTATTTGTTGTGTTTTGATTTCTGTTTGGACCCCCATAAGAGTAGCCGCTGCCTCGGCAGCAGCTAATTGGGGATCCTAATAAATACTACTAATACTAGTGCCAGCCTCGGCCCCTGATGGAATTTCCTATTCGACTAACAGTTAAGACGGTTTCTCCCGTGGGAGACTGGGGTTCAGATTCTACCCGTGTCACCAGCTTCTCCATCTACCCCCACAGAATCACTCTCTCTCCAGATGGAACTTTGAGAATCACTAATATGACCAAGTATGATGCAGGCAGCTACACCTGCTTTGCCAGAAACCGATTTGGGACCTCCAGCACCACTGGAAGACTCCTCATCACAGGTAAGGTGTTGCATTACAAAGTAGTTTAGCCCTAACCAACCTACACTCTGTCTAACTAAGGGTTACCAAAGGTAAGAGCTAAGCTAGCTCTTCTCTGATACTGAGCTCAGATTTGAGGGCAGAAAACATTACCAGATTCATGGTTTGCATCCCACTGTTTTTTTTGGTCATGGGAATTTCATTGCGTTGAGCTGTGTTCCCTACTGTAGAGTACACCCTACTGTACATTTTGCAGTAGGTATAATAATGCATTGGAAAGGTGTTTGTGAAACTACTTGATCTTTGTATACTTGGATGCAGCCAACCAATTGACTCAAACAAATGAAATGCCCCTGAGCCGAAATAACAAAGTTGTTATAAAAGTAGGCTTTTATTGCCGATTTTTGTCAGGACCCGGTGCGAGAAACAGTCACTAATAATCGTCAGAACCCAGAAGATGAGGCAGACACAGCAGTACTAGAGATGGTGGTTTAATTAAAGAACAAAATCTTCAGGCAAAGAAACTAAATCCACAATGTCCAAAATTAAAGCCAAGAGGCACAAAATGGAAATCCTCCAAAATACAAAAGAAACTCCACAAAGTGGTAAAAAACAGCAGGGAAAAACAAACCTCAAAAGACTACTCAAATAATACACAAGAACTAAACCAGAGAACCTCTGGAAAATCCAACAAGAGAAATATCTGTATAAAACAAGGCTTGGGCTGGAGCTGGGTGCTAACTTACAAACACTGAGCAAGGAACTGAGGAACACACATGGTTTAAATACTAACAAGGGAATGACCTACAGGTGCAAACAATAATTAGAGCAAGAAAAACAAAAGGTACAAAAAAGGTGCAATGGGGACATCTAGTGACCAAAACCCGAACAGTCTTGGCCAAAACCTGACAGATTTTGAAGTGTATTTCTAGAGGAGGGGTTGTTGGTTGCTCATGCAACTATTAACCTCTTCAATTTTGACGCCCTCTGGTGGCATTTTCTAAACGATGCATAATATTATATACTACCCTCATAAAGTACCTTTCGGTTTCAAAGCTATAAGTCCTACAAACACATGCTTAGTACTGTTAGAAAGATAAGAACTGTGACTACTTTTTTAGGTTTTATATAAAATATGTCACCAATGAATGTTACAAAAGGATTTGTAAAATAAAATTAAGCATGCACACAGCTATTTTAAAAGTGCAGGGCTTGTGCAACGTAATTTTTTGTCTCATAGGAATCTTTTTTTGTCTTACAAGAATGATATACATAATGAGGAGAAAGCTTTAGTCTCTATCTATCCATTGATGCAAATATATCCCCTGTCTGATTCCCAGTTCATCCACTAGAGAGCAGTAGGAGATCACATGACATCTCTTGGCCACTTGAAACCAGTTGTGTCTGGTTTGGGTAGTGAGTCACTGTTCCAAAATGTCTGAACAGATTTTCAAGCATGACATATTATAATGACCATAGGAATCAGGCCTTTCAAGTTATTGGGTTAATGTTTTAAAATAAAACACAGACAGGTGAGAAAACGTCAAACTATTTTCCCATTCACTTTTCCTATTGTATATTAGTGAGATAGATCAACGGCGCATGTGGAGGATGCACACAAAGGAAATGTGGATAGATAAGGAAATGCATTGCTTTATATTGACCATCAGGGTATACCCTTTCCATGCATACTAAATGTTTTCACTTTTGGTGACTTGATCTGCACAGCATACTCTATGAATATGACTATAGCTCATGATTTATGGCCTTTATGGAGGTGTGGTGGGGGGTGGAGGTAATCACATTTCCAGCAGTACGATTTGAGTTCAATATCCAAAAAGACAAGGGCTGTAGCATTCAAATGATATGTCAATTTCAATTTTAGAACAAAAATAAATATGGGGGGATACCCCCCACACTCGCCGGGCCCTGTACAGGGCCAAAAGAACAACCCCTCAGAGGTTAACAGGTGAGCCGAATGGTAACTGTCCAATAATTTGGCTGCCAAACACTGCATTTATTTTTAAACCGTACTGTGGTAGTTGCATTTTCTGAGGATTTATTCAGAGAATAGATATATAGAGACTCATGAGACATCTTTTACATATCATTGTTCATGCCGAGGCTCCAAATACAATCCCTGCAATAGTGATACATTTCTTATCCCTTCATTCTTTCTTTTGTGATTTATTGATTTTATTTAGCAAGATAGAGCAAGGTTTTAATTAATTGCCCTGACTTTTGATGCACAGCGGCCTCCGACAAACAATGGCTGTAGTTGTTGCAACTCAGTGTGCCCTTATTGTGTGGTCAGCAGGTGCTGTGTGTGTGTAAGCATGTGTGTCTGTGGGTTAACTCATCTCGTGGATAACAGTCCCACCACCTCGAAGTATCAATCACCTCTCTGCTTTTTTATCGGATTTATCTGGGTATTGTAATTGCTTTCAGGATTACAAAAGATTATTCCAGTCATGTCAGCAAACAGTATCAGCTCTTATTAGTAACAAGCCTGTTTAATAACCCTTTACTTGGCTAATCTGTTGTAATACTTCCATAATTCTGGCCTGAATACTGTAAGACTTATTGCTTTACATAACCTGTCTGTTTATGACAGCAAGTATAACATTTCCACTATCCATAATTACCTTGTTTAAGGGTTGGGTAGCTTACTTTCTAAATGTAATCCATTACAGTTACTAGTTACCTGTCCAAAATTGTAATCAGTAACGTAACTTTTGGATTACCAAAACTCAGTAACGTAATATGATTACATTCAGTTACTTTTAGATTACTTTCCCCGTAGGAGGCATTAGAAGAAGACAAAATTGTATGTTACTAATTGAACTATTGCAGGATAAATCAATGTAGCTGGCCATATATGGATGTTACATTTTACTTTATTGGGTTGGTTATGTAGGCTTCTTCTAACCCATCGCTATCTACTACATAATAATAATACGATTAAATTATATCTTTACATTAAAAACCAAAGTCAACTGTTTTTTATGTAGGCTGGGATCCGCACTATGTAGCTGTTGCAAGAGTGCATTTTTCACTGGCTGTCCACTGGTTTCAAAAACAGTTTATACTTCTTGAATTCAACCATTATTGGTTTAAATACACATTTAGATTCGTGAACAGCCATCCACAACACCCACAATCCGTAAGACGCAAATAAGAGAGCAGCACTGTGATTCACATCAATGCGCTATGTAGATATCAATAATACGTGATATCTGTATCGCCGTAGATAGACTACACCACTGCAGTCATCCTTACCTCCAAGCGTTTATTCAAGTTGGATAATCTTTGGATGCCAACAGCAGTCGCACCATTGGAAGACATAGCTTGAACTGTAGCCTACAAAATACTATTCCTGCTCTATTCCCGCAATCCATCAAGCACATTTGGTGTGTCATCATAGTGGTCTCTGACTTGTGGTCAGACTCGCTCAGGTGTAACTAACTTAAACTTGCGCCTTTTTTCAATGCTGATTTGAATGTCATTGAGAAAACAGAGAAGTGTCAATGATTTATTTTTCGCAAACATCCTTTCTGAATTTAAAAGTAATCCTTGAAGTAATTATTTAGTTTTCCAAAAGTATCTGTAATCTGATTACAATATTTTTGCTGGTAACGTAACGGATTACAGTTACCGTTTAAAAAAAATCATGACATGTAATCTGTTACTCCCAACCCTGTTTGTTATTGAACAAGATATAGACAAACAGAATAGCTTGACTGAATAGCATTTGATCATACATTGGAATTTTCAGTATACTTCCTGAATTGACTGAAATGTAATTGACCCCATCCCTGGTGCTTTGTGCGTGGGCCTTTGTGCGTGGGATTGTTTGTACATTTTGGACAGATCCAACAAGAATTACTCAGGGGCCAGTGGACATGGAGATCATAGTGGGTGAGAGCATCGTGCTGCCCTGCCAGATCGCCTGTGACCCTGTCCTTGATGTTTTCTTCTCCTGGGCTTTCAACGGACAGCTCATCACCAAGACAGACAGGCATTTTGAGCTAGTCGGAGGGGTGAGTGACTGACACACTTTCTTCTACACTATTTCTTTGAACATTTGGATATCTGGCATATCTTTCTCAATTCGGTCACATTTGTTCAACTCCAGGGTGTGGTGTCCCTTGATTTCCCCTATTTGTTTTTAGGGGAGACTTTGGCCCTGTTCAAATACTTTAAACGCACAGACTCTTCCTAACACATTGATTTCTGTAAGCAATGGCTCTATCACATACCTTTAACTTAACCAATCCAGCCATGCTGTCATTGTAAATAAGAATTAGTTCTCAATTGACTTGTCTGGTTAAGATTTAAATAAAAATCCAGCCATGTCAGATGAGTGATCCAAGCAGGCATTCTTTAAAGTATTTTTTGAGCAGGGCCTTTGGCTAGTTGTAGCTCTGGGTTGGTTACTGTGGTCAATAGCACATACCCATTATTGCGCAATATCCGTGCAAGCCAATTTGTGCTAAGTACACTGAAGCTTGAAAATTGAGAGACATGAGCTTTACTTTCATGTAAATAAGAAAGTGGCACGTTCCCATTGGCTTCTGTCCGAATCTTCCGCATGCTCGAGGGAGTTACCGGAAGTAATTAAAACACTTGTTGAGTCTCGATTTTCAAGCTTCTCTGGCACTTGCACACACTGGCTCGCGCGCAAATATCAAACTAGACATTGTCTGTCTGTCTCTTAATTTGAAAAACTCAATAGCAGTCTTTGATCAGTCTTCAATCAATTTTTCCAATTGTAGTTTGTCAATAGTAGCTCAACATGATTTATTAAGTTAGCCTGATCAAAACATATTAAACTTTCTACTGCATCTTTGGTTTCAAGTACATTTTACAGTGTCTGAGTTTTTCAACCTAACATTAATCTTTTGCCTCTGGTTGTATCCTCTGAGGTTTTCTATTTTGATGTTCAGCTGCAAAATGATCACTGATCAAGGTCTCGGAACAGATCTTCAACTGTATTGGATATCAGTGGGATAAAATTGCGTCATGCAGGTCCTGGACTACAAAAAAATATTACTGGATGAAATGAAACACCCACACACTCTGAGATTATACATCGGGCATATGTGTGTGTGACTGACAATTTTCTTATCACTAATGAGATTCACTCCTCAAAAATTCTATAATGTCCCCAAGTCCAAAGAGATTATCAACTAACTTGCCCGCTTCAAGGAATTAATTTCCATAATTAAACCAGATCAGCCTCGCCACTATCGCTCCACCACAGCCAAAGGAAGGGATTCCACCTTTAATTTAGAATTCGCTGCTGGCAGTCGTCTTCAGAAATGAAAATCTACAGGGCCCTATTTTTTTTTTAATTACAGTGGAGAAAACTGCCCGAAGACCCATAGACGTAGGAGGGGGTTACATTACAAATGCCCTTTACTTACCCAGGTTGTTTGGGATTTCTTATGATTGCCTTTGTAGAGAACAGCTGGGGATCTGATGATCAGAAACATCCAGTTGAATCATGCCGGGAAGTACATCTGCGTGGTGGACACAGACGTGGAGAGCCTGTCAGCAGTGGCCATATTGATTGTAAAAGGTAAGAAACCCTCCTTTTCGCAGAATTACCACTCACTAATTATAACTGGAGTCAGTTCCTGTAAACACAGAGGGAGTATGGTTGAAGGCCCATTTAGTAGCACCGTTTACAGGGGAATATAGTGGTTAGCTTAATTACAGACATAGAATAGCATCATATAATTGAGCTGTTGTTGCTAGGGGGAAACGTACAACTGACACACAGGAGGCATTCTTAACTATTGAGAGAGAGGCCCTTTAAGGACTACATGACACATTTATATTAAATTAATGATAAGCATTTTGCCAATGTCAGCTTAGGTTGTACATTGAGTCGTCATCAATATTATCTTACTGAATTCCATCACTTTTCTGTCACAATATCCAGTAGATGGCGGATCTGAAGGAAATAGAGTAGGCCTACCGGGCCTAAAGCGAGTTCTGTCCTGGGGCATCAATCGTCAATGTCATTTTGGGCTTACAACGTGCTCTTTGCCAAAAATGTATTCTTAGGGTAACACACAAATGTATGTACAAATGTATGTTGTACAATAGATAAATCAAGATCCATTTCAGTGTTACTGATACCTTTTAGTTCTGAAATGAAAAGGGACTTTTATTTAGAAAACTCCTTACTAATGATTTTGATTTTTTTTTTTATGAAGGTTGGTATGAATCATACTACAATACTCATAAATGTGTTTCATAAACGTGTTGTGAATGTAAAATACCTAAATACAGTGGGGAGAACAAGTATTTGATACACTGCCAATTTTGCAGGTTTTCCTACTTACAAAGCATGTAGAGGTCTGTAATTTTTATCATAGGTACACTTCAACTGTGAGAGACGGAATCTAAAACAAAAATCTAGAAAATCACATTGTATGATTTTTAAGTAATTAATTTGCATTTTATTGCATGACATAAGTATTTGATACATCAGAAAAGCAGAACTTAATATTTGGTACAGAAACCTTTGTTTGCAATTACAGAGATCATACGTTTCCTGTAGTTCTTGACTAGGTTCGCACACACTGCAGCAGGGATTTTGGCCCACTCCTCCATACAGACCTTCTCCAGATCCTTCAGGTTTCGGGGCTGTCGCTGGGCAATACAGACTTTCAGCTCCCTCCAAAGATTTTCTATTGGGTTCAGGTCTGGAGACTGGCTAGGCCACTCCAGGACCTTGAGATGCTTCTTACGGAGCCACTCCTTAGTTGCCCTGGCTGTGTGTTTCGGGTCGTTGTCATGCTGGAAGACCCAGCCACGACCCATCTTCAATGCTCTTACTGAGGGAAGGAGGTTGTTGGCCAAGATCTCGCGATACATGGCCCCATCCATCCTCCCCTCAATACGGTGCAGTCGTCCTGTCCCCTTTGCAGAAAAGCATCCCCAAAGAATGATGTTTCCACCTCCATGCTTCACGGTTGGGATGGTGTTCTTGGGGTTGTACTCATCCTTCTTCTTCCTCCAAACACGGCGAGTGGAGTTTAGACCAAAAAGCTCTATTTTTGTCTCATCAGACCACATGACCTTCTCCCATTCCTCCTCTGGATCATCCAGATGGTCATTGGCAAACTTCAGACGGGCCTGGACATGCGCTGGCTTGAGCAGGGGGACCTTGCGTGCGCTGCAGGATTTTAATCCATGACGGCGTAGTGTGTTACTAATGGTTTTCTTTGAAACGGTGGTCCCAGCTCTCTTCAGGTCATTGACCAGGTCCTGCCGTGTAGTTCTGGGCTGATCCCTCAACTTCCTCATGATCATTGATGCCCCACGAGGTGAGATCTTGCATGGAGCCCCAGACCGAGGGTGATTGACCGTCATCCTGAACTTCTTCCATTTTCTAATAATTGCGCCAACAGTTGCTGCCTTCTCACCAAGCTGCTTGCCTATTGTCCTGTAGCCCATCCCAGCCTTGTGCAGGTCTACAATTTTATCCCTGATGTCCTTACACAGCTCTCTTGTCTTGGCCATTGTGGAGAGGTTGGAGTCTGTTTGATTGAGTGTGTGGACAGGTGTCTTTTATACAGGTAACGAGTTCAAACAGGTGCAGTTAATACAGGTAATGAGTGGAGAACAGGAGGGCTTCTTAAAGAAAAACTAACAGGTCTGTGAGAGCCGGAATTCTTACTGGTTGGTAGGTGATCAAATACTTATGTCATGCAATAAAATGCAAATTAATTACTTAAAAATCATACAATGTGATTTTCTGGATTTTTGTTTTAGATTCTGTCTCTCACAGTTGAAGTGTACCTATGATAAAAATTACAGACCTCTACATGCTTTGTAAGTAGGAAAACCTGCAAAATCGTCAGTGTATCAAATACTTGTTCTCCCCACTGTATGTCCATACACTGTACTGTATTAAAAAAGGGACATTTTTTAATTCCCATTGTAGTGATGCCTATAAAAAAGCAAATCTAGTATGTTCATTTTAATCTCAGATTATTTTAACACCCCTGAGATTCTGACAGTATTCTCTCGGCCCTGCCAAGAAAATATAATTAACGAGATAAAGAATTGATCCTTGATTGTAGGTTCCATTAATAGGTTTTAATGAGGGCGACATATCAAAGCTTCTTATTGGAAAGAGCTAATGAGTTTTACATAGATCGATATCGTAAAAATTAAGCTGATGTTGACATTCTAAATATAATATATTTAGCATGTCTTTATTATAGAACATAGATTTACAGTACAGTGTTTAGGCTTTGAAGAACAAAGGTGTGTGTTGTTAAACAACATTAATACAATTAATGCACAATACGACACGACTCAAATTGTTAACGTGCGAATCACAACAACTTTTGACAGTTATTATACATTATTTGATTAAATATCAAGTCACGTTTGCAGTTCTTTATCGTGTTTTTGAAGTGTTGCACTGGCAAAATGCTCTAATTGTAAAGGTTTTCTTCCAGGGGTGAAGGAGAGGACCAAAGTGCAGCGCGGCTAGTGTTAAACATGTTTAATGAAGAACAAGTGAACACTACAAACAACTTACAAAATAACAAACGTGCAAAACCGATACAGACCTATCTGGTGCAGAACACAAACACAGAGACAGGTAACAAACACCCACAAACCCCCAACACAAAACAAGCCTCCTATATATGATTCTCAATCAGGGACAACGATTACCATCTGCCTCTGATTGAGAACCATATTAGGCTGGACATAGAAACAGACAAACTAGACACACAACATAGAATTCCCACCCAGCTCACGTCCTGACCAGCTAAACACATACAAAACAACAGAAAACAGGTCAGGAACGTGACAGAACCCCCCCCTCAAGGTGCGAACTCCGGGCGCACCCCTAAAAACTCAAGGGGAGGGTCTGGGTGGGCATCTGTCCGCGGTGGCGGCTCCGGCGGTGGACGAGGACACCACTCCACCATTGTCTTTGTCCCCCTCCTTAGCGTCCTTTGAGTGGCGACCCTCGCCCCCGACCATGGTCCAGGAACCTTCACTAAGGCCCCTCCTACATAGAGGAGACAGCTCAGGACAGAGAGGTAGCTCAGGACAGAGAGGTAGCTCCGGACAGAGAGGTAGCTCCGGACAGAGAGGTAGCTCCGGACAGAGAGGTAGCTCCGGACAGAGGGATAGCTTAGGACAGAGGGACAACTCTGTACTAATGGCAGCTCCGGACTGGGTGGCAGCTCCGGACTGGGTGGCAGCTCCGGACTGGGTGGCAGCTCCGGACTGAGTGGCAGCTCCGGACTGAGTGGCAGCTCCGGACTGAGTGGCAGCTCCGGACTGAGTGGCAGCTCCGGACTGAGTGGCAGCTCCGGACTGAGTGGCAGCTCATGACTGTAGGGCAGCTCATGACTGTAGGGCAGCTCATGACTGTAGGGCAGCTCATGACTGTAGGGCAGCTCATGACTGTAGGGCAGCTCATGACTGTAGGGCAGCTCATGACTGTAGGGCAGCTCCTGACTGGCTGGCGGCTCTGGCGGCTCCTGACTGGCTGGCGGCTCTGGCGGCTCCTGACTGGCTGGCGGCTCTGGCGGCTCCTGACTGGCTGGCGGCTCTGGCGGCTCCTGACTGGCTGGCGGCTCTGGCGGCTCCTGACTGGCTGGCGGCTCTGGCGGCTCCTGACTGGCTGGCGGCTCTGGCGGCTCCTGACTGGCTGGCGGCTCTGGCGGCTCCTGACTGGCTGGCGGCTCTGGCGGCTCCTGACTGGCTGGCGGCTCTGGCGGCTCCTGACTGGCTGGCGGCTCTGGCGGCTCCTGACTGACGGACGGCTCTAGCGGCTCCTGACTGACGGACGGCTCTAACGGCTCGGGACAGACGGGCGGCTCTAATGGCTCGTGGCAGACGGATGGCTCAGAAGGCGCTGGGCAGACGGATGGCTCAGAAGGCGCTGGGCAGACGGATGGCTCAGAAGGCGCTGGGCAGACGGATGGCTCAGAAGGCGCTGGGCAGACGGATGGCTCAGAAGGCGCTGGGCAGACGGATGGCTCAGAAGGCGCTGGGCAGACGGATGGCTCAGAAGGCGCTGGGCAGACGGATGGCTCAGACGGCGCTGGGCAGACGGATGGCTCAGACGGCGCTGGGCAGACGGATGGCTCAGACGGCGCTGGGCAGACGGATGGCTCAGACGGCGCTGGGCAGACGGATGGCTCAGACGGCGCTGGGCAGACGGATGGCTCAGACGGCGCTGGGCAGACGGATGGCTCAGACGGCGCTGGGCAGACGGATGGCTCAGACGGCGCTGGGCAGACGGATGGCTCAGACGGCGCTGGGCAGACAGATGGCTCCGACGGCGCTGGGCAGACAGATGGCTCAGATGGCGCTGGGGAGACGGATGGCTCCGATGGCGCTGGGGAGAAGGCCAGCTCTGACGGCGTTGGGCAGACGGACAGTTCAGACGGCGTTGGGCAGACGGACAGTTCAGACGCCGCTGGGCAGACGGGCAGTTCAGGCGCCGCTGGGCAGACGGCAGACTCTGGCCGGCTGAGACGCACTATAGGCCTGATGCGTGGTGCCGGAACTGGAGGTACCGGGCTGAGGGCACGCACCTCAGGGCGAGTGCGGGGAGGAGGAACAGGGCTCTGGCGATGCACTGGAAGCCTGGTGCGTGGTGTAGGCACTGGTGGTACTGGGCTGGGGCGGGAAGGTGGCGCCGGATATACCGGACCGTGAAGGAGGACACGCGCTCTTGAGCACCGAGCCTCTCCAACCTTACCAGGTTGAATGGTCCCCGTAGCCCTGCCAGTGCGGCGAGGTGGAATAGCCCGCACTGGGCTATGCAGGCGAACCGGGGACACCACCTGTAAGGCTGGTGCCATGTACGCCGGCCCGAGGAGACGTACTGGAGGCCAGATACGTTGGGCCGGCTTCATGACATCCAGCTCGATGCCCAACCTAGCCCTCCCAGTGCGGCAAGGTGGAATAGCCCGCACTGGGCTAAGCACGCGTACTGGGGACACTGTGCGCTTTACCGCATAACACGGTGTCTGACCGGTACGACGCCCTCTCACTCCACGGTAAGCCCGGGGAGTTGGCTCAGGTATCCAACCCGGCTTCGCCACACTCCCCTTTAGCCCCCCCCCAAGAAATTTTTGGGTGAGCCTCTCGGGTTTCCAGCCACTCTGCCTTGCAAGCGCCTCATAATGCCGCCTCTCCGCTTTTGATGCCTCCAGCTCCGCTTTGGGACGGCGACACTCCTCTGGCTCTGCCCAGGGTCCCTCTCCGTCCAGAATCTCCTCCCATGTCCATTCCTCCTTGTACTGCTGCTGCTGCCCGTTGCCACGCTGCTTGATCCTTGTTTGGTGGGTATTTCTGTAAAGGTTTTCTTCCAGGGGTGAAGGAGAGGACCAAAGTGCAGCGCGGCTAGTGTTAAACATGTTTAATGAAGAACAAGTGAACACTACAAACAACTTACAAAATAACAAACGTGCAAAACCGATACAGACCTATCTGGTGCAGAACACAAACACAGAGACAGGTAACAAACACCCACAAACCCCCAACACAAAACAAGCCTCCTATATATGATTCTCAATCAGGGACAACGATTACCATCTGCCTCTGATTGAGAACCATATTAGGCTGGACATAGAAACAGACAAACTAGACACACAACATAGAATTCCCACCCAGCTCACGTCCTGACCAACTAAACACATACAAAACAACAGAAAACAGGTCAGGAACGTGACACTAATAATTGAAATGTTTAGAATTCTGTTCAAATTCCAGCAAATGAGGAGTGTCAGTGGTCCTAGCATAAATATTAAATATCTATTTAATTCTGTGGTTCTTACTCATTGTTCGCTGGTGGTCTATGTATTAGCTTTGGCGAACTGACACCTTCATTACAACAGGAAACAGCAGATGAGCTTTAAACATCAGCCCCTCCAATTGGTTGGATAATAAAACAAAATAATTGAAAAGGGGGTTCTCGAAGGCTACAGAGATGGTTTTCATTTTCACCTTTTAATGTAGCCCTGTGACTACTACAGTACTGTTGATGAGTGAGAGGAGGAGAATTAGAGGGGGAAAATGTATAAGCCTGAAGTGGCTTCCAATTCCTTATTAATAGTGTTTTTTCCATTACAGCACATAGTGAGCTTTGGGCAAGAGACATATCTTCCTCTGTATTTTGGCTCTGGCCAATACAAGATAATATACAATAATATATAGTGCCTTCAGACAGTAGTCACACCCCTTGACTTTTTCTCACATTTTGTTGTGTTACAGCCTGAACACACAATAACCCATAATGTCAAAGTGGAATTATGTTTTTCAAAATGTTTACAAATTAATGAACAATGAAAAGCTGAAATGTCTTGAGTCAAGTATTCCACCCCTTTGTTATGGCAAGCCTAAATAAGTTCAGGAGTAAATGTTGCTTAACAATCACATAATATTGGAATGAACGTTATTTATAATAAGGGTTACATGCAGAAAATCGGACCTCTCTGAAATGAAAATGGATGGCCCTCCCTTCAGCAAAATATATATTTACCTTAACCATCCCTAAATGGTTGAAAAAAAACAACAAGTAACCCTACCCTATACCCAAAATAATAAATAAAACAAAGAGAACATGTCTACCGTTTACCCCCACTTCTTGGACAGGCCAGAGCCTAAGATGTGCAGTTTTAGAAACTGTTCTTCGTCTTTTAAGCATTACATAGCAATGCGTGAATTTTGATAGGACACAGGGTTGCGGGCCAGAAGGTTGTGGGTACGCAGACAACATGGGGTGTAAGATCTCCTTTATAGTAAAAGCATTGCATTGTATTTGCAGGTCGGCCTTTTATAAACATTTCATGCAACTCAACATCATTTCACATATTAGCGAAGTCTTTTTTTAATACCACACAAATTACCAAAATTACAGGCTAAGAATTGACAGAGTGTCACGAACGTCGTAGTGAGGAGACCAAGGCGCAGCATGATTATAATACATATTCCTTTAATAAAGATCAATACTGAACAAACTATACAAAATAACAAAAACAAACGTGAAAGCTATAAGAAACGAGTGCAGACATGCAACATCACATAGACAATAACCCACAAAACCAAAATGGAAAATGGCAACCTAAATAGGATCCCCAATCAGAGACAACGATAAACAGCTGTCTCTGATTGGGAACCAATTTAGGCCACCATAGACCTATATTACCTAGACAATTCCAAAACCCCATAGATATACAAAAAACCCTAGACAAGACTAAAATTCCCATACCACCCTCGTCACACCCTGACCTAACCAAAATAATAAAGAAAACAAAGATAACTAAGGTCAGGTCGTGACAGTACCCCCCCCCACAAAGGTGCGGACTCCCGGCCGCAAACCTAAACGGGAGGGTCTGGGTGGGCATCTAACCTCGGTGGCGGCTCCGGTTCTGGACGCCGTCCCCCTTCTTTACACTGAGTCTGCTCTTGTAGCACAGACCCGTGGATCATTGTCTGAGGCTCTGGACTGCGGATCCTCGCCGTAGGCCCCGGGCTGGGGACCCTCACTGCGTGGATCAACACCGGATGTTCTGGACTGGGGACCGTGGCCGGAGACCCCGGGCTGGGGACCGACTCCGGCGGCTCCGGACGGGAGGGTGACTCCGGACAGGAGGGCGTCGCTGGAGGCTCCGGACTGGAGGGCGTCGCTGGAGGCTCCGGACTGGAGGGCTTCTCTGGAGGCTCCGGACTGGAGGGCGTCGCTAGAGGCTCCGTACTGGCAGCCTTTGTTGGAGGCTTCGTGCCATGATTCCTCACTGGAGGCTTCGTGCCATGATTCCTCACTGGAGGCTTCTTGCCATGGATCATCACTGGAGGCTTCGTGCCATGGATCATCACTGGAGGCTTCGTGCCATGGATCATCACTGGAGGCTTGGTGCCATGGATCATCACTGGAGGCTTGGTGCCATGGATCATCACTGGAGGCTTGGTGCCATGGATCATCACTGGAGGCTTCGTGCCATGGATCATCACTGGAGGCTTCGTGCCATGGATCATCACTGGAGGCTTCGTGCCATGGATCATCACTGGAGGCTTCGTGCCATGGATCATCACTGGAGGCTTCTTGCCATGGATCATCACTGGAGGCTTCGTGCCATGGATCATCACTGGAGGCTTCGTGCCATGGATCATCACTGGAGGCTTCGTGCCATGGATCATCACTGGAGGTCCCGGGATGGGGACACGCACCTCAGGGCGAGTGCGAGGAGCAGGAACAGGGCGTACTGGACCCTGGAGGCGCACTGGAGGCCTGGTGCGTGGTGCCGGAACTGGTGGTACCGGGCTGAGGACACGCACTTCAGGGCGAGTGCGGGGAGGAGGAACAGGATACACTGGACCGTGGAGACGCATTGGAAATCCAGAACATAGAGCTGGCTCAATATGTCCTAGCTGGATGCCCATTCTAGCCCGGCAAACACGAGGAGCTGGAATAGAGCGCACCGGGCTAAGAATGCGAACTGGAGACACCGTGCGCATCTCTGCATAACACGGTGCCTGACCAGTTACACACTCCCCACGGTAAGCACGAGGAGTTGGCTCAGGTCTCCTACCTGACTCAGCCAAACTCCTCGTGTTCCCCCCCAAAAAAATATATTGGGGCTGCCTCTCGGGCTTCCGTGCTAGTCGTGTACCTACATATCGTTGCCGTTCCTCTATTCTCCGGTATTTTTCCTCGTAGTATCGCCGTTCCTCCTGCGCTGTTTCCACCTGCTTCCATGGCAAGGTCTTGTCCCCTGCCATTACCTCCTCCCAGGTCCAGGATGTCCTCCACTAATTTTTCTCCCGGGTTCATGATGTCCACTCCTCTTTATCATGCTGCTTGGTCCTTTTATGGTGGGTTATTCTGTCACGAACGTCGTAGTGAGGAGACCAAGGCGCAGCGTGATTATAATACATCTTCCTTTAATAAAGATGAATACTGAACAAACTATACAAAATAACAAAAACAAACGTGAACGCTATAAGAAACGAGTGCAGACATGCAACATCACATAGACAATAACCCACAAAACCAAAATGGAAAATGGCAACCTAAATAGGATCCCCAATCAGAGACAACGATAAACAGCTGTCTCTGATTGGGAACCAATTTAGGCCACCATAGACCTATATTACCTAGACAATACCAAAACCCCATAGATATACAAAAAACCCTAAACAAGACTAAAATACCCATACCACCCTCGTCCCACCCTGACCTAACCAAAATAATAAAGAAAACAAAGATAACTAAGGTCAGGTCGTGACACAGAGAGATGTGTTCATCTTATCATATTTCTCCAATGCCAAATCAGTGTGTCTTGTTTGTAAAGAAACTGTCCATGTTGACAAATAATTTAATCTGAGATGTCGTTAGGAATCTGATTATGGCATTTTCAAAAGTTAGGCCTACCTTTCCACCCCAGACAGAGTAGACCTACCGACACAGAAAAATGTAAGCTTTATCTCCTGGCTACTTCTTCCGTGGCTTAACCCAACGAGCGATGATCAGAAGTGTTTCCCTAAAAGTTGTCTGGGTTTAAACATCTATTGTACAGAAAGTGAATAGCTTAATCAATTGATAGTGACCGAATTAGATTACTTCCTGTAACGGCAGTCCTCCTCCTCTTCATCTGAAGAGGAGGAGTATTGAGGGAACCAAGGCGCAGCGTAGTGAAATGACATACTTTATTAACGAAAACACGAACTTGACTAAACTAACAAAACAATAAACGGTGTAGACAAACCTAGACGACGAACTTACATAAAACAAGAAGAACGCACGAATAGGAAACATAGGCTACACAAAACGAACAAACCGTAAACAGTCCCGCGTGGTGTACAGACACAGACACGGAAGACAACCACCCACAAACAAACACTGTGAACAGCCTACCTAAATATGACTCTCAATTAGAGGAACGCCAAAAACCTGCCTCCAATTGAGAGCCATACCAGGCAACC
Organism: Salvelinus alpinus; assembly: GCF_045679555.1. Classification (NCBI taxonomy): domain Eukaryota; kingdom Metazoa; phylum Chordata; class Actinopteri; order Salmoniformes; family Salmonidae; genus Salvelinus; species Salvelinus alpinus. The sequence continues at coordinate 17,823,921 of NC_092113.1, forward strand.
CTAAACCAACATAGAAACAGATAACATAGAATGCCCACCCAAACTCACGTCCTGACCAACTAACACACAAAACTAAACAGAAAACAGGTCAGGAACGTGACATAACCCCCCCCTCAAGATGCGTACTCCGAACGCATCACCAAAAAGTCCAGGGGAGGGTCTGGGTGGGCATCTGACCACGGTGGTGGCTTAGGCTCCGGGCGTGGTTCCCACCCCACCATAATCAATCCCCGCTTCCTTAGCCTCCCCACAATGACCACCCTCCAAATAACCCCACCTAAATTTAGGGGCAACACCAGAATCAAGGACAGCTCTGGGACAAGGTAGCTCAGGACATAGGGATAGCTCAGGACAGAGGGAGAGCTTAGGAGAGAGAGGTAGCTCAGGAGAGAGAGGTAGCTCAGGATAGAGGGGCAACTCCGGACTGAAGGGCAGCTCCGGACAGAGAGACAGCTCTGGACTGAGGGGCAGTTCAGGATTACTAGCCGCTTCTGGCTGAGGGACAGCTCATGGCTGACTGATGGCTCTGGACGCTCATGGCAGGCTGACGGCTCTGGACGCTCATGGCAGGCTGACGGCTCTGGACGCTCATGGCAGGCTGACGGCTCTGGACGCTCATGGCAGGCTGACGGCTCTGGACGCTCATGGCAGGCTGACGGCTCTGGACGCTCATGGCAGGCTGACGGCTCTGGACGCTCATGGCAGGCTGACGGCTCTGGACGCTCATGGCAGGCTGACGGCTCTGGCTGCTCATGGCTCTCTAACGGCTCTGGCTGCTCATGGCTCTCTGACGGCTCTGGCTGCTCATGGCTCTCTGACGGCTCTGGCTGCTCATGGCTCTCTGACGGCTCTGGCTGCTCATGGCTCTCTGACGGCTCTGGCTGCTCATGGCTCTCTGACGGCTCTGGCTGCTCATGGCTCTCTGACGGCTCTGGCTGCTCATGGCTCGCTGACGGCTCTGGCAGATCCTGTCTGGCTGGCGGCTCTGGCAGATCCTGTCTGGCTGGCGGCTCTGGCAGATCCTGTCTGATTGGCGGCTCTGGCAGATCCTGTCTGATTGGCGGCTCTGGCAGATCCTGTCTGATTGGCGGCTCTGGCAGATCCTGTCTGACGGGCGGCTCTAGCGGCTCCTGTCTGGCGGACGGCTCTAGCGGCTCCTGTCTGGCGGACGGCTCTGTAGGCTCATGGCAGACGGGCGGCTTTGCAGGCTCATGGCAGACGGGCGGCTTTGCAGGCTCATTGCAGAAGGATGGCTCAGACGGCGCTGGGGAGACGGATGGCTCAGATGGCGCTGGGGAGACGGATGGCTCAGATGGCGCTGGGTAGACGGATGGCTCAGACGGCGCTGGGGAGACGGATGGCTCAGATGGCGCTGGGGAGACGGATGGCTCTGGCCGGATAAGGCGCACTGTAGACCTGGTGCGTGGTGCCGGAACTGGAGGCACCGGGCTAAGGACACGCACCTTCATACTAGTGCGGGGAGCAGGGACAGGGCACACTGAACTCTCAAAGCGTACTCTATACCTGGTGCGTGGTACCGGCACTGGTGGCACCTCAGGACTAGTACGGGGAGAAGTGACAGTGTGTACAGGACTTAGGAGACGCACAGGTGGCTTAGTGCGTGGGGCCGGAACTGGAGGCACCGAACTGGATACACGCACTATAGGGAGAGTGCGTGGAGGAGGAACAGGGCTCTGGAAATGCCCTGGTAGCCTAGTGCGTAGTGTAGGCACTGTAGGTACTAGGCTGGGGCGGGGAGGTGGCACCGGAAATACCGGACCCGTACTGGCTCTCTTGAGCATTGAGCCTGCCCAACCTTACCTGGTTGAATGCTCCCGGTCGCCCGCCCAGTGCGGGGAGGTGGAATAACCCGCACCGGGCTGTGTAGGCGAACCGGGGAAACCATGCGTAAGGCAGGTGCCATGTATGCCGGCCCGAGGAGACGCACTGGAGACCAGACGCGTTGAGCCGGCCTCATGACACCTGGCTCAATGCCCAATCTAGCCCTACCAGTGCGGGGAGGTGGAATAACCCGCACCGGGCTATGCACACGTACAGGAGACACCGTGCGCTCTACTGCGTAACACGGTGTCTGCCCGTACTCCCGCTCTCCACGGTTAGCCTGGGAAGTGGGCGCAGGTCTCCTACCTGCCCTAGGCCCACTACCCCTTAGCCCCCCCCCAAGAAATTTTTGGGAGTTACTCACGGGCTTTTCGGGCTTCCGTGCAAGACGCGTCCCCTCATAACGCCGGTTCCTCTCTCTATTTTCCTCCGCTCTCCGAGCTGCCTCCAGCCGTTCCCATGGACGGTGATTTACTTTAGCCCATGGTCCTTCTCCGTTAAATATTTGCTCCCAACTCCACAAGTCCTGTATACTTGCCCGTTGCTCCAAATTACGCTGCTTGGCTCTGGATAGGTGGGTGGTTCTGTAAGGGTTGTTGTCCTCCTCCTCTTCATCCGAAGAGGAGGAGCAGGGATTGAACCAAGGTGCAGCGCGTTGAAATGACATGAATGATTTATTTTAAATAAACAAAACGAACAAACACGAAAACGAACTATACTTGAAAATGATACAAAATAACAAAACGAAAGTAGACAGACCTGAACAACGAACTTACATACAACGTGAAGAACGAAATGAACAGGAACAGACTACATGAAATGAACAAACCGTAAACAGTCCCGTATGGTGCAAACATCGACACAGACACAGGAGACAACCACCCACCACGAACACTGTGAACAGCCTACCTAAATATGACTCTCAATTAGAGGAACGCCAAAAACCTGCCTCCAATTGAGAGCCATACCAGGCAACCCTAAACCAACATAGAAACAGATAACATAGAATGCCCACCCAAACTCACGTCCTGACCAACTAACACACAAAACTAAACAGAAAACAGGTCAGGAACGTGACACTTCCCAAGCAAAGCCAGCCTCTGAATGTCAAAGAAACAAAACAATTATATCCCCATATGCATCGGAGTGATGTCTTTCCCAGGTATTTTACGGCTTGTTTCTTTTTTTTTACTTAACAGCCCTTCACTGACATGGAGGTAGGCTATTTAAAGTGGTGGGTGGAGGAATTGACCGACAAATCTATTGGTTATAGCAGCCTGTAGCCTAATTTCGTTTGTTTGTCAAACAGGTAGGTTTACCTCTTATTTCTTAAATAGGAAGAAATATTTAAGCTTAACCACAAAAGCCCTCTTGTTGTTAGTAAAGTCTAAATAAAATATAGGCGGTTGAAATGAATTATGCCTACTCGAATTTGTCTTCTTTCAGCATCATGAGCTGTCCATTTCCCATTGTGCCACTGCTTCTGCTACAAGTTTCAGCACCACTATGTAAATTACTCCAATCTGGCTTATTGTGAGGTCAATAACTCTGATAAATACATCACGGCCAAGAAACATCATGTTTTTAATAAAAATCTATTATGGTAGTAGCAAGCTATCAAAGTTGACCTCTGGCCCTCGTCTTTGCACTCTCTTTCTCAAACTGAACAGAACATAGGCTATAGGCTAGTCCATGCATTTTTGAGACTAGGCCTAATCAACAACAAAAAAATCTAAAGAAACCTTTGGCACTCCTCCTAAACTGTCACCGTAGCCCTACACAGCACAGCCATTGGTTAAGCAGCACACAAAAAAGTATTTGATCAGAAAGAGCAGAGCAGGTCGGGGCTCAGGGTTGGAATATCCATTGCGCTGTGTAATGCAGCCTAGTTTTATCAAACTAAATCAAACTTTATTTGTCACATGTGCCGAATACAACAGTTGTAGACCTTACCGTGAAATGCTTGAAATGCGTCTTACCAGACGTAGCTTCTCTGTCCTGCCGATGCATGGAAAATTCTGCCAGCTCTATATTATCCGTGCCGTGGTTCAGCCATGACTCGGTGAAACATAAGATATTACAGTTTTTAATGTCCCCTTGGTAGGATAGTCTTGATCGTATATCATCCATTTTGTTTTCCAATGATTGCTAAAGTAGTTTGAAATGTTTTGGCAAAGTTTACAGGTAACCTTTGAGATATTTTGTAGTTACATTTCACAAGTTGGAACCGGTGTTTTTCTGGATCAAACGCGCCAAATAAATGGATATTTTGGATATATATCGACGGAATTAATCGAACAAAAGGACCATTTGTGATGTTTATGGGACATATTGGAGTGCCAACAACAGAAGGTCGTCAAAGGTAAGGCATTAATTATATTTTTATTTCTGTGTTTTGTGTCGCACCTGCAGGGTTGAAATATGCTTCTCTCTCTTTGTTTACTATGGTGCTATCCTCAGATAATAGCATCGTTTGCTTTCGCCGAAAAGCCTATTTGAATTCTGACATGTTGGCTGGATTCAAAACCAGTGTAGCTTTAATTTGGTATCTTTCATGTGTGATTTAAGGAAAGTTAGATTTTTATAGTAATTCATTTGAATTTGGTGCTCTGCATTTTCTCTGGCTTTTGGTCAAGTGAGACAGTAGCGTCCCGCCTAAACTCAGATTTTTGGATATAAATATGAACTTTACCGAACAAAACATACATGTATTGTGTAACATGAAGTCCTATGAGTGTCATCTGATGAAGACCATCAAAGGTTAGTGATTAATTTTATCTCTATTTCTGCTTTTTGTTACTCCTCTCTTTGGCTGGAAAAATGGCTGTCTTTTTCTGTGGCTCTGACGATTATGTTAGGCTCTGACCTAACATAATCGTTTGGTGTGCTTTCGTCGTAAAACCTTTTTGAAATCAGACACTGTGGCTGGATTTACAACAAGTGTGGTGTAAAATACTTGTATGTTTGAGGAATTTAAATTATGGGATTTCTGTTGTTTTGAATTTGGCGCCCTGCAGTTTCACTGGCTGTTGACGAGGTGAGACGCTAGCGTCCCACATACCCTAGAGAAGTTTAAGAAAAAATCTTTGTCCAGTTCAAGGTGTGTTATTGCTGTTCTGATGTTCAGAAGTTATTTTCGGTCATAAGAGGCGGTAGCAGCAACATTATGTACAAAATACGTTTTTTTTTAAGTTAGAAACAACGCGAAGAAAACTAGCAAAATAGCACAGCTGGTTAGGAGCCCGTAAAACGGCAGCCATCCGCTCCGGCGCCATTCTACCTATTTACACCATCCCAGCAGCTATCTCAGAAATACTGTATAACTTTGCTCTGTGCTTCTCCAAGCATGCACATCGAAACCTATAAGCTGTTGATAATTTGATTGAGACCACTCTAAATAGCCTATAGATGCAAAAAAAAAAATATTTCACCTTTATTTAGCCAGGTAGGCAAGTTGAGAACAAGTTCTCATTTACAACTGCGACCTGGCCAATAATAAAGCAAAGCAGTTCGACACATACAACAACACAGAGTTACACATAGAATAAACAAAACATACAGTCAATATTACAGTTGAAGAAAATCTATATAGGCAATAAATAGGCCATGGTGGCAAAGTAATTACAATATACCAATTAGACACTAGAGTGGTTGATGTGCAGAAGATAAATGTGCAAGTAGAAATACAGGGGTGCAAAGGAGCAAGATAAATAAATAAATACAGTATGGGGATGAGGTAGTTGGATGGGCTATTTACAGATGGGCTATGTACAGGTGCAGTGATCTGTGAGCTGCTCAGACAGCTGGTGCTTAAAGCTAGTGAGGGAGGTAAGAGTCTCCAGCTTCAGTGATTTTTGCAATTCATTCCAGTCATTGGCAGCAGAGAACTGGAAGGAAAGGCGGCCAAAGGAGGAATTGGCTTTGGGGGTGACTACATTTACATTTACATTTAAGTCATTTAGCAGACGCTCTTATCCAGAGCGACTTACAAGTTGGACTAGAGAGGTCTACCTGCTGAAGCGTGTGCTACGGGTGGGTGCTGCTATGGTGACCAGTGAGCTGAGATAAGGCGGGGCCTTACCTATCAGAGACTTGTAGATGACCTGAAGCCAGTGGGTTTAGCGACGAGTATGAAGCGAGGGCCAGCCAATGAGAGCGTACAGGTCGCAGTGGTGGGTGGTATATGGGGCTTTGGTGACAAAACGGATGACACTATGATAGACTGCATCCAATTTGTTGAGTAGAGTGTTGGGGGCTGTTTTGTAAATGACATCACCGAAGTCGAGGATCGGTAGGATGGTCAGTTTTACGAGGGTATGTTGGCAGCATGAGTGCAGGAAGCTTTTTTGCGAAATAGGAAGCCGATTCTAGATTTAATTTTGGATTGGAGATGCTTAATGTGAGTCTGGAAGGAGAGTTTACAGTCTAGCCAGACACCTAGGTATTTGTAGTTGTCCACATATTCTAAGTCAGAACCGTCCAGAGTAGTGATATTGGGCGGGCGGGCAGGTGTGGGCAGCGATCGGTTGAAGAGCATGCATTTGGTTTTACTTGCATTTAAGAGCAGTTGGAGGCCACGGAAGGAGTGTTGTATGGCATTGAAGCTCGTCTGGAGGTTAGTTAAAGAAGGGCCAGAAGTATACAGAATGGTGTCGTCTGTGTGTGTGATATTGCGCGCCCAGCTGAGAATCAGAGATGAGGGCACACATCGATATACAGTATAGCCTAATAAGCAACTAATTCTAAAACACTGAGAAATATTGAAATTTCATCAATTACAAATTACATGACACTCCCCTTGACTAGATGTAAAAAAAATAAAAAAAAATACTAAACCCTCCCCTTCACTGAAATTAAAAAACCATGACCCTCCCCCATTTTCTTTCAGATAACCATTCTGTACATTTTTATCCATCTGTAAGTTGCATCAACTCACTCTGTGTGCAATAATAGTGTTTAACATGATTTTTAAATCACATCTCATCTCTGTACCCCACACATACAGTCTAGTCTCTATTTCCCGAAACGACTCTTCAGATATGTTCATATCTTATCGAGTACAGTCTTGTATTTATGTATCATTATTACCTCATCAGTTCTCATTACTGAACGTCACAAACCCTTGGATATCTGCACAAACCCTAGCCTCCATAATGTTTAATTGTTTATTTACTAACTAACTAACCAAATCACAGAATTACATAAACAAACAATAAACAATAAACAATCACCCTGGGTCCCCCGGGTGGCGCAGTGGTCTAGGGCACTGCATCGCAGTGCTAGCTGCGCCACCAGAGTCTCTGGGTTCGCGCCCAGGCTGGGCTGGGTTCGCGCCCAGGCTCTGTCGCAGCCGGCCGCAACCGGGAGATCCGTGGGGCGACGCACAATTGGCATAGCGTCGTCCGGGTTAGGGAGGGTTTGGCCGGTAGGGATATCCTTGTCTCAGTATGTAAAAATGTAATAAAATGTATGCACTCAACTGTAAGTCGCTCTGGATAAGAGCGTCTGCTAAATGACGTAAATGTAATGTAAATGTAATATAGTTATTGGTTACTAACACAATGCATTGATAAGTCCCTAGTGGGCTAAACCAGTATGACGGCTTGGTAGACAATGGAAAGGGGTGAGGACAGATAAAAAGCGGGAAAGATAAAATGGACCCACTACACACAGTTGATAATTATATTCAATTAAATGTATATATTTACGCCCGTATGCCATTGTTGTCTTCTCTGTTGGAATCACAGGCCCGTCTGCTGGAGAGTCAGTTCATCAGAGAGTCTCTGGTTAACTTCCCCAGAAGTCACAATGTCTTTCATAGTTGTCGCTTTCTCAGCGACTCTGGATAGTGTCTGTTGTAATGCATACGTCTAGCGTACAGATGGTCGTTGCATGGAATAGATGCTTCCGCGGTTATTGGTTATCTCGCGCTAGACTTACATAATTTCCAGCTGCAGACTAGTGATTCTACGTCTAGGATTTGTTCTTATTCTGTAGTAATCGATAGTCTCAGAGTTGATCCATTTCCAGCCGTGTAGCCAATGCTCCACGCTGTCTGGTCTCCTGGGCCTATTGTTATCTTTTCAAAAGTATTCTTATACTTATTCATTAGGGGTGAAACAGTTCACAAAACTCACTGTTGGGTATGATACGATACAGTGGCATCACGGTTTGGTACGGTTTCGATACATCGACAAAATAAATGCCTGAGAAATATGTCATTTGTATTTAGATTTTCCGTTTATTATCATAGTAAACATGGGTAGCTTGAATTCCCAGGAGCATATGGAAACAAAGGGACAACAAAAAACAGCAGCGCCTAGTCATTTAAAACAGAACTTCAACAAGAGTGCATAGTCCAGCAGCATATATCAAAATTTTGTCAAATAGCAGTGTCTAGGACCACTTGAGACAGGTTATTTGAAAAAAATCTAAAATCAAAACATTTTTATCCGATTTTCAAGTTTTTCTTTAAGAAGATTAGTCTATCCAAATTATCTGCAGTGAGCACAGATCGGCTTGCTGTGACAATGTCAGCCGCTGTGGAGAATATCCTCTCGCTAGGGACAGAGGTCCCAGGCACAGCCAGGTAGCGCCTTTCTAACATGGCAACATGAGGGTATATTAACTGTTTGGTCTTCCACCATGTACAGTTGAAGTCGGAAGTTTACATACACCTTAGCCAAATACATTTAAACTCAGTTTTTCGGTTTTGGAGCAGTGGCTTCTTCCTTGCTGAGCGGCCTTTCAGGTTATGCCGATATAGGACTCGTTTTACTGTGGATATAGATACTTTTGTACCTGTTTCCTCCAGCATCTTCACAAGGTCCTTTGCTGTTGTTCTGGGATCGACTTGCACTTTTTGCATCAAAGTACGTTCATCTCTAGGAGACAACGCATCTCCTTCCTGAGCGGTATGACGGCTGTGAGGTCCCATGGTGTTTATATTTCCGTACTTTTGTTTGTACAGATGAACGTGGTACCTTCAGGCATATGGAAATTGCTCCCAAGGATGAACCAGACTTGTGGAGGTCTACAATATATTTGCTGAGGTCTTGGCTGATTACTTTTGATTTTCCCATGATGTCAAGCAAAGAGATACTGAGTTTGAAGGTAGGCCTTGAAATGCATCCACAGGTACACCTCCAATTGACTCAAATGATGTCAATTATCCTATCAGAAACTTCTAAAGCCATGACATAATTTTCGGGAATTTTCCAAGCTGTTTAAATTCACAGTCAATTTAGTGTATGTAAACTTCTGACCCACTGGAATTATAATACAGTGAATTATAAGTGAAATAATCTGTCTGTAAACAATTGTTGGAAAAATTACTTGTGTCATGCACACAGTAAATGTCCTAACTGACGTGCCAAAACTATATTTTGTAAATCAGAAATTTGTTGAATGGTTGAAAAACGAGTTTTAATGATTCCAACCGAAGTTTATGTAAACTTCCGACTTCAACTGTAAGTGGATCAGCATCCAGGGGAATACATTCTACTTCCCTGTATAAGGTCACCTCCTCCTCTATGACCTTGACCTTTGACTTAGTTCCCTGCTCCTGGGTCGTGAACAACTCCAGAAAAAGCTCAGCCATGGCAGATTTCTTTTCTGGAGGAGAATCCCTGTCGTCTGTCGTCTCTGGAGAGGGGTTGGCTCCTGTGGTATCTATAGCTTGACCCTGCAGAATTAAATTAGATGAAAATGACTATCTCTGAAGTGGCTTTAAAAATATGATTTGTTGTTAGAAGTATATATCAGACACTTATTACAATTATTACTTTATAATTAATTGTTAAATAAATCACAAATTAATTAAATAATAAATGTCACATGAACAAAATAAATACAATACCTGTTGTATATTGGTCACAATCTCTGCTGTGAGTTCATTGTAGACTCTCAGACGAGCAGCAGCATCCAAGTGCAGCAGGGACTTGAACCGGGGGTCCAAAGCGGTGCTCTTGTGTAAGAAATCTTGGACACCAGGGTCAGCATATCTAGGCTCCAGGTTAACTCTGATAGCAGTCTTGACATCCCTTACTGTGGGTTCATCTTCATCAGATGCCACCATTGATTTCAGGATCATTGTTTTCATAGGCAGGACCATCGAAACTGATGGAATGCTCTCAGTGCATGTCAGTGTTGTGACTGTTTTGAGAGGTTTGCACACTTTGGATAACTTCCTCTGCTAGTCTTATGTCATTTCAGACAAAGTCACAATATCTTTGACATTCTTCCTCACAGCTTGATCAGTCAGTGTAGAATACACTGCAACTTTCTGCTCAAGGTATCTCTCAACCATGTCATGGCTTGAATTCCCTCTAGTAGGGACATCTTGGATTAGTTTGTGGTTTGGCAGCTCCAGCATCTCCTGTTTAGTCTTGAAAAAATGTGCAGCAGTTGTGCTTTTATGAAAGAAGGATACCACCTTCCTGATCTTTGCTAGGAGGCAAGAGATTGGATTCACTGACATTTCTTTTTGAGATGCTAGATTAATTACGTGAGCAAAGCATCTTATCTGTGGCCCCAATCCAGCTAGTGCAACTGCATTTACAATATTTCTAGCGCTGTCAGTGGTTACAGGAATCGTAACATTATCCCTCTCCAACTTCCACACTGCAACTACTTCCCTTAGCTCTTCCCCCAAGTTTACACTGGTGTGACTACTCTCAAGGGGATGTGTTTGAAGGACATGGCTTTTAATCTCCCACTCTGCCATATTGAGATGAGCCGTTACAGTAAGGTAGCGCTCTGTAGCTCTAGACGTCCAACTGTCTGTTAGAGCAACAGACCGCGTTTCTGACAACTCGCTCTCAAGTTGTAATTTAGTTTTTTTTGTATGAGGCAGGTATTAATGTCTGGGAGAGATGTGTACGGATAGGAATAGTGAAGCGCAGCTCGACCACTTTAAACATGAACACCGCATTCTCTACCCCAGAGAAGGGTCTCATATCTAAATGAATTTTGCTATCGCTGCGTTGATTTCTTTAGCCCTACCGGAGTCAGCCGCACTTTGGGGTGATGTCGGGGCAAATGAGTAGTCATGGTACTCGTATTGCCACTCGAATAGTCTATCGGCAATGAACAGAGCCTACATGTTGAAGAAGTTTTATCCACCACTCGTTGGCAATCCCCGTTATAGTTTACAGGGAAACCGAAATGTTCCCAGATGGCAGACCTGAATGATACTGGGGCGTCTTCTAGTTCTGGCTTGCCATGTTGCTCCTTTGCATATAGCTAACTGCTAATTCCTTCATCAGCTAATTGCTGCTACGACGGTCTCTCAGCTCTGTTCTCGCTGGAGTGAAATAACTAATGAGCGGAGCTGCATACGAGACAAAACAACTTTCTTTTTTTTAAGACAACTTTATTACTAAACTCAGGAAAAAAAGAAACGTCCCTTTTTCAGGACCCTGTCTTTCAAAGATAATTTGTAAAAATCTAAATAACTTCACAGATCTTCATTGTAAAGGGTTTAAACACTGTTTCCCATGCTTGTTCAATGAACCATAAACAATTAATGAACATGCACCTGTGGAACGGGACACTAACAGCTTACAGACGGTAGGCAATTAAGGTCACAGTTATGAAAACTTAGGACACTAAAGAGGCCTTTCTACTGACTGAAAAACACCAAAAGAAAGATGCCCAAGGTCCCTGCTCATCTGCGTGAACGTGCCTTAGGCATGCTGCAAGGAGGCATGAGGACTGCAGATGTGGCCAGGGCAATAAATTGCAATGTCCGTGCTGTGAGACGCCTAAGACAGCGCTACAGGGAGACAGGACGGGCAGCTGATCGTCCTCACAGTGGCAGTCCATGTGTAACAACACCTGCACAGGATCAGTACATCCGAACATCACACCTGCGGGACAGGTACAGGATGGCAACCACAACTGCCTGAGTTACACCAGGAACGCACAATCCCTCCATCAGTGCTCAGACTGTTCGCAATAGGCTGAGAGAGGCTGGACTGAGGGCTTGTAGGCCGGTTGTAAGACAGGTCCTCACCAGACATCACCGGCAACAACGTCGCCTATGGGCACATACCCACCGTCGCTGGACCAGACAGGACTGGCAAAAAGTGCTCTTCACTGATGAGTCGCGGTTTTGTCCCACCAGGGGTGATGGTCGGATTCACATTTATCGTCAAAGGAATGAGCGTTACACCGAGGCCTGTACTCTGGAGCGGGATCGATTTGGAGATGGAGGGTCCGTCGTGGTCTGGGGGGGTGTGTCACAGCATCATCGGACTGAGCTTGTTGTCATTGCAGGCAATCTCAACGCTGTGCGTTACAGGGAAGACATCCTCGTCCCTCATGTGGTACTCTTCCTGCAGGCTCATCCTGACATGACCCTCCAGCATGACAATGCCACCAGCCATACTGCTCGTTCTGTGTGTGATTTCCTGCAAGACAGGAATGTCAGTGTTCTGCCATGGCCAGCGAAGAGCCCAGATCTCAATCCCATTGAGCACGTCTGGGACCTGTTGGATCGGAGAGTGAAGGCTAGGGCCATTTCCCCCAGAAATGTCTGGGAACTTGCAGGTGCCTTGGTGGAAGAGTGGAGTAACATCTCACAGCAAGAACTGGCAAATCTGGTGCAGTCCATGAGGAGATGCACTGCAGTACTTAATGCAGCTGATGGCCACACCAGATACTGACTGTTACTTTTGATTTTGACCCCCCCCCCCTTTGTTCAGGGACACATTATTCAATTTCCGTTAGTCACATGTCTGTGAAACTTGTTCAGTTTATGTCTCAGTTGTTGAATCTTGTTATGTTCATGCAAATATTTACACATCTTAAGTTTGCTGAAAATAAACACAGTTTATAGTGATAGGACATTTCTTTTTTTGCTGGATTTATATAGATATTTTTCCCGCATTAATTTATACGCCATAGATTTATGCAATAATATTTATTTTTACAATGAAATATATATATACATTGGGGAGAACAAGTATTTGATACACTGCCAATTTTGCAGGTTTTCCTACTTACAAAACATGTAGAGGTCTGTAATTTGTATCATAGGTACACTCCAACTGTGAGAGACGGAATCTAAAACAAAAATCCAGAAAAACACATTGTATGATTTTTAAGTAATTCATTTGCATTTTATTGCCCCACTGTATATAAAAATTACAGACCTCTACATGCTTTGTAAGTAGGAAAACCTGCAAAATCGGCAGTGTATCAAATACTTGTTCTCCCCACTGTATATATATATATATATATATATATATCTTCCTAGCTGGAATAAATTATTAATGTATTGTTAGGTTCGCAGTACGTACCGAACCGTGCATCCTGGACCCTGTACCGAACGGTTCAATACGAATACACGTACCGTTTCACCCCTATTATTCATTCATCTTATGCAACATTCAGAAGTAAACCTGACAGTTGGGAAATGTCCACTTTAAGAGATACAGTTATGTGTGTTTCCTGTCCTTCATGAGATCACCAAATGAAACACACTCAACATGACTGTCCCTTAAGTGTCCACGGACCATTCCCAACATTCTCAAAAATAGAAATATTGTTTAATTCTCCCATTTTGGGGATTATGAGTTTCGGCAAGAGAAGCTCTGTTCTCCATAGACTCTCTCCCTCAATACTGCATGGCAGTTTCTACCAGGTATTTTTGACCGTTGTAAAACCTGATTTGGGAGAGAGAATGAGAGAGGGGGAGCCACGATCTACACCCAAAAAGCGCCACGTCGTGACAGATTCAACTACAAATACCAGGGAGGTCGTCCAATGCCTCGCAATGAAGTGTACCGATTGGTAGATGGGTAAAAATATATATCCCTTTGAGCATGATGAAGTTATTAATTACACTTTGGATGATGTGTCAATACACCCAGTCACTACAAAGATACAGGCATCTTTCCTAACTCAGTTGCCGGAGAGGAAGGAAACTGCTCAGGGATTTCACCATGAGGTCAATGGTGACTTTAAAACAGTTACAGAGTTTAATGGCTATGATAGGAGGAAACTAAGGATGGATCAACAACATTGTAGTTACTCCACATACTAACCTAATTGACATAGTGAAAAGAAGGAAGCCTGTACAGAATAGAAATATTCCAAAACATGCATCCTGTTTGCAACAAGGCACTAAAGTAATATTGGGGAGTTTTTCAGGATAAAAATTCATAAAATAAGTCAAGGGGTATGAATACTTTCAGAAGGCACTGTATGTCATTTAGCAGACAGTTTTATCCAAAGTGACCGACACTCTTGCGCGCATATAGTAGCACTGTATAGGGAATAGGGAGTCATTTGAGATTGGCTCAGTGTGGATGGCAGCTGAATTAAGGAGCTGTTGCAGCAGCAGATAATAAAGAGGGGTGTGTGTGTATGTGTGTACGTGCCTGGATGTGCGTGTACAGTAGGGGGGACTCTAACTCTGCTTATTTTGCGATTGAGTCAGGCCCCCCTGGCCCTCCAGACACAGTGGCAGTGGAGGAGGTAACGGACAGCACAGCCCAGCTCTCATGGAGCCGCGGCAGGGATAACGGCAGCCCCATCACCAGCTACCTCATCCAGACCAGGACCCCCTTCACTGTGGGCTGGCAGAGGGTGGACACAGGTAGGCCTGCACATTGATCTAACCTCTTTGTTTATCTGTGAAGATTTAATTGATAGGTCATACATTTCATCAGGTATGGAAATTAAGCTAGCCCGCTAGTCCGTGGCTAGTTCTTTTCAGACTGGGATAGCAGAAAATGTGCCCAACTAGCCTCCCGGCTAGTGAAATTCTGTCTTTTCAAATATGGCTTGGCACAGATTTTGGACCCGGGCTAGTAAAATTTGCAGTCTTCTTGGCCGGCTGGCCAGTGCCCAATATCCATATGTTCCATCCCTGCATTTGGGCTCCCGAGTGATGCAGCGGTCTAAGGCACTGTATCTCAGTGCTAGAAGCATCACTACAGACCCTGGTAGATTCCAGGATGTATCACAACCAGCCGTGATTGGGAGTCCCATAGGGCGGCGCACAATTGGCCCAGCTTCGTACAGGTTTGGCCGGGGTAGGCTGTCATTATAAATAAGAATTTGTTCTTAACTGACTTGCCTGGTTAAATAAAGGTTAAATAAAATAAAAAATGTGATAATGAACATGTGAAAGAATATTTAATGTTGAACCACAACAACAGATCATGTAGATGCCCTATCCTTATTTATTTTACCATAAGGGACTATTCGATTGAAATTATGGTTTATCTACGTTGATGGGATGCCTGATCTTAGCCTTATTTCCCTCTGTCCCTAGTTCCTGAGGTAATTGATGGCAACACACTGACAGCCACAGTGGTGGATCTCAATGCCTGGGTGGAGTACGAGTTTCGAGTTGTGGCAAAGAACAGTGTGGGAGTGGGCGAGCCCAGTCCCACCTCCCTCCAGACACGGACAGAGGATGCAGGTGAGTTGTTCACACAAATTCCACTCCATAAAACGCTTCATAAAAATGCTTCATAAAACGCTTCATAAACTTTTCATGACAAGTAGCTGGGTCATTCCACGAATAGAGTGCCTTTTGCATCCCTTTTGATTTTAAGTAGAAATTGTGCACCATATTGAATTTTAAAATCCTGTTATATTAAATGGAAGTGCCCTTTAAAAGGTTGAGTAAGTTCGATTTTTGTCCTCACATTGTACCCACATTTCTATTATATGTAAATAGTTTATGATAAGTAAATGCCATAATGTAGATATTTTGTTAGATACTGCTCGCTATTAGATTTTTTCATTTCAGCTGTCATGCTAGCTATTTCGGTCCAAACCACTGAGCTATATATGAACTAGAGGCAGCGTTCAAGACGGACGACCATTGTTTTCAATGTAATCTACTCATGTTTGCATGCACTGTTTCGTGGTTGTCCAGATTCGGTTTTAGAGAGCTGATTACGCCTGCGCATGAGCACTTAATGCGCACTGGAGCAGCGCGAGAAGTGACAACATCATCAGGTCATCCAGAAATTTGACAGAGTGAATTCATATAAAATGTTAATATCTTCAGCTGTGAGTGATGGAAAAAATCAGCCTGTAAGACAATTTACTTTAATAATTTAATGGATGTTTTTGTAAAGTGTATTATTTGCAATTTTCTCATTTGACTTCTCTATGGGAGCTGCGGCAGGTAGCCTAGTGGTTAGAGCGTTGGGCCAGTGACTGGAAGGTAGCTGGATCAAATCCTGAGGGGACAAGGTAAAAATCTGTTGTTCTGCTCCTGAGCAAGGTAGTTAACCCATTGTTCCCCGGGCGCCGTGGATGTCGATTAAGGCCAGCCCCCCCCCCCCCCCCCCGCACCTTTCTGATTCAGAGGGGTTGGGTTAAATGCGGAAGAAACATTTCAGTTGAATACATTCAGTTGGACAACTGACTAGGTACCCCCCTTTCCCCCATCTATGAGAATGTTAATTTTGGGCTTGACTTCAGAAAAACTGCAATACCGAAAGTGTCCTCTGGGTACAGTGAAAAGCGTGCTTCTAGACTGGAACCCTGGGGCCTTGGTACCAAGTAATGTAAAGAGAGGGAACAGTCAGATGCGTCATAATATCCCGGAAGTAAAGCCGCACTGGAAGACAGATTTGAAATGGAATTACATTGAAAACAATGGAGCAGGGTGGAAAAAATCCCATTAAGTATTTTTGGAAGGTCTGTGGTCACAATTCTACTAAGAAATGAAATACAGTGCATTCGGGAGGTATTCAGACTCCTTGACTTTTTCCACATTTTTTTTCTCATCAATCTACACACAATACCCCATAATGACACAGAAAAAACTGAACTATCATATTTACATAAGTATTCAGTCCCTTTACTCGATTACAGCCTTGAGTCTTCTTGGGTATGAAGCTACAAGCTTGGCACACTTGTATTTGGAGAGTTTCTCCCATTCTTCTCTGCAGATCTTCTCAAGCTTGGTCAAGTTGGATGGGTGAGCATTGCTGCACAGCTATTTTTAAGACTCTCCAGAGATGTTCGATCAGGTTCAAGTCCGGGCTCTGGCTGGGCCACTCAAGGACATTCAGAGACTTGTCACAAAGCCACTCCTGCATTGTCTTGGCTGTGTGCTTCGGTTCGTTGACCTGTTGGAAGGTGACCCTCCCCAGCCTGAGCACTCTGGAGCAGGTTTTCATCAAGGATCTCTTCGTACTTTGCTCCGTTCATCTTTCCCTCGATCCAGACTAGTCTGCCAGTTCCAGCCGCTGAAAAACATCCCCATAGCATGATTCTGCCACCACCCTGCTTCACCATAGATATGGTGCCAGGTTTCCTCCAGACATGACGCTTGGCATTCAGACCAAAGATTTCTTGGTTTCTTGGTTTCATCAGACCAGAGAATCTTGTTTTTCATGGTCTGAGAGTCCTTTAGGTGCCTTTTGGCAAACACCAAGTCATTTGCCTTTTACTGAGGAGTGGCTTCCGTCTGGCCACTCTACCATAAAAGCCTGATTGGTGGAGTGCTGCAGAGATATTTGTCCTTCTGGAAAATTCTTCCATCTGTCATAGTGACCACCTCCCTGACCAAGGCCCTTCTCCCCCGATTGCTCAGTTTGGCTGGGCGGCCAGCTCTAGGAAGAGTCTTGGTGGTTCCAAACGTCTTCCATTTAAGAATGATGGAGGCCACTGTGTTCTTGGGGACCGTCAATGACGCAGACATTTTTTGGTACCCTTCCCCAGATCTGTGCCACGACACAATCCTGTCTCGGAGCTGTACGGACAATTCCTTCGGCCTCATGGCTTGTTTTTTGCTCTGACATGCACTGTCAACTGTGGGATCTTATATAGACAGGTGTGTGCCTTTCCAAATCATGTCCAATCAATTTAATTTACTACAGGTGGACTCCATTGAAGTTGTAGAAACATCTCAAGGATGATCAATGGAAAAAGGATGCACCTGAGCTCAATTTCGAGTCTCATAGCAAAGTGTCTGAATACTTTGTCATTATAGGGTATTGTGTGTAGACTGATGAGGGAAAAATGTATTTAATACATTTTAGAATAAGGCTGTAAAATGTGTAAAAGTCAAGGGGTCTGAATACTTTACGAATGCACTGTATTTGCAGCGGATGCTATTGGCAAGCTATTTCATTGTTTTTTTTATGGGTCCATTATTATCCCATTTCAATTTTATAAGATGCTTTGGGCAGAGCAATTTAATGAATTTAATTTGTCAAATTCAATATAACTAAAATATCACAAAGATATCGTAATAAACCCCCAGTAACAACTTATTTTCGTCAGGGAATAGGAAACAAGAACCTCAACCTACAGTCAATTGTTTTTGCCATATTTAAAAGCAAGCACCAACACACTTGATAAAAACTGAAACACACATGTGAAAGCTTAATTACATAAACGATGGAATATGTCCATGATAAAAACAAGAGAATGAAATATAATTGGATACATTAGAAAAAAGATTAGTTGAGAAGCAGCCAACACTCGTGTGTGGATTGCTATTCCTAAAATCAATATGGACATCACCTGGTGCTGAATGTTGACTAGGCTAATTTAATAACAAGAGGGCTTTGTTGGAGCCCTATTTAAGAAATAAGAGACAGGCTTACCTGTTTGATAGATGCAGTAATGTTATTCATATATTTGTTGGTAGGCCTAGCTATTTCCTCAAATACTGTCACCAGGCCTACCTCTATGTCTGTGGAGGGCTTGGTGTATGGCTGAAAAAAGGGCTTGAATTGAGGGGGTAAAGGGCAAAAAGCATACCCCTTGTTAGCTTGAGGGAGGAAATAAAATGGATCCAGATTATATAAAGCAATCAATAACGATGATAAACTCGATGATTAACACAATGCTTTGTGCTAAAAATGAGCTGTAAAATACACAAGAAAGACACGGCTCTGATGCACACGGAGATAAAGTATATTTGGTTAGTCTATGACATTCAGAGGTTGAGCTACGGCCTTCTGCAGGTCAAGGACACCAACAATATTGACTTTGTTTGGGAAGTATTTAGTAATCTAATACAATCACAATGTGACTGTTGCTATCAATTGAGATATGCATGTTATGTAAAAGAGAATATGTTTTTAAGCCCAGGCAGCTTTTAGGGACGCACTTGTACCTTCTGCTTTTGGGTTAAGCCACGGACGAGTAGCCAGCTTCAAATTCTTCATTGGACTCAGGCCTCATGTTTGGGGTGGATTCATGACGACGTCTCATATTTAATTATTTGCTTACAGCGACAGTTTTGTTGCAAACAAGACACTGGTTTGGCATCGTAGAAGTATGGTAAGATGAATATCACTTAATAGGGTATCAATAGAGACATTGACATTTTTATGTTATTGTCATTTAATTAATTAGCCCACTAACCAGATGTGTTCAATGTGTAGTGTAGGCCTATGAATTGGGCTGTGAGTCTTTGCTAGCCTTTGCTGTTCTGGCCCGCTGACTAGCTACAAGCTCAGGAAGAAATTGGCTGGAGACCAAACCTAGTTGCCAAACCCTGTTGCATTTCGTAAATTCAATCACCCCCTTCACGATCTTCATCATCATTCAGATCGTTCAAAAATGTGTGGATACAGTGCTAAACTTGAAGAACTCATGGTTCTCTGTGGTTCTCTCTGTGAAGTGACATTATGTTGTTGCTCGCTAGTGCGGTCTGCAGAAGAAACAATATACTGTACAATGTAACAACAATTGCTCACAAACGGCACAGGTGTGAGATTTGTTTCACTATAGAAGCACTGGTCCTCTTAAATTGTAATTCCAGGTTGCACAAAAATATTTTGGGGCATATGACTGTCAGGTTTTGGCCAGGACTGTCCAGGTTTTGGTCACTAGATGTCCCCATTGCACCTTTTTTGTACCTTTTTGTTTTTTCCTTGCTCTAATTATTGTTTGCACCTGTGTGTCGTTCCCTTGTTAGTATTTAAACCCTGTGTGTTCCTCAGTTCTTTGCTCAGTGTTTGTATGTTAGCACCCAGCCCCAGCCTTGTTGTGAACATATATTTCTCTTATTGGATTTTCCAGAGGTTCTCTGGTTTAGTGCTTGTGTATTTTTGAGTAGTCTTTTGAGGTTTGTTTTTCCCTGCTGTTTTTACCACTTTGTGGAGTTTCTTTGTATTTTGGAGGATATCCATTTTGTGCCTCTTGGCTTTATTTTTGTACGTGGTGGATTTATATTCTTTGCCTGAAGATCTTGTCCTTTTATTAAACCACCATCTCTAGTACTGCTGAGTCTGCCTCATCTTCTGGGTTCTGCCGACTATTAGTGACTGTTTCTCTCACCGGGTCCTGACAATGACGGTCTGCTCTGCCATTGCTCTTCTTCACAAAAAGGCTGTATACAGTCATGCTATAAGACGAAAATAGGAAAATAATGGAACCGTGATAAAACTATGAAATAGCTCCCCAAAACCATCTGATGTATATATGTAATTTATTACTAGAATTTTGATCACAGACCTTCCCAAAAATACATTGAATTGAGTTTTAATATGCTCGACCCTGCTCCATTGTTTTCAATGTAATTCCGTTTAAAATCTGGCTCCCAGTGTGGCTTTACTTCCGGGTTATTATGATGCATCTGACTCAGTGCTTGATTTAGGCCGGAACTGTCCGGAGTGCCGTCACGGCACCTCCAATTTTGGGGGAACGTCGTATGGGCTCCTCTATAAAAGAAAGTGCCTTATCACCAGCCTGGATTCACACACACACAGCGTAAAAAAAAAGGTTGATCAAAGCGGAATTAAGGCGAGATCTGCAATGAATAACAATGGAGAGTGGGCATTCATATCCTGATTCCACTGTTCAAGTTTATTTGCCGCTAGTCTGTGAATCCGGTGTATACGTGCCAGTAGTCTGTTCGAGTTTGAGAATTCGCAGATTGAGAATGCGCCAGACTGAATGTGCAGGATGTGCTGTTCCAAATTGCCAAATGAGGGTTCTTACGGTCATGAAAATCCTGGAAAAGTCATGGAATTTTAACATGTTTTCATTTTTTAAATATATGCTCAATCACTTAAAAATGTACATATCAGCCATGATCAGAATGAGGCCTACCCTTCAGTGCGTCTCTCTGTGTGTGCTGTGCTTCATCTGCATGTGTGCCAGTGCGAATGGGCTGTTGCTCGAGGAGAGAGAGACATTTCAGCAGCAGGTAGCCTAGAAAATAATTAGATTAACTATATAGCCAATTCAAAACATAGCTTGTAGTACGGCTAGTTATCTCGCTAGTTAACTTTTTAGCTATAAGCATTAACGTTGTAGACTCGTTGTCGTCTTTCCACCGGCACTGTTGAGAAATACTGTACGATTCAAAAGTTGGACACACCTACTCATTCCCAGTGGCGGAAGAAGTACCCAATTGTCATACTTGAGTAAAAGTAAAGATATCTTAATAGAAAATGACTCAAGTAAAAGGGAAAGTCCCCCATTAAAATACTACTTGAGTAAAGTCTAAAAGTATTTGGTTTTAAATATACTTAAGTATCAAAAGTAAATGTAATGTTAATATATGTTAAGTATCAAAAGTAAAAGTATAAATAATTTCAAATTCCTTATATTAAGCAAGTAATTAACATTTTTGGATAGCCAGGGGCACACTCCAACACTCAGACATAATTTACAAACTAAGAATTTGTGCTTCGTGAGTCCATGAATCCACCAGATCAGAGGCAATAGGGATTACCAGTGATGTTCTCTTTATTAGTGCATGAATTGGACCGTTTTCCTGCATTAAAAATGTAAAGACTACTTTTGTGTGTCAGGAAAAATGTATAGAGTAAAAAGTACATTATTTTCTTTAGAAATGTAGTGAAGTAAAAGTTGCAAAAAAATTAATAATAAAGTAAAGTACAGATACCCCCAAAAACGACTTAGTTTTCTTTACTGAAGTACTTTACACCACTGCTGATTCCAGGGTCTTTCTTTATTTTTACTATTTTTTACATTGTAGAATAATAGTGAAGACATCAAAACTATAAAATAACACATATGGAATCATGTAGTAAACAAAAAAGTGAAACAAATCAAAATATATTTTATTTTTGAGATTCTTCAAAGTAGCCACCCTTTGCCTTGATGACAGCTTTTCACACTCTTGGCATTCTCTCAACCAGCTTCATAAGGTAGTTACCTGGAAGGTGTGCCTTGTTAAAAGTAAAATAGTGGAATTTATTTCCTTCTTAA
This sequence comes from Salvelinus alpinus, assembly GCF_045679555.1. Lineage (NCBI taxonomy): Eukaryota > Metazoa > Chordata > Actinopteri > Salmoniformes > Salmonidae > Salvelinus > Salvelinus alpinus. The sequence goes on from NC_092113.1 coordinate 17,845,938, forward strand.
TGTGTTTGAGCCAATCAGTTGTGTTGTGACAAGGTTGGGGTGGTATACAGAAGATAGCCCTATTTGGTAAAAGACCAAGTCCATATTATGGCAAGAACAGCTCAAATAAGCAAAGAGAAACGACAGAGTATCATTACTTTAAGACGTGAAGGTCAGTCAATCCGGAAGATTAAGAACTTTGAAAGTTTCTTCAAGTGCAGTCGCAAAAACCATCAAGGACTATGATGAAAATGGCTCTTATGAGGACCGCCACAGGAAAGGAAGACCCAGAGAGTTACGTCTGCTGCAGAGGATAAGTACATTAGAGTTACCAGCCTCAAAAATTGCAGCCCAAATCAATGCTTCACAGAGTTCAAGTAACAGACACATCTCAACATCAACTGTTCAGAGGAGACTGCGTGAATCAGGCCTTCATATACAGTGGGGCAAAAAAGTATTTAGTCAGCCACCAATTGTGCAAGTTCTCCCACTTAAAAAGATGAGAGAGGCCTGTAATTCTCATCATAGGTACACTTCAACTATGACAGACAAAATGAGGGGGAAAAATGCAGAAAATCACATTGTAGGATTTTTAATGAATTTATTTGCAAATTATGGTGGAAAATAAGTATTTGGTCAATAACAAAAGTTTATCTCAATACTTTGTTATATACCCTTTGTTGGCAATGACAGAGGTCAAATGTTTTCTGTATGTCTTCACAAGGTTTTCACACACTGTTGCTGGTATTTTGGCCCATTCCTCCATGCAGATCTCCTCTAGAGCAGTGATGTTTTGGGGCTGTTGCTGGGCAACACGGACTTTCAACTCCCTCCAAAGATTTTCTATGGGGTTGAGATCTGGAGACTGGCTAGGCCACTCCAGGACCTTGAAATGCTTCTTACGAAGCCACTCCTTCGTTGCCCGGGCGGTGTGTTTGGGATCATTGTCATGCTGAAAGACCCAGCCACGTTTCATCTTCAATGCCCTTGCTGATGGTAGGCTTTGTTACTTTGGTCCCAGCTCTCTGCAGGTCATTCACTAGGTCCCCCCGTGTGGTTCTGGGATTTTTGCTCACCGTTCTTGTGATCATTTTGACCCCACAGGGTGAGATCTTGCGTGGAGCCCCAGATCGAGGGAGATTATCAGTGGTCTTGTATGTCTTCCATTTCTTAATAATTGCTCCCACAGTTGATTTCTTCAAACCAAGCTGCTTACCTATTGCAGATTCAGTCTTCCCAGCCTGGTGCAAGTCTACAATTTTGTTTCTGGTGTCCTTTGACAGCTCTTTGGTCTTGGCCATAGTGGAGTTTGGAGTGTGACTGTTTGAGGTTGTGGACAGGTGTCTTTTATACTGATAACAAGTTCAAACAGGTGCCATTAATACAGGTAACGAGTGGAGGACAGAGGAGCCTCTTTAAGAAGAAGTTACAGGTCTGTGAGGGCCAGAAATCTTGCTTGTTTGTAGGTGACCAAATACTTATTTTCCACCATAATTTGCAAATAAATTCATTACAAATCCTACAATGTGATTTTCTGGAATTTTTTTTCTCATTTTGTCTGTCATAGTTGAAGTGTACCTATGATGAAAATTACAGTCCTCTCATCTTCTTAAGTGGGAGAACTTGCACAATTGGTGGCTGACTAAATACTTTTTTGCCCCACTGTATATATATTTTTTCACCTTTATTTAACCAGGTAGGCAAGTTGACAACAAGTTCTCATTTAAAATTGTGACCTGGCCAAGATAAAGCAAAGCAGTTCGACACATACAACAACACAAAGTTACAAATGGAGTAAAACAAGCATACAGTCAATAATACAGTAGAAAAATAAGTCTATATACAATGTGAGCAAATGAGGTGAGATAAGGGAGGTAAAGGCAAAAAAGGCCATGGTGGCGAAGTAAATACAATATAGCAAGTTAAACATTGGAATGGTAGATTTGCAGTGGAAGAATGTGCAAAGTAGAAATAGAAATAATGGGGTGCAAAGGAGCTAAATAAATAAATAAATAAATACAGTACGGGAAGAGGTAGTTGTTTGGGCTAAGTTATAGATGGGCTATGTACAGGTGCAGTAATCTGTGAGCTGCTCTGACAGCTGGTGCTTAAAGCTAGTGAGGGAGATAAGTGTTTCCAGTTTCACAGATTTTTGTAGTTCGTTCCAGTCATTGGCAGCAGAGAACTGGAAGGAGAGGGGGCCAAAGGAGGAATTGGCTTTGGGGGTGACCAGAGAGATATACCTGCTGGAGCGCGTGCTACAGGTGGGTGCTGCTATGGTGACCAGCGAGCTGAGATAAGGGGGACTTTACCTAGCAGGGTCTTGTAGATGACAAGGAGCCAGTGGGTTTGGCGACGAGTATGAAGCGAGGGCCAGCAAACGAGAGCTTACAGGTCACAGTGGTGGGTAGTATATGGGGCTTTGGTGACAAAACGGATGGCACTGTGATAGACTGCATCCAATTTATTGAGTAGGGTATTGGAGGCTATTTTGTAAATGACATCGCCGAAGTTGAGGATCGGTAGGATGGTCAGTTTTACGAGGGTATGTTTGGCAGCATGAGTGAAGGATGTTTTGTTGCGAAATAGGAAGCCAATTCTAGATTTAACTTTGGATTGGAGATGTTTGATGTGAGTCTGGAAGGAGAGTTTACAGTCTAGCCAGACACCTAGGTATTTGTAGTTGTCCACATATTCTAAGTCAGAACCGTGCAGAGTAGTGATGCTGGACAGGCGGGCAGGTGCAGGCAGCGATCGGTTGAAGAGCATGCATTTAGTTTTACTTGTATTTAAGAGCAGTTGGAGGCCACGGAAGGAGAGTTGTATGCCATTGAAGCTCGTCTGGAGGGTTGTTAACACAGTGTCCATAGAAGGGCCAGAAGTATACAGAATGGTGTCGTCTGCGTAGAGGTGGATCAGAGACTCACCAGCAGCAAGAGCAACATCATTGATGTATACAGAGAAGAGAGTCGGCCCAAGAATTGAACCCTGTGGCACCCCCATAGAGACCGCCAGAGGCCCGGACAACAGGCCCTCCGATTTGACACACTGAACTCTATCAGAGAAGTAGTTGGTGAACCAGGCGAGGCAATCATTTGAGAAACCAAGGCTATCGAGTCTGCCGATGAGGATGTGATGATTGACAGAGTCGAAAGCCTTGGCCAGGTCAATGAATACAGCTGCACAGTATTGTTTCTTATCGATGGCGGTTAAGATATCGTTTAGGACCTTAAGCGTGGCTGAGGTGCACCCATGACCAGCTCTGAAACCAGATTGCATAGCGGAGAAGGTGCGGTGGGATTCGAAATGTTCGGTAATCTCTTTGTTGACTTGGCTTTCGAAGACCTTAGAAAGGCAGGGTAGGATAGATATAGGTCTGTAGCAGTTTGGGTCAAGAGTGTCCCCCCCTTTGAAGAGGGGGATGACCGCAGCTGCTTTCCAATCTTTGGGAATCTCAGACGACATGAAAAAGAGGTTGACCAGGCTAGTAATAGGGGTTGCAACAATTTTGGCAGATCATTTTAGAAAGAAAGGGTCCAGATTGTCTAGCCCGGCTGATTTGTAGGAGTCCAGATTTTGCAGCTCTTTCAGAACATCAGCTGACTGGATTTGGGAGAAGGAGAAATGGGAAAGGCTTGGGCGAGTTGCTGTGGGGGTGCTGTTGACCGTGGTAGGGGTAGCCAGGTGGAAAGCATGGCCAGCCGTAGAAAAATGCTTATTGAAATTCTCAATTATAGTGGATTTATCGGTGGTGACAGAGTTTCCTATCCTCAGTGCAGTGGGCAGCTGGGTGGAGGTGTTTTTATTCTCCATGGACTTTACAGTGTCCCAGAACTTTTTTGAGTTTGTGTTGCAGGAAGCAAATTTCTGCTTGAAAAAGCTAGCCTTGGCTTTTCTAACTGCCTGTGTATATTGGTTTCTAACTTCCCTGAAAAGTTGCATATCACGGGGGCTGTTCGATGCTAATGCATGGTCGAATTGCTGCAAGAAACCACTACTAAAGGACACCAATAAGAAGAAGAGACTTGCTTGGGCCAAGAAACACGAGCAATGGATATTAGACTGGTGGAAATCTGTCCTTTGGTCGGATGATTCCAAATGGAGGTTTTTGGTTCCAACCGCCGTGTCTTCGTGAGACGCAGAGTAGGTGAACGGATGATCTCCTCATGTGTGGTTCCCACTGTGAAGCATGGAGGAGGAGGTGTGATGGTGTGGGGGTGCTTTGCTGGTGACACTGTCAGTGATTTTTTTTAGAATTCAAGGCACCCTTAACCAGCATGGCTACCACAGCATTCTGCAGCGATACGCCATCCCATCTGGTTTGAGCTTAGTGGGACTATTATTTGTTTTCAACAGTACAATGACCCAACACACCTCCAGGCTGTGTAAGGGCTATTTGACCAAGAAGGTGAGTGGTGGAGGGCTACATCAGATGACCTGGCCTCCACAATCACCCGACTTCAATCCAATTGAGATGGTTTGGGATGAGTCGGACCGCAGAGGAAGGAAAAGCAGCCAACACGTACTGAGCATATGTTTTGAACTCCTTCAAGACTGTTGGAAAACCATTCCAGGTGAAGCTGGTTGAGAGAATGCCAAGATTGTGCAACGCTGTCATCCCGGCAAAGGGTGGCTACTTTGAAGAATCTAAAATATATTTTGATTGGTTTAAGACTTTTTTGGTTACTACATGATTCCATATGTGTAATTTCATAGTTTTGATGTCTTCACTATCTTCACTTTACCTAAAATGTAGGTAAATTACTAAAAATTAAGAAAAACCCTGGAATGAGTAGATGTGTCCAAACTTTTGGCTGGTGCTGTATATATATTTTTTTGTTTTAGCAAAACAGGTGGGGCTCAAAATAGGTGGGGCTCTGCCCCTGCCCTGAATGACGGGTCGCCACTGCTCCTGCACCTCTCATCCCAAGTCAAGCACTGATATGACAGTTGCTTCTCTTTACATTTCTTGCTTTGTCCGAACCTAGCATTGAATCAAGGCGATTTGTCGCACTATGCAGAGACGTCCCAAGGATCCCGGATAGCATGGACGACGCCACTAGTTGCCACAAGTCATGAACCCCCCCTATTTCTACAATTTATTTTCTTGAATCTAGCCCTAACCTTAGCGCTAACCATAACCACACTGGTAACTTTTGCCTAACTCTAACATTAAATTATTACATTTTGTGGTAACTAGTGTAAACCATGTAGATGTTGATCTTTTCCGAGGCGCAGGTTGCTCGGCAACCCTCCTGGACTTGCCCGGGCAGGCCTGCCCCTCACCCGGCTACAGCCAGCGTGAGAAACTTGATGGCAAAAGTTTGAGATTTAAAAAATTCTGACCCACTAAACATCTTATACAAAGCAAGTGAACTTCAAAACGTGGTGTAGTTTTATTGGGATTTGCAGCTGTTGTTTGTAAGTAATGAATCTACTAGCTTCTGAAATAACTTACTCATCCTTTAATATAGACCACATGGAAAAATTTATAAATCAGATTTTCAATATGAATAAAGACTGCATTTTGACATGTCCCTCGTGTTTTTCTGACTTCTAGAAGAGTTTCAACGTCATTTCTGAAGATTATTATTTATTTCACGTGATTAATTTAGCTTTGTCCCTCATTTTAAGGTCAACGCTGTTAAGTGAACTGAACTCTCGTTTTAATATGGTGATATTATTCCCCCAAAAAACAAAAAAACTTTGAACATCTAGTAGTCAAATTTTTTATTTTATTTTACCTTTATTTAACTAGGCAAGTCAGTTAAGAACAAATTCTTATTTTCAATGACGGCCTAGGAACAGTGGGTTAACTGCCTGTTCAGGGGCAGAACGACAGATTTGTACCTTGTCAGCTCGGGGATTTGAACTTGCAACCTTTCGGTTACTAGTCCAACGCTCTAACCACTAGGCTACCCTGCTCATAGTGTAAAAGCAGGTGAGTTGGATCTACTGGTGTTTTGTGGTGGAAAACTGAGACGGATGACAATAACACGTCAACCCTGTTTCCTATAGATAGATAGGCTAGAAATGTTTTAGCAATTACATTTTTTTGTGAAGCTTGCATTCAATTGCCCCTCCCTGTTGCACACAGCAAGCTTCCATTCTCCATGTCACAAGAGTTATGGCTAATTTAATATGAAATTAAACCCTGTTACGTCAACCCTGTTAATTGGCACTTACTTTATTAATTTTTCTTTATTACTTTATACAATTTTCTATAACAGAATGTCATAGGTGAAATAGTTTTTTTTGTGCAAATTACACTACCCAAAAGGCACTCAACTGGTGGAATGACCCAGCTGTTGGATACAACCCTCCTCCAATCGGGCCTGGGCTCAAACAGTATTTGTTTATATAAAAGATTCTCAAGCCGTGTTTAAACGAGCTTGCCTGGCGCAGTGGAACCAATGGAATTGGAAGTCCCAAAACTACAAACCCCAACCATCTGGAACTCCAGACAGGCTCAATCAAATGTTCAAAGTATAAAGCAAAACAAATACTATTTGAACCCAGATCTGCTTCAAATAGCTGTGTCAATACAAATGTCTCAAGCTATCTGAAACAAAAGACATGTGCCCATGTGCCAGACTAGTGTTGTCATAAACATGGTCTCTGTTGTGTAGTTCCTGATGCTGCACCCACTGATGTTGGAGGAGGGGGCGGCAGCAGATCAGAGTTGGTTGTTACATGGGAGGTAAGTCATCTTTTGTTCCAGTCTCCTCTAATTTATTTATTTTACCGTTATTTAATTAGGCAAGTCAGTTAAGAACAAATTCTTATTTTCAATGACAGCCTAGGAACAGTGGGTTAACTGCCTTGTTCAGGGGCAGAACAACATATTTTTACCTTGTCAGCTCAGGGATTTGATCTTGCAACCTTTCGGTTACTAGTCCAACACTCTAACCACGAGGCTACCTGCCGCCCCTGTAAAGGGAAACTGTTGTCCTTACTTGTATATCATTGAATAAGGTGCTTATTATTTTACATTAAATCAGTTAGTTGGCTTGTGGGTGTTGTAAATCCAGAGCTGTTGAAATGTGGCTCCGGAGCAGCGGTTGTAATTCCTTAGCTGAGGCGCCCGTATAAGCACTTGGCAAACAAAAGCAGAACATGCCACCTGACAGATGAATTGTTTTCAATTAATGATACTTTGAATGGTTAAAAGGGTACAATTCAATAAAATCAGAACCTTGGAAATCCCACACTGCTGCAAAACTGCAGTACTGCAAAGTTACATCAGAACAAATGTTTAGGCATCATAAGTGCCAAACAAATAATGTAATGATGATATAAGCTAAATACATTAAGAATTCTACTCTTCACCTAATGTGTTATTATTGAAAAGATTTAATTTCAATAACTGTGGGAATAATGTTCCATTAAAAAGGCTTCAGGGAAATATATAATGCTCCCAATAGTTTTAATATCTGCTTTTCTTGCTCATTTCAATTATAGTCAGGTAGCAAAGAAAACAAATTTGCAGGTCATGGTTGTGAGATTGGATGTGTTGGTGTCTGGCGTGATGACTCTCTGAATGTGTGTTTTGTATGTGTTTTAATATCACTATAGTTGTGTTTCACTCCCAGCCTGTTCCCGAGGAACTGCAGAACGGTGAGAGCTTCGGTTACATTATCGCGTTCCGTGGCCTCGGTGAGATGACCTGGACCCACGTCGCCACCTCTGCTCCAGGGGCATCCCGCTATGTGTACCGGAACGACAGCATCGCTCCCTTCTCACCCTTCCACGTGAAGGTGGGAGCCTATAACAGCAAAGGGCAGGGCCCGTTCAGTCCCGTGGTCACCATCTACTCTGCAGAGGAAGGTGAGAGATAAACCATGTATACTCCAACAGTTCCAAAATAATGTCCTTTCCTTGCTTCATTGGTTTCCACAACCACTCATTTGAAAGGGTATGATAGGATTTATTCCATGTACCCTGACTGTTTGACTGTATTAAAGCACAAGGCGAGACCCAAATGCACGCATAGGAGGCCAGATGGTTGGAGTCTTACAATGATTATTAATCAAAAAGGGTAGGCAAGAGAATGGTCGTGGACAGGCAAAAAGGTCAAAACCAGATCAGAGTCCAGGAGGTACAAAGTGGCAGACAGGCTTGTTGTCAAGGCAGGCAGAATGGTCAGGCAGGCGGGTACAAAGTCCAGAAACGGCCAAGGGTCAAAACCAGGAGGATGAGAAAAAGGAGAATGCAAAAAGGAGGAGAACGGGAAAACCACTGGTTGACTTGGAAACGTACAAGACGAACTGGCACAGAGAGACAGGAAACACAGGGATAAATACACTGGGGGAAACAAGCGACACCTGGAGGGGGTGGAGACAATAACGAGGACAGGTGAAACTGACCAGGGTGTGACAGACTGTTGTACTGTGTGTCCAAAATGGCACTCTATTCCCTATATCGTGCACTACTTTTGACCTGAGCCATAGGGTGCTATTTCAGACACAACCCCAGTTCACATATTGAAAGAATGCATTGTTGTGTTAGGGAGGTGCACATTATGATAATATACTCAAATGTAACTATAAATCAATCAAAACAAAGCGTACCCCACTTTATTTGGATAGTCCCCTAACCATGGTCTACAAATGCTCAAAATATCAACAAACTATCAACTGCAACACTGTTGATTGAAATACAACAACATGCAAGAATTAGAGCTAGTGTTAGGGTTAGTGGATAGCTAGTTTAGTTTGTTGAATATCTATAAACCACCTATAGGGGACTATCTTAAAGTAACTGTCCAGTGTTTCCATATTTCTATGAAATATATGTATATATAATTGTATAATTATTTTAAATATGAGTGAAATAGTTTTCCATCCAACAAAATGGGGATTAAGTAGGTTAAAAAGCAGCTTTTCTGTGTTGGAAGGGTGTGGGAATATACCAGTCATAAAAAATATGAAGTTGAGTAGACAGCTGATTGGCCAGCTCATCCTCTTCAGGAAAATGACATCATCATTTACGAGGAAATAGCAACAAAAAAAATTAAAGGTCTGTTTGAGATACAAGTTTGAAGTGGGATTTGTGAAGTGTTTTTTTAATCCAATTTATGCTTTGGCCACAAATACAAGTATAGGATGAGTCATATAATGTCAACAACATTATTTGGGTATGAATTAACAGAATATTAACTTTTAAAAGTGAGATTTTCACTGGACAGTTACTTTAAATAAAGTACCAAAGTTAATATACTCAGCAAAAAAAGAAACGTCCCTTTTTCAGGACCCTGTCTTTCAAAGATATTTCGGGAAAATCCAAATAACTTTACTGATCTTCATTGTAAAGGGTTTAAACACTGTTTCCAATGCTTGTTCAATGAACTATAAACAATTAATGAACATGCACCTGTGGAACGGTCGTTAAGACACCTTCAGCTTACAGACGGTAGGCAATTAAGGTCACAGTTATGAAAACTTAGGACACTAAAGAGACCTTTCTACTGACTCTGAAAAACACCAAAAGAAAGATGCCCAGGGTCCCTGCTCATCTGCGTGAACGTGCCTTAGGCATGCTGCAAGGAGGCATGAGGACTGCAGATGTGGCCAGGGCAATAAATTGCAATGTCCGTACTGTGAGACGCCTAAGACAGCGCTACAGGGAGATAGGACGGACAGCTGATCGTCCTCACAGTGGCAGACCACGTGTAACAACACCTGCACAGGATCGGTACATCCAAACATGACACCTGCGGGACAGGTACAGGATGGCAACAACAACTGCCCGAGTTACACCAGGAACGCACAATCCCTCCATCAGTGCTCAGACTGTCCGCAATAGGCTGAGAGAGGCTGGACTGAGGGCTTGTAGGCCGGTTGTAAGGCAGGTCACCAGACATCACCGGCAACAACGTCGCCTATAGGCACATACCCACCGTCGCTGGACCAGACAGGATTGGCAAAAAGTGCTCTTCACTGACGAGTCGCGGTTTTGTCTCACCAGGGGTGATGGTCGGATTTGCGTTTATCGTCGAAGGAATGAGCGTTACACCAAGGCCTGTACTCTGGAGCGGGATCAATTTGGAGGTGGAGGGTCCGGTGTGTCACAGCATCATCAGACTGAGCTTGTTGTCATTGCAGGCAATCTCAACGCTGTGCGTTACAGGGAAGACATCCTCCTCCCTCATGTGGTACCCTTCCTGCAGGCTCATCCTAACATGACACTCCAGCATGACAATGCCAACAGCAGTATGGCTGTTGGCATTGTCATGCTGGAGTGTATGATTGTCATGCTCATTCTGTGCATGATTTCCTGCAAGACAAGAATGTCAGTGTTCTGCCATGGCCAGCGAAGAGCCCGGATCTCAATCCCATTGAGCACGTCTGGGACCTGTTGGATTGGAGGGTGAGGGCTAGGGCCATTCCCCCCAGAAATGTCCGGGAACTTGCAGGTGCCTTGGTGGAAGAGTGGGGTAACATCTCACAGCAAGAACTGGCAAATCTGGTGCAGTCCATGAGGAGGAGATGCACTGCAGTACTTAATGCAGCTGATGGCCACACCAGATACTGACTGTTACTTTTGATTTTGACCCCCCCTTTGTTCAGGGACACATTATTTCATTTCTGTTTGTCACATGACTGTGGAACTTGTTCAGTTTATGTCTCAGTTGTTGAATCTTGTTATGTTCATACAAATATTTACTCATGTTAAGTTTGCTGAAAATAAACGCAGTTGACAGTGAGAGGACGTTTCTTTTTTTGCTGAGTTTACAATAAACCAGTGGTCACCAACCGGTCGATTGCTATCGACTTGTCGATCTCCAAGGCATTTCTAGTCGATCACCAAACATTTCTGTAGAAAACCCAACGATAAAGCCTTGTGTTCTTTTTTGTTGTTGTCTCGGGCTGTTGGTGGTAGGTGCAGCCAATTCAGCTGCCCTGCGCGCCATGTAGGTAAACTGTTGCCAATTCATGTGTCTGAAGGTAGGCCTGGAGAGGAAATCAAGTGCATTATGCCATCGCTGGCCAATCAGATTGCTCAGGTGACCGAGTCTGCAGTTACCTAGCAGGCATAAAAGAAAACTACGGCAAAATTGATACTGTAAGATTCCTAACGTTTAAAACCATGAGAGACTGTCAATGAATACAGCAAAGAGCTGCTGTTTTTGAGTGAGTTAATGTTTAAGTTCTTACTCAGCACTGTCAACACTTTGTATTCAACACTTTTTTAACCCATAAAATGCGCGTTCTTCCTATTTCCACTCAGCGCTACAACAAGCAGTGCAGCAGTAATGAATGAGTAGGAAAGTGTATATAGGCTTGCGTTGTTGTTATTATTAGCGGCTTGGGTCTTTTTTAATATCAAGGAATATTTCACTTTCTCTGTTCATAGGAGTAACAACATGGAATTGTGCATGAGGCAGAAATAATGCGGTGCGGTGCGACTCGAGTTTCGCCATCAGCTGGAAGACGGTGTCCCTTTTTGGTCAGTGTCAGTGGAGGAAAGGGAGAGCGAAGGGATGTTGAGAGACGTCCCTCAGTCTGCTGCTCTTTCCCTCCGCTGAGACTGACCATCAGATGCAGGCACCATCAGCCCAGTAAAATAAAAAGCAAATTATTTAAATGTATGCCTACTCAGCTGTGCCTCACAAGTAATACAACAATGGAAATATTACCAGTGTGATCATATAGCATACCTCAAATTTTAAAAGAATGTCCCGAACAACAGTGCATTGGCAGGTAAATTCATGCAAAGCCAGTATGCTGTTTAATGTATTGAGCCTATAGCTTACTGCACAGACCTCATTGCAACAGTATTTTTTTTACATTTTAAGTCGTGTTAATAAAAAGCGGTAGATCTCGGCATGCATTTTCACTCAGAAAGTGATCTTGACTCAGAAAAGGTTGGTGACCACTGCAATAAACTGAAGGATCATAAATGTTTGTTTGAAAGGGGTTGTCTTTGTCTGTAGAGTCGTTTGCCTTGGTTGTTTTTCAATAATGGGTGAAACTCTCCTCGGTTGTGTCTTTTCAGAGCCGAGTGGTATGCCAGGGGGAGTTTGGGCCAGAAGTGTTTCCGCCTCAGAAATTGAAGTGAATTGGCAGGCTCTATCCTTTACTCCTGAAAGAGTTCTCGGCTACGAGGTATATTTCCTGTTTTAAATGTAAATGAAACAGCGAGTTTGTGCAACACAATTACAATGCCTGTCGTCACCCACAGTGTACCTCAAAGCCTCAACTTCAAAACGTCATGTTCCCATGGTAACGGCTGATTTAATTGGATGACTTGTGTGGCAAATTATACAGGGCTTCACAGCAGCATCCTGAGAGCACTTTGTCCCTTTTAAAGAATACAAAGCAAAATGCTGATCTACCTGCTTTTTTACTTCCTGCCACCTGTACTCAACACCACAAACACATGACGCAGGCTGTGTTTTTGGGCCAGAAACATGCCAAGCATTTAACCACTTTCCAGAACCTTTACCCTAAACCAGGGCTGCCAACTTTTGAAGATAGGAAATCTCACTCCAAGCTATCATAAATCTGAATGCTCTACCCAAAAGCAAATTTTCTGCAATTCTGTATATTTTCACACATCTTTGGCCGTGACCAGGGTGGAATAAATTTTTTTTTAAATCAAGATTAATTTAAAATTGAATACACACTCATGGCCAAAGCTCAACGACTTGGTTTTAAGTTACTTTAAGATTATTTGAACATGAAATTTGGAGACTGCCAACTGGTGGAAAATGCTAACATTAACGGTTGGTGGCCGTGGCTAACCATAGGATGGATTGCAGTCTCTCCTTGTCCATAAGAAATAAACAAGTTAAAATGTAATTAATTTGGTGAACTATCCCTTTAAATTAGGAATGTAGAAATTCATGCATAGAGGAAGCTCCCCAAGAAGGTTGGCCACCCCTGATCTATGTTTCCCAAATACTGGGGATTTGAACATGTGACATTCTACAAATTACCCCACATTCAAAAAGATCTAATGAATATCAATCTTCAGGTGGTTGAGGCTGATTTTCAAAATTTTGCTTTGAAAGTTTTTGAGGAAATGGCCTTTGAATCTTTTGGTACAAATACTGGAGAGCCCTTCAAAAAGACAGAAGCGTCCGATATGGCAGACCAATCCAAACTCATCTCTCAGCATTTTCAGCCCACACATTATCTCAGCCAATCATGGCTAGCGGGAAGGTTGTTGACTTTTTAAGTGGCTTAACCAACTAGGCTCGTAATTGAAAAATTTTATTCGTATTTACAGATGGCATACAAGTTTGTTATTAAGGCACATGAAAGTTCACATGTTCAGAAGGCATTCTGCCAACAAAAAAAATAGTTTATGTTCAAATGGATCTCTTGTGAAGTAGTCACCTGCGACATACGCCTAGTTTCCTGAAGCGGGTCACATATTTAGCCCATTGTAGGGGATGGATATTGTTCTAATGACTTAGACCAAATACATTATTGTGAAAGACCACCCCCCCCACCCCCCACCCCCCAACTAGAGCCAGTTAAACATTTGGGTTCCCAATCTGGGCAAAATAATATTCATGATACAGTAATACAAAATCAGGTCACCCTTCCAAAATTCCTGCTGAACAAATTATGTGAATAATGTGACCTATGGATCTGGGCTAATGCAAGTGGTGAATTAAATCACTATGGTAGGCTATATTATCGCATACTGTCAAAAGGAAGCATTTTGCGACAGGGGCAGGTTGTGACAGCAAATGTATTTGTTGATAATTATGTGTACAAAACAGTGCTACAAGTTGTTGTGCTGCTCTTTGACAATTGAGTTCATAAACTTTGTTCAGCGTAGAACGAAGATGCCTGTCCAGTCTGTCGTGGCTGTCTTCCACAATCGTGGGAGGTGTTTCTTTACAAACACGTATCCAATCACCATTTGTACCTGACCCTTACTAAACCAATCACAAGCCTCAATGTGACGCGGTTCACAGTGCGGTGGCAGGAAGCTGAAGCATCTCCCAGGTTGAGATGCCGCGGTTGAAATGTGAATGCACTGAATATACACTGGATTAAATAGAAAATAAAAGCAGTACTTTTTTCAATGCATGAGAAATAAGAGGTGTGGCGTGTGAAGAGGGTCAAATGTGTGTGTCTCACCCCCAATGCCTGGGAGTTGGCAGCACTGCCCTAAACTTAACCTTAAACCTAACCTTTACCAAGTTCTTGCTAAAAGTATCACCCTTCGGGATTCATGAAAATAATTACCTTAAGCGAGGTGGGAGTAAAAGGCGTATAGCCAACCAGAGCTCAGATATTAGCATAAACAAAATCCCCAGTTTGAGATGTCTCCACATGTCCACAAGTCTGTAGCATCGGATGGTTGTTTATTCAGTGTGTCAATGTGTTTACTTCTGTCCCTATTCAAGTAATAAATTAAAAAATAAACTCCCATTTCCTCCAATTTCAACAGGTGGTGTACTGGGAGGATGACACCAAGCCAGAGACGATGGGGAAAGTGAGGGTACCCGGGAGTCAAACCTCAGTCACTGTTAGTGGCTTAGAGCGAAACACTCAGTATTTTCTCACAGTCAGCGCTTTCAACACAGCTGGTACTGGCCCTTTCCTCCCCGCCATCAACGCCACCACCAAGAAATCACGTAGGTGTCTTGAACACACTAAAATACTGACCTAGACGGTCAATGGAGGGAATTCCATCAATTGCTCAGCAAAAGGGAAAATGTATTAATAAACTGGACAAATGTGTAGTGGACAGAGGTGTAGTGTTCACCATTCTTTTAATTAATGCCAAGTGGGGAGGACAGAGGAGGGCGTTAACGTATTTCGGCACGTTTACTTTTTGTCACGGCAGTGGTTGGGAAATGGCTCTAATTTAAAGGGTACATTTTAACTGCATGGTGGGTAGCTGTCAGGAGAAAAGTGTGTAGAGTAGAATGAGCCAGGCCATAGAGACACTATGACTGGTGATGATGACTGGGTGAGGTCATGACTTGTTATGGTAACATACAAAGAAACTTAACGACAGAATGCTGCTTGTGTCCAACAGCACCCGGACAACCTCCTCTAAATGTTGAGTGGACCTTGATTGGCTCCCAGATCACTATATACTGGGAGCCGGTGGTAGCCATGGAAACAGAGTCAGAGGTCACCGGTTACCAAGTGAGTTCATATTATCCTCAAACTTCCCACTTATTTCCAAACTAGTAATGGCAAATTAGTCCAGCTACATATTTATCAATATCTGCTGTACTACATATTTCTGCTGTACCTACATCTTTTAGTTATTTCTGATACATGTCCAGGAAGAATCACATACCTTGAGTGGTTGTCTGGTCCATCACCCAGTATAGTTTCTAATGATAAATCCCATCCTAATTTTTCACCAATCAACTTGCTGATTATGAAGAATGCTACTCCATGTTTTCTATTTCCCCCCCCGTCAGCTGTCTTACAGGAGTCTGAAACATAAGGAAGAGAACATGCTCTTGACAAACAATTCCACAGCCGAGCTGACCCTCGTTGACAACGAAGACTATGTCATCCACATAAGGTCGCTTAGCGAGGGAGGGCTTGGCCCAGCCACAGATCCCATCCGCATCCACAAACTAAGTAAGCTGCTCATAATGTAAAGCATTAACTGATCTGGGTTCAGCGAAAATATACAGTACCAGTCAAAAATTTGGAAACACCTACTCATTCAAGGGTTTTTCTTTATTTGTACTATTTTCTCCATTGTAGAATAATAGTGAAGACATCAAAACTGAAATAACACATATGGAATCATGTAGAAACCAAAAAAGTGTTAAAATATATTTTAAATTTTAGATTCTTCAAAGTAGCCACCCTTTGCCTTGATGACAGCTTTGCACACTCTTGGCATTCTTTCAACCAGCTTCAACTGGAATGCTTTTCTAACAGTCTTGAAGGAGTTCCCACATACTATGAGCACGTGTTGGCTGCTTTTCCTTCCTCTGCGGTCCGACTCATCCCAAGCCATCTCAAATGGGTTGAAGTCGGGTGATTGTGGAGGCCAGGTTATCTGAAAACAAATAATAGTCCCACTAAGCCCAAACCAGATGGGATGGCGTATCGCTCCAGAATGCTGTGGTAGCTATGCTGGATAAGTGTGCCTTGAATTCAAAATAAATCACTGAGAGTGTCACTAGCAAAGCACCATCACACCTCCTCCTCCATGCTTCACGGTGGGAACCACACATGCGGAGATCATCCATTCACCTACTCTACGTCTCACGAAGACATGGCGGTTGGAATCAAAAATCCCACATTTGGAATCATCAGACCAGACCAGTCTAATGTCCATTGCACGTGTTTCTTGGCTCAAGCAAGTCTCTTCTTCTTATTGGTGTCCTTTAGTAGTGCTTTCTTTGCAGCAATTCGACTATGAAGGCCTGATTCACGCAGTCTCATCTGAACAGTTGATGTTGAGATGTGTCTGTTGCTTGAACTCTGTGAAGCATTTATTTGGGCTGCAATTTCTGATGCTGGTAACTCTAATGAACTTATCCTCTGCAGCAGAGGTAACTCTCTGGGTCTTCCTTTCCTGTGGCGGTCCTCATGAGAGCCAGTTTCATCATAGCGCTTGATGGTTTTTGCGACAGCACTTGAAGAAGCTTCTAAAGTTCTTGAAATTTTCCAGATTGACCTTCATGGCTTAAAGTAATTATGGACTGTCGTTTCTCTTTGCTTATTTGAGCTGTTCTTGCCATAATATGGACTTGGTCGTTTACCAAATAGGGCTATCTTTTGTATATCAACACTACCTGGTCACAACACAACTGATTGGCTCAAACGCATTAAGTAACTTTTAACAAGGCACATGCATTCCAGGTGACTTCCTCATGAAGCTGGTTGAGAGTATGCAAAGCTGTCATCAAGGCAAGAATTTTGATTTGTTTAACACTTTTTTGGTTACTACATGATTCCATGTGTTATTTCATAGTTTTGATGTCTTCACTATTATTCTACAATGTAAAAATAAAGAAAAACCCTTGAATGAGTAGGTGTATCCAAACTTCTGACTGGTACTGTATTTGTTAATGAAGATATTAACAAAATACGATAGGCCCTTGGACAAACTTAATGTGACATAATGTGATGTTTCAATCCCCATCGGGACACGGGCAGGTTATTAGAAATGGATGGATCTTGGAAATATGTGTAGACCGTGTGTGTTGAATCAAAGAAGAGATTGACCGGAGTCTTTTGTAGATTTAATACGTTCTGCTCACAAAGGAGAAGCAGTTCAGAGGGACCAAGAGTCTTGTCTCAGCTTATATCCAAAACTAGTTATATCTATATTATGTGAGTGCATATTGCCATTATATTACCATCAGGTAGTTACAGCTGAGATGGCACTGGAAACACTATTTCCATCAAGATGAAAACAGTTTTTCAACAGTTTTTCTCTAGATTAAGTCATTTAGGAACTTGATAACCTAGCCAAGACAGTTTGTCCTCCTGTGACTGCCCTCTTTTGGGCTCCGCAGGCTCATATTTTGCTGAAATATGCAGCACAATCTATCTATGTCACTAAGTTTCACTTCCCTTCTCACTGGATACTATATTACCTTCCTGGGAGACTACAGGAGGAGACCTCTTCCTTTCCTTTAAATGCTAATTAGAGGTTCAAGCAGCGAAGCTCGCTTTGGGCCCACAAAAGGCTAGAGCCGGCACTGTTTATTGTTTTTGTTGAAGTTCATTATTAGTAGTTCGAGCTGCAAAGCATTGAGAAACCCTATTGTCATTATTTTTAAACCGGTTCTTCCATCACAGAAAATTAACATGCAAATGTCTGTGAGATGGTAAGGCCTAGGAGGGTGCATCTTGGCATGATGGTAAAGGCTTATAGTCCACACCCTCTCATGCAATGCCATGCCAGTTAGCCAGATGGTGGCGCTATAACACACAATTGAAAATGCCCCTCACCCCGTTTGACCTAGAGTCGCAAAATACGTAGGTACATAGGTCCGCCATGATGGATATTCCTCCATTCAGAATTTTGTGGGAAACACTGGGCAGACCTGGATGAAACTTGATATATAGCATCTATGGACCAAGGTCTCTGAAAACAATATTTTTCCGACTAGTATCACAAACAACATGGCAGCTATGGACAAATAAACATTAAAGTGGGCGTGACCTGACACATAAATGCATATGAATCTGACATGGATATTTATATTGATACATTGTAACAAACACTGTCAAGACTCAACATATGCAAGCACATGCAGATTAACAACACTGTGGCTCTACGACAGGCACATATTTATATCTATTGATCTGTTTGACTTTGGCACACATGCTCAGCGATGTGAGCCTAGCTAACCTCTAGAGTATGGTCAGTTTGGCCCAAGGTGGCGCTGTTGGACAGGAAAAAACATTAACGCAAGATCATTGGCTTATAACGGCCATGTTGTTTAAACTAGAGTCTTAGAAAATAAAGACGTGGGTTTTAAGACGTGGGTCCATAGAAGCTATTTACCAAATTTGGTGTCGGTCGGTCCAGTGGTTCTGGCAAAAAATACATTCAGTTGTCAACATCATTAAACATTTTTAAAAATCCATCAAAAGCATATTGCATGATCTATTTGATATGGAGTTATGATATTTGGCAGGTGTGTTAAAGTTAGAATCCTTAGTTGCAACATCGATTTTTAGACATAAATGAATGATATACACTAAGTGTACAAAACATTAGGAACATAGACTGACAAGTTGAATCCAGGTGAAAGCTATGATCCCTTATTGATGTCACCTGTAAAACCAATTCAATCAGTTTAGATGAAGGGGAGGAGACAGGCTAAAGAAGTATTTTTAAGCCTTGAGACAATTGAGACATGGGTTGTGTATGTGTGCCATTCAGATGCAATTTAAGGTCCTTTGAATGCGGTATGGTAGTAGGTGCCAGGCGCACCGGTTTGAGTGTGTCAAGAACTGCAACGCTGCTGGGTCTTTCCACGCTCAACAATTTCCTGTGTGTATCAAGAATGGTCCACCACCCAAAGGACATCCAACCAACTTGACACAACTGTGGGAAGCATTGGAGTCAACATGGGCCAATATCCCTGTGGAATGATTTCGACACCTTGTAGTCCATGCCCCGAGGAATGGAGGCTGTTCTGATGGCAAAAGGCGGCAAACTCAATATTAGGAAGGTGTTCCCAATGTTTTGTATACTGTGTATACCCATTGATTCTTGAAGAATAGAACTTATATATGCCTCCATGAGCTTTGTTCAACTGTAATACCCCATCAGAACCCAAGATATAAGCTTGTTTAACTCCAATGTTTGTAAACAATGTAAATGTAAACCAACACTGTATATCCTCAAAACATGGTTAAAAGTACACTGAACAAAAATATAAACTCATCATGCAACAATTTCAAAGATTCTACTGAGTTACAGTTCATATAAGGAAATCAGTCAATTGAATTGAATTAATTAGTCCCTAATCTATGTATTTCACATGACTGGGAATACAGATATGCATCTGTTTGCCTCATGCAGCGCGACACATCTCCTTCTCATAGAGTTGATCAAACTTTTGATTGTGGCTTGTGTAATGTTGTCTCACTCTGCAATGGCTGTGCGAAGTTGCTTGATATTGGTTAGAACTGGAACACGCTGTCGTACACGTCGATCCAGAGCATCCAAAACATGCTCAATGGGTAACATGTCTGGTGAGTATGCAGGCCATGGAAGAACTGGGAAATTTTCAGCTTCCAGGAATTGTGTACAGATCCTTGCGACATGGGTCTGTGCATTATCATGCTGGAACATGAGGTGGTGGTGGCGGATGAATGGCACGACAATGGGCCTCAGGATCTTGTCACGGTATCTCTGTGCATTCAAATTGCCATCGATAAAATGCAATTGTGTTCCTTGTCCGTAGCTTATGCTTGCCCATACCATAACCCCACCGCCTCCATGTGGAACTGTGTTCACAATGTTGACATCAGCAAACCGCTCTCCCACACGACGCCATACACGCTGTTTTCCATGTGCCCGGTACAGTTGAAACCGGGATTCATCTGACAGTTTCTGACAGTTTGTGCAGAAATTCTTTGGTTGTGCAAACCCACAGTTTCATCAGCTGTCCAGGTTTCTGGTCTCAGATGATGCCGCAGGGGAAGAAGCCAGATGTGGAGTTCCTGGGATGAAGTGGTTACACGTGGCCTGCGGTTGTGAGGCTGGTTGGACGTACTGCCAATATCTCAAAAACAACCGTTGGAGGCGGCTTATAGTAGGGAAATTAACATTGAATTGTCTGGCAACAGCTCTAGTGGACATTCCTGCAGTCAACAGGTCAATTGCACGCTCCCTCAAAACTTGAGTCATCTGTGGCATTGTGTTGTGTAACAAAACTGCACATTTTAGAGTGGCCTTTTATTGTCCCCAGCACAAGGTGCACATGTGTAATTATCATGCTGTTTAATAAGCTTCTTGATATGCCACACCGGTTAGGTGGATTGATTATCTTGGCAAAGGAGAAATGCTCACTAACAGGGATGTAAACAAATTTGTGCCCAAAATTTGAGAGAAATAAGCTTTTTGTGTGTATAGAACATTTCTGGGATCTTTTATTTCAGCTCATGAAACCAACA
This sequence comes from Salvelinus alpinus, assembly GCF_045679555.1. NCBI lineage: Eukaryota > Metazoa > Chordata > Actinopteri > Salmoniformes > Salmonidae > Salvelinus > Salvelinus alpinus. Next base: position 17,866,505 of record NC_092113.1, read on the forward strand.
CTTTACATGCTGCATTTATATTTTTGTTCAGTATATAATTTTTACATTGTGGATGGTCAGTCATTGTATACATAGCTCTGTCTATGAATTTGAGAGTGGTTACATTTCTCCAGGCCCATCCCTCAGCTTTTTACCAAAACAGAGGCGGGGTGGCAGCTCTGTTATTGTTTCAACTAGGGATTCTAGCTTTAAGGAGTACAGAAGTAGCTCATCGAGAATCCCATTTTGTCCTGATAATGGCACTGTGGTGCCATGAGTTTTGAACCCAGCTATGGTTGCTTGCAGCTATATTTTGTAATATTGATATTCTGTGTTGAGCCACTGAAAAGGATGGAGAGGATTGCATTCTAAACTGGCCTTATTTATAAAATGTATTTTCTGATAAGAAGTGTCCCCCCCCTCTATGGTGTATATTTGTTTTGTCTGAAAATAAAGAAATAAAGAGAGTCTGTATTTGTACTTCTTTTTTGTTTTCCTTTAACACCCATTTTGTGTGGAAGCACAAACCGTATTAGGGCGAAGCAAATTTTTCTCTTGAGTCAGCTTTCATTTGGTCTTAATTGTTATATTTGATTATGTAACATGCTGTGTTGAAGGCATGTGTTAATTAGCTAGGGATGTATATTAATAGGAATGCATTATTATTCATGTGAAAATGACATGGGTAGTGTAAGTTGGTCTAGAGGTAGTGCTGCCGACTCTGGACTACATGTGTCGCCCCTGGAGACCAGGGTTCGATTCCCTAGTCCCACCCCTTCACTATTTGATTTGTCTGCATCTCATAACTGCTATTTGGCTCTATTATATAAAAACAATAGGAGGGGGAAAAAACACAAAAATAACATTACATGGGGCAAATTACGTTGAGGTATGATCTCTCTCTGTTTCGTAAATCCTTAATGTTGGTGTTGTGCTTTGTTCTAGGTATGAGTGCGCGAGGCTCGAAGGCCTGGAGTCTGAACACATCCCCTGTCTCTCTGCTCCTCAGCATCGCATTTTCAACGTTCAGGTCTACATCGTGACAGAATGTCAGGCTACTATCTGGTTTACAGATAAAATAAGCTGTCTCTGCTCCATTCCAAATGACCCATCTACAATTATAATTTTTTCTAACTGTGTGAAAGTAATGGTAGAGACCATCCATTTTGGAGGCAAGACAATAAGCGCATTCATTTAGGGAGTTTGTGAAGAAATATTTGTTGTTGTTTGGGCACATGTTTTGATGAACATTGTGTTAGGTCAAGTGCTGTCAACTTCTGAAGGTATCTGCTTGGGTTGTACATTTTAGGTGGATGTTCAGATGAATGCGCTGTTTTGACTTTTTGGAGCCCTGAATGATACAAATGCCTTACTTCCATTCATGTGCCAAAGTAGTTTGAATCGTTTAGTTGTAGGCTAAATGTTAAGCTAGCAATGCCATGCTTTTTTCCCCTTCATATTTTCATTTGTAATTAAACCTTGTCACACTCAAAGCTAGTTATGAAAGTTATTACCTATGGTAATAATACTTGTCATTTAAACTTTCAAGGTTGCGATATGAAGTTGACTTTTGTAATTTTGACGTACTCTGAGGTGGTCATCGAAGCAAAAACTTTTACTGGTGTTTGGCTGAGCCAAGTTAAGTTCTCTTGCTTACTCATTGAGTAGACACCATTTGCCTGTGCCTGTGCCTTTGAAGATCTGTGTAAGAGTGTGACAAAGAAAATCGCTTCACTTGACTTATAGTCAGTGTTGTGCAGCATTTCAGAGCTCTTTAAGTGATCATTATCGTATAATTATGTGCTACATGAAACCCATAAGACGAGAGCTGTTTGAGAGAGTGCAAGCCATTTTCTTAATGTTTTCATTTTGTCATTGTGGTAGAGACTTGATTGTATCACGAGGGCTCCTTACAACTATAATGAGACAAAATCTAAAAACTGACCTTACAGTGGATGGATAGATTGCTTTTAATAGGAGGACTGTCTTTACCGCACCGCACCCACTACCAATATGACACCCACCTGGGTGATGCACGGCAGCCATTTTGTGCCAGAGTGCTCGCCTGTTGCGTGGTGAAAATGGTGCCAAATGTGCCAGTCTGACATTGAAATTGAGCCACTAGCTGAGACCCAAGCAGGCAAAGTCATTTACCCCCAAGAAATCCATGGAGCCTTACTGTATATGGAACTCATGCATGACATTGACTTATAGTCAGCTGGGTTAAATATGTACTAGACTTGCCTATCATTTGTTCAAGGTTCAATTAGCCTTTTCTTGAAACTTATGTATTGTACTATAGGCCCTACATATTTTTCAGCGTAGCCTCAACTGCTCAGGTGTTCGTGCTTTTACACACCAACTTCACTGGTCATAAAGCAGAGAGCAGCTATATCAGACGGCTGACAGCACATGATACAGTGGTCTATTTAATGCCCTGACTTGACAAATGAAAAGTCTGATATCTGCCATGATTTAGCAGCAATTAAAACATATTAATAAATTAGAGTGAGCCTAGGGGCCTCTATGGGAAAGGGCATAGGACTAATGGTTCTATGACACCACAGAAGATTAATGTATCAGGATTCAGTGAGAGGAGCTAAATCAGAACGATTCCATCAGGATGGAAATATGGTTTTCTGTGTGTGTGTGTGTGTGTGTGTGTGTGTGTGTGTGTGTGTGTGTGTGTGTGTGTGTGTGTGTGTGTGTGTGTGTGTGTGTGTGTGTGTGTGTGTGTGTGTGTGTGTGTTAATAGATGCATATTACCTTGCTTCTCTGTGTGTCACAGATCAAATCAAACACTATTTGTCACATAATGCCGAATACAACAAGTGTAGACCTTACCAAGAAATGCTTACTTACAAGCCCTTAACCAACAGTGCAGTTCAAGAAGAGTTAAGAAAATATTTACCAAATTAACTAAAGTAAAAAATGTAATAAAAAAATAATAAAAAGATGACGTTGTCTTTTGGAAGGCCAGTGAGTCATTTTTATAAAGCTCCAAATAATTTATTGCTCTGGCAATCAAACATTTGGAACATTTTTGTGCTCACTTTCAAATAGAATAACAACACCATGAAGTTGCACATCTGCGATGGTGTAAACTGAGTTGTGTTTATTAAGCACCAAATGGAAGAAAACTAACTCAAACATGGAGGGACTACCTGGACCAAGAAAGGCTCCTTTTCACTTCCCATTGAAAAATGTTTTCCATTGCGTGCCCTAATGAGCACGATCCAAGTTCAACCGATACGTTTAAAAAAGGCAACAGTTGTAAAGGGCTTTGTTGGATGATAAGATCAGATCTCATTACCACTGCTGGCAACTTAAAGAAAGCTGTCTTTGAGTAATGTGTTTTTGTTGATATGCTTGTTTTCGTGGCTTTCTCGTGGTTCATCTGTACACTCTGTTTTATTTCATTACAAACCAACCAGTGTTTACAAAAGAAACTGTATCTTTATGACTGATTTCAATGTTTAACTGATTAGAAACTCACAATATACAGTCTATGAACTTTGTGTCCTTGATGCAGAAAGGTCACCTCCATCTTTGTTTTGTAATGTATACCGTAAGTACTGTGGAGATCTTGTTTTTTTATGTTTGATTATAGGCTTTTTTAGTTTTGACAATTCTACACAAAGGTCAAGTGTTGCTTTAAAGAGATAAAAAATATAAGTTCTAACTTGTTTAGAAATACATTTTGATTGGTCTGTCGCTCCCATGTACTATGATATGGACCAATGCCCTCAAAGGGGTGTAAAACCTTGAAGGAAACTTTAATTTGATTTGTCCCTATTATGCAATCCCTATTAAATTCAAGAATTCTTAACTATACCAGAGTGATATTGTGACGATTTGGTCAACGGACAGCAACGTTTTCCCTTATGAATGGTACTTGGAAAACCGATCATCTGTTTTTTGTAGCATTATATTTGTACAACATGATTCAAACTTATTGAGCTTGACTAATGCATTATTAAAAGTAAAGACTGACATCAAACAGTACTGTATAGTTAATTGGTCACCTATAATGCCAGTCTTTCGTGACAAAAAAGTTTAGGGGCTGTGGTTAGCAACACTTGGTCTTTATGTTTCACACTGCAGTATTAAAACAATGTTAAGTGATCTCCATGAGATTGTATCAAGAATGTTTTCACGATGAAAAGTAATTGGCTGATCTTGTATACTGAATCTGTGCATGTACAATATTGTTTGGTGCATTTATGTTTTCTAAAACAAAAAATTAAAGGAAAACGATTTACAGAGGATTTTCTCTTCAGTGTTGTTGAGTTGTGTGACTTATACTGTATAATGGCAGTCTACTTTGACCAAGAAAGTAGAATAGTCAGTATTTATTTCATTCATATTTTTTTCTGATTTGTCCAACTACTGATATTGATTTGCTGACATTGAACAGCTGACCAAAGGATCCTTCCATGAAGTGCACATGAGTGCACCATTAAAGACTTAGTTCTGTGTCTTCCTATTTTTAAAAGATCAAATAGATTTTTGACATATGCACAGACATTGCATAACTGCAATCACAAGAAAATGATAGTACTGGACACAAGCATAATGCTACTATAATAACAACTTTTCAGGATTTTCAGGACTTTTCATGTGTCCATTAATATCGGTTAAGGCAGAACAAAAGTCTTCCGTAATTGGTCAGATGCTCGGTTAAATTCTGGGTCCATACTTAAGAGAAGAGATAGAACGACGATCGAAACCGGAAGGAAGAGCTCCACCCTCTTTTGCAAGTTACCTGTAAGTCTATGGGCCAAATTTCTCCTACCCTTCCGAAATTCGAAAGATGCTGGTTACGTTCGACTGTTTAGACGTTGCCAGATCTTACAAAGCCTGGATAGGTAGTGTAACGACCCAGGGTTTATAAGCGCGGAAATCGACTCTGCCGCACGAGCATGCTTTTGCGGCAGAGTCGATAGCGCGCCGGACCTCGGGCTAGAAGGTCGAAGGTTCGAGACTTGCCCCCTGCTGTTTCATTACATTGGTGTCAGAAGTGATCGGACCTTGGTCGAGGGTTCGAGACCTGCCCCCTGCTGTTTCATTACATTGGTGTCAGAAGTGTGCTTGGCCGGTGAGCGCGTTCCTGTACTCTTCCTGACGTAGAGTCGCAAGCTTGCGCGAGGACGCGCTCTTTGGAGGGAGTAGTATAACGACCCTGGGTTTATAAGCGCGGAAATCGACTTTACCGCACGAGCATGCTTTTGCGGAATAGTCGATAGCGCGCCGGACCTCGGGCTAGGGGGTCGAGGGTTCGAGACCTGCTCCCCGCTGTTTCATTACAGTATTTTACCTATCAACTAACCATATCATATTTTATAGCAATCTGTCGGTCGATGACACGGTCGATACCGTGGCATGCAACCATTGGTTGATGATGCAACGTCTAAGCAGTGGAACGCGAACGCTAACACCTGCGAAATCGTGATTTATCCAAAGCACGGGAACTAACGCTGCTCGTTATCTCCCGTTGTATCATGATAGATCTACCATCTATGGATCTGCAGTACAATTTATGGTTACATAGTCTGTCCACGAGAGTCTTTTTTTGTAATATTTTTTTTCTTACATTTTAATTGTCTGACATTTTACTGTATCGTTAGGATCTAGTAACATAAGCATTTTGCTGCTCCCGCTATAACTACTGCTAAACCAATACACTTTTTTTATTTGATTTGTGTGTCCACTGTTCAAGTCCAGCCCCTTTCCTCTCACAAACAGCATATGAAGGTACTCTATGTGCTGAAATATCTATCAACCCAGTGTTGCAGAGACGCTTTTAAAGGTCCAATGCAGCCGTTTTTATCTCAATATCAAATCATTTTCGGGTAACAATTAAGTACCTTACAGTGATTGTTTAATAATAAAAAAATGTCAAAAAGAAACAAAATAGTTTCTTAGGAAAAAAGCGATTTCTCTAGATTTTTTTTTAGGACTGTCTGGGAGTGGTCTTAGGGCTCCCGAGTGGCGCAGCGGTCTAAGGCACTGCATCTCAGTGCTAGAGGCATCACTACAGACCCTGGTTTGATTCCAGGCTGTATCACAACTGGCTGTATTTGGGAGTCCCATAGGGCTGTGCACAATTGGCCCAACTTCGTTAGGGTTTGGCTGGGGTAGGCCGTTATTGTAAATAAGAATTTGTTCTTAACAGACTTGCCTGGTTAAATAAAATAGTGGGGAAGGGAAAACTGAAGACTAGCTGTAATTGGCAGAGAGGTTTGGAACTCTTTCCTATTGGTGTATTAAATAATTTACTGCCTGGTGAAGGTTCATCCCACCAAAACAGGCTGACATTTCAGGCGGTCTTTTCAAACAGCTCTTACACTAAAAGGGCATTATCATAATTTTCACAATTTCACAGTACAATCTGAACCTTATAGTGTGGAAATATATATGAAACACAGGAAAAATCTATTTAAGATAATAAGAGAAAAGGACCCTGTACAAAGATCAATATGAAGAGGAATGGAAGAGAAAAGGTTCCTCTCCACACACCACAGATCCAAATAATGACTTGTCTATGCGTCAATGCCCAGAGCGCTGCACTACACATGCTATTGATCAGTGGATCAAAAGGAAACCACTTTAACACCTGAAAGACCATTGCTCCTGTACCCAAGAAAGCGAAGGTAATTGAACTAAATGACTATCGCCCCATAGCACTCACTTCTGTCACAATTAAGTGTTTTGAGAGGCTAGTTAAGGACCATATCTCCTCCACCTTATCCGACATCCTAGACCTACTACAATTCACATACCGCCCCCAACAGATCCAAGGACGATGCAATCGCCATTGCACTGCACACTGCCTTTTAATGTCCCCAGCACAAGGTGCACGTGTGTAATGATCACACTGTTTAATGAGCTTCTTGATATGACACACCTGTCAGGTGGATGTATTGTTTTGTGAAATAAGAAATGCTCACTAACAGGGATGTAAACAAATTTGTGCACAAAATTTGAGAGGAATAAGCTTTTTGTGTGTGTGGAAAATTTCAGAGTCTGTAATATATATACATATACTGTATATTAACGACTGACATTGCTCATTCTGATATTTCCTAATTTCTTATTATTTACTTGATTATGGAATATGTGCGTATTGTTTTGTATTTATAGGTATTACTGGACTGTCGGAGCTAGAAATACAAGCATTTCGCTGCATTGCGATAACAACTGCAAATCTGTGTACATTTTGATATACATGGAGGAAGATGGGGACAATACTCAGATGAACACTGCCATCCGCTGGTACAATCTTCTAATTACAACAGCCTTATGGACTTGTGTGAGGAGAGAAATAGAATGCAGGGGCCGCAAAAACAGGCCTGCCCTTTAATTAACCTATGCCTACACAAAGCTTAATAAAATATTTGTGCATTTCACAGTAGTGCCAACACAGGGTGGGTGCAAGTTGGTAGATCATAGGCTATTGAGCAGTGGGAGATGGGGGACAGAACAAACAATTCTAGGGTTATTTTACTAAGGGCACTCTAGTCATTTAGGGGTTTTAATTGTATGTGAGTGATATATGCTATATATATTTTTCAAAGTTACTCAAACCAACTGAAATATGGTGCGTTCTGTCTCTGCTCTATACTCCAGTCCGGATAGTGGCGCTATTGCTCATCTAATGTTAGTGTTACCCATAAAATCCAATGGTGAAGAAGAAAAACCAAGCGCGGTTGCTTCCTGCCACTCGCATGTACAGAAATTAGAGATGGATTCTTCAAACAGTAACAAACAAAATAATAATCAATCTCTTAACGAAGACCCAGCTGGTGTGGACAACGAGTTTTGTCCCGGTTTCAAGGATGTGGATGCATTTGTGAAGGTAGTGAGCTGGCTAACGAGCTGTACTGTGTCTGCAGCGTGTAAAACGTGGACCAACTAACGTTAGCTAACTAACGTTAGCTATATGTCTCGTAGTAGTAGTAGTAGCAGCAGCTACGTTAGCAAGCCGATCTAATGCTTTAACATGGATTCTAACAAAATAATTTATGCACAACATAAGCAAGAGCTTTGTCTCGGGTGTTCAGGATGGTCACGCCAGGTTCCACTTCTCGCTACCTAGCTAGGGAGAATCCTCACACAGTAATACCAGAGGCCCAACTCAGCGTAAAACCTGTCTCCCTCCAGCCACCAGCAGGTGGAGTTTTTTCGTTGTTTAGACAAAGCAAGGATATTTTGTATGGAGGTCAATGAGAATGTCACATTGGGTCAACAACAAAAAAATTATGACTTCTTTTCTACGAGAGGTTTGTTTATTTGCTCGAATAGAAGTTTCATAATGGTTAAGTTAAGAGTGTACTGCTGTGAGTAGGACACGTGACATCCCGGAAACTTTGAGAAAAAACACTCGGAGTTGTCTGAGATTGCTATTCATGGTATGAGCATAGTAGCATTTAACCATGTATCTTGTCAGTATATCCATTTTTGGTGACGCTAGCAAGATGGATTATGCATAAAGGTAATTTTATCTTTGAGTAAGCCTTACCCTTTCTCTTCTATAGTATGGACTTGGCACTGTCGTAGCAGCTACCAAGGCATCTGCCAGTCTACCACAAGTAGGGGATGAATATGACTTATATCGCAGCTTCCCCGGATTTCAAGAATTCTGTGAAACTCAAGGAGATGGACTGTTGCATTGGTGAGTTATAATTTGTAACCCCATAATGCATTGCTTTATTTCACAGGAGCTTGGTGGTGCCATAATTGGGGAGGATGGGATCATAGTAATGACTTGAATGGAATTCGTGAAATGGTATCGAACTCATGGTTTCCATACATTTGATACCATTCCATTTACTCCAGTCATTATTATGACCCGTCTTCACATCAGCAGCACTGAATGCTGATTGGCTGACAGTCATGATATGTCAGACCATATACCACGGGTGTTCTTTTTACTGCTCCAATTACTTTGGTAACCAGTTTATAATAGCAATAAGGCACCCTGGGTATTTGTGGTATATGGCCAATATAACACGGCTAAGGTCTGTGTCCATAAGAAAACGTCCCTTAGCTGTGGTCGGGCCACATGTACATACTGGTAAAGTAGTACTGGATTGTAAACAGTTTGACATTGCTGCCATGAAAAATGGTTGGCATAAAAGTCACTCATGCACCATCTTCCCAACATGTTTGTCTTTTTCTTCCCATGATCAGTATGAGTCAGATAATGCACCACCATGGCTGCAGAGCTCACATGAGAGACCGCAACAAACTGACGGGGTTGGAGGAAAGATTTGACTTGGTGGTTGACTCCAATGATGTAATTCTTGAGAAAGTGGTATGTATACCAAAGTGGCAGCATATTCTGAACTAATCACTTTTCTAATTCCCCATTATTTTGGGAATTATTCTGAAGTCAACACTTTAAAAAAAAAAATGCTTTTCAGGGTATTCTGCTTGATGATGCTGCCGGAGTCAACAGGAGCCAGCAACCTGTCATGCCCGCAGGTTTTCAGCCCCCTAAGATTGTCGTATCCAGTTGGAATCGTAAGGTGCAGAAACAAAGCTTCTTGGCACAGGGGCCACAAAATTACAAACCTGTCAGAACTATTGTCTAAACATCACGACTGTTATCATGTTACTCCATGGATATCAGTCTGAAAGAAGTCGCTGTAAAAGACACAATAATCTCTACTAGACAGAATGTTGAAAAAAATATTTAACCGTACACTGCTGTTCAAAAGTTTGGGGTCACTTAGAAATGTCCTTGTTTTTGAAAGAAAAGCACATTTTTTGTCCTTTAAAATAACATTGAATTGATCAGAAATACAGTGTATAGACATTCATTTTGTAAATTACTATTGTAGTTGGAAACGGCAGATTTTCTTTTTAATGGAATATCTACATTTATCAGCAACCATCACTCCTGTGTTCCAATGGCACATTGTTAGCTAATCCAAGTTTATCATTTTAAAAGTCTAGTTGATCATTAGAAAATGGCAAAAGGGTTATGTTAGCACAGCTGAAAACTGTTGTATTAATTAAAGAAGCAATAAAACTGGCCTTTTAGACTAGTTGAGTATCTGGAGCATCAGCATTTGTGGGTTCGATTACAGGCTCAAAATGGCCAGAAACAAAGAACTTTCTTCAGAAACTAGTCAGTCTATTCTTGTTCTGAGAAACGAGGGCTGTTCCATACGAGAAATTGCAAAGAAATAGAAGATCTTGTACACCGCTGTGTACTACTCCCTTCATAGAACAGCGCAAACTGGCTCTAACCAGAATAGAAAGGAGTGGGAGGCCCCTGTGCACAACTGAGCAAGAGGACAAGTACATTAGTGTCTAGTTTGAGAAAGACGCCTCAGTTTTCAGCTGTGCTAACATAATTTCAAAGGTGTTTTCTAATGATCAATTAGCCTTTTAAAATGATAAACTTGGATTAGCTAACACAACGTGCCATTGGAACACAGGAATGATGGTTGCTGATAATGGGCATCTGTACGCCTAAGTAGATATTCCATTCAAAATCGGCCGTGTCCAGCTACAATAGTCGTTTACAACATTAACAATGTCTACATTGTATTTCTGATCAATTTGATGTTATTTTAATTGACAAAAAAATTGCTTTTCTTTCAAAAACAAGGACATTTATAAGTGACCCTTAACTTTTGAAAGCTAGTGTACTTTACCGGTTGTCCTTTTGGCGGTAGGAAGTGGAGATAAAATGTCCACATCTAACGAAAAGTTAATGTTTCTAACATTGTTTGGAATGTTCCTCTTCTATGGTAGTATTATTGTTTTTTGTCTTTATTGAACAGGGGGGTGACTCTGGTTCTGGACGTAGTTCAGAGACATTCCGACTCCTCCAAGCCAAAAACGTCACCAGACCTCAGTTGAAATTCCGGGAAAAAGTTGACAATAGCAACACACCGTTTACTCCCAAGATCTTCGTCAAGCCCAATGCAGTAAAACCACTTCCTTCATGTAAGTCGCGTTTGCCATAATTTCAAATAAATTCAGTTGTAACATAATTTTTGTGCCAACACTTTCCTGGTATTTAGAAATGACACATCAGCATTGTATTACCCAATATGATCACCTGATCACAACTCTTTTGGCCTCTTAAGGGTTCATAAGATAACTCAACTATGTATCATTGTGTTCCATGTAGTTGCCAAAAATACAAAATGATTTACTAAAAAGTACCAATTAAATAAATTGTACATGCAATAATGAAGTGCGATGAAGACGTCCATTGATCCCACATTTCCTGTCGTAGATTTTACCAACAAACACATTCGCAAAGAGAGACCAGAGGATTTGGATGTCCCTGCCGCCCTTGCTGATTTCATTCACCAGCAGAGAACTCAGGAGCATGTAGAAGACATGTAAGACATTCTGAGTCAGTGTACTCTCTTGTTCCAAGGTAGAAATGTGATAATATCCCATCTGACATTGCTATAATTTTTCCTCCATAGGTTCGCTCACCCATACCAATACGAACTGGATCACCTTGCGTTACCCGAGAATCTTCTGTCCAAGCCTGAACTCCAGGTAAATTGTTTGGTTAACACTTTATTTGAGGTATAGCGTCATAACTAGGATCCTGCGTTTTGGCCGATAAAATTAGACACTGCTTTTACCGGTATTTCAAGCATTATCTTGCTAGTGTCGCTGCAGGTAAAGAGTTAGAGGAAATGTTATTTACACAAGTTGTCTATAATCAATGTCTGGTTGTGCGTGTGTGTGTTTGGTGGGGGGATTGCCTGAGTCAGGGGAGGCTCTGAATCTTGTTCGCACAAAACCTATTATTTAGCAGGGAATATTATTTGTAGATCAATGATTATACATCTCACTTTGCTCAAGTTGACTCTTTTAACGGACTCAAAATCTAATTGTGTTAGTCTCATACACAGTTCACTGCCGATATAAAAGTACAGTGAAGTGCTTTTGTGCTAGCTCACTCAACATTGCAGTACAATATCAATAATATGCAAAGGTCAAATAAAAAATTACTAGTAATTATAAGGTATGAGCTAAAGTTGACCATTTTCTGTTAATATATGTATTATAGTTCACTGCCGATACACTGCCGATATAGTATTATAACTGATATGTGCACAATAGTATATACAGTACATATTAATGTGCTATGACAAGTATGACTGTATACAAATATAAAATGGATAGTGTTTTGGTCGCACAGTTGAATAAATGTTATAAAATAGAACAGCAGCACTGACTTTGTGGTTGTGTGCTTGTGTGGAGAGTCAGTGCAAATAGTCTCTGAGGTGCAGGTCTGAGCAGGTAGACAGCTAGGGTTATCTGTCTGATGGCCTGGTGGTAGAAGCTGTCTCAGAGCCTGTTGGTCAGATGGTAAGAGTTAACAGTCCATAGCTCGAGTGACTGAAGTCCTTGATCTTCCGGGCCTTCCTCAGACACCGGATGCTATAAATGTCCTGGAGGGCAGGGAGCCCGCCCCCGGTGATGTATTGAGCCATCCTCACCACCCTCTGTAGAGTCTTGCGGTTTTGTGTGGTGCAGTTTCCCTACCAGGCAATGATGTAGTCGGTCAAGATGCTCATTGGTGCAGCTGTAGAACTTCTTGAGGATGTGAGGTCCCATGCCAAGTTTTTTTCAGTTGCCTGAAGTTGAAGAGGCGCTGTTGTGCCTTCACCACTGTCTGTGTGATTGGTCCATGTCAGGTCCTCTGTGATGTGTATGCCATGGAACTTGAATCTTTTGACCCTCTACTGCAACCTGTTGATGGAGATGGGGGGTGTCCCCTCCTGTGTCCGGTAGTCCACGATCACCTTGGTTTTACTGACATTGAGGGAGATGTAATTTTCCACTGCAAGTGCTCTCACCTGCTCCCTGTCTCGTCGGCTATCAGGCCCACCACTGTTGTGTTGGCAAACTTAACGATGGACTCTATTAGTATGGATGCAAACTGGTGAGGGCCCAAAAAGGTTATTTTTCTCTCTCTTTTTTTCACTGAAACATGCAAATAATCCCTTCTAGGGGGAAATGCAGGTTTTAACTAATTAAACAAAGAATATGACCTACATGATCAGTCTGTGTAAAATAAAGTGGTTAATGTGAACCTAACTCACAGCACACAAAAAAATGTAAGGAAAGCATTCCAATTATTTGTTGCCTCGACTTTATTGCAAATGACACTCAAGTTAAGAAAAAACAATACACTGATTTTGCTGTTTGCCATGCCAGCCTTTTATAATAGAATGATTGTGACCACGCACATCTAAATATTGCACTTGGGGAAAAAACATCTTAACTTCTTTCGGCTGAGATCCTGTTAAAACTTCTTATGGCTGCATCCCGCTACCGGGATCGATATGACATCAGCCAGTGAAAGTGCAGGGCGCCAAATTCAAACAACAGAAATCTCATAATTAAAATTCCTCAAACATACATGTGTCTTATATCATTTTAAAGGTAATCTTGTTGTTAATCCAACCAAAGTGTCCGATTTCAAATATGCTTTTCAGGGAAAGCACCACAAACGATTATGTTGGGTCACCACCAAACCTCAATAAGCACAGCCATTTTTCCAGCGAAATATAGCAGTCACAAAAAGCAGAAATAGAGATCAAATTAATCACTAACCTTTGATGATCTTCATCAGATGACACTCATAGGACTTCATGTTACACAATACATGCATGTTTTGTTTGATTAAGTTAATATTTATATTTAAAAAATCTGAGTTTACATTGGCGCGTTACAAACATCAAGTGATTTTGCATAGCCACATCGTTTCAACAGAAATACTCATCATAAATGTAGATGATAATACAAGTTATACACATGGAATTATAGATATACCTCTCCTTAATGCAACCGCTGTGTCAGCAGACCATGCAATAATCTGAGATGGCGCTCAGAACAATAGCCAAATTAGCCGCCATGTTGGAGTGAACAGAAACCAGAAAATACATGATAAATGTTTCCTTACCTTTGGTGAACTTCATCAGAATGCAGTCCTAGGAATCCCAGGTCCACAATAAATGCTTGAATTGTTCGGTAATGTCAGTTATTTATGTCCAATTAGCTACTTTGGTTAGCGCGTTTGGTAAACAATTCCAACGTCACAAAGCACGTCCACTATAACGTGACAAAATGTCCAAAAGTTCCATAACAGTCAGTAGAAACATGCCAAACGATGTACTGAATCAATCTTTAGAATGTTGTTAACATACATCTTGAATAACATTCCAACCGGAGAATTAGATTGACTTAAGTTGAGCGATGGAACGGAGCTGCCTATCACGTGAATGCGCGTGGTCAGCGGTGACTAATTCCTGTCTCCTATGGGCCCCCCTTCACATTAGAGTCATCAGACAAAGTTATATTGACTGTTGACATCTAGTGGAAGCCGCAGGAAGTGAAAACTCATCAATATCTCGCTGTAATTTCAATGAGAGCTTGGTTGAAACTCTGCCACCCTCAGAAAAAATCTAAACAGGAAGTGGAACTTCTCAGGTTTTTGCCTGCCATATGAGTTCTGTTATACTCACAGAGATCATTCAAACAGTTTTAGAAACTTCAGTGTTTTCTATCCAATACTAATAATAATATGCAAATATTAGCCACTATGACTGAGGAGCAGGCCGTTTACTCTGTGCACCTTTCATCCAAGCTACTCATACTGCCCCTGCAGCCATAAGAGGTTAACGGGATTGACTTGACAACAGCCAGTGAAAGTGCAGGGTGCCAAATTCAAACAACAGAAATCTCATAATTAAAATTCCTCAAACATACAAGTATTTTACACCATTTTAAAGATACTCTTCTTGTTAATCCCACCACAGTGTCCGATTTCAAATAGGCTTATTTACAGAAATAGAGAAAATGAATCACTAACCTTTGATCTTCATCAGATGACACTCATAGGACTTCATGTTACACATTACATGTATGTTTTGTTCGATAAAGTTCATATTTATATCCAAAAATCTTAGTTTACATTGGCGCGTTATGTTCAGTAATGTTTTGCCTCAAACATCCGGTGATTTTGCAGAGAGCCACATCAATTTACAGAAATACTCATAATAAACATTGATAAAAGATACAAGTGTTATACATGGGACTTTAGATAAACTTCTCCTTAATGCAACCGCTGTGTCAGATTTCAAAACAACTTTACGGAAAAAGCACACCATGCAATAATCTGAGTACGGCGCTCAGACACAAAAACAAGCCATACAGGTACCCGCCATGTTGTGGAGTCAACAGAAGTCAGAAATGGCATTATAAATATTCACTTACCTTTGATGATCTTCATCAGAATGCACTCCCTGGAATCCCAGTTCCACAAATGTTTGTTTTGTTCGATAAAGTCTATAATTTGTCCAAATACCTTATTTTTGTTCGCTCGTTTAGTTTAAAAATCCAAATTCATGACGCGCAGGCCAGACAAAGTCAAACAATTCCATTACAGTTCGTAGAAACATGTCAATCGATGTATAGAATCAATCTTTAGGATGTTTTTAACATAAATCTTCGATAATGTTTCAACCGGAGAATTCCTTTGTCTTTAGAAACGAAAAGGAACGCAGCTACCTCTCACGGGGGCGCGCCTGAGTGAGCTCATGGCACTCTGCCAGACACCTGGTTGAAACAGCTCTCATTCCCTCATCCTTCACAGTAGAAGCCTGAAACAATGTTCTCAAGACTGTTGACATCTAGTGGAAGCCTTAGGAAGTGCAATATGACCCCATAGACACTGTATATTGGATAGGCAAACCTCAGATTTCCCACTTCCTGGTTGGATTTTTCCTCAGGTTTTTCCCTGCCATATGAGTTCTGTTATACTCACAGACATCATTCAAACAGTTTTAGAAACTTCAGAGTGTTTTCTATCCAAATTTACTATTATGCATATCTTAGCTTCTGGGCCTGAGTAGCAGGCAGTTTACGCTGGGCACCTTATTCATCCAAGCTACTCAATACTGCCCCCAGCCATAAGAAGTTAAGTAGAAATAGAATGAAACAAACAGGCATTCTATTTTTGCTCTATTATAGTGGCCCAATTATTTATTTATTTAACCTTTATTTAACCAGGTAGGCAAGTTGAGAACAAGTTCTCATCTACAATTGCGACCTGACCAAGATAAAGCAAAGCAGTTCGACACATACAACAACACAGTTACACATAGAGTAAAACAAACATACAGTCAATAATACAGTAGAAAAATAAGTATATACAATGTGAGCAAATGAGGTAAGTGAGGTGAAGGCAAAAAAAGGCCATGGTGGCGAAGTAAATACAATATAGCAAGTAAAACACTGGAATGGTAGATTTGCAGTGGAAGAATGTGCACAGTATAAATATAAATAATGGGGTGCAAAGAAGCAAAATAAATACAGTAGGGGAAGAGGTAGTTGTTTGGGCTAAATTATAGATAGGCTATGTGCAGTAATCTGTGAGCTGCTTTGTCAGCTGGTGCTTAAAGCTAGTGAGGGAGATAAGTGTTTCCAGTTTCAGAGATTTTTGTAGTTCGTTCCAGTCATTGGCAACAGAGAACTGGAAGGAGAGGCGGCCAAACGAGGAATTTGTTATATTATAGTGGCCACTATAGTGCACTTGATCAGTCTACAAGGCTACATGTGTGCAAAAATAAAGTTCACTGAGTAAAAAAATGTAATAATCCCCCCCTCACTCACAAGTGTTACTGTCAAATTCAACACAACAAAAGCAGTATCTTTGGGCTACTGCACATTATTACATTGTAGAACAGATGTCCACAGGCAGAAAGTGTACAATGTGCCAGCAGAGCATGATACCCTTTGTTGACATAATTGATCTCTTTCAGGCAGAGAGTACACCTGTCATACCCCTTTTTATCCACTGTATTGAAAAAGTGAGAAAGAGGGAAAGTGTGTGGTGGTCCTTTCACCTCTATAGTGGCATCCAGCTTAAGCCAGCCCCAGCGACACTTAACTGTTTAACAAGCAACACCTCATTTTCACACAATTCTCTCATTCTGAAAATGAATTTACTGTACTGTGGAGGGAAAACATTAGTTCACAGATAGTTCGTTAGCTAGTTAACATTTCAGATTGCCAGGGTCCAGTAAGTAACTAACGCGTTCTAACTTGAGGAACGGCAAGGAGTCGTGTAACGTTATCATACTAGAGCGAATTGTTTAGGTTACTAACGTTGGGTCATCTGATGTTGTAACATTAACTAGCTAACGTTAGCTGTCTGACTTTATTTTCACACCATAAACTAAATTATTTGATCAGTTCAGTTGGCTAATGTTGCTCAACATTTCTCTGGCACGCTATATCGGATAATTCGATCCAGCTAGCAAGATACAAACTATTTTGGTTTCCTAACGGTGAATTTCGACAAAAGGTGTCTAGTTTCATCCCTGTATTAGGGGCAGTTAAAGGGGAGAGTCAATAAAAACAACCATGAAAGTATATAGGAAATAATAAAGTCCAATATTTTCACTTGAAAATGCCCCACATGGGTGCTTGTTGCAGATTACAATAATATATTCAGCAAAACCTGCAACATTGGGCTACTTTACTGCAAACGAAAATGTGCATTATCATGCCTGAGACCTTGTCAAGTCCATCCGGTGTCACTTTTATTTTTGAATAGCTAAATACACGGTCATGAAGCATTTTGACCATGACGCCTGACACTTTGTTGACCTTGACATTGCTGGATATCTTTATTGAAAGCTGTTGGATATCTTTATTGAAAGCTGTTGGATATCTTTATTGAAAGCTGTTGGATATCTTTATTGAAAGCTGTTGGATATCTTTATTGAAAGCTGTTGGATATCTTTATTGAAAGCTGTTGGATATCTTTATTGAAAGCTAATATTAGTCAAGTTCGCCTCTAGCACGATTAAGGAAATGTCTGTTTTTTTATCTTTGTGTGACACATTTTCTCAATTGATGCCAGACTTCATTTTCTGTGTTTTGATTTTTCAGATGTACAAACCACTTGCTGAGACAAAGTGCTCATTCATTGACAATCTGGAGGATCTGGTGGCAGTAAACGAGAAACTGGCCAAGACGTCGGAGTTTGCAGTAGATCTGGAGGTAAATTGTACCTCAAATAACTAAGCTTTAAAGATGGGGAAAATTAACGCTTGCTAGTTTTAGCCTTTTGTGACCTCATCTGTCCTACCCATCCTATTTTCTGTTGAATCATGTGTATCTTCTTTCTTAGCACCACTCCTACAGAAGTTTTTTGGGCATCACCTGCCTGATGCAGATTTCAACACGGGATGAAGACTTCATTATAGACACCTTGGTGCTGCGTAGTGAGCTGTACATACTCAATGAGGCTTTCACAGATCCCGCCATCGTCAAGGTCATTGCCTGGTTGTCTAGGCACATTTTGGATTTCACAGCACAATGCCCAATAATGGCAATGGTAGCAGGCTTAGCATTTCAGTTTACAGAAACTTCAGTATAGCCTAGAATTTGAGTCACTAATGTAGGTTTATATGACTTTTGCAGGTTTTCCATGGTGCCGATTCTGATATTGAGTGGCTGCAAAAGGATTTAGGCCTTTACATTGTCAACATGTTTGACACCCACCAGGCATCACGTACCCTTAACCTGGGCAGGCACTCGCTTGACCACTTGCTTAAGCTGTTCTGCAACGTGGACTCTGACAAACGCTACCAACTGGCAGACTGGAGAATACGGTAATGTCATTTCGCTAACCCTCTATTATGCACTTTGATGTTGTAGATGTTCATGTGTGCTCTGATTGTTCATGAATGTGTACTAAATAGTTTTCACTTAAATCTGTTAATGTTGGCCTGGGTGCAAAATATGATTTGATTGAATTGCTTTTGATTTTCCCTAGGCCTTTGCCAGATGAGATGTTTCAGTATGCCCGGGCAGATACCCACTACCTCCTCTATGTCTACGATCGGCTGAGGGTGGACCTGTGGGAAGTGGGCAACGGGCAGCCTGCCCTGCTGCAGATGGTCTGGCACAAAAGCAAAGACATCTCATTGAAGGTATGCTTCTCAAGCTGAATAGCGCGACAGAACATTACCGCACCACCTAGGCCTAGTTAACTTGTTCAGACACTAACAACGAAAACCCCTCTCTGCAGAAATACATGAAGCCAATCTTCACTGAGAACTCCTACATGGACCTGCTGAGGAAGCAGAAGAAGGCGTTCAACACGCAGCAGCTAACTGCCTTCCGACTGCTGTACGGCTGGAGGGACAAGCTGGCCAGACAGGAGGATGAGAGCACTGGGTAGGGAGGGTCTTGCCTATGGACCCATTTGCCGTTTGCTCGCTTAGGAGCTGATGCTCAAGAGTATTTGGTTAGGATTGTGAAGTTGGTCTATGAAAGCCAGCTTTATACTGTCTGCTACATACAACTGTTTTTATATTTCCTACCCTCTTTCCCCAGTAAGCACCTCTCACACTGCTTGAGATGTAAAATCACCTGATTCATCTCAAACTGAGATAGAAATAATGAAAATGGCAAGGGTTTTTGTTAAGTATATGACTTTTATTTAAACTTGCTTGCCGTGTGTTTCAGATATGTCCTGCCCAATCATATGATGATTAAGATCTCTGACATCCTGCCCAAGTAAGTTGAGAGATGCCTGCCCCCCCCCCCAAAAAAAAACACACACCTGTGCGCATGCACACACAAACATTAATACCATGTTAAACAATCCCCATCTGTTTGTTTTTTTCTACCAGAGAGCCTCAGGGCATCATTGCTTGCTGTAACCCTGTCCCCCCATTGGTGCGGCAGCAGGTCAACGAGCTCCACCTATTGGTGCAGCAGGCCAGGGAGATGCCCCTTCTCAAGGTGAGACATGCCTGGGGGCAGTGTTGATTGTTTACTATATTTAACCCCAATCAACTACCTGAATTTATTGAGTAGTATCTATTTTCAATGATGACAACCTTGCTAACCAGCCTGACACATCTTGGTTTGGGTGACTTGATGCTGTTATAGTGTCAAATAAGTAACTAGTGAATAAAGGTACTCAAATCAAATTTTATTGGTCACATACACATGATGTTAACAAATGTTAATGCCAGTGTAGCGAAATGCTTGTGTTTGTGCTTCTAGTTCCGACAGTGCGGTAATATCTAACAAGTAATTAACAGTTCCCCAACAACTACCTAATACACACATCTAAAAGGGTTAATGAGAATATGTACATATAAATATATGGATGAGTGATGGCCGAGCGGTATAGGCAAGGTGCAATAGATGGTATAAAATACAGTATATACATATGATATGAGGAATGTAAGCTATGTGAACATTATTTAAAGTGGCATTGTATAAAGTGACTAGTGATCCATTTATTAAAGTGGTCAGTGATTGGGTCTCAATGTAGGTAGCAGCCTCTCTGAGTTAGTGATTGCTGTTTTAACAGTCTGATGGCCTTGAAATAGAAGCTGCTTTTCTGTCTCTCGGTCCCAGCTTTGATGCACCTGTACTGACCTCGCCTTCTGGATGGTAGTGGTGTGAACAGGCAGTGGCTCGGGTGGTTGTTGTCCTTGATGATCTTTTTGGCCTTCCTGTGACATCGGGTGCTGTAGGTGTCATGGAGGGCATGTAGTTTGCCCCCTGCGTTTTATACCATGGGTTTCACTTTAATCAATGTTTTCCGTGTGTGTGTGTGTGTGTGTATATAGGCTGAAATTGTGGCTGAGAAGAAGAAAGCACTCACGCCCATAAAGGTTTGTAAAACTAATTAATTGATACCACATCCACTTGGTTATACATTTTCACAGGTCATTTATGAGCAAAACTGCCTGTATCTGAAGTGCCATGGATTGGTTCTTTTTGCAGCCAGAAATTCCTCTTTTTGGTCCTCATGATACATCCAGAGTCTCTGAAAGGGATTTCCCCAGCTTTACCCCAAATGGTAAGATATATCTTAAGTCCATTGTTAACATTGTTGTCCTTGGCTATAGTCAATTAAACAAATGAAAATGTACTTTGCGTCTACTTTCAGAACTCTCAACCAAAAAGGGGGCACTCTTTTCTGACGAGGAGCAGGGAGAGGAGGTTGACATGCATAAAATGATGGGTCTAGTGGTTTCAGCGAAAATCACATTGTTTGAGGTAAGAACTATCTGTCTGTTTGTGTTTTGGCCCATGAATGAATGGTACACTACAGTACACCTCTCAGATTTGTTGTCTGTTATAAAACTGTTTGAAATGTGACTGTAATGATGTCGGTTGGTGACTTGTGTGTTTTGTGCTTCTTTTGAAGGAGGACACAGTCAAATACCCTGGTCACCTCACAGTGGCTCAACAGAAAGCATGCAGGGTTGTCGAGTCGTTTCAGAACCCTTTCCGAATGGTAAGATGCATTGACCTGGTAGTGCTTGGTTAACCAATGATGTGTTTTGTTTTGTGTTGCTATAATGCATCCTCTTATTTTTAGTATCTACCGTCAAACGACATCCATATCTCCAAAAATGCTAAGTTCGACCCCTCTACGAAAATATATGAGGTATTTAATTCATTGATATTTGTTCATAATGATTGTGGCAGAAATGATGCCACTGAAGTCTGAACTCGGAGATGGTCAATATTATCTTGAAGTTCGAACTGTCGAACTTCATTTGTCCTGCTTGTGTTATATTATCCACGATGTTTCAACAGATCAGTAATAGATGGAAGCTGCAGAGTATGGAACAGCAGCAGAAGGAGGTAGAGGCCAGAAAGAAAGCGAAGGAAGAGGCAAAGGCAGCAGCAGGTGTGGTGTACTTGACTTGATTCAAATTAACTTTCTAATATTATTTCCAACCATCCTTTGTGAATATTGTGAGATTTCTTGTCCTACAGAGGAAAGGAAGAAGGCCAAGCAGAGCTACCAGGAATCACTTCAGAATGTTGCGACTGTGCGTCAGCAAGCTTCAGTGGGTAGTTTTCACATTTCTTCAGAGCTATAAGAAAACGTTTTCAATTCTGTGCAGGCAAGTTATCTCATTACATTGTGTTTACATTTCCATCAGGAATCTATAAAACCAGGAGGAAAGAAAAGGGAGAGGGTTGCCAGTGAGACAGGAGAGTCGACCCCAAAACCTAACAAGAAACTAATGAAAGCTGCTGAGAAGAAAAACGAGGACTCTACACCACCTCTGGTTTTCAAACCGTATGACTACAGCCAGTCAGATTTCAAGGTCTTTGCTGGTATGCAACCACATGTATTTGTTTATGTTCTATCTGACTTTGGTCATGATATTTGTAGTTGGCTGATGAGATTATTTTGCATCTCCACACATGACCTTCCTTTCTCATTGTATGTGGTGAAATAAATAATTTTTTGATGTTCTAGGGGCCAAAGGAAATGATGGTAAACAGTTTGATCCAGACAGACAAGGCCATGAACCCAGGAAAAAGGTATTATTAACATCAAGTTATAATTATTACATTTGCCAAATTGACCCACTGTGTGTACATTGTGCATTCAACATCATCTTGCTAAGTCTACCTTTAACGCTGGCAAGATATTTGTGGGAAAGTAACAGTTCTCATGATTATTGTAATATCAAGTGAACATTCCTTTTGGTTTCTGTAGAAAAATGCAAAAGCACAAAAATCGAACGCCTGTGCTGGAAACCGAAGTATGTCCTTTTTTGATGGAAAATCCGAAAGGTAACAAGATTCATGCTTGCTGTTTTGGAGACACCATCGCACTTGCTTGCAAAGATATTTGCTGTATAAAAAATAAAAATAAAATAAAAAGAAGTAAATAAGTTAATTGCTTAGCCACAGTTAGACATGGTGCTTAGCTAGCCACCTAAAATTGTTTACAGTTAATTAACACTTCTACTTTTGCTAGCTAGAAAATGGCGGGTGTCTCCAGTTTACATTTTACCATTGTGACGTGCATCCATGCATATCCATTTTCTATGCCTATCACAATTCCAGTTTTGATTGTTCCACTAATAACACTGTTGGTTTTCTTTATTCATCTTGCAGAGGAGTCCGTCGTAATTGGCCTAAAAGATAGGTCTACCCATCAATGAACTTCTCTTCTCAAAAAGGAAACATGTTTTAAAATTAGATTTTTTTTTGTCTGTGGATCTATTTACCCTATGTTAATACAATGGTGCAGAAAATATTTTTTTCTTTAACAAAGTATTTGCAACCTGCATATTAAAATCGTTTTTAAGGGAATTTGTCTAACTTATTTTCTTTGTTGATGGAATCCTTACAAAATGTGCTTGCAAACATTCCGACTAGACTTTCAGGTACATTTTTAAACGCACTTGGCTGCCGCTCATTAAAAGAGGAACTGGTCAAAACTATGCTGACTTTGGGAATTATCATTTTGAAGACATTTGCAGTAGTCTTCATAAATTGAGTACCTTTCCAAGATTAGTTGTGTAAATGAACAGCAACCAGTGACTGTTGTCTAATGTGCAACAAGTACTTTACCTGACTTGTCTGATGGGCAACAAGTTCTATTATACCTGGCTGAAAGTAATGGTTGAGAGGGGAGAGCCAAAGTACAGGAACATAGGAAATCTCCATTGTTATACTGACTGTTGCTCTGAAAAAGTATGTACTAATGTCTGTTGACTGATACTATCTTGTAAAGTATCTTAGAAAGTCTAGTCGGAATGTTTGCAAGCACATTTTTTGTTCCAGAATTTTTTCACTCAGGCCCCCCCCCTTTTCAGCATAGGGGAAAATCCTGCACCTGCACGCACACCACATCTATTTAAGCACTGTTCATGACGCAAACTGTTTTAAAGCTTATCTTCTGAAATTCTACACTTTGTCATGGGGTACAGAGAAAATGTTGCAGGTTTTAGTCACAGGGATATGGACGATGCTCTCTGCTGGTGCCAATAAGATAGACTACTGTTCGCTCAAATTTAGAATTTTGATAAGTAAAAGACCGTCTCATTGTCTTCTCTTTACACCAATAGCGATTTTCATTCCAAACGATGTTTTCCTGCGATGAAGTTGGGGGTAGAAAATCTATTTTCAATTTTTTTACAATTCTAAACTTGGCGAACGGGGTATGAGAACAATATTAGATTAGGAACATGGCATTTTCTCACCCATGGCTCGCAGGTCTGCTCCTGATAATGGCAAGCATATAGGCTTACTAGCCCACTAAGCAAATCAGTGCTGGGCAAGGCCCTGTGAGTTTTCCACCTGCCAGTGCTGGATACAAGGCAGAGGTTTTCTTCGCAATGGCTCGCATAGCTGTCAATGCTATTGAAACCGTTTCTTTTTGTGCTCAGTTTTATTAGCCACAATCTTGCGTATATTCATTTAGTTACAACGCCCCTCTTATCTCTCTCACTCACACACAAACCCATTGTAATTATGCGGTAATCTATAAAGAAATGTGCGTGCTGTTCACAACAGGCTTTTTTGCAAACAGCCATGAGTTAAATTAATTTAGGCTGCAGTGATACTGTTAGTGAATCTTGTCCTATGCTTAGGCTACTCATCACATTAGGACTTGGATTGTGTTAGTCTGCATAGATGCATGCAATGCCGATTTCTTTTTTGTATTTTGTGTTCAGCACCCGCTACTCAAAACAACTTCCCGTAGCTATGCAGGCTTGTCTGCAACCTATGAAAAGGGGAGACAAATACTGGTTGTGAGGCCGGTTGTATGTACTGCAAAAATTCTCGAAAACAACGGTTGTTTTCCCGCGATTGTATTTTGAAATATTATGATTATATGCTTAGAGATAAAAAGAAAAGAATGGACACTTAAAATTAGTTCAATACAATTAAGCTTGGTAATGAATGTGATATAGTATAGGCAGAGCCGGTCCTGACCTCCCTGGGGCCCTAAGCAAAATTCTGCTAAGGGGCCCTCCTACCTGACCCGTGAGACATGTAAACCGATAGCCATTGCCACACACTCACACCTGACACCCCAGTGCTCCCACTACAATCCTCCCTCCTTTAAAACAGTTTGCTCCATCTGTCGGTCTAAGAATAAGTAGACCTATACAGAACAGAAGGAGGTATAAACAAACAATATTTATTGAATTCCTCCAGGGTTTTTTTTTTGAGAGTTCCTCCAGGTTTTTCTCACAGAGAAAGGAAAGCAGCTCAAATGCAGTCATCTTATCTGATGGCAGATCAGGTCAATTCTGAATGACGTGTGTCAGATCCATTCCACTGATGTCACAGTCATCTCTGAAGGTTAGAGTTTTCAACTTCCATGCAGTGAGCCTTTAAAGATTCACTGGACATCTGAGAGGCAGTGCTGAAGTTCAGCAGCACTCCATATTTGGTTTTCACCTGGTTGAGTGTTTCAAATCTCATCCATGGATGTCACAGCGGAGTCGCTGTGTTGAATGTTGAAGTAGTTGACTTCAAGGTTTTTCAGTGCATCAGTCACTGGTTCATCAGGAGCCTCATAGCTGAAATGCGTTTTGCTGTTTCACAGTCTCTTCTCTTTCAGAACAGCCTCCACATTCATTTCTTCACAAATGCTTTTGGCTGTTGTCTGGACCTCAGACAATCCAGTTTCCTGGTATGTAGTGAGAGAGGTCTTTGCATTTGAGATTAAATTCACTGCGATATCTAACTGCATTGAGGTGGATTGGAGGAGCTTGTTCACCTTGTTTGTCATTGTCAGTATCTCACACATACGACACAGCAAATCAAGAAGCGGTAGGACCCAACTTCCTCTGCAAGTGCTTGTGCCTTCACTTTGGCCACAGGATCGTTGATCGTCTGTCTGGCTTCCAGTAATGCCTCCCGAACCTCAGAAGCCTGATACCTGATTGCATGAACACTTTGGAGCCTACTCTCCCATCTTGCATCACTCCATGACTTCACGGTTATGTTCCCGTGTTTCTTCAAAACACTCAATCTTTGTGTGCCAGCTGAAAAGAAGGTGAAGAGCTTTTGCACATGCCCCAAAAACCCAACTGCATCTTTTGAAGATTTGGCAGCATCTGCAATGACAAGATTTAGAGTATGTGCTCCACATGGGATGAACACGGCTCTGGGATTTTTTTTTTTAGCAGTCTGGATTGTACACCTTGGTGCTTGCCCTTCACGTTGGCCCCATTATTTTAAGCTTGCCCTCTGCAAGCTTCAAATGGAATCTTCAGCTCGTTTAGCTTATCTAAGATGACAGTGGACAGATTCAAGCCTGTTGTAACCTCAACATTCACAAAGCCGAGGATGTGCTCCTTGATCTCTGGCTTTCCCTTTAAAGCCATGCTTCTCAGAATAATGGACATTTGCTCCTGGTGACTAATGTCAGGTGTACAGTCCAAGATAATGGAGAAGTACTTTGAGTCTCTTACTTGAGTCACTATTGCTTCCAGAATCTTGTCACTCACAATCTGTATCAGCTCATTCTGTGTGCGCTTCCCAAGGTAACGAGGATGTGTCTCTCCATCTTTAATTTAGCTGAGATTATTTTCCATAACGGGGTCAAATTCTTGCCATTAATTCAACCTCTTAGGAAGTTTCCATTATCTGGTTGGAAGAGTTTGTCTGATGAACACCTGAATGCTAGGTTTCTTTCCGCCAGAGACTGGGTGATTATTAGTAAACGTGTAAGGACATCTCACCATCTTTCTTTCTGCCAGAGTCTGGGTGATACTTATTAAACGTGTAAGGACATCCCGCCATCTTTCTTTCAGCCCCCAAAATTGTCATTTGTATCTGGTCAAGAGTCTGTCTTAGGCACAGATCAAGTTCTCTCCACTTAATCATATTGTGTGTGTGTTCAGGACTACCCTCATGGTGTTTCAGAATGGCGTAGATATTTGACCAGTCATTCACGCCTTCCTTTATTATTTTGTAGTCTTTTGTAGAAAAGAGCTTACAGCAAAAACAATACACAGCGTTGTTTTTGATTGAGTATGAAAGCCAGCTCCTGGTAATCTTTTCCCCATTTGACAGCTGTCTCTGTAATAAGCCTGAATGGAAACCTCTTCTAGACTTGTCTTTAGGGTAAGAAAAATACAGTCCTGGTTTGAATGAACCTCTGTGCACTAACTCAGTCCTCATAAAGTCTGTTAACACTGGGGGCCAATCTGCTGGGTCATTTGGTGGAGCAGCAACTGCTCTATTAGGGTCTGAGCTTATTGTATCTGATGCTGGCTGAACACCTCTGGGTGTGCTAGTACTGGCTGAGGCTGCCTGTACTTCACCTGGGTCTGTGTTAGTACTTGCTGAAGCCAGCTGTACTGGGTCTGTGTTAGTACTTGCTGAAGCCAGCTGTACTGGGTCTGTGTTAGTACTTGCTGAGCTGCCAGTACTGGGTCTGTTTTAGTATTTGCTGAAGCCGGCTGTACTGGGTCTGTGTTAGTACTGGCTGAGGCTGGATCTGGATCAACTGAGTAGGTGCTTGTACTGGTTGATGATACAGCATCTCTTCTACTGACAAACTTAAGCATAGCACCTGTAAATTATAGATAAAAATACTATTATACATTTTATCAGCTGCATCAGGCCCATTCAAACTGGCTCCCCCAGATTTCCTTTTTATACATTTTCAAATATAAAATACTATTTATACTATGGCTTGGCTGAATACTTGATGGTTATTATTTACTGAGAGATGTGCATCCGTATTTCCCAGTATGCACAGCTAATCAACATTTTAAATTCAATATATAAATCAATAGTCAATGTCAATCCATTGCTTTCCATCTTGCATTAGTCCAGAGTTGTAACTAAACCTTGACTGAGAGACTAGATAATTATTGTCTTATTTTAAAATTATGTGCACCTATGCGGAGTGCCATATATTGTCTGGACTTGTCTCCAGAGGTTGCTGCTGGAAAGTGCAAGTTTCATTTCGTGCACGTGAATATGAACGCATGTTCACACACGACGCAGTTATCTTTTCCCAGCTGCAAATTATAAACACCGTTGCCCATTGGCGTTTATCAAACGTAATAAATAGTTGTATTTCACTCTCACTTTTGTCAGGCACAAAGTCACAGCCCTGGAAGTGGCTAGCAAGCAAGACATAGACAGACCAAGAGATGCACTGCCCAGCTAGGTTAGCAAGACAGACAGACTAGAGAGAGATGCACTGCAAGCTAGCACATCAACCTAATGTTAGTGTTATTTGCTGACATCAAACTTGCGGTTCCCGCAATTCACTCTCCATGTTGTTGTTTTTCTCTGTTCATGAAGGATAGTTCCGCTTCATCCTCTCATCGAAGTTGTAAACATTGACACCTGCTTTGACACGAGGGGGAAGCGGGGCCCTTGCGTAATTTGCGGGGCCCCAGGCAACTTGCGTAGTGAGCGTATAGGGCCGCCCGGATCTGAGTATAGGCTACTACTATGGCAGTACAGAAGTAATAGATTACATTTGACTCCAGGGTGCTGGCCTTCTAGACAGAGTTGCAAAGAAAAAGCCATATCTCAGACTGGCCAATAAAAATAAAAGATTAAGATGGGCAAAAGAACACAGACACTGGACAGAGGAACTCTGCCTAGAAGGCCAGCATCCCGGAGTCGCCTCTTCACTGTTGACGTTGACTGGTGTTTTGCGGGTACTATTTAATGAAGGTGCCAGTTGAGGACTTGAGGAGTCTGAACTAAAATAGACTGACAAGTTTCAGAAGAAAGTTCTTTGCTTCTGGCCATTTTGAGCCTGTAATCGAACCCACAAATGCAGATGCTCCAGATACTCAATTAGTCAAAAGAAGGCCAGTTGTATTGCTTCTTTAATCAGAACAACAGTTTTCAGCTGTGCTAACATAATTGCAAAAGGGTTTTCTAATGATCAATTAGACTTTTAAAATGATAAACTTGGATTAGCTAACACAACGTGCCATTGGAACACAGGAGTGATGGTTGCTGATAATGGGCCTCTGTACACCTATGTAGATATTCCATAAAAAATCTGCCGTTTCCAACTACACTAGTCATTTACAACATTAACAATGTCTACACTGTATTTCTAATAAATTTGTTATTTTAATGGACAAGAAATGTGCTTTTCTTTTCAAAAACAAGGACATTTCTAAGTGACCCCCAAACTTTTGAACGGAAGTGTATATTTTTAAGTTCACGTGTACCTTTATGGAGGGTTCAAGGAAGGCAGCCTAATGGACAGGCACATTTCTTCAGGAAGACGCATGTAGAGGTGCAGTCATCTTTTTGCGTGTCATTCGCCATAAAACATCACAGAAGAAGAACGCATGCTAGGTGCGTCATAATGTGACGTACTGGTTGATGTCAACAAGCGGGCAGAGTAACCCATATTTTGTGAGCATGGAGAGGCCGGAGATAGCCAGACTAGTAAATTGGGCTAAGGAAGAGAAGGTGGGTATTGGAGAAAGGCCATCAGTGCATGTTCTGCAAGCAGTACAGCGGATGAAGGCACGGTATGAGCATGGTGAACGGGTAGATGTGGTTATGGACAGCGAGGAAGAAGGAGAAGAGCCAAGTGCATTGGGAAGATGTGTGTTGAGGAAGAATGGGGCCAAATACTGATGGCTCGGAAATTTTACTTGACGAGATTGAAGATGAATTACCTGTGGTCTGAGCCTCGCCCGAACGTCATGCAAAGGATGATTCGGGCCCAGTGGGAGTTGCATTTTTGGAGAAAGTGGATCCCTGCCTTTTGGCTGATCCATGTGTAGTATCAGGCTGGGTAGAAAAGAAGTTGGGTACTGTGAAGTCGGTAAAGGTAGCTTGAAGTGGACTTGTGATGATCTAATTTGTTTCTTCCATCCAGAGGGAAAAGGCACTTTGTGTCACTCGCCTGGGGACAAGACCTGTGACTTGCTTTGCTCTCCGGAGCAGGGTGCCTTTGAAAGGAGTGATTACTGGGGTGACATTAAGGGTTGAGGTGATGCAACTGAAATTGAAGATTCCCTGAGTCTGTGACGCCCGCCGTTTGGTGTGACGTAGACCTGATGGCGAGCGTGGTGAAACTGAGAAGACACTCTGTCCTTTTGAGTTTTGAAGCAGAGTCTTTATCTGATAAAGTCATGTTAGGATATGTCAGTTATCCCATGAGAGCTTTTGTGCTGAACCCATTAAGGTGTTTCAGATGCCAAGCTTATGGTCATGTTGTAGCAGTGTGTAGTAGGGAGATTCCGAGATGTGAGAAGTATGCAGGAGGGCATGGGACAAAGGAATGTGTAGTATTGGTGAGAAAAAAAAACGTGTCAATTGTGGGAGTGCCCATGTTGCTGAGGATCAGGAGTGTCCAGTGCGTGAGAGACAGGTTTAGGTTGCCAGGGTCAGAGTAGCCCTTGATCATGACTCTCAGTTCCATTACATTACACATAAGTAATTGGACGAAGGTATCTTCTGTAGGGGGTAGTTTTCTTAAAAGCTGTGGTGCTTGGTCTGAAAATGAATACGCATCGCTTGCGGTACGGTTTTGGAAGAATAAGGACCTTTTATCTTTCATATCGTCAATAAATAATAATAAAATAAAGGTTACATTGATACACACCTTTTATAGGGTAAGGGTTCCCACATGGCCATATTTCCATGTTACGGCGCTTGTTTACGGAAAACAGATGGAAGACAGAGTGGACCACCTGTGCTAATTAGCTATCTGAGTCTCTGAACACCTGTGTGTAAACGGAAGACAGGTGCCACAAATGTGTTTTCGCTGAAAAATACTGTCTGCTGCAGATGTGTTAAAACGGTGTATTTTGCATTTATGAAATTATTTTGATGTGATGTGAAAGTAGAGGGATTTATGTTTCTAGAACCGTACCGCAATTGAAAATCAATTCACATTTAGATTGAGTTTTTGTCTGTTTTGGCTTCCTGAGCCAATTCGGCCTTTAAACAGAACATGTAAAGTCTTTGGACTAAGGAGTAACGTTAGGCACCTTTAGTCCAATATTGGGCTAGGGTCAGAGTAGAACAGAAGGTGGCTCAAAGAGCGGCCGGATGATTCGGAATGAAGGAGAGTATAGGAAAAGATGGCGGAAACTGTGGTTTTGTTTTAAACTGCTAGTGAGTCGGGTGGAGATAATAGCACAGAGAGTGAGAATGAGTGGGTTACAGTGGCGAAAAAGAAGAGAAACACAAGAAGTAAAGTTGTGGTGGGAACTAGAAAACCCCTAGCCTGGTTTAGTATCAGTTAGGGTCAAAGCACATTGAAGACTCCTCAGAGGAGGAAGGGGAGGACCATCCTCAGTGAATTTCATACAAATAAAAATAGTGAAACATTAAAATTATCCTTTTAGATAACTATACTAAATATATTCACGTCACCAAATAATTGATTAAAAAACACTGTTTTGCAATGAAGGTCTACAGTAGCCTCAACAGCACTCTCTAGGGTAGAGTCATGGTGTATCCTCTGGATACATTGACTTAATACAAACAATACAATACAAAACCTAGGAGGATCGTGGTTCCCACCCCCTTCCATACTTACACAGTAATTATGACAACTTCTGGAGGACAGTCCTCCAACCTATCAGAGCTCTTGCAGCATGTACTGGCATGTTGTCCACCCAATCAAAGGATCAGAATTAATCTAGTACTGAAAGCATAAACTACAGATAGCTAGCACTGCAGTGCATAAAATGTGGTGAGTAGTTGACTCAAAGAAAGACAATTGTTGAACAGTTTTGAACAAATGTAATTATTTAAAAATTAAGGAGAACCAAGAGAGATTTTGTATTTTTTTAGCTAGAGAATGCAGTTAGCTAGTTTTGCCTACTCAAACACCCAGCTCAAAAAGAGAAGGACGGGCCTCCCGGGTGGCGCAGGTGTCTAGGGCACTGCATCGCAGTGCTAGCTGCGCCACCAGAGTCTCTGGGTTCGCACCCAGGCTCTGTCGCAGCTGGCCGCGACCGGGAGGTCCGTGGGGCGACGCACAATTGGCATAGCGTCGTCCGGGTTAGGGAGGGTTTGGCCGGTAGGGATATCCTTGTCTCATCGTGCTCCAGCGACTCCTGTGGCGGGCCGGGCGCAGTGCGCGCAAACCAAGGGGGCCAGGTACACGGTGTTTCCTCCGACACATTGGTGCGGCTGGCTTCCGGGTTGGAGGCGCGCTGTGTTAAGAAGCATTGCGGCTTGGTTGGGTTGTGCTTCGGAGGACGCATGGCTTTCGACCTTCGTCTCTCCCGAGCCCGTACGGGAGTTGTAGCGATGAGACAAGATAGTAATTACTAGCGATTGGATACCACGAAAATTCCCTCAGTAAGAGCATTGAAGATGGGTCATGGGTGGGTCTTCCAGCATGACAACGACCTGAAACACACAGCCAGGGCAACTGAGTGGCTCCGTAAGAAGCATCTCAAGGTCCTGGAGTGGCCTAGCCAGTCTCCAGACCTGAACCCAATAGAAAATCTTTGGAGGGAGCTGAAAGTCCGTATTGCCCAGCGACAGCCCCGAAACCTGAAGGATCTGGAGAAGGTCTGTATGGAGGAGTGGGCCAAAATCCCTGCTGCAGTGTGTGCAAACCTGGTCAAGAACTACAGAAAACGTATGATCTCTGTAAATGCAATCAAAGGTTTCTGTACCAAATATTAAGTTCTGCTTTTCTGATGTATCAAATACTTATGTCATGCAATAAAATGCAAATTAATTACTTAAAAATCATACAATGTGATTTTCTGGATTTTTGTTTTAGATTCCATCTCTCACAGTTGAAGTGTACCTATGATAAAAATCACAGACCTCTACATGCTTTGTAAGTAGGAAAACCTGCAAAATCGGCAGTGTATCAAATACTTGTTCTCCCCACTGTATGTAATTGTACGTGTACTCCAGGCTGGTTTGCGCCGGGTTATTGTAACCCGTGTGTGTTTAGTTTTCTGAGTGCCGTGTTTTGTTCGCCTCAATAAAGGGCTCCGTTTGCTACCCATTTCTGCTCTCCTGCACCTGACTTCCCTGCAGCCAGTTATGCACTCCTTTACACACTGAGGCCTGCCGGTGTAACTGCTTGCTTAACTGTACACTGTACTGCATGATTGTAGCGGGTTTACTAACACGTTAGTTCTAGTAGCTATGTTTACTTGACGTTAGCTAATATGTTGACAACGATGTAGGCTGTGTGTAGCGGTTATGATATGCAAGTTTGGCTTGGAAAGATTTTTGTTGCCTGGTCACAGTCAGCTGATGTGTTGTGGACTGAAGGGAAAAGGTGAGAGAATGAGAGCGCGTAGATGCGAGAAGGAATCATCCAGCGTTCAAAGGGATTATGCTGTTTGTATGTGGCTGCTATAAAAGTTAACTGTTTGTGTGTGATATGGGGTGTATTCATTCTGACGATTCTGTTGAAAAACGTTTCACAAACGGAATGAAACGTTGAAAAACATACCTGAATTTGTCTAATAGAAACTCTTGTTTGATCTAGGGTGTTATAAGTCCAACAGTTGCAGTTAGATGCAGGCAGCATTGTGCAAGGAGGTATTGAATTTGTCAATGTCTGTCACCTTGATTACTCAAATTTCTCTTGACCTGTGCACCTACATTGTAAACTTTCATTCATAGGCTAGGTTGTAGCAACCTCATGATGGGTATAGAGAAAATTTGAGTATCATGTAAAGGCCTAAACCTATTGACGATACATTGAGCTGGATGAATGGAATAGGAATGACAGTCGTCCGAAATATGCTGTAAAAGAAATAAGGCCATGCTCATAAAAAAATAAATATCATCCTCTTCTTAAACCACACTGACCACCACTGTCAAAGTAGTGGAATGGGGTGGTGATTTAATTTGTATGAAATAGTGGTAAATTGATGTAGAGTTAGTTGGTCATTTTTCCACACTTCCTTGCAATTTTTTGTATCACAAAATGTAACACGATCGACCACACACTACGGCACAGTAGGTGACGCCATGCACAAACAAAATGTTTGAACGGCATGATACCAAAGTCAAGCTACTCCCGCCTCCATTCGTTCATCTAGTGTTGGAGAGACTACTGAAAGAAAGGGAGGGTGTTGATCTGATTTGTTTAATAGACGTCTGGATACTGTGTATCAGGATTCTGTGGCCATTTACACAGATGGTTCAAAAGATCCAAGGACAGGACGGATCATTACAGATCATCTGGCTGTACTGTGTATATACGGCGGAGCTGATGGCGTTACTGTTGGCCTTGCAGTGGGTGGAGGAAGTTAAACCAGACAGAGTAATTATTTTCTCTGATTCATATGCAATGTTGATGAGTCTGCAGTCCTTCAGATTACGTAGCAGACGAGACCTAATTTAGGATGTACTACAAACCCATGGCAGGATTAGACAGATGGGTATACAGAATATTTACTTTCTTCCCAGCCCATGTGGGGTGGAGGGGAATGAGGCAGTTGATGTACTGGCTAAACAAGCACTTAGTAGTGGGGATGTTGATGTTGTAGTTTCAATGAGCAAGGCAGAGGCAAAAGGCCTGTTATGGACAGTGATGATGCAGAGATGGCAGGGGAATAGAGATACTAAGGGCAGGCATGTATTTCAAGTACAGAGGAAAGTCAGGGAGGGGGGGACGGCAGCAAAGGACAGAAGAGAGGAGGCTATTTTTACTAGATTAAGGGTGGAACAAAGCCGGTTGAATAAGACTTTAAATGTGATAGGAAAGCATCCAACAGGAAAGTGTGATTATTGCCAGGAAACAGAGACCATGGAGCATATTTTATTTTTTATTTAACCTTTAAGGTAAAGGGAAAGGGGGATACCTAGTCAGTTGTACAACTGAATGCCTTCAACTGAAATGTGTCTAATGCATTTAACCCAACCCCTCTGAATCAGAGAGGGGCGGGGGGCTGCCTTAAATCGACATCCACTCTTAGGCAAGTCAGTTAAGAACAAATTCTTATTTACAATGATGCCCTACCCTGGCCAAAACCTCCCCTAACCCGGACGACGCTGGGCCAATTGTGCGCCACCCGATCACGGCCGGTTGTGATACAGCCCAGGATCGGATCAGGATATGTAGTGACGCCTCTAGCGCGGCAATGCAGTGCCTTAGACCTCTGCGCCACTCAGGAGCCTAAATATTGCTATAGTGTGGGCAGTATCAGAGGGAAGCTGAGATCTAGTTTGAGGAAGAAGGTGATACAGAAAATTAGTTTAAAGATTAAATTGAGTAGAAAGTCATTAGATATAGTCTCACATATTTTATATATTTTTAAGAGCAACGCGCTGGCAGGTGGGATTTAGCTTCTCCCTCTCTGTCCCACACTCCAGTACAGTAGGTGGCGGTAATGAAACATAACGTTGGATGCCAACCGCTGATAAACCCACCGAAGAAGATACCAAAGCGAAGAAGGCATGCTACACGCCCCAACGTGGTTCACAACTCAGTCAGATTTATTTTGAATGAAACATTAACAAATATTTTTTGTTTGTTAATATAACGAACTGTAAACTTTGACTGCATCAATAATGGACAGCATAAAAGACGGATGGTTCACAGAAACGTGTACGTTATGGCCTGGACAAGCGATGAGTCTGCAAGTAGAAGAGGTTCTTTACCAACAAAAATCTAAATTTCAAGATGTCATGGTTTTCAGGAGGTAAGTAGCTAGCTATTTAACTAGGTTGCTAACGCTAGCTAGCCAGCAATACAACTGTTTATGCTAGCTACGTTAGCTAGTTATGTAACGCTGAGTGGCTGGCTAGCTAGTATTTAGGCTGTTTTTAAAATTGAGAGGTTAAGTAACTGATCTCTCATCTAATCATTATTGCTAGAAGTTTAGCTAGCGCTAACTAGTTAGCTCACGTTAATTAGCTAGCAAACGTATCTACCTAGCTAACTGACAGCAATACCTTAACGTCGTTAACCTAGCTTCTATAGTTACTTAATTGGTTCTAAGGGAGGAAATGTGTCCCAAGGTTTTCTAGCTAGTTGTTTTGATTGTGTGTCGCGGTCATTTTATTCATGTTAGCTCGTTAGCTAGCCAAAGCTAACTATCTAGCTAGTTTAACTTGCCAGATGTCATGAACCCAAATGTTGCCATCTCTCACTTTTGTCACTGAAATTGCTGCAATATTATGTGTGCTAAGTAACGTAAGTAGGCCTACATTCGTTAGCATGTCTTGGCACAACTTGTCTCATATACATAACGTTAGTTGGCTAACTAGGTTGCTAGCTTTATCTTGCCAGTCATGACTTGTATTTGACACCCCTAACCCATCCCTGATTTATTATCATGCAACCACATCCAGTCTGTTTATTTTTGACCTGTTCCTGCTCTTCTAGTGATTTCTGGGGTTATTTGTTTGCACTAATTAGTCATTCAAGTAAGTAATCTCATACCATATATTTTCAGCAAAACCTATGGAAATGTACTTGTGCTGGATGGAGTTATTCAATGCACAGAGAGAGATGAGTTTTCCTACCAAGAAATGATAGCCAACCTACCTCTGTGCTCCCACCCTTGCCCCAAAAAGGTATAGTCATCCCACCATAAATTCAGTTGAACATATTATACTACAAGACTTAATTGTGCCTTGTAGAGAATCCAGGACAGATTACCTTTTGGGGAAGTTTTGGAATTTGGTGTCTTGTATCACTTATTATAATGAATATTCCCTTCTCTTTGCAGGTCCTGATTATTGGTGGGGGAGATGGTGGCGTCCTGAGAGAAGTGGTAAAGCACCCACTTGTTGAATCAGTGGTTCAGTGTGAAATCGATGAGGTAGGTACCAAACACTGACTGGAATCGTGCTCTTTTCTCAAAATGTAATTGACTGGTAACAGCATAGAAGACACAGAAGTGTGAAGTTTGTTATAATATTCACTTTGCCCTTAAGGATGTAATCAATGTGTCGAAGAAATACCTCCCTGGTATGGCACAAGGGTTCTTCAGTCCCAAACTCACTCTGAATGTTGGGGATGGATTTGAGTTCATGAAACAGAACCAGGATGCCTTTGACATCATTATAACAGATTCATCTGACCCTGTTGGTAAGGAAACAGATGCCTGCGACATGCGTGTTTTATTTACTCATATTTCTGTGTAATTAGTGTGCTTGTTCACTTTTCTGTAAGTCTAATCCAGTTACTTATATTTTTCTTGCTGTTACAGGGCCTGCTGAGAGTTTGTTCAAAGAGTCTTATTATGAACTAATGAAGACAGCCTTACGAGATGGTGGAATTCTTTGTTGCCAAGGTGACATGATTTCTACTGACACTTCAATCCTGCTTCAGATATCGTTAATAGAAAAAAGATGGCAAAGTGTGTGCAATTCATAGCAGTATCACGAGGTAAATAGACAGCCAATCTAAACTTGTCAGGAACCTGTTGCTACCTATATCACATTATTATAGCAAGATTGCCAATAAGATAAATGCTCAATTGGTGAGAGGTCAGAAGACCATCCCTATCTTTATTTGCAGCAAATGCTGCTCAGCAGCTTACTTATTGCCCTGTGAGGAAATAGTTTGATTCTATAGCAGTCGGTTAGATCAAAAACACTGACGGAATTGACCCACCTTTTTTTGTTTGCCTCTGAATTCCACAGGAGAGTGTCAATGGCTCCACTTGGAGCTGATTAAAGAGATGCGGACCTTCTGCAAGACACTGTTCCCAGTGGTAGATTATGCCTACTGCACCATTCCCACCTACCCAAGTGGTCAGATTGGCTTTATGCTGTGCAGTAAAAATGCTGTAAGTGTCAGTCTTTGTCCCGGTTAGCTTTTTTCTGTCTTCAGTAACGTAATTCTTAGTGGTTCATTACCTATGGAATTTAGTTAAATTTAGAGTTAAAGACATGTTAATGTTTTTGTATACTTTAAGCAAGTAGTTTTGAAACTAGTGCTCAACAGCCAAAAAAAGGTCCCTGAAAATGTATTTGTATTTATGAAGGATCCCCATTAACTGATGCCAAGGCAGCAGCTACTCTTCCTGGGGTCCAGCAACATTAAGACAGTTATTACATTTCATAAGACTTTTCACAACACATTGTGTGCCCTCAGGCCACTACTCTACTACCACATATCTACAATACAAAATCCATGTGTGTGTGTAGAGTGCGTGTCTTATGTGTAAGCCTGTGTGTGTACAACGTCACGTACCACGTCGTTGCTCTCCGTCCATGCAGGTGTGTGCACCGAGTTAAAATAAATTCTTAGGTGTGCTTGGGCCCATCCTGTAACCTCATTACTTTAACCTTACAACATAATTGGAAATTATTCCATCTGCCAATTAACATTGTTCATCAGGTTACAAGCCAGCGATTGACAAAAAAAAGGACAATATGGAATTATTGATTTGGATCATTGACATTACAGGAAGGCAGGCTACAATGTACTTATCTATAAAAAATGGAAACAGTTGCCTTTGATAGCCTCTATGGAATGAATACTAATGTGTGTTGTGCCCAGGATATCTAAATGGATTAAAGAAAAACCGTTAAAAAAATGTTTAACCTTTAACTAGGCAGGTCAGTTGAGAACAAATTCTTATTTACAATCACGGCCAAACCCGGACAACGCTGGGCCAATTGTGAGCCGCACTATGGGACTCCCAATCACAGCCGGATGTGATACAGCCTGGATTCGAACCAGGTACTGTAGTGAAGCCTCTTGCACTGAGATGCTGCGCCACTCGGGAGTCCACGATAAATCCTTATCGTGAAA
Source organism: Salvelinus alpinus (assembly GCF_045679555.1). Lineage (NCBI taxonomy): Eukaryota > Metazoa > Chordata > Actinopteri > Salmoniformes > Salmonidae > Salvelinus > Salvelinus alpinus. The sequence goes on from NC_092113.1 coordinate 17,904,993, forward strand.
TAGTACCCAAATTCAACAAGAGACATCAGTGATACCATTTAGGAAGTAAGCTTGTGACCACAATGTTTCTGATCGGGTTGAAAATGATCAATGTATTTGCAGCTGAAATGCCATCTCATCTGTAGCCTATACATTTGCTTGTCCAACCAGGGTGGCAGGTAGCCTAGTGGATCAAATCCCCGAGCTGACAAGGTAAAAGTCTGTCATTCTGCCCCTGAACAAGGCAGTTGGCCTACCGGGGAACAGTGAGTTGTCATTGAAAATAAAAATGTTCTTAATTACTTATTAAGCCTAGGCCTCCCGCTAGCGGTGAAACTGGAGGGCACGCAATTCAAATAAATAATCATAAAAATTGTGAATATTAAACATTTAGGTACATACAAGTGTCATGTCGGTTGAAAGCTTAAATTCTTGTTAATCTAACTGCACTGTCCGATTTACAGTAGCTATTACAGCGAAAGCATGCCATGTGATTGTTTGAGGACGGCGCCACACATCAAAATATTTTTCCACCGGCACAGGTTTCATAAATTCACAAATAGCGATTAAATATTCTCATTTTGAAAATTTTCCTCTGATTTTTCATCCAGTGTCCCAGCTATAACATGTAGTGTTGTTTTGTTAGATAAAAATCCTTCTTTATATCCCAAAAAGTCTGTTTAGTTGGCACCATCGATTTGAGTAATCCGCTCGTTCAACATGCAAAGAAAGGAGTCTGAAAATCTACGCCTAAACTTTGTTTCAACAAGTCAAAATAGATTTCTATTTATTCCTCAGATACCCTAAAAACTATAATATTTCTTACGGAAAGAAGTATGTTCAATAGGAAACCGATTTTAGCAGGTGCGTCTTGGCGCGTGCAAACACGGATTTCCATGCCGGTGTCCTCGTACTAAAACGTATTTCTTATTCGTTATTCAAGTTACAAGCCTGAAACCTTGAACAGACACCCAGTGGAAGCCATAAGAATTGCATCCTGGGAGCTAGAATTTAGTATTCCCTTATACTGGTCATTGGAAGAGCATGGTCTCTCTCAACAAAAAAAATCTGTTTTTTCTTTGGATTTTCTCCCACCATATCTATTGTTATACTCTCCTACATTGTGTTTTCTTTCCAATGGTACCAATTATATGCATATCCTGGCTTCAGGGCCTGAGTAACAGGCAGTTTACTTTGGGCACGTCATTCAGACAGGAAGTGGAGAAAAAAGGGGCCTTTTAACTGACTTGCCTAGTTAAATTAAATATATATTTTTGGGATTAGGCTACTTTGTTTCCGAATAAATGCAGTGAAAGAGAGAAGTGACACTAACAAGGTCTAATACTGAGCAAAGCTTTGGTTCCAATCCAAGTGCCAAAGACGTTTAGCAAACTCCAGGCGTTTACATGAAAATAGAGCCATTTGGCCACACACACACCAGTGGTGGGTTTTGATGTCGAAATGAGAATGCATGAGCAGAAAATAACCCCACACCTACTGTAAAAATATGGTGGATCTTTTATGGGGCTACTATGCTTTCACTGGTCCTGGGGCCCTTGTTAAGGTCAACAACATCATGAACTTTACCCCGTACCAGGACATTGTTGCCTCTGCGGGGAGGCTGAAACTTGACTGCAAGATGATAACCCCAAGCACACATCAAAATCCACATTTAATGGCCATCTCAGTCTCCGGACTTGAAACCCATTGAAAACCTGTGGTTTGAATTGAAGAGGGAACTCCATAAGCGCAGACTAAGGATATAAAGAATCTGGAAGGATTCCGTATGGATGAATGGTCTAAGATCCTTCCCAATCCAACTTGTAGAACATTTTATCTGTATATCTAACTTTGGATGCATTCATACTTGTTCTATTGATTTATTCTCACTGTGATCAAAAAAGGCATGCGCTTAGCTAACATGCATGAAGTCCTTAAATAATTGCATGTAAGGATTTCTGGGATTCATATGTTAAAAGATGACTTCAGATGGTTTATAATGCATGTATGAACCTTACATTGACAGGTCTATTCCAAGACGTGAGAAAGTCGTATTTCAGGCCTCTAAACAAGCAAAGTATTTAAAAACATTCTGAAACCCACTTCCGTAGTGATTACTTTTTTTCCAAGGTCAGTCACAGTCCCATATTCTTACAATAATTGTCTTTTTGTATTTAGCAAACCACTTTCAGAGATCCAGTGAGAGAACTCTCAACAAATGAAGTGGAAAGTATGAACCTGAGGTATTACAACCCGGAGATCCACAGAGCATCATTCATCCTCCCTGAATTTGCAAGAAAGGTAACCCTGTTACAAATACAATCATTTACTGTGCGTGTCAGACACCTCATACAGCAATTAAGGGCATTTCTCCCACCCTAGTGAAATTCCTACACCAGGTATTTTCCGTCCTTTCTTTGTCTCACTTATCCATACTATTCTACTCTTCACAGGTACTGAGTGAAGCATGAGTGGCATGATGAACAAAATCTTAATCCTTGACCTGATTCTCTCTGGCAACAGAAGCAACACAACAGCTGCTACGCCTCTTTTCTCGGTCTCCACCAGGAAGGAAAGACCTTCAGTGGGCAATTCTGTTCCTTTCAGAGAGTATTAATTCCTTCCAGTGCTTCCTTCCAGTCTTACAAACTATTTGTATTTATTTGTTCTGGAATTTTTGTCATGTCTTGATTCTTAAATGGTAATCACTTATGTCAACATCTAGTTGGAAAATGAGGTGGGAAGGAAAACATTCATACCCTACTCTTTGGAGCAATGTGATTCTATCACATTATTAGTATGGATTTAATCATAGTACTTGGTTGTATAAAGACCAGATTACCTCTTAAAATGAAGGTACACTCAATTGCAAAACATGCCCACTCTGGTTTAAAGAAAACTGATAAACGTATTCCTCTTCGCACCTCTGTCAACTCATTCACCCAAATAATTCAAGATAATCCAATAGTGCCTGGATTGTGTTTTTCCATTACAGTAGGCAACATTTGTTGAAGTGGTTTCTATCATAGTTTACCTCCAGGCAGACGAACGGTATGATTTTATATTGGTTGAAAATGTATTATCTGCCACAATGGAAAAGCTCAGGTCAGAAGTTGAGTTGAGAACATTACCACTTTAAAATGTCAACAGAAGTGTTGATTGTTTCCTATATAACACTTGTTTAGATATAGTTTATTCACCAATGGAGATGAAGTTACATGTGTAAGTTGATTGAATGCTGAGGATGTACTGCACATCAATTTAGTTGGTTTCTTATCCTTTGCTATACAATCCCTATATTTGGTACTATATGGTTGTTGATCTAGTATGGAATAATCCAGAATACTGATGTCAAAATTATGCCTTTTGGTTTTTATTTCTTGGGGACCTGATTTGTTATGAACATAGGTGTGAAATATTGAAAACTATAGTTCTCCATGGAGTACGTATCAGTAGTGCATCCATACTAAACCTATGTCCAAGGCAATGGTGTTACACATGAACATTAAGATCATGTTTTTTATAAGAATTAGGAAATATAATAAATCTGAGGTAAACTGGATATCTGAGACTTGTTTCTCTGTTTTAAAGCTCCACATCTCTTCTAAAATCAAGTGATTATACAAACTGTATGAAGTGAGAAATCCACCTGAACTAGCTCAGGCATGAAAATTGCGATGAACCAATGAGGTTTCAATCCCACATTGTATGTAGAATTGTGTCCACTGCACAGTGCCTTCGGAAGTATTCACACCCCTTCATATTTTGTGTTAGAGAATGGATTAAATTGAGATTGTGTCATTGGCCTACACACAATACTCCATGTCAAAGTGCTATTGTTTGTAGATTATTTTCACAAATTAATTAAAAATGAAAATCTGAAATGTCTTGAGTCAAGTACTCAATGCCTTTTATGGCAAGCCTGAAGTTCAAGAGTAAAAATGGGCTTAAGTCACAAATTGCATGGACTCACTGTGTGCAATGTGTTTAACATGATTTTTTAATGACACCATCTCTACCCCACACAGAATTATCTGTATGGTCCCCCAGTCTAGCAGTGAATTTCAAACACAATGACCAGGGAGGTTTTCCAATGCCTCGCAAGGAAGGGTACCTATAGGTAGAAGGGAGGGGGGGGGGGGGGGGCATTGAATATCCTTTGAGTATGGTGAAGTTATTAATTACATTTTGGATGGTGTATCAATACACCCAGTCACTACAAAGATACAGGCATCCTTCCTAACTAGTTGCCGAGAGGAAGGACACCGCTCAGGGATTTCACCATGAGGCCAATTACTTTAAAACAGTTAAGAGTTTAATGGCTGTGATGGTAGAAAGCAGCATATGGATCACCAACATTGTAGTTACTCCACAATACTAATCTAAATGACAGTGAAAATAAGGACGCCTGTACAGAATAAAAATATTCCAAAACATGTATCCTGTTTGCAATAAGGCAATAAAGTCAAACTGCAAAAAATGTGGCAAAGAAATTAACTTTGTCCTGAATACAAAGCGTTACATTTGGGGCAAATCCAACACATCACTGAGCACTATTCTTATTTTCAAGCATGGTGGTGGCTGCATCATGTTATGGGTATGCTTGTCATCGGCAAGGACTACAGTTTTTGGGGGGATGAAAAGAAACGGAATAGAGCTAATCACAAGCAAAATCCTAGTTCTGTCTACTTTCCAACAGACACTGGGAGACAAATTCACCTTTCAGCAGGACAATAACCTAAAACACAAGGCCAAATATACACTGGAGTTGCTTACCAAGATGGCATTGAATGTTACTGGGTGGCCTAGTTACAAGACTTGAACATGGCTTTCTAGCAGTGATCAACAACAGAGCTTGAAGTATTGTGCAATCCAGGTGTGCAAAGATCTTAGAGCCTTGCCCAGAAAGACTCACAGCTGTAATTGCTGCCAAAGGTGATTCTAACATGTATTGACTCAGGGGTGGGAATACTTATGTAAATTAGATATTTCTGTATTTAATTTTCAATAAATTTGCCAACATTTCTAAAAACATGTTTTCACTTTGTCATTATGGGGTATTGTGTGAAGATGGATGAGATTTTTATATATATTTTTTTTTAATCCATTTTGAATTCAAACTGTAACACAAAATGTGGTGTATGTCAAGGGGTATGAATACTTTCTGAAGGCACTGTACATGTAATATCCATGGTTCTCCGATATCATAGATAACTGCCACATCTACCTACAGCATACATAACAGTTTTACCTGCAATGTTCTGCTTTGCTTCCTCTGAGTCTACACGTTAATTCGATATTTCTGAAGTCTGAAAGTAAACAGTTTTTAGTTAGTCTTGCATCCATATCGCTGGGTGAGCAGCTTCACTTTAATATTGTCCTGCGGATATTGCATGAAGGAGCACATGCCATTCTTTCCACCATTGTAAATGATCATGTTATCTAGTTTGTTCCGTGGTTGAACTCATCAAATAAATAAATATTACATGCTGATTCCACCTTCAAACTTATTGACCTCATAGCCCTTTACAATCACAACCCGTTATACTGTAGGAAAATTATAGATTTGGTCACCGATTTCAGCGCCTAAGTTGGAACGTAGTGGCTGTACAGTAACATGCTATACATGTCAGAGCTTAGGGTCTCCGCTTTATAGCTATGAGACCGTAAATATAGCTAGATTCCATTTATGGACTTCTCTCTACACATTCTAACCTTGAACTTATTCTGTTAAACTCTGGTGGCATTTTCTAAACAACACATTATATTGTATGCTACCCTCAAAGTACATTTCGGTTTCTAAACTATAAGTTCTGCAAATACATGCTTAGTACTGTTAAAGGCAAGAACTGTAGAATTCTGATTAAGATGTCAGAAACAACTACCACTACTACAGAGCCCGAGATACAGCAGCTTGAGCAACGTGCCATGCCTTCTATTTTTGTCTTACAGGAGTGACATACATACGAGAAAGTCTCTACCTATCCATTGATGTAAATCTGTCCCCTGTCTGATTCCAAGTTTGTCCACTAGATCGTAGTAGGAGATCACGAGGTCTCTTGGCCGCTTGAAACAAGTTGCGTCTGGTTTGGGTAGTGAGTTGTCGTGGAAATTCTAATCAAGTAAGGGAGAAGAGACTCAATTTCTTCAATCAATCAACCTTTAATACCGATTAATTATTGCAATAATGGAGCTAGTCAACTACCATCTGTAGGTGATCTCTGAGAGCCCAATAAAACAGAAAAGCAAGGGGTTTATATAGAAACCTAAAAACGACTTAGTCATGGTTGGTTCCACCCCTCCCCGGCAGATCGGGGCATCATAAGCTACCTTGTTTTCTTCTTATGGCTATGTGTATCGGGTGTGTGAGGTCATTGCGCACAAACAAGTGATAACAGAAGTTCCGTTACTCCTTTCTTTACCAAGCTAGCCTCTGTTCTCTTCATATCTCCACACAGATGTGCCCTTGGAAAATAGTAGTAGTATGTTGTATGTGCACACCAATAGGCCTCCTTTATGCCTTTAAGCAGAGAGCTCTTTATCATCACTAAGCTCCTATACTAAGCTCCTATTATAAAGCTACAAATATGTATATAGGTACATCTCATAGATCCTGCAAACAGTTACTGTGCCAAAATGGCTGAATGATGATGTAGTACACATACAAATACCTTTTATGGTTAAATACCCATGTTCCAAATAAAAAAATACAAGTTAAATGGGTTTCCATTGCATTTTCAACTCTACTGATGGTTTAATCACAAAAAAATATGTTGCATTACAGTGCATTCGGAAAGTATTCAGACCCCTTCCCTTTTTCCACATTTTGTTACGTTACAGCAGGTAGCCTAGTGGTTAGAACGTTGAACCAGTAACCAAAAGGTTGCTAGATCGAATCCCCGAGCTAACAAGGTATAAATCTGTCATTCTGCCCCTGAACAAGGCAGTTCACTGTTCCTAGGCCGTTATTGTAAAGAAGAATTTGTTCATAACTGACTTGCCTAGTTAAATAAATAAAACAATTCTAAAATGTATTAAATACTTTTTTTTCTCACAATACCCCATAATGACCAAGTGAAAACAGCATTTTAGAATATTTTGCAAATGTATTAAAAATGAAAAACAGAAATACCTTAACATAAATATTCAGACTCTTTGCTATGGGACTCGAAATGGAGCTCAGTTACATCCTGTTTCCATTGATCATTATTGAGAAGTTTCTACAACTCCATTGGAGTCCACCTGGGGTAAATTCAATTAATTGGACATGATTTGGAAAGTCACAGCTGTCTATATGTAACAGTATAACTTTAGTACGTCCCCTCGCTCCGACCTCGGGCGCGAACCAGGGACCTTCTGCACACATCAACAACAGTCACCCACGAAGCATCGTTACCCATCGCTCCACAAAAGCCCCCTCTGCAAGGGGAAACACTACTTCTAGGTTTCAGAGCAAGTGACGTAAATTATTGAAACGCTATTAGCGCGTACCCGCTAACTAGCTAGCCATTTCACATCCGTTACATATATAAGGTTCCACAGTTGACAGTGCCCGTCAGAGCAAAAACCAAGCCATTAGGTTGAAGGAAATGTCCGTAGAGCTCCGAGACAGGATTGTGTCGAGGCACAGATCTGTTGGAAGGATACCAAAAAAGTTCTGCAGCGTTGAAGGTCTCCAAGAACCCAGTGGCCTCCATCATTCTTAAAAATGGAAGACATGTGTAACCACCAAGACGCTTCCTAGAGCTGGCCGCACGGCGAAACTGAGCAATCGGGGGAGAAGGGCCTTGGTCAGGGAGGTGACCAAGAACCCGATGGTCACTCTGAGAGCTTCAAAGTTTCTCTGTGGAGATTGGATACCCTTCCAGAAGGACAAGCATCTCTGCAGTACTCAACCAATGCCTTTATGGTAGAGTGGCCAGACATAAGCCACTCCTCAGTAAAGGCAAATGACAGCCCACTTGGAGTTTGCCAAAAGGCACCTAAAGGACTCTCAGACCATGAAATACAAGATTTACTGGTCTGATGAAACCAAGATTGAACTCTTTGGCCTGAATACCAAGTGTCACGTCTGGAGGAAACCTGGTACCATCCCTATGGTGAAGCATGGTGGTGGCAGCATCATGCTGTCGGGATGTTTTTCAGCGGCAGGGACTGGAAGACTTGTCAAGTTCGAGGGAAATATGAATGGAGCAAAGTACAGAGAGATCTTTGATGAAAACCTGCACCAGAGTGCTCAGGACCTCAGACTGGGGCGAAGGTTCGCCTTCCAACAGGACAATGTCCCTAAGCACACAGCCAAGACAACACTGGAGTGTCTTTGGGACAAATCTCAATATCCTTGAGTGGCCCAGCCATAGCCCGGACTTGAACCCGACCGAACATCTCTGGAGAGACCTGAAAATAGCTGTGCAGCAACGCTCACCAACCAACCTGACAAAGCTTGAGAGGATCTTCAGAGCAGATTGGGAGAAACTCCCCAAATACAAGTGTGCAAAGCTTGTAGCGAGGCTGTAATCACTGCCAAAGGTGCTTCAACAGTACTGAGTAAAGGGTCTGAATACTTATTTAAATGTGATATTTCAGGTTTTTATTTTTCGTTAAAAAAATAAAAAAGGTTTTGCTTTGTCATTATGTGGTATTTTGTGTAAATTGATGAGGGAAAAAACAATTTAATCCATTTTAGAATAAGGCTGTAACGTAACAAAATGTGGAAAAAGTCAAGGGGTCTGAATACTTTCCAAATGCACTGTATACCTAGGTCCAGCCGGCCAGACATTTATCCGGCATGCCGGCCGATCCATCTGTCTTGTTGGCCGGCCGGCCGTACCTAGCTGTCTGGCTGGCCAGATAGGTATGGCAGGCCGGCCAGACAACTAGGTCCTGCCAGCCGACGAGACAGATAGATCCGATCGGCCGGCATGCTGGATTGCTAGTTCTGGAAGTCCGGTCTGCCAGATAGCTAGGTCGGGCCGCCCAGGCCTAGCTGTCTGTCTGGCCGGACCTAGAAATCTGGCCAGCTGGATCAAGCTGTCTGGCCCGGCCTGACAGATTTCTAGGTCCTGCCGGCCAGACAGACAGCTAGGTATGGCTGGCTGGCCAGAGGTCCAGCTGGCCTTCAAGACAGCTAGGTCCTGCCGGATGGCTGGCCCGATAGGTCCCCAGCTGTCTGGTCGGCCTGTAGGATTTAGGAATCTAAGTACTACAGGCCTTTCCAGACAATGATTGGAACCATTTGACCGCTAGGTTTTAAGGGTATTATGACACCTCCACTGTGGGGTTCTATTATGTGACTTATTAAGCAAATCTTTACTCCTAAACGTATTTAGGCTTGCCATAACAAAGGGGTTGAATACTTATTTCAGCTTTTCACTTTTAATTCATTACCTGAGGACTACACTGGAAATAAGTGTTTTTACACTTCCATGTGTCATCCTCTGGATTTTCTTGTTCTTCAATTTTTTTTTTTTTTTTTAACTCTACAGTGTGTTTACCCAAAACAAAATCAATGGTCTTTTTCTTCACTCTTCACCAAATGCTCAATACATCAAGGGTACTCCCACCACCCCTCTCAGCCCATATTTATCAGTGGAGGAGGGAGAGACGAGATCAAAGTTTCCCACACAACTGGCGGAGCAGTGAATGGTTTGATGACTGAACGAGAGGGATAAGCATACTAACTAATTCAAATGACAGGGAAAAGGCTTTGTTATCATTGTGCAGAAAGATGGGGTAGGGAAAGGTGGAGAAAAAGTATTGTATGTTACTCTCTCTCCTTCTATAGTGTGTAGCTACATTCATCTCTGAATGACTTCGTTCTGTAGCGATGGCCTTCATGGGGTGTGGAATAGATGAAAAGTCTTCATGCAAACTGAAATGAATGTAATAGCAATAGTAATTTTCAGTCTGACAGCCTGAGTGACAGTTTAGCAGTTGGATTTTAATCACATTTCTCAATAAAAAATCCAGACAGGATTTTGATGTGTGCTTGGGGTTATTGTCTTGCTGGAAGTTCCACTTGCGGCCAAGTTTCAGCTTCCTGGTGTGACAGTGCAGATACAAACCCTGAATCTACTGCAGGAGAAACCAACGTCTTACCATTACACCAAGAGGAGATTTCCTATTGGGCCGAGGGCAGACACTGATTTTGAAGTCGCAGGTGGGGCTACACCTTCACGTGACCATGAGCAACCATTCCTCGGCTCATGTCCGCTACTCTGGCAGAGATAACCAGGTTTTTGGCTAAATACTGTAAATTAGAAAAGTTTTATGAGCATCATGCTGACCATGCTATCAAGAGACAACCTTCTTCTTCGAAGCAATTTGATCTGACGATGATCTGACTCTAGAACTGAAAAATGACAGGATCTAGAACTGACTCTAGAACTGAAAAATGACAGGATCTAGAACTGAAAAATGACATGATTTTTAGAACATGAGTTTATCATGTGAATACACAAGGATGCATTCTGCCATAATTGTAGTTCATATCAGTCATCCAAAACAGCAACTTGATCTTTGATTAAATAAAGTCAATATAAATATATTTCTGATGCCTCTGATATCCTTAATAGGGAGTATGGAAATAGTTCTTCTTTGTGGAGAAAAGAAAACAAAGTGTATATTTACATTTATAGGTTCAAGTATTTTCCAAATAAAAGTGAAAACAACTGAAAACAATTAATACAAGGAAGGAATTGATGCAGAGGCCTGCGATGGCTATCCTCGTGGGACTCACATGCTAAAGTGACGATTATATTCTGCTTAATGTTGCAACAAACTAGCTGAGTCCGACATTCCTGATATCGTGAACTTACAGTGCCAGACAAATATATGGACACCCTTGCACTTTTCTGATTTAATTTACTTTTGAAGAAATAGGAAACTATAAGTAATTTTATGTTGGTGCTTTTTTATTCATACATTTCTGTGTTCTATGTTTGTGCTTTTCAAATTATTTTTAACCGTTCTACCTACCACTGTTTTACCCAGATGCTGCCAGTGGTTTGCGGCTATCAAGAATGATGCTTACTGTAACCAAAGATTATCAGAGGGATTTTCAGGCTGAACGGATTTTAGACAACAGCTGAGAAGTGATGCGATACCATCTGTTTCAACCTTCACAACAAAACGGAAGATTTTCCATTAGAGGTAATGTTAGCTAGACTGGGTAAATGAGCTACGTTAGCTAACGTTACAGTCCTGGTAGTCACTGCTAGACTGGTAGTTACCTTCAGCAGAGTAAACATGTTTGTGTGTTTGTTCTATCTTTGACTAATGTTAGCTAACGTAAGCAAATAAGAGCAACTCAATCTGGTAGCCATCTACTATTCCACCCTTGTCTGGAAAACACACAGTTCTTGCTCATATAAGTAGAACTTCTTGGCAGTGAAGACATCATCAATGTACCACTTCTCTTCACACGCCCGTTCTCTGAGGGAATGGAGCACAAAGAGCCTTTGATTGATTTGAACCTCCCCATCATCCTCTGCTCCTCCTGCTCTCCAGTGCCAAACAGTGCTGTCCACCTGCACTGCATCTTCATACACCAGTGCCTGTGGGAGCTGTGAGGACAAACCTTGTCTCCTCAGATGGTACCCATTTGCGTTTTTTATGCTACTGCCGACCGTGGCAAGCCTTTTGGACAGGCAGTTGGCAATACCTTGACCATCTATTAATAACAGATAATACAGTCAAAATAATATGTTAAAGGTAATCGTAACAAAATCGAAACAAAAAAACATTAAAAAGTGACAAAAGCTGCTGTACAATTATTGTATTACCATCCAACAATAGACCGTTAGCAACAGAAATATGTTCAGCAAAAAATATAAATTATCATTATGCATTTTTTCTCCTCAGGCCACAGAGGAACACCAGGCCAGACTAGCACCAGACTGAAGGTTCCCTGCAGATTGGTCTTCAATCTGTTACTCTGCAGTCTGTGGAGTGCAGTCTGGAAGCGACTGCTGGTGGGGGACCATCGATGGAGGATGCAGAAAGATTCTAACTACTTTGACCAGGGAGATCAATTACGTTAATTGATCTAACAACTGCACTGTTAAAAACTAACTGAGGAGTACCTCTCATTCTGCACAAGCTGAACAACAGCTGTGCCATCAGCACTTTCCTGCTGTGCCCTGAATTTTTCTATTTTATTAGAGAAGGCATACAATGCATGCGAAAAAATAACAACTTTGTTTAGTAATTTGAAATGAATTACATACATTACAATTATGTTGCAATGCTCCAGGGTAGAGCTGCTGCTTTCAATGAGCGGGACTCTAACCCGGAAGCTTATAAGAAATCCCGCTATGCCCTCAGACGAACCATCAAACAGGCAAAGTGTCAATACAAGCCTAAGATTGAATCGTACTACACTGGCATACACTGGCTCTGATGCTTGTCAGACGTGGCAGGGCTTGCAAACTATTACAGACTACAAAGGGAAGCACAGCCACGAGCTGCCCAGTGACACGAGCCTACCAGACAAGCTAAATTACTTCTATGCTCGCTTTTAGGCAAGCAATACTAAATCATGCATGAGAGCATCAGCTGTCCCGGACGACTGTGTGATCACGCTCTCCGAAGCTGATGTGTGTAAGACCTTTAAACAAGTCAACATTCACAAGGCCGCAGGGCCAGACGGATTACCAGGACTCCGAGCATGCGCTGACCAACTGGCAAGTGTCTTCACTGATATTTTTAACCTGACCCTGACTGAGTCTGTAATACCAACATGTTTCAAGCAGACCACCATAGTCCCTGTGCCCAAGAACACTACGTTTTTTTATTGAACTAGGCAAGTCAGTTAAGAACAAATTCTTCCTTACAATAATCTGCCTAAATGACTACCGACCCATAGCACTCACATCTGTAGCCATGAAGTGCTTTGAAAGGCTGGTCATGGCTCACATCAACACCAGTATCCCAGAAACCCTAGACCCACTCCAATTTGCATACAGCCCCAACAGATCCACAGATCTGCAATCTCTATTGCACTCCACACTGCCCTATGCCACCTGGACAAAAGGAACACCTATGTGAGAATGCTGTTCATTGACTACAGCTCAGCGTTCAACACCATAGTGCCCTCAAAACTCATCACTAAGCTAAGGACCGTGGGACTAAACACCTCCCTCTGCAACTGGATCCTGGACTTCCTGGCGGCTCTCCCCCAGGTGGTAAGTGTAGGTAACAACACATCTGCCACGCTGATCCTCAACACGGGGGCCCCTCAGGGGTGCGTGCTCAGTCCCCTCCTGTACTCCCTGTTCACTCATGACTGCATGGCCAGGCACGACACCGACACCAACACCATCATTAGATTTGCAGACACAACAGTGGTAGGCCTGATCACCGACAACGATGAGACAGCCTATAGGGAGGGCAGGTCAGAGACCTGGCCGTGTGGTGCCAGGATAACAACCTCACCCTCAACGTGATCGAGACAAAGGAGATGATTGTGGACTACAGGAAAAGTAGGACCGAGTACGCCCCCATTCTCCTCAACGGGGCTGTAGTGGAGCAGGTTGAGAGCTTCAAGTTCCTTGGTGTCCACATCACCAACAAACTATCATGTATCATGGTCCAAACACACCAAGACAGTCATGAAGAGGGCACAACAAAACCTATTCCCTCTCCGGAGACTGAAAAGATTTGGCATGGGTCCTCAGATCCTCAAGAAGTTCTACAGCTGCACCATTGAGAGCATCCTGACTGGTTGCATCACTGCCTGGTATGGCAACTGCTCGGCCTCCGACCGCAAGGCACTACAGAGGGTAGCCCAGTACATCACTGGGGCCAAGCTTCCTGCCATCCAGGACCTCTATACCAGGCGGCGTCAGAGGAAGGCCTTAAAAATGGTCAAAGACTCCAGCCACCCTAGTCATAGACTGTTCCCTCTGCTACCGCACGGCAAGCAGTACTGTAGCGCCAAGTCTAGGTCCAAAAGGCTTCTTAACAGCTTCTACCCCCAAACCATAAGACTCCTGAAAAGCTAATCAAATGGCTACCCAGACTATTAGCATTGTCCCCACCACCCCCCTCTTTTACGCTGCTGTACTCTGTTTATTATGTATGCATAGTCACTTTAACTCTACCTCCATGTACATACAGTACTACCTCAATTACCTCGACTAACCTGTTCCAGGTGACTGCCTCATGAAGCTGGTATCTCATGAAGCTGGTATCTGTGATACGTAACGGCATAATCCGCAGTCGGAAATTCAGTTTTACCATCATACGGGGTCAACAACATAAAAAACTTTGCATTTCACATATTAAACATAATCAACAAGCTTACGAAGTTTAGGTTTGGTGAAAAATGTATGGGATATAACGTTACCTCTGGGTGCATTATAATTAGCCTTGTCCCAGCTATAACAGCCCATGGGGCAGAAGCCTATCTCCTGTTTCAGTAGTGTGAGGCAACTTGATATACAAGTATACCCCCTGGACAGGACGCTAGACTATTGCAATGCCTTACCCCAAATGAATCTGCTTAATGTAGAGTGCCAAGCAGAGATGCATTGGGTTCCGCTTTTTAGAGTCTTTGGTCTGACTAAACTGGTGATCAAACCCAACCTTCCAATCTCAGGGCCGACACTAACCCCAAGGCCACTGAGTTGATGGGTGAATTATGCTTTAAATAAACAACATCTGCTGCAGATTGTCAGCTGCTTTAACTCAAAACTGAGGTTTTAGGTTTTCTCCTTCAGTGATTTCACCTTGAAACGAGTTGTTTGAGGACAATTGCTTATCGAAACTGTCTTGTTCACTTTTAATACCTGCAAAACCATGCCTTCCAAGTTGTAAAGGGGTGGCCAGCCACATCATTTGTTTTAAAAGTGGCCCATGACAACAAAAACTATCCCATTGACTATTTCCAGTAATAGTTTCTTATCGTTCTAGTTATGATATCATAACACAGTTGCGCTACTACAATTAAGGCATAAGCTATAATCAAGGGGTATACATTGAGTATACCAAACATTAGGAAAACCTTCCAAATATTGAGTTGCACTGTGTAGGGTGCAGTCTTTCGGATGGGACGTTAAAATGGGTGTCCTGACTCTCTGTGGTCATTCAAACTCCCATGGAACTTATATAGGGGTGTTCACCCCGGTGTCATGGCTAAATTCCCAACCTGGCCACATCCCATTATGGCCACCTAATCATCCCCATTCGGCCATCAGATTTGCCACCAATGCTACTTATAGGACACATCACTGCACTCTATACTCCTCTGTAAACTGGTCCTCTCTGTATACCCGTCGCAAGACCCACTGGTTGATGCTTATTTATAAAACCCTCTTAGGCCTCACTCCCCCTATCTGAGATACCTACTGCAGCCCTCATCCTCCACACACAACACCAGTTCTGCCAGTCACATTCTGTTAAAGGTCCCCTAAGTACACACATCCCTGGATCGCTCCTCTTTTCAGTTCGCTGCAGCTAGCGACTGGAACAGGCTGCAAATAAAACACTCAAACTGGACAGTTTTATCTCAATCTCTGCATTCAATGACTCAATCATGGACACTCTTACTGACAGTTGTGGCTGCTTTGAGTTGTCTCTACCTTCTTGCCCATTGTGCTGTTGTCTGTGCCCAATAATGTTTGTACCATGTTTTGTGCTGCTGCCATGTTGTGTTGTCATGTGTTGCTGCCATGCTATGTTGTTGTCTTAGGTCTCTCTTTATGTAGTGTTGTGGTGTCTCTTGTCGTGATGTGTGTTTTGATCCTGTGCCACCCACAGGAGGCCTTTTGCCTTTTGGTAGACCATCGTCAGGCGGCAGGTAGCCTAGTGGTTACAGCTTTGGGCCAGTAACCGAAAGATTAATCCCAGAGCTGACAAGGTAAAAAGCTGTCTTTCTGCCCATGAGCAAAGCAATAACCCACTGTTCCCCGGGCGCCGAAGACGTGGATGTCGATTAAGACAGCCCCGTGCACCTCTCTGATTCAGAGGGGTTGGGTTAAATGCAGAAGGCATTCAGTTGAACAACTGACTAGGTATCCCCCTTTCCCTTTGTAAATAAGAATTTGTTCTTAAACTGACTTGCCTAGTTAAATAAAAGGTTATATAAAAATTGAAATAAAAATAAAGAAATCCCCCTCGTTCCTAATTGGCATATATCACTCCTCACTTCTCCACCTGATAGTTGATGTGTGTTCTGGCACAAAAATGGTCACCGTGCATCACTGAAGTGGGTGCTACACATTGATGGTGGATGAGGTGAGTTTCCCAACACTATGTAAAGCGTTTGACTACCTCAGTTGGTAGAAAAGCACTATATCAATCCAATCAATTATTATTTTTATATGATCACGTCTCTCTATTATGAGTGGGAATATTTGGGAACAGATTTCCAAAATGAAAATCACTTGGAGTTGATTTCCTGGTGTTTTTACAGACTTGTATGTCTAACAATGAAAATTCAACAACAAACAAAATTAAATATATACAGTACCAGTCAAAAGTTTGGACACACCTACTCATTCAAGGCTTTTTCTTTATTTTTACTATTTTCTACATAGAATAATAGTGAAGACATCAAAACTATGAAATAACACATTTAGTAACCAAAAAAGTGTTAAACAAATCAAAATATATTTTATATTTGAGATTCTTCAAAGTAGCCACACTTTGCCTTGACGACAGCTTTGCACACTTGGCATTCTCTCCACCAGATCATGAAGTAGTCACCTGGAACGCATTTCAATTAACCGGTGTATTTTGTTAAAAGTTAATTTGTGGAATTTCTTTCCTTCTTAATACGTTTGAGCCAATCAGTTGTGTTGTGACAAGGTAGGGGGTGGTATACAGAAGATAGCCCTATTTGGTCAAAGACCAAGTCCATATTATGGCAAGAATAGCTCAAATAAGCAAAGAGAAACGACAGTCCATCATTACTTTAAGACATGAAGGTCAGTCAATGCAATTGCAAATAACATCAAGCGCTATGATTTAATTGACTCTCATGAATACCGCAACAGGAAAGGAAAACCCAGAGTTACCTCTGCTGCAGAGGACAGGTTCATTAGAATAAATGTACCTCAGATTGCAGCCCAAATAAATGCGTCACAGAGTTCAAGTAACAGACACATCTCAACATCAACTGTTCAGAGGAGACTGCGTGAATCAGGCCTTAATGGTCGAATTGCTGCAAAGAAACCACTACTAAAGGACACCAATGAGAAGAGATTTGCCTGGGCCAAGAAACACGAGCAATGGACATTAGACCGGTGGAAATCTGTCCTTTGGTCTTGTGAGTCCAAATTTGAGATTTTTGGTTCCAACCACCGTGTCTTCGTAAGATGCAGAGTAGGGGAACGGATGATCTCCGCATGTGTGGTTCCCACCGTGAAGCATGGAGGAGGTCGTGTGATGGTGTGGGGGTGCTTTGTTGGTGACACTGTCAGTGATTTATTTAGAATTCAAGGCACACTTAACAAGCATGGCTACCACAGCATTCTGCAGCAATACGCCATCCCATCTGGTTTGGGCTTAGTGGGACTATCATTTGTTTTTTAACAGGACAAATGACCCAAAACACACCTCCAGGCTGTGTAAGGGCTATTTGACCAAGAAGGAGAGTGATTGTGCTGCATCAGATGACCTGGCCTCCACAATCACCCGACCTCAACCCAAATGAGATGGCTTGGGATGAGTTGGACCGCAGAGTGAAGGAAAAGCATCCAATAAGTGCTCAGCATATGTGGGATCTCCTTCAAGTCTGTTGGAAAAGCATTCCAGGTGAAGCTGGTTGAGAGAATGCCAAGTGTGTGCAAAGCTGTCATCAAGGCAAAGGGTGGCTAGTTTGAAGAATCTAAAATAAAAAATATATATTTTGTTTGTTTAACACCAGGACCCAGTGGCATAGGGTGGGGTCGAGACCCAGGGTCTCAAGCTTAATGATGAGTTTGGAGGGTACTATGGTGTTGAATGTTGAGCTGTAGTCAATGAACAGCATTCTTACATACAGTGGGGAGAACAAGTATTTGATACACTGCCGATTTTGCAGGTTTTCCTACTTACAAAGCATGTAGAGGTCTGTCATTTTTATCATAGGTACACTTCAACTGTGAGAGACGGAATCTAAAACAAAAATCCAGAAAATCACATTGTATGATTTTTAAGTAATTAATTTGCATTTTATTGCATGACATAAGTATTTGATCACCTACCAACCAGTAAGAATTCCGGCTCTCACAGACCTGTTAGTTTTTCTTTAAGAAGCCCTCCTGTTCTCCACTCATTACCTGTATTAACTGCACCTGTTTGAACTCGTTACCTGTATAAAAGACACCTGTCCACACACTCAATCAAACAGACTCCAACCTCTCCACAATGGCCAAGACCAGAGAGCTGTGTAAGGACATCAGGGATAAATTGTAGACCTGTACAAGGCTGGGATGGGCTACAGGACAATAGCCAAGCAGCTTGGTGAGAAGGCAACAACTGTTGGCACAATTATTAGAAAATGGAAGAAGTTCAAGATGACGGTCAATCACCCTCGGTCTGGGGCTCCATGCAAGATCTCACCTCGTGGGGCATCAATGATCATGAGGAATGTGAGGGATCAGCCCAGAACTACACGGCAGATCCTGGTCAATGACCTGAAGAGAGCTGGGACCACAGTCTCAAAGAAAACCATTAGTAACACACTACGCCGTCATGGATTAAAATCCTGCAGCGCACGCAAGGTCCCCCTGCTCAAGCCAGCGCATGTCCAGGCCCGTCTGAAGTTTGCCAATGACCATCTGGATGATCCAGAGGAGGAATGGGAGAAGGTCATGTGGTCTGATGAGACAAAAATAGAGCTTTTTGGTCTAAACTCCACTCGCCGTGTTTGGAGGAATAGAAGGATGAGTACAACCCCAAGAACACCATCCCAACCGTGAAGCATGGAGGTGGAAACATCATTCTTTGGGGATGCTTTTCTGCAAAGGGGACAGGACGACTGCACCGTATTGAAGGGAGGATGGATGGGGCCATGTATCGCGAGATCTTGACCAACAACCTCCTTCCCTCAGTAAGAGCATTGAAGATGGGTCGTGGCTGGGTCTTCCAGCATGACAACGACCCGAAACACACAGCCAGGGCAACTAAGGAGTGGCTCCGTAAGAAGAATCTCAAGGTCCTGGAGTGGCCTAGCCAGTCTCCAGACCTGAACCCAATAGAAAATCTTTGGAGGGAGCCGAAAGTCCGTATTGCCCAGCGACAGCCCCGAAACCTGAAGGATCTGGAGAAGGTCTGTATGGAGGAGTGGGCCAAAATCCCTGCTGCAGTGTGTGCAAACCTGGTCAAGAACTACAGGAAACGTATGATCTCTGTAATTGCAAACTAAGGTTTCTGTACCAAATATTCAGTTCTGCTTTTCTGATGTATCAAATACTTATGTCATGCAATAAAATGCAAATTAATTAATTAAAAATCATACAATGTGATTTTCTGGATTTTTGTTTTAGATTCCTTCTCTCACAGTTGAAGTGTACCTATGATAAAAATTACAGACCTCTACATGCTTTGTAAGTAGGAAAACCTGCAAAATCGGCAGTGTATCAAATACTTGTTCTCCCCACTGTAGGTATTCCTTTTGTCCAGATGGGATTGGGCAGTGTGCAGTGTGATGGTGATAGCATCGTCTGTGGACCTATTGGGGCGGTAAGCAAATTGGAGTGGGTCTAAAGTAACAGGTAGGGTGTAGGTGATATGATCCTTAACTAGTCTCTCAAAGTACTTCATGATGACAGAAGTGAGTGCTACGGGCCGATAGTCATTTAGTTAAGTTCCCATAGCTTTCTTGGAAACAGGAACAATGGTGGCCATCTTGAAGCATGTGGGGACAGCAGACTGGGGTAGGGATTGATTGAATATATCAGTACACACCAGCCAGCTGGTCTGCGCATGCTCTGAGGATGCGGCTAGGGATGCCGTTTGGGCCAGCAGCCTTGAGAGGGTTGACACGTTTAAATGTTTTACTCACATTGGCCACAGAGAAGGAGAGCCCACAGTCTTTGGTAACAGGTCGTGTCGGTGACACTGTATTGTCCTCAAGCTTGTCCTCAAGCTTTCAGTTTTGCGCGAATGCTGCCATCAATCCATGGTTTCAGGTTAGGGGAGGTTTTAATAGTCACAGTGGGTACAACATCTCCTATACACTTCCTTATAAACTCGCTCACCGAGTCAGCCTATACGTCAATGTTTTGTCTGAGGCTACCCAAGACATATCCCAGTCCATGTGATTGAAGCAATCTTGAAGCGTGGAATCCGATTGGCCAGACCAGCGTTGGATAGACCAAAGCACGGGCGCTTCCTGTTTTAATTTCTGCCTATAGGAGGGGATCAACAAGATGGAGTCATGGTCAGATTTGCCAAAAGGAGGGCGGGGGAGGGCCTTGATACATCGCGGAAGTTAGAGTAGCAGTGGTCGAGTGTGTTACTCACTCGTGTACTGCAATCGATATGTGGATAGAATTTAGGTAGCCTTGTTCTCGGATTAGCTTTCTTAAAATCCCCAGCTACAATAAATGCAGCCTCAGGATATATGGTTTCCAGTTTGCATAAAGTCCAGTGAAGTAGCTTGATGGCCATCATGGTATCCGCTTGCGGGGGGATATACACGGCTGTGAAGATAACCGAGTAGAGTTCACTTGGGATATAATACGGTTGGCATTTGATTGTGAGGAATTCTAGGTGAGGTGAACAAAAGAACTTGAGTTCTTGTATGTTGTTACAATTACACCATGAGTCGTTAATCATGAAACATACACCCCCGCCCTTCTTCTTACTGGAGAGATGTTTGTTCCTGTCGGCGCGATGCATTGAAAATCCCGTTGGCTGTACGGACTCCGACAGCATGTCCCCAGCTAGCCATGTCTCCGTGAAACAGAGTATGTTACAATCCCGGATATCTCTTTGGAAAACAACTCTTGCACTAATTTTGTCGACTTTGTTAACTAGGGACTGGACATTAGCAAGTAATATACTCGGGAGCGGTGGGTGGTGTGCACGCATCCGAAGCCTCACTTGAAGACCGCTCCGGCACCCTCCCCTCCAACGGGAATGTTTTGGGTCGGCCTCTGAATTCAGTTCAAATGCCCTGGGAGGTGCAGACAAAGGATCCGATTTAGGAAAGTCGTATTCCTGGTCGTAGTGCTGGTTGTGCTGGTAAATTGGCATCTCTCTGATATCCAATAGTTCTTCCAGGCTGTATGTAATAACACTTAAGGTTTTCTGGCTAACAATGTAAGAAATAATACATAAAAAAACAAAATACTGCACAGTTTCCTAAGGACTTGAAGCGAAGCTGCCATCTCTGTCGGCGCCATCTACATGATAGTAAGACTGTTGCGAGCATGTCTTTTTTCCACTGAACAATAGTGGATAAGTATCTGCTCTTGTATGTAGTGTGACAAGTGACAGGAGGAATTAATAGATCAATGGATGGATGTGTTCCTGTGAATTAATAGATCAATGGATGCTTGAGCCATGAGTGTCTCTCAGATTCAGAGGGGTTGGGTTAAATGCGGAAGATACATTTCGGTTGAATGCATTCAGTTGTGCAACTGACTAGGTATTCCCTTTCCCCTTCATATTATAAAGCTAATATGCTCTTAAAGTACTATTTATAGCTCTGTTAAATGTACTTTTAGTTTGTTTTAATGTATTTGTGCCTGCTGTTGCACATAAATCTTTATATATTTGTATGATTAATGAGCTGATAGATTTTCTGTTAGACACTAATAAAATACCCACCGTGTCTGGCCCTGTAGCCTCAATTGGGAAATTGAACGCTTTAGCAGGATGCTTTCTCTTCAAAACTGACTACGTGATTATTGCAGCTCAATGGGTGTAACTTTTGTTGACAATTTCAATACCTTTTGGAAACAAGAGGATGGGATCCACCAAAATAATTTAGGTTCATGGATCCTTTCACAGCACTATAAGGCTGCGTTGAGACTAGAGGTTGACCTATTATGATTTTTCAACGCCGATACCGATTATTGGAGGACCAAAAAAAGCCGATACCGATTAATCGACGATTTATATATATTTGTAATAATGACAATTAGAACAATACTGAATTATCAATGAACACTTTCATTTTAACTTAATATAATACATAAATCAAATCTATTTCTATTTGTCTCAAAATGATAATGAAACATGTTCAATTTGGTTTATATAATACAAAAACACAGTGTTGGAGAAGTAAAAGTGCAATATGTACCATGTAAAAAAGCTAACGTTTAAGTTCCTTGCTCAGAACATGAGAACATATGAAAGCTGGTGGTTCAATATTCCCAGTTCTTCAATATTCCCAGTTAACCTCACTAGGGTATGTGGGACGGTAGCGTCCCACCTCGTCAACAGCCAGTGAAACTGCAGGGCGCCAAATTCAAAACAACAGAAATCCCATAATTTAAATTCCTCAAACATACAAGTATTTTACACCATTTTAAAGATACACTTGTTGTAAATCCAGCCAAAGTGTCCGATTTCAAAAAGGTTTTACGACGAAAGCACACCAAACGATTATGTTAGGTCAGAGCCAAGTCACAGAAAAAGACAGCCATTTTTCCAGCCAAAGAGAGGAGTAACAAAAAGCAGAAATAGAGATAAAATGAATCACTAACCTTTGATGATCTTCATCAGATGACACTCATAGGACTTCATGTTACACAATACATGTATGTTTTGTTCGGTACAGTTCATATTTATATCCAAAAATCTGAGTTTAGGCGGGACGCTACTGTCTCACTTGGCAAAAAGACAGAGAAAATGCAGGGCGCCAAATTAAAATTAATTACTATAAAAATTACTATAAAAATCAAACTTTCATTAAATCACACATGAAAGATACCAAATTAAAGCTACACTGGTTGTGAATCCAGCCAACATGTCAGAATTCAAATAGGCTTTTCGGCGAAAGCAAACGATGCTATTTTCTGAGGATAGCACCATTGTAAACAAAGAGAGAGAAGCATATTTCAACCCTGCAGGCGCGACACAAAACGCAGAAATAAAAATATAATTCATGCCTTACCTTTGACGAGCTTCTGTTGTTGGCACTCCAATATGTCCCATAAACATCACAAATGGTCCTTTTGTTCGATTAATTCCGTCGATATATATCCAAAATATCAATTTATTTGGCGCGTTTGATCCAGAAAAACACCGGTTCCAAATTGTGAAACGTGACTACAAAATATCTCAAAGGTTACATGTAAACTTTGCCAAAAAATGTCAAACTACTTTTGTAATACAACTTTAGGTATTTTTTTACGTAAATAATCGATAAAATTGAAGACGGGATGATCTGTGTTCAATACAGGATTAAAACCAACTGTAGCTAGCTTTCTGGTCACGGCTTCTAACAAACAGGACACTTCGAGTGACCCTCCTTCAAGATGGCCGTACTTCTTCATTACACAAAGGAATAACCTCAACCAATTTCTAAAGACTGTTGACATCCAGTGGAAGCGGTAGGAACTGCAAGAAGGTCCCTTAGAAATCTTGTTTCCCAATGAAATCTCATTGAAAAGAGAGTGACCTCAAAAAAAAAAAGTCTGAATGGTTTGTCCTCTGGGTTTCGCCTGCTAAATAAGTTCTGTTATACTCACAGACATGATTCAAACAGTTTTAGAAACTTCAGAGTGTTTTCTATCCAAATCCACTAATAATATGCATATCTTATCTTCTGGGGATGAGTAGCTGGCAGTTTCATTTGGGCATGCTTTTCATCCAAAATTCCGAATGCTGCCCCCTACCCAAGAGAAGTTAAGAAGTTTTAGGTTGTAGTTATTATAGGAATTATGACACATTGACTATTTCTATCTATACCATTTGTATTTCATATCCCTTTCACTATTGGATGTTCTTAGAGGCAGTTTAGTATTGCCAGCCTAATCTTTTCATCCAAAATTCCGAATGCTGCCCCCTACCCAAGAGAAGTTAAGAAGTTTTAGGTTGTAGTTATTATAGGAATTATGACACATTGACTATTTCTCTCTATACCATTTGTATTTCATATCCCTTTCACTATTGGATGTTCTTAGAGGCAGTTTAGTATTGTCAGCCTAATCTCAGGAGTTGATAGGCTTGAAGTCATAAACAGCGCTGTGCTTCAAGAATTGCTAAGAGCTGCTGGCAAATGCAGTAAAGTGCTGTTTGAATGAATGCTTACGAGCCTGCTGCTGCCTACCACCGCTCAGTCAGACTGCTCTATCAAATATGAAATCATAGACTTAATTATAATACAATAAACACAGAAATACGAGTTTTTGGTCATTAATATGGTCAAATCCGGAAACGTATCATTTTGAAAACAAAACGTTTAATCTTTCAGTGAAATAAGGAACCGTTCCGTATTTTATTGAACGGGTGGCAACCTTAAGTCTAAATATTGCTGTTACATTGCACAACCTTCAATGTTATGTCATAATTATGGAAAATTCTGGAAAATTAGTTCACAGTTCGCAACAAGCCAGGTGGCCCAAACTGTTGCATACACCCTGACTCTGTTGCATATACCCTGACTCTGACTCTGCTATACCCTGACACTATTTCCCTAGTTAATATTGCCTGCTAACATGATTTTCTTTTAACTAAATATGCAGGTTTAAAAATATATACTTCTGTGTATTGATTTTAAGAAAGGCATTGATGTTTATGGTTAGGTACATTTTTCATGAATGCGCTTTTGTTAAATCATCACCCGTTTGGCGAAGTTGAAGTAGGCTGTGATTCGATGATAAATTAACAGGCAGGCCATTGATTATATGCAACGCAGGACAAGCTAGTTAACCTAGTAATATCATCAACCATGTGTAGTTGAATAGTGATTATGTGAAGATTGATTGTTTTTTATAAGATACGTTTAATGCTAGCTAGCAACTTACCTTGGCTCCTTGCAGCCACAAGGTCCTTTTGATGCTGCACTCGCGTAACAGGTGGTCAGCCTGCCACGCAGTTTCCTCGTGGATTGCAATGTAAATCGGCCATAATCGGCATCCAAAAAGGCCGATTACCGATTGTTATGAAAACTTGAAATCAACCCTAATTAATCGGCCATGCCGATTAATCGGTCGACCTCTAGTTGAGACAATGATTATCAATGACCCAAGCTCAGTTAATCCCTACCATTGTGTCGCTGAGTTGTCATAATGCTTCAGAAAATGTACATTATCCCAGGGGCGTTGGCAGACAACAGTTGGGGCTCCTAAGAGGAGGAAGGGGAAGACCATCCTCCTCAGTGAATTTCATAAAAAATGTAATTGCAAAAACATAAAAAGTTATCCTTTTTAAATAAAACTATACTAAATATTACAACAACAAAAAACAGATTAAAACACTATTTTGCAAAGAAGGTCTACAGTAGCCTCAACAGCACTTCGTAGGGTAGCACCATGGTGTAGCTGGAGGAAAACTAGCTTCCGTCCTCCTCTGGGTACATTGACTTCAATACAAAACCTAGGAGGCTCATGGTTCTCACCCCTTTTCCATAGACTTACACAGTAATTATGACAACTTCCAGAGGACGTCCTCCAGCCTATCAGAGCTCTTCCAGCATGAACTGACATGTTGTCCACCCAATCAAAGGATCAGATAATTAATCTAGTACTGAAAGCATAAACTACAGCTAGCTAGCACTGCAGTGTATCAAATATGGTGAGTAGTTGACTCAAAGAGAGAGAACGACAATAGTTGAACAGTTTTGAACAAATTTATTCCAAAATGAAGGAGAAGCAAGAGAGAAATAGATAGAGCGATTGTCATTTTTTTTCACTTTCAGTTTCACTTACTTAGCTTGCAAATGCAGCTAGCTAGTTTAGCTTACTGAAACACCTTGCTAAATCAGAGGGATGCTATGTTAGCTAGCTGGCTATGACACAACACTGGAACTCTTCCAAGTCAAGATAAGCTTTTGGTATTACTAATTTATTGCCACTGGGGCCCACTGGTGTAACTGCTTAGTGACTGTACACCAACGTCACTGCATGATTGTAGTTGGTTTACTAACGCGTTAGTTCTATTAGCTATGCTGACTATGACATTACTTTAGCTAATATGGTGACAACGAGGGCTGTCTGTAGTGGTTTGGCTTGGAAAGGTTTTTTCACCTGGTCACATACAGCTGATGTGTTGTGCATTGAAGTCCACAAGCGAAGGGAAGAGGTCAGAGGGGGAAAGCGCAAAGATGCAAGAAGGAATAAAACGTGGCTCCAATGAAAGTGAACTGTGTTTATGCGTGATAAGGAGTGTATTCATTCCGCCGATGCTGTTGAAAAATGTTTCTTAAAACGGAAGCAAACGGGGATAAACATACCTGAATTTGTCCAATAGAAACTCTTGTTTGCAACTGTTGCCCTAATTATTATACCGTATATCAGCTAGATGCAGGCAAGATTGTGCAAGGTGGTATTTTACGTCACTGTCTGTGCATTTGTCACTGTCACCTCAAATTTGTTTATTGATCTGTGTGCACCTGCATTGTACATTTTCATTCATAGGCTAGGTTGTAGCAACCTCATGATAGGTAATGGGAAAATTCAAGTATCATGTAGTAGCCGAAACCTATCGCTGTTACAGTGAACTAGGTGAATGGAATATGAATAAGAGTCATGAAATATGCTGTAATAGAAATAAGGCCATGCTCATGAAAAAATGTATTGTCCTCCCTCATCTTAAACGGCACTGACCGCCACTGGTAGACACAATGTAAGTAACCTAATTTATGTCCCTCTAACTGCCCTGAATCCCTCTGCTGATCCCACTGCTATTGTATGCAGTAATCATGTTCCTATGAAACAGAGTTATACTGTTAGAAACAAGGTTCATGAAATCAATAACTTGCTAGTAACAGATTACATTCATATTCTGACTATCTCTGAAACTCACTTAGATAAACCTTTGATGATACAGTGGTAGCAATACATGGTTATAACATCTACAGAAAATACAGAAATGCCAATGGTGGAGTTGTTACTGTTAATATTCAGAACCACATTCCTGTAAAGCTTAGAGAAGATTCTAAGGGCCTGTGACTGACAGGGTCCCTAAAAAATTATTAGAACATTAGGTTAATAATTCAATATTGATTTTTTTTTACCTATCATCATTAATATAATATTTTACTTACAATGTACTAATTAAACTAACGTTTTCTTTTTATTTTCGGCAAAAAGTAAACATCCAGAGAGACCCTCCCTCTCTCTATTTACATGAAATGGTTCGGTCCTGCCCCCAAACCAGGCGCGGAACGGTACTTGCTAGCAGTGAATTGCAAGTGAGGAGTGCCGTTGGAGCATCATGTCTCAGCTTCCTAAAGATAAATCTGGCTTCGCTTAGTCCATAGTGAAATAGGCAACTTTTGCCCCCTTAAAATTAGTTACTTAATATCTTCACAGAAAATTCTGAGTGTTTACATTTCGCTCCTCTTTTAGCTGACATTTAATCAATGCAGGCAAACTTTTAGCAAGCTATTCATACTAAATCAGTTGTCCCTGCCCCTGCCTGGTGCCAGGCTCAGCAGCCCCGTCTCCCCATCCCCATACCCCTGAACCAGCCCTACTCATAACTGAAGGAGGAGGTGAGCAGCATTGTGGTGAATGACATGTCAGTTGGCATAATTGCAGGGGGTCCGTGGGAATTTCTTTTTTTATTATTATGAAAAGAATACAAATTATTAAATCCTTTTCGATGATAAGAATTCAAACACTGTAATTATTTTTCCAAATAATGATCATTATATGAAACAAAAACAGCCTATAGTCTGTATAGTGACTCAGTCTGTATAAGTGACTGCCAATGTTAAAATAATACCTTAAAATGGTCAAATGGCCAACGTATGTCTCCATGGCTTTGATGCAGACTGAAATATGGTTGTTTACTGACATCTAGTGGTGGTGATACGTAACGGCAGGTCATTTGGGTCAATATTCTGCAGGATTCAGTGCTGTTAAATTTTTTCTGTGGTGCATGCAGTTAATTTAAGTCAACAAGATGGTAGTAACTGACATTTTGGTTATGATGTTATTACAAATGGTATTATATTATAGGATATATTATCATATGCGTCATGTACACTCTACAGAGCCAGGACCCTCTTCAAGTGATACAGTTTTGTCAGGGAGGAGTGTGGAAGTGGAGGAAGAGGTGAAATACAGTGCTGGCAGTACCAATGCAGATGATGAGGATGGAGAAAATGAGAGAAAGTGCACAGAAAGAGACAGACAAAGTGAAGATGTTGAAAAACAAGCTGATCAGTGACTTTGCTAGCAAGAAGGCTCGGCGCATGGTTGGTGAGTAAGGCTGAGCAAGGGCCAGTGATAACTGTTAAATGGCATGGCTATGGATAGGGGAACACTACACACGATGTCCACAGGCTGAGAACAAGACTGAGAACAAGATATATCTCAAAGTAATGGCTGGATTGCCATAAAATTTGTTGTGCACAATCAAGACTCCAAGTGGAAGAAACCTATTGATTTGGTGACCACTTGACCTTTCCTCTAGCGCCACCATCAGGCCTTTTCATTTCAATTTTGTTTTCCATTTCCACTTTTACAGCTGCTTATTTTCTAGTTGGTATGTATACTTAGTTAAAAAATCTGCTGCTGATTTTATTATTTTGTTTGTTATATCATTCTATAGATGATAATGTTAATTTATTTTAATTGAAGAGGTTAATGTATGTTTAAGTTATATTTATTTTAAGTTATTCATTAATGTTAAGAGAATTTTCCATTAAATAATTTTACCATTAAAATTACATTTAGACTGTAAAAGATGGCCTTTATCACATTTCTTATAGAGGGTATCAGTCTTGCAACAAATAATGAATTCCACTGTATGCAGAATGTTGCATGCATGTCTGCACAGTGTTATATTTTCACAGCTCACTGTCAGTAAATATCATACAGTAAATATTGGACTACAAGAGAGTTTCAAGCCTGCAAAGGCAGAGTTATTTAAAGCTTTGAATGGGTCGACTGGGTTCTGGAGGTGTGTGGTTACAGCAATTGCGCAGGGTTGGTGTGGCCTGTGGTAGTGCGGCCCAATGTGATATCTTTTCATGGGGCCAAAAATCCCTGGCGGCGCCCCTGGCTACAGGTTAATCTGCCTCACCTAAAACCCATTCTTGTGGGAAGCTGCTATAGACCACTAAGTGCTAACAGTCAGTATCTGGATAACATGTGTGAAATGCTTGATAATGTATGTAATATCAACAGAGTTATATTTTCTGGGTGATTTAAATATGGACTGTCTTTCATCAAGCTGCCCACTCAAGAAAAAGCTTCAAACTGTAAACAGTGCCTGGCTATCAGTCAATCTACCAGGGTAGTTACAAACAGCACAGGAATGATCACATCTTAACTAATGCTGCAGAAATTTGCTTTAAAGCAGTATCCACAATATAGTAGCCATATCTAGGAAAACCAAAGTTCCAAAGGCTAGGTCTAATATAGTGTATATGAGGTCATACAATAATTTTTGTTGCTGTTGATGTAGAGAATATTTGTTGGTCTGTGGTGTGTAATAAGGAGCAACCAGCCGCTGCACTTGACACATTTATGAAATTGCTTATTCCAGTTACTAATAAGCATGCACCCATTAATAAAATGTCTGTAAAAACTTTTAAATCCCTGTGGATTGATGAGGAGTTTAAAAATTGTATGGTTGAGAGGGATGAGGTTAAAGGAATGGCAAATAAGTCTAGCTGCACAACTGGTTGGCCATCGTAATGCAAATTGAGAAATCATGTGACTAAACTGAATAAAAAGAAGAAGAAACTGTACCAAAAAGCAAAGATAAATTATATAAAGAATGATAGTAAAAAGCTTTGGAGTACCTATAATGACTAAGGACATTTTGGGGATTCATCACAAAACCCACTGATATTGCAAATTACTTTAATGATTTTATTTCATTGGTAAGATTAGCAAAGAAACGTTTACCCTACACATCCAAGTATAACTGGTAAAATTAAGAAATTCAAGCATTGTTATTTTTAATTTCGTGAAGTGAGTGTGGAAGAGGTGAAAAAATTATTGTTGTCTATCAACAATGACAAGCCACCGGGGTCTGACAACTTGGATGGAAAATTACTGAGGATAATAGTAGACGATATTGCCACTCCTATTTGCCATATCTTCAATTTAAGCCTACTAGAAAGTGTGTGCCCACAGGCCTGGAGCGAAGCAAAAGTAATTCCAGAATTGTAAAGCCCCCTTCACTGGCTCAAATAGTCGATCAATCAGCCTGTTACCAACCCTTAGTAAACTTTTGGAAAAAATTGTGTTTGAGCAGATACAATGATATTTTACTGTAAACAACAGACTTTCAGCACGCTTATAGGGAAGGACATTCAACAAGCAAGGCATTTACACAAATGACTGATGATTGGCTAAGTGAAATTGATGATAAAAGAATGTGGAGCAGGTTTTTTTAGACTTCACTGCGGCTTTTGACATTATCGATCATAGTCTGCTGCTGGTAAAAAGTATGTGTTATGGTTTTACACCCCCTGCTATATTGTGGATAAAGAGTTACCGGTCTAAGAGAGCACAGAGGGTGTTATTTAGTGGAAGCCTCTCCAACATAATCCAGGTGGAATCAGGAATTCCCCAGGGCAGCTGTCTAGGCCCCTTACTTTTTTCAATCTTGACTAATGACATGACATAAATCCAGTGTGTCTATGTATGCGGATGACTCACTAAACACATCAGCTACTACAGCGAGTGAAATCACTGCACTTAGCAAAGAGCTGCAGTTAGTTTCAGAATGGGTGGCAAGGAATAAGTTAGTCCTAAATATTTCAAAAACTAAAAGCATTGTATTTGGGACAAATTATTCACTAAACGCTAAACCTCAACCAAATCTTGGAATAAATAATATGGAATAAATAATATGGAAACCCTGGAGTTGTCTTGGTAACTGTCATGGTCAAAACATGTTGATACAACAGTAGCTAAGATGGGGAGATGTGTGTCCATAATAAAGTGCTGCTCTGCCTTTTTTTTAACAACACTATCAACAAGGCAGGTCCGAAGGGTCCTAGTTTTGTCACACCTGTTCAGTCCTGTGGTCAGGTGCCACAAAGAGGGTCCTCGGAAAATTACAATTGGCTCAGAATAGGGCAGCACGGCTGGGCCTTAAATGTATAGTAATACGCATGTAAATCTCTCATGGCTCAAAGTGGAGGAGAGATTGACTTCATCACCACTTGTTTTGTAAGAAGTGTTGTCAAGCTGAAAGCATCGAGGTGTCTGTTTAAAATACTAACACACAGCTCGGACACCCATGCATACCCCACAAGACATGCCCCCAGAGGTCTCTTCACAATCCCCAAGTCAAGAACAGACTATGGGAGGCGTACAGTACTACATAGAGCCATGGCTACATGGAACTCTATTCCCGATCAGGTAACTGAAGCAAGCAATAGAATCAGATTTATAAAAACAGATAAAAACACACCTTATCGAACAGCGGGGACTATGAAGAGACACACACACAGGCACAGACACACTCTTGATAAGACGCACTCTATACACACGTACACATGGATTTTGTATTGTAGATATGTGGTAGTAGAGTCACAGTGGCCTGAGGGAACACGCTTAATGTGTTGTGAAAAGTGTTATGAAATGTAATGTCATGTAATATTTTTTGTCTTTACTTACATTTTCAACCTCTCCCTGACTGAGTCTGTAATACCTACATGTTTCAAGCAGACCACCCCTCACCATAGAAACCCTAGACCCACTCCAATTTGCATACCGCCCCAACAGATCCACAGATGACGCAATCTCAATTGCACTCCACAATTCCCTTTCCACCTGGACAAAAGGAACACCTATGTGAGAATGCTGTTCATTGACTACAGGTCAGCGTTTAACACCATAGTGCCCACAAAGCTCATCACTAAGCTCATGACCCTGGGACTAAACACCTCCCTCTTCAACTGGATCCTGGACTTCCTGACGGGCCACCCCCGGGTGGTAAGGGTAGGCAACAACACATCTGCCACGCTGATTCTCAACACGGGGGCCCGTCAGGGGTGAGTGCTTAGTCCCCAAATGTTATTTGTCACATGCGCCAAATACAACAGGTGTAGACCTTACAGTGAAATGCTTACCTACAAGCCCTTAACCAACAATGCAGTTAAGAAAAAAATAGATAAGTAAACATTTTTATATAATTTTTTTTTATGAAAGAGCAGTAGTAAAATAACAGTTGTGTGAGACTATATACAGGGGGTACCGGTACAGTGTCAATGTGCGGGGCACAGGTTAATCGAGGTAATATGTACATGTAGGTAGAGTTAAAGTGACTATGCATAGATAATAAAGAGAGAGTAGCAGCAGCATAAAAGGGGGGGGGGGGGGGGGGCAATGCAAATAGTCTGGGTAGCAATGCAAATAGTCTGGGTAGCCATATGGCTTGTGGGTACCCTCCCCTGTATATAGCCTTGTTATTTTATTGTGTTTCTTTTTAGTTTATTTAGTAAATATTTTCTTAACTCTATTTACTTAAAACTGCATTGTTGGTTAAGGGCTTGTAAGTGGATTTCACAGTAACATGCTGACCAGACCGGACACGTCGCATGTGCGAGCTTGGCAAAATATATTTAGAAATCCATATTATTCAATTATTGCACCCACACTGCTCGCGTCTGCGACGCCAAGGGCAAAAATAGAACTCATTCCTATTTATGACGCAGATCGCGCTGCAAGTCCTGCCTCTCCCATCTCCTCATTGGTTTATAGAAGTAGGTACCCACGTGCCATCTCCTCATTGGTTATACCCACGTGGGTGATTGAAAGACGAACTGTTTTGCCGGTAGTCGTGGTAATACAATGAAAGTTTAGATGCGATCACCATATAAGTGAAACGATGAAAAAGCCTGGAAGGAGGAGAGATGACTAGAAATGATTCGGTTGGCCGTTTTATGTGTGGATTAATTTGTCGGAGTAGAGGTCCTTGTGCAGTTCAGGTAAAATAACAACTCAATCTTTATATCCCAGAACAAATTAGCTAGCAACAGCAAGCTAGCTAAATAGGACAAATTAACGTTAGCTAGCAAGTGCAAGCTAACTAGCTAAGTTGCCATACATGTTTAATGCTTTTCGACCTGTCCCCAAATGAATGTCATTGGTTCAGAGTTTGTTTTGATATCTAGCTAGCTAACGTTAGCTAGCAGGGATATTAGGTAGCCAATTCGAGTTGAAACATTATTGAACACTAGCTGGCTACATCATATCCAACCTGAAATGCCAATCGATATAGCTACAAGATCTGGCATGAAAGCCAATCGAAATCCCTCCAACTTGCAGTTGAAAAATATGTTGTTAGCAATGTAGCTAGCTTGCTAACGTAAGCGATGCAAATCTTCTACTCTGACATTAAATGAAATTACATGTTAGGGAGATCCTTTGCATTTAGCTAGTTACATCACAGTATCATAGCTAGCCTGGCTCGCTAGAATGATCAAATAATGTAGCTAACTAGCTAGTATAACCAACATTTACTCACCAACAACACCAGTCTCAGGTTTGATGGTTGACAGCCCGCAGAAGTAGTAGCTAGCGTTGGATGTAATCCATATCCTGACCACCTGCTCAAGATTGATGAACAAGTTTATGGAAGCCCATTTTCACAAGAATATTTCCGAGCAATATATGCGTTGCACACCAAGGTACTGCCAATGATAATCTGTGCAGACCATACATGTTCAGCATGGCAGGGGGCATAACCACACTGTGTTGTCTTGGGAAAACTGTTTCTCATGACTATTCTCCCTAGGCATTGCCACCACGTGTTAATGGGCAAGAGGGGCATGTACAGTGGGGCAAAAAAGTATTTAGTCAGCCACCAATTGTGCAAGTTCTCCCACTTAAAAAGATGAGAGAGGCCTGTAATTTTCATCATAGGTACACTTCAACTATGACAGACAAAATGAGAAAAGACAATCCAGAAAATCACATTGTAGGATATTTAATGAATTTATTTGCAAATTATGGTGGAAAATAAGTATTTGGTCACCTACAAACAAGCAAGATTTCTGGCTCTCACAGACCTGTAACTTCTTCTTTAAGAGGCTCCTCTGTCCTCCACTCGTTACCTGTATTAATGGCACCTGTTTGAACTTGTTATCAGTATAATAGACACCTGTCCACAACCTCAAACAGTCACACTCCAAACTCCACTATGGCCAAGACCAAAGAGCTGTCAAAGGACACCAGAAACAGAATTGTAGACCTGCACCAGGCTGGGAAGACTGCATCTGCAATAGGTAAGCAGCTTGGTTTGAAGAAATCAACTGTGGGAGCAATTATTAGGAAATGGAAGACATACAAGACCACTGATAATCTCCCTCGATCTGTGGCTCCACGCAAGATCTCACCCCGTGGGGTCAAAATGATCACAAGAACGGTGAGCAAAAATCCCAGAACCACACGGGGGGACCTAGTGAATGACCTGCAGAGAGCTGGGACCAAAGTAACAAAGCCTACCATCAGTAACACACTACGCCGCCAGGGACTCAAATCCTGCAGTGCCAGACGTGTCCCCCTGCTTAAGCCAGTACATGTCCAGGCCCGTCTGAAGTTTGCTAGAGAGCATTTGGATGATCCAGAAGAAGATTGGGAGAATGTCATATGGTCAGATGAAACCAAAATAGAACTTTTTGGTAAAAACTCAACTTGTCGTGTTTGGAGGACAAAGAATGCTGAGTTGCATCCAAAACACCATACCTACTGTGAAGCATGGGGGTGGAAACATCATGCTTTGGGGCTGTTTTTCTGCAAAGGGACCAGGACGACTGATCCGTGTAAAGGAAAGAATGAATGGGGCCATGTATCGTGAGATTTTGAGTGAAAACCTTCTTCCATCAGCAAGGGTATTGAAGATGAAACGTGGCTGGGTCTTTCAGCATGACAATGATCCCAAACACACCGCCCGGGCAACGAAGGAGTGGCTTCGTAAGAAGCATTTCAAGGTCCTGGAGTGGCCTAGCCAGTCTCCAGATCTCAACCCCATAGAAAATCTTTGGAGGGAGTTGAAAGTCCGTGTTGCCCAGCAACAGCCCCAAAACATCACTGCTCTAGAGGAGATCTGCATGGAGGAATGGGCCAAAATACCAGCAACAGTGTGTGAAAACCTTGTGAAGACTTACAGAAAACGTTTGACCTCTGTCATTGCCAACAAAGGGTATATAACAAAGTATTGAGATAAACTTTTGTTATTGACCAAATACTTATTTTCCACCATAATTTGCAAATAAATTCATTAAAAATCCTACAATGTGATTTTCTGGATTTTTTTTCTCATTTTGTCTGTCATAGTTGAAGTGATGAAAATTACAGGCCTCTCTCATCTTTTTAAGTGGGAGAACTTGCACAATTGGTGGCTGACTAAATACTTTTTTGCCCCACTGTATGTTGACAGAATTGTAATCCAAACCCAAGCCTCAGGAAAAATGTGGCGTACCCTTAATTTGTGACATACTATGTTTTCCTAATCATATTGCAAATCTTAGTTTTGGACTATACTGTTTTTATGACACAAATTATCCTATTTACATTTTGTAGTACATTTTGACACTAGAATAAATGTTTTTTACTCATATTGATGAGTATTAACCAGAGAAGTTGCTTTTTCGATTCAGTTGCTCTTTAATAAGTTTCAGTTTCATAATATTCATATCATTTATTTCTCTAACTCCAATTGAAAGGCTTTTCAAAGTTAATGCAACGTAAGCTGATAATCTAAACATTCTCAAATATATACTGGAAAGGCAATTAACTCATTGAAAAATGTCATCTTTCATTTAATAATTCATGACATGATTCAAGCATTCAGGCTGTATAGGCAGCGTCAACACTGGTAGCCCAATTCTGATCTTTTACCACTAATTGGTATTTTGACCAATCAGATCAGCTCTTTGGACAATTAAATTGGTCTGGCAGTGTAAACGCAGCCTTTGAGTTGTTATCCTATATCTCATACTAGTTCTAACCAGAAGATGGCATCCTCTATTTTCTGACATATTTGGTCCAGTGAATATTATCGGAAAGCCTGTATCAAAGACATATTTTACACAGTATTTTAAACTCATAATTGAAGGTTAAAAAGACAAACAAAACTACAATGCGGGATAAATTATATCCTCTGCAGTCAGATTGACCATGCCAGGTGATGCAGCTGTGCTTCAATTCAAACTAACAAAACCTTCTGGGCGTAGCCTACATAGGTGGCAAAATGGAAGGTAACCTGACACTTCTGCAGATAGATTGTGAACGGATTAGCATTTCCATTTCTGGAGGACTTTTAAATGAATGGTATACATCCATTGATTATTGAAGAATATAACTTATCCCCATACTCCTGTTTGTGAACAATGTAATGGTAAACAAACAATGTAAACAAACAGCTTGATTAAAACTGTTCGGCCAATTGCAACGAACAAGCTGAACTTCGCACACTGCAGTGTATTAAAGTTGTTTTTCTTAAAAGGATAAGAACCTGGAGACTACCTGTGTGCTAAAATAATCTTGATTCGAATGAAAAACCCACAAGAATTTACAAGTAGATAAGATCATGTCTCGTTGTTACTGTATTTATACCAGTGTCTAGTTTTTCTATTCCAGCCCCTAAAACCTATAGGAATGATGAAAACTGAAAATTCTTATTATAATCATGGAGTATATATCATAAAACGTTTCATGGCAACATAATTATAATATCATTTGTGCAAGTTGAATTTTCTTAATTAGACAATTTTATTAGATTAAAAAAATCACCTACATTAGTTTTCAATTCAGAAAATGTGTTTGTTAAATTGCCACACTATATATTTGTCGTGGTAAACAAGGAAATACTTTGAATTATATGGAATTATTTGAAATGAATAAATTTGTACTTAGTCTGCTCACTGAGCAGGTTTTAAGTTAACACGCTTTAGCAAGAGTGGTAATACAGTGGCCAATAATGGTTGCAACTGAGATCAGCTCTTAGTCCATATTGATGGTTCAATGAGAGATCACCTCACGGTAATACAGTGGCCAATAATGGTTGCAATAGGCCCATCATTTTGATCTCATCGATGGTCAGTCCTTGCATCCATTATACTGCCATATCAAGCAAAAGAGCAGTAACTGCTCATAGAGTGAAACTGACAAAAATTACTTAAAAAGTAGTTATTATTGTCCAGCCAAATTAACTGTAGGCAGATCATTGGAGATGTGGTTATCTGTTGTCTTACTATGAGGTTATATTTTATTAATACTGACCCTAACCTTTGACATGATCTTTGACCCTAGACGGCAGTTACTGCCTTCTTGATTGGTACACCCACTGGAATACGTTTCCATTACAATTTTGTTTAACAAACTTGTGTTCATGTATTTATTTGTATGTGTCTGTCAGTGTCATATAGTTTGATACTTGTATCAGCAAAGAATAATAAATAATACCAAGGTAAACCGTGGACACTGCAGCCCAAGGCTCAGTGAAACCAAGGTAAAAGGCAGTAAGTGACGTGAGTGATGACAGTTACCGCCTTTTTCCTTGGTTTCACGTTATCCAGTTACTGTAAACATGACCCCACAATTTCTCCATAACACAACGGAGGCAGAATAATTGTCCGCATGATGAAGCATGCCTTTAATGTATAAAACAATCAAAAAACGAATTTCTTACGAAATGTGCAGGTACTGCACTTTTTCTTGTTAGGGCAGCATGGCTCTGTCTATGAATTTGAGAGTGGTTACATTTCTCCAGCTCTTTCTCTCAGGTGGTTACCAAATAAAGTGGTGGGGTGTCCACTTTGTTGTTGTTTGAATTTCAGATTGCCCCTTTAGATAAAAAGCTCTATTTTCGCTTCAGCATGTCTGTGGGCAATGTAACTTGGGGGGCTTTTACACCAGATTGGTTTTGAGGGTTTTTCCAAACTCTGGTGACCACCCCCTTAGTTCAGTTCGTTTGGACTGGTGTGAACACTATATGCACTCGGGAGTAACGCTTTGTGGTTCGCGCCAAAAGGGTGGTCTCAGTCCATTTTCATTTATATGATTGTGTGGTTGGCTGCAGGTGTGAAAGCAGTCCAGACCAAACACAGGAAACGAACCAGAGGCGCACAATATTATTGGTTGTTTGACTGTGAGCATTTGATAAAATGCACGTAATATCATAACTTGATCTGTCTGAAATATTTTGTGAGCAGTGCATTTATGAGTGTATCCTACGCAGATTAGGGGAGACCAGGGGATATAGGTTACTGAATATATTGACTGCATTTCAGCAGTTAGAGCAGCTATTACACATTTTTTCTCCTGAATATTGTTGGAAGACCAAAGCGAAAGTAATATGACAATTGGGACACAAGGTGATGTACCATGATGATCATAGATGGTTTTAACATTAGCATTTTTGGCCAATAAACAAATGACTTGCATGAACACATTGTTTTGTTTAGGAATTTTAGTTTGTTTGACATTTGGCAATGTGAAACCAACTGGACCCCAAAAAATAAATAATACAATGTAACAAATTAATCAAACTCTGATTTGAACTATAGCTCAGAACTATGTATGAAAACACCCTTAGTGTTACCCTTTGATGCATAGTGGTTAATTAACAACTATAAAGGGGGGGGCTATAAACTAAAACTGATTATTGAGTGTAATTATCCTTTAATTGCGCATCTAGATGAGAGGAATGTGTAGATGTCATGGCAGAGTTTGAAAAACAAATGCCCAATTTATACAAATTATAATGATACAGTTCTGCCAAGTAAGCCTAATTTGCAGTTAACATTGAATTGATAAGGTTTTGGGGAAAGTCTTTCTCTGTCTACAAGATGGTTATCACTAGCATCGCTAACTGGCTGAACACAGAGTGATAGACAAACGCTTGCACCATACAGACAGGGCCAATATTGATGGAAATTAATTGGCAGATATTGTGTTACGATTGGATTTTTAAAATAGAGATGTTTTTTTCATGGGCTGCCTCTCAATCTACTGCATCCGCCTATGTCGGCATTCCTCATCTGCGGTGGAAGGTGGCCGAGCTACAGCGGTGTTTGCCAGACCACGAGACATCCCGAAAATCAGCCTTCTCACGAAAATGTCTGAATGGTTTGACCTAAAAACTAATATGACCACCCTGAAAACTTTGTTTTGTTCTACGACCTCCACAAGTTCATCTGAAGGTAACCCATAAACATGAATGGAAGTATGGAGGTAGTTTTGTGCCAACAAAGGGGTTAAATGTGTCTAAAAATATATTTTTCCTGAGCTTTCTCATATCTCCTAGATAAAGGACAGACACGTCAAAACACGTGATAATTTTTTTTTGTTGCCATTTATGAATGTTTTATTCAATACTTTTATGTGGACCATAAAAGTTAGGGGGAGTGATGAGCTCTACAGCAGAGTCTCACAACTCAATCGCTGCTTGAAAACTGTTTTCTGCCCCTCCCAAAAGATAGAATTTGTAGATAATTGGCCCTCTTTCTGGGACTCACCCACAAACAGGACCAAGCCTGGCCTGCTGAGGAGTGACGGACTCCATCCTAGCTGGAGGGGTGCTCTCATCTCTCCTCTAGCTCCACAATGAGATAGCCAGCCTGCCAGCTTAGTGGAGTCTAACACTAGCACAGTCAGTGTAGTCAGCTCAGCTATCCCCATTGAGACCGTGTCTGTGCCTCAATCTAGGTTGGGCAAAACTAAACATGGTGGTGTTCGCCAGGGAGACACTCAAGTTTTTTAATAATATATCTCGACACATTGATGAAAATAGTCATGGCCTGAACCAAGCTGCATACTGGACCCTATTCCAACTAAACTCCTGAAAGAGCTGCTTCCTGTGCTTGGCCCTCCTATGTTAAACACAATAGAACATCTCCCTATCCACTGGTTGTGTACCAAACTCAAAAGTGGCAGTAATAAAGCCTCTCTTGAAAAAGCCAAACCTTGACCCAGAAAATTTAAAAAAAAACTATTGACCTATATCGAATCTCCCATTCCTCTCAAACAGTTTTTTAAAAGCTGTTATGCAGCAACTCACTGCCTTCCTAAAGACAAACAATGTATACGAAACGCTTCAGTCTGGTTTTAGACCCCATCATAGCACAGAGACTGCACTCATGAAGGTGGTAAATGTCCATTTAATGGCGTCAGACAAAGGCTCTGCATCTGTCCTCGTGCTCTTAGACCTTGGTGCTGCTTTTGATACCATTGATCACCACATTCTGATCGATGGTATCAAAATTGGAAATCCAGATTGGAAACCCAAATTGGTCTACACGGACAAGTTCTGGCCTGGTTTAGGTCTTATCTGTCGGAAAGATATCAGTTTGTCTCTGTGGATGGTTTGTTCTCTGACAAATCAACTGTACATTTCGGTGTTCCTCAAGGTTCCGTTTTAGGACCACTATTGTTTTCACTATATATTTTACCACTTGGTGATGTCATTCGGAAACATAATGTTAACTTTCACTGCTATGCGGACAATACACAGCTGTATATTTTGATGAAACATGGTGAAGCCCCAAAAACCCCCTGGAAGCCTGTGTTTCAGACATAAGGAAGGTGATGGCGGCAAATGTTTTACATTTAAACGGACAAAACAGGACAAAACAGAGATGCTAGTTTTAGGTCCCAAGATCTGACAGATCTGTTGGATCTGACAATTAATCTTGATGGTTGTACAGTTGTCTCAAATAAAACTGTGAAGGACCTCGGCGTTACTCTGCACCCTGATCTCTCTTTTGACAAACATATCAAGACCGTTTCAAGGACAGCTTTTTTCCATCTACGTAAATCTGAAACTTTCTGTCCAAAAATGATGCAGAAAAATGTATCCATGCTTTTGTCACTTCTAGATTAGACTACCGAAATGCTCTACTTTCCGGCTACCCGGATAAAGCATTAAATAAACTTCAGTTAGTGCTAAACATGGCTGCTGGAATCTTGACTAGAACCAAAAAATGTGATCATATTACTCTCGTGCTAGCTTCCTGTTAAGGCTAGGGCTGATTTCAAGGTTTTACTGCTAACCTACAAATCATTACATGGGCTTGCTCCTACCTATCTTTCCGATTTAGTCCTGCCGTACAAACCTACACGTACACTACAGTCACAAGACGCAGGCCTCCTTATTGTCCCTCGAATTTCTAAGCAAACAGTTGGAGGCAGGGCTTTCTCCTATAGAGCTCAATTTTTATGGAATGGTCTGCCTATCCAAGTGAGAGACGCTGACTCGGTCTCAACCTTTAAGTCTTCATTGAAGACTAATCTTATCAGGTTTCAGGTAAGACCCAAGTGCAGACTGTGTTGAAGTAACAATGTTTATTGCAACAACAGGAGCAGGCAAACGACAGGTCAAGGCAGGTAGGTGTCAATAATCTAGAGTAGTGGGGTCAAGGTACAGGACGGCAGGCAGGTCCAGGGTCAGGTCAGGCAGAGGTCGGTAATCCAGAGTAGGGGCAAAGGCACAGGATGGCAGGCAGGCTCAGAGTCAGGACAGGCAAAGGGCAAAACCAGGATGACGAGAAAAAGAGAGACAGGAGAAAAGCAGGATCTGAGACAAAACGCTGGTTGACTTAAACAAACAAACAAGAAACTGGCACAGACAGACAGAAAACACAGGTATAAATACCCAGGGGATAAGTGGGGAAGATGGGCGACACCTGGAGGGGGGTGGAGACATGCACAAGTGAAACAGATCAAGGCGTGACATATCTTCAGTAGGTACTAGTATTGGGTGTAGTCTGGCCTAGGGGTGTGAAGGTGAACAGAAAGGCACTGGAACGACGAACGGCCCTTACTGTCTCTGGCTGGCCGGTTCCCCTCTCTCCACTGGGATTCTTTGCCTCTAACCCTATTACGGGGGCTGAGTCATTGGCTTACACTTGCTCTTCCATGCCGTCCCTAGGAGGGGTGCGTCACTTGAGTGGGTTGAGTCACTGACGTGATCTTCCTGTCTGGGTTGGCGCCCCCCTTGGGTTCGTGCTATGGGGGAGACCTTCGTGGGCTATACTCAGCCATGTCTCAGGGTAGTAAGTTGGTGGTTTGAAGATATCCCTCTAGCGGTGTGGGGGCTGTGCTTTGGCAAAGTGGGTGGGGTTATATCATGCCTGGTCGGCCCTGTCCGGGGATATCGTCGGACGGGGCCACAGTGTCTCCCGACCCCTCCTGTCTCAGCCTCAATTATTTATGCAGCAATAGTTTGTGTCCGGGGGCTAGGGTCAGTCTGTTATATCCGGAGTATTTCTCCTGTCTTATCCGGTGTCCTGTGTGAATTTAAGTATGCTCCCTCTAATTCTCTCTCACTCTCTCTCTTTCTCTCAGAGGACCTGAGCCCTAGGACCATGCTGTCCCCAGTCTACCTGGTCGTGCTGCTGCTCCAGTTTCAACTGTTCTGCCTGCGGCTATGGAACCCTGACCTGTTCACCAGACATGCTACCTTGTCCCGGACCTGCTGTTTTTTGACCGACTCTCTCTCTCTACCGCACCGGCTGTCTCTAACTCTGAATGATCGGCTATGAAAAGCCTACTGACATTTACTCCTGAGGTGCACGCCTGTTGCACCCTCTACAACCACTGCTATTATTGTTATTATTATTATTATTATTATTTGACCCTGCTGGTCATCTATGAACATCTTGGCCATGTACTGTTATAATATCCACCCCGCACAGCCAGAAGA
This sequence comes from Salvelinus alpinus, assembly GCF_045679555.1. Classification (NCBI taxonomy): domain Eukaryota; kingdom Metazoa; phylum Chordata; class Actinopteri; order Salmoniformes; family Salmonidae; genus Salvelinus; species Salvelinus alpinus. The sequence continues at coordinate 17,947,695 of NC_092113.1, forward strand.
GGACTGGCCACCCCTCAGAGCCTGGTTCCTCTCTAGGTTACTTCCAAGGTTCCTGCCTTTCTAGGGAGTTTTTCCAAGCCACCGTGCTTCTACATTTGCATTGCTTGCTGTTTGGGGTTTTACGCTGGGTTTCTGTATAGCACTTTGTGACATCGGCTGATGTAAAAAGGGCTTCATAAATAAATGTGATTGATTGATAGTTGACTTAAAGAGAAAGACAATAGTTGATCAGTTTTGAACAAATTATTTTCTATGAAAATGAAGAAGAGAGAGATCGCAAATGCAGTTAGCTACTTTAGCCTACTCAAACACCCTGCTCAAACAGGCTATGACTATCCTACACAACACTGGAAGTCTTCAAAGTCAAGGTAAGCTTTTGGTTTTACAAAGGAGCAATTCCAAACACCTGAAGGTACCACATTCATCTGTACAAACAATAGTATGCAAGTATAAACAACATGGACCACGCAGCCGTCATACCGCTCAGGAGAAGAAGCGTTCTGTCTCCTAGAGATGAATGTACTTTGGTGCAAAAAGTGTGAATCAATCCCAGAACAACAGCAAAGGACCTTGTGGAGATGCTGGAGGAAACAGGTACAAAAGTATCTATATCCACTATAAAACGAGTCCAATATCGACATAACCTGAAAGGCTGCTCAGCAAGGAAGAAGTCACTGCTCCAAAACCGCTATAAAAAAAGTGAGACTACGGTTTGCAACTGCACATGGGGACAGAGATCATACTTTTTGGAGAAATGTCCTCTGGTCTGTTGAAACAAAAATAGAACTGTTTGGCCATAATGCCCATCCTTATGTTAACAAGCCGAAGAACACCATCCCAAACATGAAGCACGGGAGTGGCAGCAACATGTTGTGGGGGTGCTTTGCTGCAGGAGGAACTGGTGCACTTCACAAAATAGATGGCATCATGAGGGGAAATTATGTGGATATATTGAAGCAACATATAAGACATCAGTTAGGAAGTTAAAGCTTGGTCGCAAATGGGTCTTCCAAATGGACAATGACCCCAAACATACTTCCAAAATTGTGGCAAAATGGCTTAAGGACACAAAGTCAAGGTATTGGAGTGGCCATCACAAAGCACTGACCTCAATCCTATAGAAAATGTGTGGGCAGAACTGAAAAAGCATGTGTGAGCAAGGAGGCCTACAAACCTGACTCCGTTACACCAGCTCTGTCAGGAGGAATGGGCCAAAATTCACACAACTTATTGTGGGAAGCTTGTGGAAGGCCACCTGAAACGTTTGGCCAAAGTTAAACAATTTAAAGGCAATGCTACCAAATACTAATTGAATATATGTAAACTTCTGACCCACTGGGAATGTGATGAAAGAAATAAAAGCTGAAATAAATCATTCTCTCTACTATTATTCTGACATTTCACATTCTTAAAATAAAGTGGTGATCCTAACTGACCTAAGACAGGGAGTTTTTACTAGGATTAAATGTCAGGAATTGTAAAAAATTGAGTTTAAATGTATTTGGCTAAGGTGTACAGTGGGGCAAAAAAGTATTTAGTCAGCCACCAATTGTGCAAGTTCTCCCACTTAAAAAGATGAGAGTGGCCTGTAATTTTCATCATAGGTACACTTCAACTATGACAGACAAAATGAGAAAAAAAATCCAGAAAATCACATTGTAGGATTTTTTATGAATTTATTTGCAAATTATGGTGGAAAATAAGTATTTGGTCAATAACAAAAGTTTATCTCAATACTTTGTTATATACCCTTTGTTGGCAATGACAGAGGTCAAACGTTTTCTGTAAGTCTTCACAAGGTTTTCACACACTGTTGCTGGTATTTTAGCCCATTCCTCCATGCAGATCTCCTCTAGAGCAGTGATGTTTTGGGGCTGTTGCTGGGCAACACGGACTTTCAACTCCCTCCAAAGATTTTCTATGGGGTTGAGATCTGGAGACTGGCTAGGCCACTCCAGGACCTTGAAATGCTTCTTACGAAGCCACTCCTTCGTTGCCCGGGCGGTGTGTTTGGGATCATTGTCATGCTGAAAGACCCAGCCACGTTTCATCTTCAATACCCTTGCTGATGGAAGGAGGTTTTCACTCAAAATCTCACGATACATGGCCCCATTCATTCTTTCCTTTACACGGATCAGTCGTCCTGGTCCCTTTGCAGAAAAACAGCCCCAAAGCATGATGTTTCCACCCCCATGCTTCACAGTAGGTATGGTGTTCTTTGGATGCAACTCAGCATTCTTTGTCCTCCAAACACGACGAGTTGAGTTTTTACCAAAAAGTTCTATTTTGGTTTCATCTGACCATATGACATTCTCCCAATCTTCTTCTGGATCATCCAAATGCTCTCTAGCAAACTTCAGACGGGCCTGGACATGTACTGGCTTAAGCAGGGGGACACGTCTGGCACTGCAGGATTTGAGTCCCTGGCGGCGTAGTGTGTTACTGATGGTAGGCTTTGTTACTTTGGTCCCAGCTCTCTGCAGGTCATTCACTAGGTCCCCCCGTGTGGTTCTGGGATTTTTGCTCACCGTTCTTGTGATCATTTTGACCCCACGGGGTGAGATCTTGCGTGGAGCCCCAGATCGAGGGAGATTATCAGTGGTCTTGTATGTCTTCCATTTCCTAATAATTGCTCCCACAGTTGATTTCTTCAAACCAAGCTGCTTACCTATTGCAGATTCAGTCTTCCCAGCCTGATGCAGGTCTACAATTGTGTTTCTGGTGTCCTTTGACAGCTCTTTGGTCTTGGCCATAGTGGAGTTTGGAGTGTGACTGTTTGAGGTTGTGGACAGGTGTCTTTTCTACTGATAACAAGTTCAAACAGGTGCCATTAATACAGGTAACGAGTGGAGGACAGAGGAGCCTCTTCAAGAAGAAGTTACAGGTCTGTGAGCCAGAAATCTTGCTTGTTTGTAGGTGACGAAATACTTATTTTCCACCATAATTTGCAAATAAATTCATAAAAAATCCTACAATGTGATTTTCTGGATTTTTTTTTCTAATTTTGTCTGTCATGGTTGAAGTGTACCTATGATGACAATTACAGGCCTCTCTCATCTTTTTAAGTGGGAGAACTTGCACAATTGGTGGCTGACTAAATACTTTTTTTGCCCCACTGTATGTAAACTTCCGACTTCAACTATAAGTGCTAAACAGCTTGGAAAGGTTTTTTCGCCTGGTCACATACAGCTGATGTGCACTAAAGTCCACAAGTGAAGGGGAAAGGTGAGTGGAGGAGAGTGCATAGATGCGAGAAGGATTACAATGTGGCTGCTATGAAAGTGAACTGTGTTTACGTGTTATTAGGGGTGTATTCATTCCGCTGATTCTGTTAAAATGTTTCTTAAACGGAAGCAAACCGAACAAAACTCTTTTGCAACTGTTGGATTGATTACATGCTATATCAGCTAGATGCAGGAAAGAGTGTGCAAGGCGGTATTGAATGTGCCACTGTCTGCCCATCTGTCACAGTCTGTCACCTCAAATTTCTCTCTCGACCTGTGTACACCTACGTTGTATACTTCATAGTCTAGGTTGTAGCAACTTCATGATGGATATAGGGAAAATATGAGTATCATGTAGTAGCCTAAACCTATCACTGTTATATTTAACTGGGTGAATGGAATATGAATGACAATTAATCCAATATGCTGTAACAGAAATAAGGTCATGCTCATGAAAAAAGAATAATCTTCATCTTCCTCTTAAACGGCACTGACAGCCACTGTACCCTACACATACAATTATCTGTAAGGTCCCTCATTCGAGCAGTGACTTTTAAACACAGATTCAACCACAATGACCAGGGAGGTGTTCCAATACCTGGCAAAGAAGGGAACCCATTGGTAGATGGGTAAAAAAAAAGCAGCAATTGAATATCCCTTTGACCATGGTGTAATTACCCTCTTGGATGGTGTATCAATACACCCAGTCATTACAAAAATACAGGCATCCTTCCTAACTCAGTTGCCGGAGAGGAAGGAAACTGCTCAGGGTTTTCACCATGAGGCAATGGTGACTTTAGGAAAAAACTGAAGATGGATCAGCAAAATTGTAGTTACTCCACAATACCAACCTAATTGACTGAGTGAAAAGAAGGAAGCCTGTACGGAATACAAATATTCCAAAACATGCTTCTTGTTTGTAACAAGGCACTAAAGTAATACTGCAAACAATGTGCCAAAGCAATTCAATTTTTGTCCTGAATATGAAGTATTACATTTGGGGAAAATCCAATACAACACATTACAGAGTACGGCTCTCCATATTTTCAAGCATAGTGGTGGCTGTTATGGGTATGCTTGTAATCGTTAAGGACTGGGGAGTTTTTCAGGATAAAAAAATTACGGAATGGAGCTAAGCACAGGCAAAATCCTAGAGGAAAACCTGGTTCAGTCTGCTTTCCACCAGACAGCAGGAAAATAACCTAAAACACAATGCCAAATCTACACTGGAGCTGCTTACCAAGAAGACAGTGAATGTTCCTGAGTGGCCAAGTTAAAAGTTTTGACTTAAATCTACTTGAAAATCCATGGCAAGACCTCGCAATGATCAACAACCAATTTGACAGAGCTTGAAGAATTTTGAAAATAATAAAAATGGGCAAATGTTGCACAATCCAGGTGTGGAAAGCTTTTAGAGATTTACCCAGATAGACTCACAGCTGTAATCGCTGGCAAAGGTGCTTCTACAAAGTATTGACTCGGGTGCAAATACTTATGTAAATTGGCTATATCTGTATTTCATTTTCAATAATATTGCAAAAATTGTTTTTGTAATGGTCCCGTGTGGCTCAGTTGGTAGAGCATGGCGCTTGCAACGCCAGGGTTGTGGGTTCATTCCCCACGGTGGGACCAGGATGAATATGTATGAACTTTCCAATTTGTAAGTCGCTCTGGATAAGAGCGTCTGCTAAATGACGTAAATGTAATTTTTTTATCCATTTTGAATTCAGGCTGTAACACAAAAAATGTGGAATAAGTCAAGGGGTATGAATACTTTCTGAAGGCACTGTAAATCATTGGTTACAACCAATATTACAAATGATTTATTGTGTAGGCTGCAATCCTACTGTAAATAAGTGGGATGGAACAAATTGGTCACGTTAGCTACCGCCGGCGACATGTGATAAAGCAGTCCTGTGGGAAGGAACACATGTTGGCAACCACCTCGATACAACACCGTTGCACTGGTCATTCGCACCGGCTTGTTGTAACATTAGCTAGTTGGTATGTCACGTTAACAAATACTACAAGTTATTTTTCCCTCGGCCATCGAAATAAACATAGCTTTATTTTACAAGTTTTAAGTATCACCATGCTGCTGTAGTTGCTAGCTGGGAAGGGCTCATCAGGTCCACTCACTGAACTAACTGAACCAAATTCCTTCATCTCCACTCCACTCTCAGGTGTGCGACGCGTGTCATCAATTTGGGCACCATGCGTGTCCGTATAGCGGAGTTCCACAACTGGCGGCCCACGGACTGCATTTTGCCCGTCTGGGTTTTTATTTGGCCCCCCAAATTCTCTTCGCAGTTATTATTATTTGTATTTTATTTTAAGACAAAAAAAGACTGTAAAAACACTAGCAAATCAGAACCAAGTGATTTTAATTTTGGAAATCTGTTCCCAAGTATTCCCACGCACAATAGAGAGATGTGATCACATACAAATGTAAGCAAGGTTTGAAATGATTATGTTTTAGTCAAATATTATATCTATTTGGCTTCTTGTGGTCCATTTTCAGTCTACAAATGATTTGTAATTATGTTCCGGCCCCCCGAACATTCACTCAAGGGGGGGGACAAAAAAAAACGGCCTGTGGCTGAATCTAGTTGACGATCCCTGCCGTATAGCGTCTCCCTAGCCACTGCTTCCATCCACCACCAACCACAGTTGAATCTTATCTTCCAGCTTGCTTTAATTTAATCGATGGCCTTATTTCAATGTTTAGTGGTTGATGAGCACTGAGACGTTTTATCTCTACATTTTCATTCATAATGTTAAGTTTGAAAATGATTAGATAGTCAACATGATTCATGATATCTTTTCAGCTTGCTTGAAGTGGTAAACAATGAAGTTACCACATATCAGTCCAATCAAAGTTATCAGAGAAAAACACTTTGATTTATCTATGGCCAATGACCTTGAGCCTTTTTGGACGGTCACTGCCAATGTAATTCATGGCAGCACCCAAGGGGGCAGAAGCTGCTGGTCCTAAGTGGGCTCTCCCAGTGCTGTGGTGTTGTGAGTGACATTGACCTGAGCCAATCACTTTCAAACAGATAAGATCAACGACGCCTACACTCTGTGCTTTCTCTGGCTGCCCTTCCACCACAGAAAGCACTCAGAGGCTGAAACAGCTGCATTCTGAAGCAATTATTTTCTTTACATTGTTTGCTAACTGATATTATATAATTTTGTGACACAAATTAATGCCAGAATTACATGCAAAACAGAACCATCTGTTGGATAATGGTGGGGCTGCGCCCCACTTTCCCTGAATGACGTTTCGCCACTGCTGGTCTCTGTGGCTTTTAACTCTGATATAGTGACAGTATATAATTTCTGGCTACATTTTCTCGCCGTGCTGTACTTATGATCAATTGATATCATGGTCAGTAACCTCTTGCAGTGCAGCTTTGTGATGAAGATGGGTATTGAATATAATATCCCTCATGGCACAATGTATAACACATGAAGCCCTCTGTCTGTACAATGTTCAGCTTCATGTCTCCCTTTATTTATGATTGCAGTGCAGCTTTGTGATGATGGGTAAGAATAGGAGTATCCTTCATGGTACAGTGTACATATGATATATTCAGTCCTCAGTCTGACATGAATTTGGACATGGACATTTTTTTATTAAAAAGGTGGATAATTAAGAATCAAAACAACCCCAGTCATATAAAGATGACTTTATATTCCTACTTTAAAAGTAGAAATTATAAAAGCTTCATATAGCAAACAAAGACTTCATATGCACTACATTAATGCTTCACAAATCATCTATAAGCATATGTCACACTCTATAAATGGTATGTAAAGGGTGACTTAACAATTCCACTGTAGGTTGAATTGCCGAATGTGACAACGCACTGTGTAGGTTTATATACCATTAATAGAAATACTACAATATTAATTAAATACACGCTTATAGATTATTTGTGAAGCATTTATGTAGTGTTTATGATACCTTTATTTATGATATATAAAGCATTTATAAGTTGTACTTTGTTTGAAATGGGACCGACCTCACTAAGCTTGCCAACAATATTTTTAGTGTTGTTGTGAACTTTTACTCTGTGTGTGTGTGTGTGTCTAAGTTCCAGAGAGGTCTGTCAAAGTGAAGCTCCAGGCCAAGTGATATGCAGTTGATGAGAGGAAAATGAAGGAAAACATGCCCATTAGACATACTTCGTCAGGAACTTTGCAGGGTGTTATGCTGACAGTTCCTATATTTGAAGTTTCTCTCAGGGAGGGCTGTGTATATCCGATAGAGAGGTCTGTTGCCGTAAATCCTTCAAACACACCGAATCACCAATCTTCCTCAGGGCACTCTCATTTCAACACATTAATCTTTGGATTTTTTCAGCCATGAAGTGTAAAAAAAAACTGTTTGGCCTCATGGGGAATCCATTTGGACCTGTGTGCACGAATATCAAAGAGGCTGATGTGTGGGTGCCCTATGTGGTTCCACATCACACAATGGTGAGGTCAATACTGCAAACACTACAAACAGAATCATTTGAATTTTAAAAAAAATAACATGTTAAATTTAGATTTAAATTCACCCAAGGATGTTGTTGGTGCAGAAAATTGCAGTATCACTTTGATAAACTGAACCACTGGCCTTTCCTCTCCAAATACACACAAGACAGGTGATACAATTAACTGTGATAATAATATCATAAATGTCGTCATGGCTATAACTGCCCGAGTCCAATCAGAAATACAGTACATCCGCCCAGGCTATGTCGCAGCCGGCCGCGACCGGGAGGTCCGTGGGGCGACGCACAATTGGCTTAGCGTCGTCCGGGCTAGGGAGGGTTTGGCCGGTAGGGATATCCTTGTCTCATCGCGCTCCAGCGACTCCTGTGGCGGGCCGGGCGCAGTGCGCGCTAACCGAGGGGGGCGGGTGCACGGTGTTTCCTCCGACACATTGGTGCGGCTGGCTTCCGGGTTGGAGGCGCGCTGTGTTAAGAAGCAGTGCGGCTTGGTTGGGTTGTGCTTCGGAGGACGCATGACTTTCGACCTTCGTCTCTCCCGAGCCCGTACGGGAGTTGTAGCGATGAGACAAGATAGTAATTACTAGCGATTGGATACCACGAAAATTGGGGAGAAAAGGGGATAAAATTTATTAAAAAAAAAAAAAAAAAAAAAAAAAAAGAAATACAGTACATCGATGAGACCTACACTACCGTTCAAAAGTTTGGGGGTCACTTAGAAATGTCCTTGTTTTCCATGAAAACACACATGAAATGAGTTGCAAAATTAATAGGAAATATAGTCAAGACGTTGACAAGGCTATAAATAATGATTTTTAATTGAAATAATAATTGTGTCCTTCAAACTTTGCTTTCGTCAAAGAATCCTCCATTTGCAGCAATTACAGCAATTTGGCATTCTAGTTGTCAATTTGTTGAGGTAATCTGAAGAGATTTCACCCCATGTTTCCTGGAGCACCTTCCACAAGTTGGATTGGCTTGATGGGCACTTCTTACGTACCATACGGTCAAGCTGCTCCCACAACAGCTCAATAGGGTTGAGATCCGGTGACTGTGCTGGCCACTCCATTATAGACAGAATACCAGCTGACTGCTTCTTCTCTAAATAGTTATTGCATAGTTTGGAGCTATGCTTTGGATCGTTGTCCTGTTGTAGTAGGAAATTTGCTCCAATTAAGCACCGTCTACAGGGTATGGCATGGCATTGCAAAATGGAGTGACAGCCTTCCTTCTTCAAGATCCTTTTTACACTGTACAAATCTCCCACTTTACCAACACCAAAGCACCCCCAGACCATCACATTGCCTCCACCATGCTTGACAGATGGCGTCAAGCACTCCTCCAGCATCCTTTCATTTTTTCGGCATCTCACGAATGTTCTACTTTGTGATCTGAACACCTCAAACTTAGATTTGTCTGTCCATAACACTTTTTTCTTCCTCTGTCCAGTGTCTGTTCTTTTGCCCAAAGATCTTTTCTATTTATTGGCCAGTCTGAGATATGGCTTTTCTCTTTGCAACTCTGCCTAGAAGGTCAGCATCCCAGAGTCGCCTCTTCACTGTTGACGTTGAGACTGGTGTTTTGCAGGTACTATTTAATGAAGCTGCCAGTTGAGGACTTGTGAGGCCTCTGTTTCTCAAACTAGACACTCTAATGTACTTGTCCTCTTGCTCAATTGTGCACCAGGGCCTCCCACTCCTCTTTCTATTCTGGTTAGAGCCAGTTTGTGCTGTTCTGTGAAGGGAGTAGTACACAGCGTTGTATGAGATCTTGCAATTTCTCGCATGGAATAGCCTTAATTTCTCAGAACAAGAATAGACTGACGAGTTTCAGAAGAAAGTTATTTGTTTCTGGCCATTTTGAGCCTGTAATCGAACCCACAAATGCTGACGCTCCAGATACTCAACTAGTCTAAAGATTTATTGCTTCTTTAAATCATCACAACAGTATTCAGCTGTGCTAACATAACTGCAAAAGGGTTTTCTAATGATCAATTTGTCTTTTAAAAATGATAAACTTGGATTAGCTAACACAACGTGCATTGGCACACAGGAGTGATGGTTGCTGATAATGTGCCTCTGTACGCCTACGTAGATATTCCATAAAAAATCTGTTATCTCTCGCAGTGCTAGCTGCGCCACCAGAGTCTCTGGGTTCGCGCCCAGGCTCTGTCGCAGCCGGCCGCGACCGGGAGGTCCGTGGGGCGACGCACAATTGGCATAGCGTCGTCCGGGTTAGGGAGGGTTTGGCCGGTAGGGATATCCTTGTCTCATCGCGCGCCCAGCGACTCCTGTGGCGGGCCGGGCGCAGTGAGCGCTAACCAAGGGGGCCAGGTACACGGTGTTTCCTCCGACACATTGGTGCGGCTGGCTTCCGGGTTGGAGGCGCGCTGTGTTAAGAAGCAGTGCGGCTTGGTTGGGTTGTGCTTCGGAGGACGCATGGCTTTCGACCTTCGTCTCTCCCGAGCCCGTACGGGAGTTGTAGCGATGAGATAAGATAGTAATTACTAGCGATTGGATACCACGAAAGAATTGGGGAGAAAATGGGATAAAAAAAATTACATTAAAAAAAAATAAAAAAAAAAATAAATAAATCTGTTATCTCCAGCTACAATAATAATTTACAACATTAGCAATGTCTACACTGTATTTCTGATAAATGTTTTGTTATTTTAATGGACAAAAAAAAAATTGGCCTTTCTTTCAAAAATAAGGACACTTCTAAGTGACCCCAACATTTTGAAGGGTAGTGTATGTCTGGGCAGATTGATTTAGCCTAGGCCTATAGGCAACAATATAAAATGTAAATTCAATCAATGCATTGAAGGGGCAATCAGGATTTGAAAAATAACATAGCTGTCACCCCACCACTTGTTTTGGTAAATAGCTGAGGGATGGGGCTGGAGAATGTATGGATGCAAGGATATAAAAAATTATAGTTTTAACCATGTTTTGAAGCAGTGTGTGTTAAAAATAAGCTACATTGTTTACAAACAATGGAATAAAACAGGTATGTTCTTCAAGAATCAATGGCTATATATAATTACGTTAGAAGTCCAAAAATGGATGTACCAATCCCAGAATGCCCTTTTAAAAACATTAATGCTTTCTACCTAAACTAAGCCATCAGACTCCATATTCTTCCACACTGATAATCACAAAGTATATTGTCTGAATAGAAGTTGAGAGTAGAGCCACCTTAGTTCATATCCGTGTGCTCAGCCCAAACACAAACTCCATAAGAATATGAATCCTTAGGGTGAGCATGGAAACAGACTCGTAACAACTACAATTACGAACTGGTAAATGAAGAAAACTGGATATCTGGACTTTAAATTCAAGAGTGTCTGGTTTAAGACACATTTCACTAGAGTGCCTTATTCACAAGATTAAAACAGAGGAGGGCGGGCTCCTACTCATGAGTAACCGACCTGTCAAGTGATCGGAGCCGGTGAAAACTCTCTCGTGTATTATACATGGAGCCATTGCACAATTGGATTAAAGAGTATGGTTTGATACAAGTGCATTAGCTAAAGGGACACCAGTTAAAGCGGTTGTGTTTTGTTGAATGAAGTGCCCAAATCTGACATGCCGTTGACAGTAGATGCATTTATTGTGTCTCACAGGCTCACAGCTTGTTCTCATGTGGTGATCTGAAAACAAGACAGATGGCCAAACCCTTTGTAGTCAGCGCAGTGCTGTAAGGCATACCAGGCGTCAGACAGTTCGATTGTAATCTCAAGGTTTTGGAGTTGAAATCAGAGGGAGAGGAATTGTATGCAGAGAAATATACAATAGATCTGTGGATAGAATGAGTGGTACAACCAAGGCACAGAGTCAAAGGCACTTGTTTATTTGTGTCCTGAATAAAATACATGCCCTTGACTCTGTGCCTTGGTTTTATTGTATCTTTTTAAATAGAAACATTTGAAGGAAAAAATACAATATTATTTGGATTAATAAACTAGAATCAGGATGAGGAACCTTTTTCAAGCTGGTTGTCTAATGTCTGAAGTCCTCACGTACCGTGCTGCGTAGATCTGGTAAACCCCCGGAAATGACACCTGCCAGAGATCACTTTTTTGCAGATGGCTTGATACACATAAAATTACTGTCAATGTATTATTTTGATATTGATGTCAGAACTATTCTTAGACACATGACGTGAAAACGTCTCGCCATTAGTCAAGGGGTTAACTGATCAATGACTCCATTTGTTTTCCTCTGACCCCCCCACCCCACCGTCATACACCCATCACTTTCTGCGTCAGTGGTAGACAGGGAGAGAGGGCTATAAAGGAGTGGGGGACTTTGGAGGTAGAGCTTAAGAATCAACATCGCTTTAGTGTTCAGACAGTAACCTATCCAAGGCTACCAGTGCACCTTCTCGACCACTCTCTGTTCTCCCACTGAACTCTCACCACTTTGTGCGCTCCCTCCAGATCTCTCTCTCTCTCTCTGTCTGTCTCTTAATTTAGTGTCTGCCTGTCGTCCATCCCCTGCTCTCGCTCTCTCAGCATGCAGCTCCTGGTCATTTTAGCGTCTCTCATGGGGGTTCTATACAGTGTTAGAGCAGCCGCCGTGCTTCCTGTCGAAGAAAGGAGCCCACTACTTAACAGAGTGAGTAGAGAATTTCATTTTATATTATTAACTATGTTTCATACAATTTTTATTGTCATGTTTTACTATTACTTGTATCATCAATTGTTATTTTCATTATGCTTTTTATGGTTGTCAGATAAATTTGTGTTCAAATGTATTAAAAAAATTATAAAAAAAGGTTAAAAAAAATAATCATTATAAAACGTTTGATCAATCATTATAAAATTGTGTTTGATTTGACAAATTCATTTGTAGTGATCAATTATCAATAACTGATATTTAATCAATTAGTACAATGACATTTAATGGTTTATATTTCTTTTTAGTAATGGGTTTGAAATTTCATTTATAAATTCTCATAACGAATTAAATTATGGCTTTTTTATTTGAGTGAAACAAATATTTCTAACCTGGTTTGTCAGTTTAATAAAGAAATAGGTCACCTAGGTCAACAAAATATACCATTTCTTTGTAGCTAACATTGACATATTTACATATTTCTACATATACTCAACCACTGATTTGCCACCTCTTCTGCCTTTCTATTAGGAATTGAGTAAAGAGCGCAAAGAGCTGATTCTCAAGCTGGTGTCTGGCTTGTTAGACGGAGCGACGGACACCAACATGCTGCCCGGAGAAGGGGTGTCCCCTGTGGATCTAGAGGAGCCCCTGGAGTCTCGACTGGAGGAGAGGGCCGCCTACAACAGGCTATCACAGCTGCCGCAGCGCGACCGCAAAGCCCCCTGTAAAAACTTCTTCTGGAAAACCTTCACCTCCTGCTAATAGTGATATCCAGTCAGCCCCGCTATGCTCCGGTTGACCCGCAAAACAACACAATCTGACCCAAACCCAACATGAACTGTGGTAGACCTGAGCTGTACATATCATCCACCCAGTTTGAAGAGCGCTCTCAATGACCTTTGAGACACTGACAGTCTGTTTTAAATATTGATGATTTATTTCTCTATTTATGTATGTATTTATTTATTTTAGATTATCCAAAAACAATAAAGCATGTTTATGGTGAAAAGTCTCTTTCTTTGTTCACATTACATTTAATAAATCTATTGAAGAACTCTCTGAATTAATTTACTAAAGCTGCAATATGTAACTTTTTGGGCAACTGACCAAATTCCCATAGAAACGTGAGTTATAGATCTGTCATTCTCATTAAAAGCAAGTCGAAGAAGCGGTAGATATGTTCTATGTGTGATATTTCTATGTTTCCGGTTCTTAAGATTAGTTTTTGAATATTTAACTTTCTGTTTTGTACACCAGCTTCAAACAGCTGAAAACAAAATATTTTTGCTTATGGAAAACATATTTCACAGCGGTCTGACAAGGTAAAAATCTGTCGTTCTGCCGGAGCAAAGCAGTTAACCCACTGTTCCACGGGCGCCGAAGATGTGGATGTCGATTAAGGTAGCTCCCCGCACCTCTCTGATTCAGAGGGGTTAGGTTAAATTTGGGTCCATTTGTGGTTTCAGGAGCAGACTTTTATGTTGGCAAAACTGTATGTTGTGGTTCTGTGATTTAGGAAAGGTTCATGAAGTAGAATCATATTCAGCCTAAAATCAACTTTATGGTTTCACTGGATGTGAATAGATTGATAGCGATATGGCTTAATCTCTTGGTGAAGGATTGTGCCAATGAATGCCAGTGCCAATTAATTATATTTGTGTGGACAGGTATGTTTGAGATCTCTTTATATTTTCTGGTCTTGTCAAAGATACACATAAATTCCAATTTGTTTGTCCAGAACAACAACACAACTTGCTGAGCATAGCTTACCCTTTCTGCCAAGCTTAATTTGTTAGCTCTTTATCTGCAAAACATATCCTAAAGAACACTAGTATTGATCAAATATCATCAACAAATATATTTTTTATTTGTCAACTAATATTTTAACAATTTGTAAGTGATATTTACAGGATCTACAATTGACCTACAGTTAAGATAGAGTTTAGAGATAAACCTTTTCTTTAATGATTTTTTAAAATATTTTGGCCAAGAATAGATATGTTTGTAAAATGTGTTTGTTTTCTTCAAAATGTGAAGCCTTGGTTACATTCGTTTTCTAACCCTATCATGCATTCATAATTTGCAAAGGGGACATCAAATCTAGTCTCGTCCATCAGCCGGAACGCTCTCTGTGAAACTATTCACTGTTATATACGGTAGTAATTATTCTGGGGACAAGGTTGCATTATATTCAATAGAATTACCCACATATTACAATTAAAATACTTAACATGGTCAACAAAACACAAACAAATGAATTCAATAATATGCTAAAGGACTTCAGGTGACTGTCTTCTTTGGTTGTGAAAAAGGTAAATGTCTTTGAACAGGTAGAATATAACATAATATACGATTGACATCAATACACCACAAAAAATTAAGGCAGTGATATACATGCACATCTAGCTAAATGTCTGCAGATTTTGTAGATTAAAATACAGGACCTACTGTATGATTGTAAGATGTCTGTTAAAAGTCTTGCTGTTAAAAGGTTTGAACGTCAGATTTCTCATTTTTTTTTAAATCGATCAGTTCCCTTGTTGCATTTATCCTTATTTATTCATGGTCACATGTAGGGACTGATGGTTCAGTGAATTATTGCAGGTCATAAAGCGAGTAAGTAAGGATAGGACAATAATTCAAGAATCTAACCATGTATGCCCAAAAGCTAACGCTAGGTTCCTCAGTATTTAATTCGGAATACAATTATCCTGCTTTGTTTGAGGAATGTGTTGGTTTTCCACATTTAAAAAAAAATGTATTTGTGATGAGTAAAAGTCACGATCACCCACATACTGCTTTATTTTATTATGCAAAAGGTGCAGTAGTGCTGCTAATATGATGTGCAAACATTCTGATGTGAGTGGCCTTCACAGACAGAAATATCACGTCCTGTCTTATACAAACTCCTCCCTCATGAGAGTTTAGACAAGTGGCGGTCGGTGACGTTTAAGATGAGGGAGGATGATTTAAAAAATGTATGAGCATGGCCTTATTTCTATTACAGCATATTGGATGACTGTCATTCATATTCCATTCACCCAGCTCAATGTAACATCGATAGGTTTAGACTACTACATGATACTCAAATTTCCCTTTACCCATCATGAGGTTGCTACAACCTAGCCTATGAATGAAAGTTTACAACGTAGGTGCACGCACACAGGTCGAGAAAAATATTTGAGGTGACAGACAGTGACACAAGGACATTCACTACTGCCTTGCACATTCTTGCCTGCATCTAGCCGATCTAGGGTGTAATCATCCAACAGTTGCAAACGAGAGTTTCTATTGGACAAATTCAGGTATGTTTATCCCCATTTCGTTCCGTTTGCTTCTGTTTTTTCAACAGAATCGGTGGAAAGAATACAACCCTGATTACATCCAAACTTTCACTTTCAAACAGCTCGTTGTATTCCTTCTCGCATCTATGCGCTATCCTCCTCTCACCTTTTCCCTTCGCTTGTGGACTTCATTGCACAACACATCAGCTGTCTGTGACCAGATGAAAAAAGCGTTCCAAAACAACCCTTCATTTCATAACCGCTACACACAACCTACATCGTTGTCACCAAATTAGCTAAAGTAACATCATAGTCAACGTAGCTAATAATACTAATGCGTTTATGAGGTACAGTGTACAGTCAGTAAGCAGTTACACCGGCGGGCCCCAGGGGCAATAAATGAGTAAATGAGTAGGATAAACTAGCTAGCTGCCTTTGCTAGCTAAGTAAGTGAAAGTTATTTTTTTTATAGCTAGCTAGCTGTCTCTCTCTCTCACTAGCTACAGACACTTTTATCTACGAAGAGAGTTCTCATCCGTAATAATCACAGCTGTCTACAAGCCAACACCACTCTCGCACTCAAACTGTGTGGGACCATAAACAAACAAGAAACCGCCCACCCAGATGCAGCATTTCTGGTGGGAGTATACTTTTGTATTTGTATTAATTAAGGATCCCTATTAGCTGCTGCCATTCTACCCACAGAAAGGCATATAAAGGCCCTTCCTCATCCTCTCTTCATCAAATCTGACCATGACTCCATTCTCCTGCTTCCTGTTTACGAACAAAACCTCAAACAGGAAGTACCAGTGATGCTTTTAAAATGGAAGTGGTCAGATGAAGCAGACGCGAAGCTACAAGACTGTTTTGCTTGTACAGACTGGGATATTTACGGGATTCAGCCGATAGCATTGAGGAGTTTACCACAACAGTCACGGGCTTCATCAATAAGTGCCTAAACGATGTCGTCCCCACAGTGACTATAAAAACGTATCCAAACCAAAAACCATGAATTACAGGCAACATCTGTGCTGGCCTAAACGCTAGAGCTACTACTTACAAAGAACAGGACATGAACATGGACACATACAAGAAAGCCTGCTATGACCTCTGACGAGACTTCAAACATGCAAAAGGACAATACAGGCTCCGACGCTTGTCATATGTGGCAGGGCTTGCAGATGATAACGGATTACAAAAGGAAACCCAGCCATGAGTTGCCCAGCGATGCAAAACTCCCAGACGAGCTAAATGCCTTTTATACTCGCTTCGAGGAATATAACACTGTGCCTTGGTTGAAAGCCCCTGTTTTTCTGTATGACTGTGTAATCTCTCTCTCCATGGCCGATGTGAGCAAAACCTTTAAACAGGTTAACAATCACAAGGCAGCCGAACCAGATGGAATACAAGGGCGCGTTCTGAAAGCATGCACAAACCAGCTGGCAAGTGTCTTCACAAACATTTTCAATCTCTCCTTGTCGCAGTCTGTCATCCCAACATATTTCAAGCAGACCACCATTGTCCCTGTCCCCAAGAGCTCCAAGGTAACCTGCCTAAATGACTATCGTCCTGAAGCACTCTGTAATTATGAAGTACTTTGAAAGGCTGTTCATGACACACATCAACAGCATCATCCCAGACACCCTAGACCCACTTCAATTCGCATACCGCCCCAACAGATCCATAGATGATGCAATTTAAATTGCACTTCACACTGCCCTCTCCCACCTGGACAATAGGGGAAATAACTTGAGAATACTGTTCATAGACTACAGCTCAGCGTTCAACACCACATTCTCAGAATGTTATTTAATTACCTTTAAATAACCTATAATTTCCCTTCTCAAAGCATTACTGAAACTTTTCAGGTAAACATTCAAGGATCTCAAGTGAAATGTTCACAGTACCTGCAACCTATAAACAAATTTGCCAGAACAGTCCAGAATGTTATCTTTTGTTCTCAGAATGTTTAAAAAACATTCAATTTGACCGTTCAAGAAACTTGAGTGCTATGTTCCCACAACAAACTGAAACCAAAAACACACGTTCCCACAAGTTCCAAGGAACCATATGTGCTAGCAGGGAAGCTAGGAATAAACTCGTCATACCTGGTACGCTTGAGCACAATAAATGTATAGCCAGAGACCGGGTGGATCTTCAATTGGAGATAATAAAATCTTGCCTGTGTGCCTTCCAACCTGCTGTTCGATTCTCATCGCACAGGGCCTGCATTATCCATTGGAGCTTGATGATCTATCTATCACACTACAATTACCAAGCACCGGAAACCTGCAGGCTCTCATGGCCATTCAGGCATATAGGCTATGCCTATGATGACTGCTCATTTAGCTCAATACCAAGGGCTAGAGCAGGTATACAATAATCAAATCATTACTGTGTACAGTACAACCAAATATTGACTTTAGTCTACAGCCCTGGAGCATCATTATGTAACAGCGAATTGATGGATCTCCTGAGAAGGAATTATATGGTCTGGTAATGCATCGCTCAAAGCGTCAGTTGAGGACTTTCATTTTCTTGTTGTGCAATTATACCCTTTCATTTATTTCACTGTAACATACCCCTTGGTATTTCACCAATTTCATGATATGGTGATAGGTGAGAAACATAACTAAACAACCTAATGATACTGTGATACATTTATATAAAAAAAAAGGTGTTATCTAGAATCTGAAAGGGTTCTTCAGCTGTCCCCGTAGGAGAACCCGTTGAAGAACCCGTTTTTGTTCCAGGAAGAACCCTCAGAGGGTTCTCCAAGGAACCCAACAGGGTTCTACCTGGAACCAAAAAGGGTTCGACCTGGAACCAAAAAGGGTTATCATATGGGAACAGCCGAAGAACCCTTTTGGAACCCACTTTTTCTAAGATTTCCATGTCTGTGGGGCACAGTATCATGTTCAATAACTCCAGGGTACACTTAATCTGGAAGGTTTGGTCCCCTATAGTGGCTTCAAAGGTGTTAATTAGGCCACCTGCTCATAGAGGACTGCACTTGTATTGTTTGATAGTTTCTTTCTTTAAATATGCATATTGTATTATGTACAGTATGTTGTTTGCAGGGCTCACTTGTAAAAGAGACCTGGGTCTCATGTGACTCCCTGTATAAGCAAACCCGGCACCAGGATATAGTGACCAAGGGAGCAGTTGAAATCGGTGAGGGGGCACAATTTTGGGAGGTTCTTACATTGGAATTATATTTAATTGTGCTTATTTATTTTATTTAACTAGGCAAATCAGTTAAGAACAAATTCTTATTTACAATGACGGCCTACCCCGGCCAAACCACAATAAACATCAAGTTCAATGCTGAGACTCTGAGACCATTGAGTGCCTTAGAAGTAACAGGTTGGTGCAAAATCTGTAACCCATCTCAGCTGCACTGTATCAGCACAATGGACAGCACCCTACACAGCAAAGCAAGGACTATTTTTCAATGAATATAAGATACAAGATAGATAGGGTAATTAACTTAGAACCAAAGGATTTGCTAGGCAGGCATTAAGCATTTTAAATGCACTGCACTGTGGAAATTAAAACAAGTTGTATTCGCCTGCATTCACATAGGCTGTTGGTAATATCAATAGCATGCTTCCAGCTAGAATAGCCGCCTTGGGTGAAGGCCTAGTCTGCGCTAGCTTTGGACCCACTAGCACAGACTTGAAATCATTGGCCACTTTAATAAATGGAACACTAGTCACTTTAATAATGACACTTTCATAATGTTTACATATCTTGCATTACTCATCTCATATGTATGTATTCTATTCAATCTATTACATTTTAGCCAAAACCGCTCTGACATTTCTCATCCATATTTCATTCCTTTACTTAGATGTGTGTGTATTAGGTATTTGTTGTGGAATTGTTAGATATTACTTGTTAGATATTGCTGCACTGTTTGAACTAAAAGCACAAGCATTTCGCTACATTCGCAATAACATCTGCTAACCATGTGTATATAACCAATAACATTTGATTTTATAACTTTCGACATGGGAACAAAAATGCCGCATCTGCTGTAACCGAGTATTTCAGCCACTTTCTTCCTATGAACC
This sequence comes from Salvelinus alpinus, assembly GCF_045679555.1. NCBI lineage: Eukaryota > Metazoa > Chordata > Actinopteri > Salmoniformes > Salmonidae > Salvelinus > Salvelinus alpinus. The sequence goes on from NC_092113.1 coordinate 17,967,403, forward strand.
AGTTGCTATTAAATCAACGTTTTTGGACAGAAAACCTGCGGCTAGGGTAGGATTCTAAGGTAACCTGGGTTGGCTTATCTGTTCTAAAATCCTCGGGAACAGGAGGAGGTGGAGGGCGCTCTGGAGCCATTATCCTGACGGCACTTGTGGAAGTGGGGGTGGGCTCTTCAAACGGAGCTGGTTGGAGATCGGCAACATCATCGCTGCTGGGCTTGGCGGCGGCTACGGTTGATGTCTATCGTGGCAAATCAGCTAGTTAGAGCTAAATAGGCTAATAACATTTACGCCTTTTACAGCTAGTTGGAAGCTAAATCAACTCTGTATTGGTGGGGCGTGAAACAGAGTTGTGAGAAGCAGCTTTAACTGTAAACTTGACCCCGTCCTCATAAATCAAGAGCAAATATTACAGGCGGAGGCGTATCTTGTTATTCATGTAACCTACCACAGATGAGCAGTGCTTTTAATGGAAACCCATAGGAGTCAAACCTAACCGCCCAGTGGCAGTCTATAGCCCCTTACACACACACACTCCACTGCGCGCTATGTCCATTGAGCTGATACAGTGCAGCGGAGATACAGATTTCGCACCAACCTGTCACTCAATCATTTGAACTTTTTTGCTATTTTTACGTAGGGACATAAAACTAAAATTCAAATGGCACAAGTTCCAACCGAGAGGGCTAAGCCCCCCCCTCGTGGAACCCGGCTCGTGTATAAGGGAGGATAGTAGACATGGGTGAATTTACATGTATCCACCACCAAAGACTGAGGCAATTAGACATGAGAATATAAATTACCCTGAGAATGTAGGTGAATAAAAACCCAATCAAAAACCTTCTTAAACGGCATTGTACGGATACATACATTAATCCACAAATACGAAATTGATTATAAATGTATAGGCTATATCTTAAATGACTGTGTTTTCATTAAGTTTATTATATATCTTGACTTCCAGTAAAAACTGAAAAAAATGGATACGGAAAGCATAAATTGACTTTACTTTCCCAGTGTATACAAAACACTTTTTGTGAAAAAATTTTGTTCCCAAAACCTCCCAAGGATTGATTTCAATGTTCTGTTTGTTCTCAAAACCTCCCAGGGATTGATTTCAATCAATGTCTCTAGGACAGACATTACTGCACAAAGCAATTTGATGTCAGTGGAGAAGATGTCCACTCCACACCTTATGCCCCTGAGATTAAAAGAGCATGCACTGGATGAACATCAAAGCTGGTGCCTGCAACCAAGGCATTTCTATTGGTTTTTTCTTTTGATCTGAAGGAAAGGGATGCAAAGTGCTCCAACCTAACTGTGTAATTCAAATTGAAACGTGACTCCATGTTTTCCTGTATTTAAAAAATAACAAAGTAATAGCTTTAGTCACGACTCCTCTTAAAAAATGAAACAACATCAAAGAGACGGCTAAAAGAGTTTAATCATTCCTTTGCAAGTAGAGCATATATACTGAACAAAAATCTAAACGCGACATTGCCCCATGTTTCATGAGCTGAAATAAATATCCCAGAAATATCCCATACGCATAAAAAGCTTATTTCTCTCAAATGTTGTGCACAAATTTGTTTACATCCCTGTTAGTGAGCATTTTTCCTCTGCCAAGATAATCCATCCATCTGACAGGTGTGGCATATCAAGAAGCTGATTAAACAGCATGATAATTACACATGTGCACCTTGTGCTGGGGACAATAAAAGGCCACTCTAAAATGTGCAGTTTTGTAACACAACACAATGCCACAGATGTCTCACGTTTTGAGGGAGCGTGCAATTGGCATGCTGACTGCAGGAATGTCCACCAGACCTGTTGCCAGAGAGTTTAATGTTCATTTCTCTACCATAAGCTGCCTCCAACATCGTTTTAGAGAATTTGGCAGTACGTCCAAGCGGCCTCACAACCGCAGACCATGTGTAACCACGCCAGCCCAGAACCTCCACATCCGGCTGCTTCACTTGCGGGATTGTCTGAGACTAGCCACCCTGACAGCTGATGAATGTGTGGGTTTGCACAACCGAAGAATTTCTGCACAAACTGTCAGAAACCGTCTCAGGGAAGCTCATTTGCTTGCTTGTCATCCTCATCAGTGTCTTGAACCAACTGTAGTCCGCCGTCATAACTGACTTCAGTGAGCAAATGCTCACATTCGATGGCCACTGGCACACTGGAGAAGTGTGCTCTTCACAGACGAATCCCGGTTTCAACTGAATGGGGCAGATGGCAGACAGCATGTATCGCGTCGTGTGGGCGAGCGGTTTGCTGATGTCAACGTTGTGAACAGAGTGACCCATGGTGGCAGTGGGGGTTATTGTATGGGAAGACATAAGGTACGGACAACGACACAATTGCATTTTATCAATAGCAAATTCAATGCACAGAGATACCGTGACGAAATCCTGAGGCCCATTGTCGTGCCATTCATCACCTCGTGTTTCAGCATGATAATGCACAGACCCATGTCGCAAGGATCTGTACACAATTCCTGGAAGCTGAAAATCTTCCAGTTCTTCCATGGCCTGCATACTCACCTGACATGTCACCCATTGAGAATGTTTGGGATGCTCTGGATCAACGTGTAAACAGCATGTTCCAGTTCCCAACAATATCCACCCACTTCTCACAGCCATTGAAGAGGAGTGGGACAACATTTAACAGGCCACAATCAACAGCCTGATCAACTCTATGCGAAGGAGATGTGTCACGCTGCATGAGGCAAATGGTGGTCACACCAGATACTGACTGGCTTTCAGATCCACACCCCAACCTTATTTTTTTGAGGTATCTGTGACCAGCAGATGAATATCTGTATTCCCAGTCATGTGGAATCCATATATTACTGCCAAATGTATTTATTTCAATTGACTGATTTCCTTATATACACTACCGTTCAAAAGTTTGGGGTCACTTAGAAATGTCCTTATTTTCTTTCAAATTGCAAATTTTTTGTCCATTAAAATAACATCGAATTGATCAGAAATACAGTGTAGACATTGTTAATGTTGAAAATGACTATTGTAGCTGGAAACGGCAGATTTTTTATGGAATATCTACATAGGCGTACAGAGGCCCATTATCAGCAACCATCACTCCTGTGTTCCAATGGCACATTGTGTTTGCTCATCCAAGTTTATAATTTTAAAAGGCTAATTGATCATTAGAAAACCCTTTTGCAATTGCCAAGAAACTGAAGATCTCGTACAACCGTTGTGTACTACTCAGCACGAACTGGCTCTAACCAGAATAGAAAGAGGAGTGGGAGGCCCCGGTGCACAACTGAGCAAGAAGACAAGTACATTAGATTGTCTAGTTTGAGAAACAGACGCCTCACAAGTCCTCAACTGGCAGCTTCATTAAATAGTACCCGCAAAACACCAGTCTCAACGTCAACAGTGAAGAGGCGACTCTGGGATGCTGGCCTTGTAGGCAGAGTTCCTCTGTCCAGTGTCTGTGTTCTTTTGCCCATCTAAGTCTTTTCTTTTTATTGGCCAGTCTGAGATATGGCTCTTTCTTTGCAACTCTGCCTAGAAGGCCAGCATCCTTTGATGAGGCTTTTTCGCCTTGTTACAGACAGCTGATGTGTTGTGCACAGAAGTCCACAAGCGTAGGGAAAAGATGAGATGAGGAGAGCGCGTAGGTAGTTGCGACAAGGAATTATATATACACAACGAGCAAAGTGATCATGCTATTTTATAAAATATATTTTATTTAACTAGGCAAGTCAGTTAAGAACAAATTCTTATTTACAATGACAGCCTACCAGGGAACAGTGGATTAACTGCCTAGCTTAGGGGGTAGAACGACAGATTTTTACCTTGTCAGCTTGGGGATTTGATCCAGCAACCCTTCGGTTACTAGTCCAACGCTCTAACCACTAGACTACCTGCCGCCCCAAAATGGGTTCTATGAAAGTGAACTGTGTTTACGTTTGATCAGGAGTGTATTCATTCTTCCGATTCTGTTGAAAAACGTTTCTTAAACGGAAGCAAACGGAATGAAATGGGGATAAGCATACCTGAATTTGTACAATAGACATTCTCATTTGCAACTTTTGGACTAATGATTACACCCTAGATCAGCTAGATGCAGGCAATAGTGTGCAATGCGGTATTGAATGTGTTACTGTCTGTCACCTCGATTCCTCAAAATTCTCTCGACCTGTGCAGCTGGATTTTAAACTTGCATTCATAGGCTAGGTTGTAGCAACCTCATGATGGGTCCAGGGAAAATTTGAGTATCATGTAGTAGTCTAAACCTATCGATGTTACATTGAGCTGGGTGAATGGAATATGAATGACAGTCATCCAATAATCTGTAATAGAAATAAAGCCACGCTCATAAAAAAATAATTGTCCTCCCTCATCTTAAACGGCTCCGACCGCCACTGGTCTGTATGTGTGTTTGTTGGTGCTTTCAAAACAAATGGAACATGGTCAAATCATCTCGTCGGTGATCTTCAGGTCGGAAAGTCGGAGCTCTAGAAAGAGGCCTGAGTTCCGGACTTGGAATTCTGAGAGTTCCCAGTTGTCTTGTACGCACTAAAGTCGGATATTTCCAAGTTCCTAGTTCCTAGTTGTTTTGAATGCAACAGTGTCCTCAACTTGCAGCGAGCAGCCAAGTTTGCTGTCACCAAGCTATGCACATTGATAGCTTGATGGCAAAAGTCCTGACCCTGTGATTTATCATAGTAGCAGGCAGCAGCAATCTAAATGATCAGAACGAAAACATGCGAGGAAAATTGATTGGGGGAAATGATGAAGCGAGTGGATGGTGAAAATTAGCTTCACTCTATCCAAACAGAGCAGCAGGATCAACGTCCAGCCCACCCTTCTCTTTACAGACTTTACAGCAAACTAGCCAGTTTAGTTAGTTAGAGCATGTACACTGAACAAAAATAAATGCAACATGTAACAATTTCAAAGATTGTATTGAGTTACAGTTCACATAAGTAAATCTGTCAATTCAAATATATTCATTAGGCCCTAATCTATGGATTCCACATGACTGGGAATACAGATATGCATCTGTTGGTCACAAATACCTTAAAAAAAGGTTGGGGCGTGGATCAGAAACCAGTCAGTGTCTGTTGCGACCGCCATTTGCCTCATACAGAGTGACAGATCTCCTTTGAATAGAGTTGATCAGGCTGTTAATTGTTTTCTATGGAATGTTGCTGGAGTTGCGGGATATTGGCGGGAACTAGAACGTGCTGTTGTACACGTTGATGCCGAGTATTCCGAACATGCTCAATTGGTGACATGTCTGGGTAGTATGCAGGCCATGGAAGAACGGGGAGATTTTCAGCTTCCAGGAATTGTGTACAGATCCTTGCTACATGGGGCAATGCATTATAATGCTGAAACAAGAGTTGATGGCGGTGGATGAATGGCATGACAATGAGCCTCAGGATCTCGTCACAGTATCACTGTGCATTCAAATTGCCATTGATAAAATGCAATTGTGTTCGTTGGCCATAGCTTAAGGCTGCCCATAACATAACCCCACCGCCACCATGGGGCACTCTGTTCACAACGTTGACATCAGCAAACCGCTCACCCACACAACGCCACACACGTTGTCTGCAATTGGCCCGGTACAGTTGAAACCGGGATTAATCTGTGAAGAGCACACTTCTCCAGCATGCCAGTGACCATCGAAGGTGAGCATTTACCCACTGAAGTCATTTACAACGCCAAACTGCAATCAGGTCAAGACCCTGGTGAGGACGAGGAGCACACAGATGAGCTTCCCTGAGACGGTTTCTGGCAGTTTTTGCAGAAATTCTTCAGTTGAGCAAACCCACACATTCATCAGCTGTCCGGGTGGCTGGTCTGAGACGATCCCGCAAGTGAAGAACCCGGATGTGGACGTCTTGGGTTGGCGTGGTTACACAAGGTCTGCGGTTGTGGGGCCGGTTGGACGTACTGAAAAAATTCTCTAAAACGACGTTGGAGGCTACTTATGGTAGAGAAATTAACATTCAATTATCTGGAAACAGCTCTGGTGGACATTCCTGCAGTCAGCATGCCAATTGCACGCTCCCTCAAAACTTGAGACATTTGTAGCATTGGGTTGTGTGACAATACTTCACATGTTATAGTGTTCTTTTATTGTCCCCAGCACAAGTTGCACCTGATCATGCTGTTTAATCAGCTTCTTGATATGCCACACCTGTCAGATGGATGGATTATCTGGGAAAAGGAGAAATGCTCACTAGCAGGTTATGTAAACAGATTTGTGAACATAATTTGAGAGAAATAAGCTTTGAAAAAATCATGGGATCTTTCATTTCAGCTCATGAAACATGGAACCAATGCTTTACATGTTGCGTTTATATTTTGATCAGTATAGAATAGGCGTTTGGCAGTATACCATATATACTGTATACCAGGGTAGTTAGAAAAAGTCACAGGATGGTTTTTAATACCGTCAATACCGTTGAAACTATTTACTTTAAGTTCTTTTTATAAAATGTAATATTTGTAGTTACTTTTTAAGTAAATACCTGCAGTCAACTTGTGCAATATGTTAGGAGATAAAGAATATTGTGTTCTTCATTTCACCTGTCATATTATTATGAAGCTTATGGTAGTCCCTCGTGTAACTTTACGTCCGTCCCCTCGCCCATACCCGGGCGCGAACCAGGGACCCTCTGCACACATCAACGAACCATCGTTACCCATCGCTCCACAAAGGCCGCAGCCCTTGCAGAGCAAGGGGAACTACTACTTCAAAGTCTCAGAGAAAGTGACGTCACCGATTGAAAGGCTATTAGCGCGCACCACCGCTAACTAGCTAGCCATTTCACATCCGTTACACTCACCCCCCTTTCAACCTCCTCCTTTTCCACAGCAACCAGTGATCCAGGTCAACAGCATCAATGTAACAGTTTAACTTTACGTCCGTCCCCTCGCCCATACCCGGGCTCAAACCAGGGACCCTCTGCACACATCAACAACTGACACCGACGAAACATTGTTACCCATCGCTCCACAAAGGCCGCAGCCCTTGCAGAGCAAGGGGAACTACTACTTCAAGGTCTCAGAGAAAGTGACGTCACCGATTGAAAGGCTATTAGCGCGCACCACCGCTAACTAGCTAGCCATTTCACATCCGTTACACTCGTCACTGAATGTTTGCCAAATCAAATCAAACTTTATTTGTCACATGCGCCGAATACAACAAGTGTAAACCTTACCATGAAATGCTTACTTACAAGCCCTTAACCAACAATGCAGTTCAAGAAGAGTTAAGAGAATATTTACCAATTAAACAAAAGTAAAAAATAATACAAAGTAATACAATAACATAACAATGACGAGGCTGTATACAGGGGGTACCGGTACCGAGTCAGTGTGCGAGGGTACAGGTTAGTTGAGGTAATTTGTACATGTAGGTAGGGGTGAAGTGACTCTGCATAGATAATGCCAGCTAGATATCTTATAACTATTAAGTTAACTGTCTAAAATGTGCTAAATGCTCTGCAGTCGTGCATTTGGTTTGCTAATTTAGTATCTAGTTAGCTATCTAGCTAAGTGGTCATCTTCTTCCAAAATCAAGCATTCACTCGGTAACAGCAGAGAATCCCCTCCTGGATCAAGAACCTTGATGGCTAATATTTGTTTTGTGCGTGCAGCAAACTGTGAGTAGTATTTTTAAGATACTTATATACTTATATAGTTTAAGTCAGAAACTGTACAAAATGTTTGCGGTGCGCTCATTAGCATTTAGTTAACATTCTCTATAGGATTGTACATCTACTTGTTAGCATTGCTAACCTTCGGATTACATAGTATCAGTGGGGTTTGAAAACAATGCCCCTTGTGTTCAATGCTGATATTACTGAATATCCCGGTAAGGTCAGGATGAAGGTATGACGATCTGGATACCGCCCAAGCCTAGTATAGAACCTCGCACATGATTGACTGACTGACTGACATTAGAAAAATGTATGCAGGCACCCGAAAAAGTACTTTTTTTCTAATCACGGATAATTACAAAAAATGTCTAGAGTCTGCACACGTCTGGGGTATAGAGTGACCTGGTCCGTAAGGTGCAGCGTTCCCAGCTGGATGTTTGTCCCAGACTCTGCCCATTCCCCGGTCCTGGAATGGGCACCTTCCTTGAGACTGACCTGCCATCCAGGCTCCCGTTGGACCCTGGCTTTCATCCGACAACGCTTTTGGTGGCATTCCATGGTTCCTGATGTCTCCACATTCGTCACTGCCTGCACTGTGTGTGCACAAAATAAGACTCAGCGGAAAGCTCCGGCTGGCCTTCTTCAACCACTCCCTGTTCCTCACCACCCCTAGTCCCATATATCCCTGGACTTTGTTACTGGTCTTCCTCCGTCAGATGGCAACACCAAGATCCTGACGGTGGTGGATAGGCTTTCTAAAGCTGCCCATTTTATTCCCCTCCCCAAGTTACCCTCAGCCAAGGAGACGGCTCAGCTCATGGTGCAGCACGTATTCCGGATCCATGGACCTCCGGTCGATCGTTCTCGTCCCGGTTCTGGAAGGCGTTCTGCACCCTCATTGGGTCATCTGCCAGACTGTCCTCTGGTTTTCACCCCAAACTAACCGCCAGTCGGAGCGAGCCAATCAGGACCTGGAGCCGGCTCATTGTTGCCTCGTCTCCGCCAACCCCACCACCTGGAGCCAGCAACTCGTGTGGGTGGAGTATGCTCGCATACCCTCTGCCCACCACCTCATAAGATTGCCTGCTGCAGTTGTTCGAGAGATGTACAGTTTGCAGCCGAACATGAAGCATAGAGAAGACCAGCAAGGGGGCCCTAATCAGCATTATGCAGACATGCATAATGCAGACATGCACCCTACGACTGTGTGGGTGAACATCATTAAGTTTGCTGACGACACAACAGTGGTAGGCCTGATCACGACAATGATGAGACGGCCTATAGGGAGGAGGTCAGAGACCTGGCCGTGTGGTGCTAGGACAACAACCTCTCTCTCAATGTGAGCAAGACAAAGGAGCTGATCGTGGACTATAGGAAAAGGAGGTCCGAACAGGCCCCCATTAACATCGACGGGACTGAAGTGGAGCGGGTCGAGAGTTTCAAGTTCCTTGGTTTCCACATCACCAACAACTATCATGTTCCAAACACACCAAGACAGTTGTGAAGAGGGCACGACAACACCTTTTCCATCTCTGGAGACTGAAAAGATTTGGCATGGTTCCCCAGATCCTCAAAGAGTTCCACAGCTGCACCATCGAGAGCATCCTGACCGGTTGCATCACCGCCTGGTGTGGCAACTGCTAGGCATCTGACCGTAAGGCTCTACAGAAGGTAATGTGTACGGCCCAGTACATCACTGGGGCCAAGCTTCCTGACATCCAGGACCTATATACTAGGTGGTGTCAGAGAAAAGCCCAGAAAATTGTCAAAGACTCCAGTCACCCAAGTCAGAGACTGTTCTCTCTGCTAACGCACAGCAAATCTAGGACCAAAAGGCTCCGTATCAGCTTCTACCTCCAAGCCATAAGACTGCTGAACAACTAAACTAATCAAATGGCCACCCGGAATATTACATTGACCAACCTCCCCCCTCCCCCCCTTTGTTTTTATGTTGCTGCTACTCACTGTTTATTATCTATACATAGTCACTTTACAAATTACCTTGACTAACCTGTAACCCTGCACATTGACTCAGTACCGGTACCCTCAGTATATATATATGTTATAGTTATGTATATTTATTGTGTTACTATTTGATTGGTTAGATTTTTTTTAACTTTAGTTTATTTAGGAAATATTTTCTTAACTCGATTCTTGAACTGCATTGTTGGTTAAGAGCTTGTAAGTAAGCATTTCACGGTAAGGTCTACATCTGTTGTATTCGGTGCATGTGACAAATAATATTTGATTTGATTCTTTCTTTTCTAAAGTACTTGAGCGCGCTATCTCTGACCAACCCTGTGTCACAGAGGCTCTGCTCTGCCAAAGCTGACTTGCTCTCCTCTATTCTCATCCTCTTAGATCTATCCACTGCCTTCCACACCATGAACCATCAGATCCTCCTCTTCACCCTCTCAGGGTTGGGCATCTCAGGATCTGCACACTCCTGGATTGCATCCTATCTGGCAGGTCGCTCCTACCAGGTGGCGTGGAGAGGATCTGTGTCTGCATCTCACTACTGGTGTCCCCCAGGCCTTGGTTCTAGGCCCTCTCCTCTTTTCTCTTTACACCAAGTCACTCGGCTCTGTCATATCTTCACATAGTCTCTCCTATCATTGCTATGCGGATGACACTCAGCTATTCTTCTCTTTCCCCCCTTCTGACAACCAAGTGTCTACACGCATATCTACGTGCCTGACAAACATCTCAGCTTGGATGTCGGCCTACCACCTCAAGCTCAACTTCGACAAGACGGAGCTGTTCTTCCTCCTGGGAAAGTGCCTGTTCCAAGACCTCTCCATCACAGTTGACCACTCCACAGTGCCCCCCTCCCAGTGTGCAAAGAACTTTGGCGTGATCCTGGACAACACAGTGTCATTCTCTGCAAACATCAAAGCAGTAACTCGTGCCTGCAGGTTTATGCTCTACAACATCCGTAGAGTACAACCTTTACTCACACAGGAAGCGGAGCAGGTCATAATCCAGGCACTTGTCATCTCCCATCTAGACGACTGCAACTCTCTGTTGGCTGGGCTCTCCGCTTGTGCCATCAAACCCCTGCAACTTATCCAGAATGCTACAGCCCGGGCTGATGATTAACCTTCCTAAGTTCTCCCATGTCAGCCCGCTCCTCTGCACACTCCACTGGCTTCCAGTCGAAGTTTGTATCATTTTCAAGACCCTGGTGTTTGCCTACGGAGCAGCAAAGGGAACTACACCTCCTTACCTTCAGGCTATGCTCAAACCCTACATTCCAACCAGCGCACTCCATTCATCCACCTCTGGTCTCTAAAAAAACACTTATCTTTTGCCACGAGCACCGACTTTGCTGATAAATACTTTGTTGAGAGAAAATGCAGTTGATACGATTGTGATGTGTTGTTGTCTTACCTAGCTATCTTAAGATAAATGCACTAATTGCAAGTCGCTCTGGATAAGAGTGACTAAAATATAAATGTAATGCCTTTGCTGTGTTAGGCATATGGTAGGCATGTTGGCAAGTATCCAGCCAGCAACCTTCCACTGTCAGAAGCAACAGCTTTCACAGGCTCATAATTTGTACAAATACAGAAGGTAATCCACTTCATTACTTTGATACATTTGATAACCCAATTGTGAAACATAATTTATGTAAACTGACATGATTCCTTTTTTTTCCTTCCACTTCTTAGATGCATATAATATCCAGGGCATGACCTAGCCTGGTGGAAACAGCCTGATTGCTGTGTTCACCATTGTATTTCACATCACATTTTATGATATCTGAAGTGAAATAGAAAGGTGAAGCAGAGATCAGGTTGGTTCCACCAGGCTAATCATAACAACCATTGATAATGTAATCAGAGCTGTGTGTGTGTGTGTGTGTGTGTGTGTGTGTGTGTGTGTGTGTGTGTGTGTGTGTGCGTGCGTGCGTGCGTGCGTGCGTGCGTGCGTGCGTGCGTGCGTGCGAGCGAGCGAGCGAGCGAGCGAGCGAGAGAGAGAGAGAGAGAGAGAGAGAGAGAGAGACCGACCAGTTTATTTGATACGGAGCCAGGAGCTGAATTACGTTGCTATGCCCATCAATGGGGCTCTTGCAAAGACCTCACCTCAAGCCTTACCTCTTGCCTACTCACCAAAGGTCATTGATGGGGAGAACAGAATTCGGTAGGTTTAGTCTGACTTGTTCAAACTTACACAAAGTATGTGTTTGTGTGTCAGATATCACCTATTCTTAACTGCCATTGGTAATAGAACAGTGACTGTGTGTATGTGTATGTGTTCACAGACACATGAGATGTAGAGAGATCTAGCACTTAACACACCCACAATGAGGTGTTTACTAATAATACAGTACAGCACACATGTCCAGTAATAGCAACATCCTTTTCATTCCATGTGACACGAATGCCTCAACTCTGCCTATTTCTACAGATGGACTGGAGATGATTTTGCCAGACAGCAGCCTATCATTTGATGGGGAGACCATAATTAGGTACGTTTTATCTGACCTGTTCAAACTTCAACATAGTACCTTTTTGTGTGTCAGATGTTACCTATCCTGCCGGTCATTGGTAATAGAACAGTGACGTATGTGTGTATATGTTTACAGAAACATGTATGAAACTTGCAAGATGATGTGAAGAAGTCCAGACTGACAGATGGGCTTGATACTGATGTATTTGGAGAGAGATCTGGCACTCTGCAATAACATGTTACTAGACACAACTTTTATTGTATTTTTTTATTATTGAATCAGAAGGTGTGACCACTCTGACATGTTTCCCAAGGTGGCCCCATTACCACCAGACAAAATGCAGATAGGCACAGTATTTGTATCGGCTGGGAATGACAATGAAAGATGAAAGGTGCACATTGTTATATTAGCAGAACACTGCGTCTATGTTATTATGTAAAGGGTGTTTATTCTACATTGACCTGTTCCTACATTTGAAAGTGATCAAAACACTTAGTTTAGAATATCTACATAAATTCAGCAATTGCGTTCTTCTCGTGTTTTTCTGTAGGCTACCTATTCAAAGCTTCCTCCGCCCTCTCACCATACATCTGCCTGTAGTTATTGAACTCAATCTGCAAGAGGTTTCTTTTTGTGATTGAGTGGGGGGAAACAGCTGCACTCAAGGTTCTGCCAGATGAGTGTGTATTGATGGTGGCAAGGACACACCCAAGAAACACCCACATTAAACCACACACCCAAGCCAACTCACGTTTGGTTTCTGTCATGGCCAACCGGGTATTTCTTGAAGAGCAAGCCAAAAAACCATGCCAAATCATTTTAAGTGCCAGTTTCAGTTCCACAAAGGCTTTCTGCAAAGCAATGAAGGCAGATTGAAGCTCTGAAACAGCCTGGTCAACCATTGGGGCAATAGCATACACAACAATGTCATCTGCATACAGGTGTTTATGTAAAAGAAAAATGCCAATGGACCAACATTGTTTATAAAGACAGAAAAAAGCACAGGACCTAAAATCGATCCATGTGGGATACCTTTCATAATAACAAGGACACCTGACTTAACAGCATCAGAAAAATCACATTGTGTCCTTTCTATCAAGTAACTTTCGAACCATTTACATGACGCCTGATCCATACCAATTGCAGACAGTCTTTGAATCAATAAAGAGTGGTGAACAGTATCGAAAGCTTTCAATAATTCAGTAAACAGGGCAGCCCAGTGCTTTCTCCTATCAATACCACGAACAGTAATTTAACACCAAGGTTGCAGCATAGATGACGCTATGACCCGGTCTGAAACCAGACTGGTGAACACTGAGAATACATCTCGTAGTTAGGAAGGATCTTAGCTGACAGTTGATAATGATTCTAAAATGTTTTCTAGGCAAGACAATTTCGAGATAGGGCAATAATTATTTATGTTGGAGGGGTCACCACCTCTGTGATGAGGGAGTAAATGTGCTGCCTTCCAAACCCTGGGGATAGCACCCGAGATAACCGTCAGATTAAAAATAGGTGTCAATGACTCCTCAATCAGGGGAGCAGAAAGCTGCACGAAGAAAGGATCAAGCCAATCAGCCCCAGTGGATTTATTTTACATCAATCTAAAGCAAGGCATCTGGCACATCACAAGTAGAAAGTTGTTGAAATGAAAATAAAGATTCACTAGAAGTTGACTCATCTTCCAACGAGACAGCTGGAGGCTGGGAGAGGGAAGAGCAGTTGATTGACTGACCAGGGTCATTTAAACCACAATTTATTTCAAATAAAAAGCCTGCCGAGAAAAAAAAGCATTAATTATTTTAAAAAATCTCAGTAATGATGCCAGAGTCTGACAACTTGCTTAGGCAGGGAAGGAGAGGAATTTCCATGCTTCCGTGCATTAACTGTTTTTCAAAATTTAGACTGCTCACCAGCAGAGTCTTGGATAGAATTTAGAAAGTCGCTTGATTTAGCTTTCTTAATCGAGGAAGTACTGTACATCTATTTCTCAATTGCCTGAAACGCTGCCAATCAGCTACCGTGTCAGTTTTTCTAGCATTCTAATTTCTCATCATAATGAAATCCGAAAGTTCTCTAGATGTCAACAGTCTTTAAAAAGGGTTTCAGGCTTGTTTTTTGAAAAATAAGCAAGTAGTTGGAAAAACTCCAAGGTGTCTCTCATTAGAAATGTAGTCTTGTTGGCGCGTGAATGAGGTGCGCACTCTTCTTTATTTATCTTCCCTATTGAACATACTATTCTCGGTCTTAAATATGATTGTTTATTTAGATATTAGAGTAGGATTAATTAGAAACATCGTTTGACTTGTTTGGACGAACTTTACTGTTAACTTTTCTTGTGTATGCATGTTGAAAGAGTGGATTACTGAGATCATTGGATCACTAAACTGAACTTTTTGGATATAAAGAAGGACTTTATTGAACAAATGACCATCCATTGTGTAGTTTGGACCCTTGGGATTGCAAACAGAGGAAGATCTTCAAAGGTAAGTGATTTATTAATCGCTATTTGGGATTTTGTGACGCCTGTGCTGGTTGAAAAAGTATTTTGGTGTGGGGCGCTGTCCTTAGATAATCGCATTGTACACTTTCACGGGAAAGCCTTTTTAAAATCTGACAACGCGGTTGGATTAACAAGAAGTTAAGATTTTAAATGATGTATGACACTTGTATTTTCATGAATGTTTAACATTACGATTTTTGTATTTTGAACTTCACGCTCTGCAATTTCACCGGATGTTGTCGTAGGTGTGCGGCTAGCAGTTCAAGCGCCCAAACAGGTTTTAAAGTAATGATTGACTGTCATTTCTCTTTGCTTATTTGAGCTGTTCTTGCCATAATATGGACTTGGTCCAAATAGGGATATCTTCTGTATACCTTGTCAATACACAACAGATTGGCTCAAACGCATTAAGAAGGAAAGAAATTCCACAAAGGAACTTTTAACAAGGCACACATGTTAACACTTTTTGGTTACTACATGATACCGTATGTGTTATTTCATAGTTTTGATGTCTTCACTATTATTATATAATAAAGAAAATCATTTTTAAAAAAATTTGTCCAAACTTTTGACTGGTACTGTAAAATGTCTGGGGCAAAAAAACATTTAGTATTTATTTTCATAATTATACAAGGATCAATGTTTTTCTGTTTAGTATCTCTGACAGTGATCACTGATGTCATTAGCAAAGACACCACTCGATAAATACTTGTGGGGGCTATTTGTCAATTCGGTCAATCAGCGTGGAGTTTGATGGGTCTCTTACATTAATCCTTGTTGGTTTGGAGATTAGTTAAGTCAGGTTAAAGTCAAGACAAATATTCTTCAAATGATCACAGGTCGGGGTTACCAATCCAGATTAAAATTGAATTAAATAACAAATTCAGATAACAGAAAAGGTTTTAAATATTCAGAAATAGTATCAACAGCATCTGTCATTGCAGCAGGGGGGTGGTAAATCCCCACTACAAACAAATGTGTATTTTGGCATAAGGCCCGTTTATAACCAAACACTCAAACTTTTTGAGGATAGTGACACTTATAGAACATGATGCCACAACAGTTGATTTAACATATACAGTGCCTTCAGAAAGTATTCACACCCCTTGACTTTATCCACATTTTGTTGTGTTACAGTTACATTAAATTTAGTTTTTTTCACTGGCCTACACACAATACCCCATAATGTCAAAGTGGAATTATGTTTTTAGAAATGTTTACAAATTCATAAAAAATGAAAAGCTGAAATATCATGAACCAATAAGTATTCAACCTCTTTGTTATGGCAAGCCTAAATAAGTCCAGGAGTAAACATGTGCTTAACAAGCCACATAATACGTTGCATTGACTCACTTGGTGTGCAATAATAGTGGTTAACATGATTTTTGAGTGACTACCTCGTCTCTGTACCCCACACCTACAATTATCTGTAAGGTCCCTCAGCTGAGCATGAATTTAAAACACAGATTCAACCACGAAGACCAGGGAGGTTTTCCAATGCCTCCCAAAGAAGGGCATTTATTGGTAGATAAAAAATTAAAAGCAGACATTGAATATCCATTTTAGCATGGTTATTAATTAATTAAGTTAATACTTACACTTTGAATTGTGTTTAAATGCACAGTGTCACACCCTGATCGGTGTGACACTGCCTCCGGTGTCTGCATCTGGGTCTTGCCCTGTGCCGTTATAGTACGAACTGACCATGACTGACCCAGCAAACTCGGACCGGCTCCGTCACACTGTCTCCTTACAGGGAGCCACCATTAAAAAACATGAGGAGCTACTTCAGAACCTAATGGAAGGGCTCCATTCGTTGGCGGAACGCCACGACCAGGGTTTCAAGACGTTAATGGCCGTGGACTATCTCACAGGAAGCATGCCACAATGGAGACCTCCCAGACGCTCAGTAATCCCCCTACCAGTGGTGGGTTTGTACAGCCTACCCCGGCTTCCTGAGAACCCCGCTTACTTCCTCCGGAACGTTATGCTGGGGATCCTAGAACCTGCCGGGCTTTTCTTTCCCAGTGCTTCCTCATTTTTGAGCATGGATGAAGATAGAGTATCCGATTACGCTAATGTCTGGAAGGGCACTCTCCTGGGCTACGGCAGTTTGGGAGCAACCATCCGGCATTTGCCTTCATCTGGAAGATTTCATGGCGGAGGTGAGGAAGGTGTTCGACTCTCCTGTGTCCGGGAGAGAGGTGGCCCAAAAACTACTTGGATTACGTCAAGACTACCATTAGATTTTCGCATGTTGGCCGCCGAGAGTGCCTGGAATCCGGAGTCCTTGTTTGATACCTTCCTTCATGGACTGTCGGAGGAGATAAAAGAGGTTGCAGCCCGGGAGTTACCTTTGGACCTCGATTCCCTCATTGCCTTAACCATTAGGATTGATGGGCATCTACGGGAACACAGGAGGGAGAGGAGGTCTGGTCTCGGTCACACTCACCCATCCGCTGCTGCTTGCTCATCTCCGAAGAGGTCCGGAAGTCCCCGACATCTGTACTTCCGAGAGGAGCTGAAGCCACCCGAGATCCCTCGGGAATCATCTGGGACGGGCGACTCGTTCACTCTGGAGCCTATGCAACTGGAAAGAGCCAGATTATCGCCTAAGGAACGTTCACGTAGACTGAGCTCCAACAGTGGTCTGTATTGTGGTGCTGCGGGGCATTACATAGCCACCTGCCCAGTAAAAGACCAGGCTCATCAGTAGGTACGAGTACGCTGGTGGGCCAGACTGGGAGTTTTCTAACTCCCATTACCTTTTCATGTTATCCTGCTGTGGGGTGACCGGTCTAAGTTTCTCCGGGTGCTCATTGACTCTGGGGCTGATGAGAGTTTTATGGACGCTACTCTGGTATCTGAGCTAGCTTTCTCCACACAACTCCTCTCCGTTCCCATGGACGCCAGAGAACTGGACGGACGCTCCATTGGCAGAGTCCCGCACAGCACAGTTCCCATCAATTAACCTGCGGGTATCAGGCATCAGACAGCTTCTCCTCATTGAATCTCCCCACGTCCCTCTTGTTTTGGGATTTTCATGGCTCCAGAGGCACAACCTCGTTATTGACTGGACCACTGGTTCTATCCTGGGTTGGGTCAGGTTCAATCCTGGGTTGGGCCACTCACATTGCCTTAAGGCGGTGCAGCCTCCCCCGGGACGTCCTCCTACGGGTTTAGGTAAAGCCTCGGATTTCTCTGCCGTTCCCGCAGAGTACCAGGACCTCCTGGAGGTTATCAGCAAGGCTCGTGCTACCTCCCTTCCTCCGCATCGTTCCTACGACTGTGCTATTGACCTCCCCCCGGGCACCACACCGCCACAAAGCCGGCTATATTCCCTGTCTGGCCCTGAGACCAAGGCCATGGAGGAGTACATTGAGGACTCTCTGGCTGCTGGGAGCATTCGCCCTTCTGCCTCCCCTGCCGGTGCAGGGTTCTTCTTTGTGGAAAAGAAGGACAAGACCCTGCGTTCATGTATCGACTACCGGGGCCTCAATGACATCACTGTTAAGAATCGTTATCCCCTACCACTCCTCTCCTCGGATTTCGAACCTCTCTAGGGGGCAACCATCTTTTCCAAGTTGGACCTTCGGAACGCCTACCACCTTGTTCGGATACGCGAAGGAGACGAGTGGAAGACGGCCTTCAACACGCCAGTGGACACTATGAGCACCTGGTCATGCCATTTTGGCTCACCAACGCTCCCACTGTTTTCCAGGCCCTGGTCAACGATGTGCTCTGTGACATGTTGAATCATTTTGTGTTTGCCTAGGTGAGAGCGGTGGTGAGTGGTGGTGGATTGGCCCCAACCCACATCCAGGGTGCAGCTGCAACGCTTCCTGGGGTTCGTTCATTTCTACCACAGTTTAATTCGGGGCTAAAGCACCCTGGCGGCTCCTCTCTCTGCACTCAAGGTACCGTTCACATGGTCCCCAGCTGTTGACAGGGCATTTGTGGACCTTAAGCATCAGCTCACTCCAGCCCCCATCCTCATCAATCCGGACCTGTCCTGTCAGTTTGTGGGTGAGGTCGACGCTTCCGATGTTGGAGTGGGGGCCGTCCTGTCTCAGCGGTCTGCCCAGGACCAAAAGCTTCATCCCTGTGCCTTCCTGTCCCATCGTCTCAACTCCGCGGAGAGAAACTTCTGGCGGTCAAGATGGCAGTGGAGGAGTGGAGGCACTGGCTGGAAGGAGCAGAACATCCATTTTTGGTGTGGACAGACCATAAACATTGAGAATATCTCCGCACAGCCAAGCGCCTTAACTATAGGCAGGCCCGTTGGGCTCTGTTATTCACCAGGTTCAACTTCACCATCTCCTACCGCCCAGGGTCCAAGAATGTGAAGCCGGATGCCTGTACAGTTCTGCTGCCACACCCTCTGACTCTGAGACCATCCTCCCTACCTCATGTCTTGCATCTTTAGTTGTCTGAGGTATGAGACCCTGGTCCACAAGGCACAACGTTCCCAGCCTGCATTAAAGTCCCCGGCCACTAGGAGCGCCACTTCTGGGTGAGCATTTTCTTCTTTGCTTATGGCCTTATGGAGTTGGTTGAGAGCGGTCTTAGTGCCAGCTTCGTTCTGTGGTGGTAAATAGACGGCTACTAATAATATGGATGAGAACTCTCTTGGTAGATAGTGTGGTCTCATAAGGTACTCTACATCAGGCGAGCAATACCTCTAGACTTCTTTAATATTAGACATCACGCACCAGCTGTTATTGACAAATTTGTATTTATTTTTTATTTATTTCACCTTTATTTAACCAGGTAGGCAAGTTGAGAACACGTTCTCATTTACAATTGCGACCTGGCCAAGATAAAGCAAAGCAGTTCGACACATACAACAACACAGAGTTACACATGGAGTAAAACAAACATACAGTCAATAATACAGTAGAAGAATAAGTCTATATACAATGTGAGCAAGTGAGGTGAGATAAGGGAGGTGAAGGCAAAAAAAAGGCCATGGTGGCAAAGTAAATACAATATAGCAAGTAAAACACTGGAATGGTTGATTTGCAGTGGAAGAATGTGCAAAGTAGAGATAGAAATAATGGGGTGCAAAGGAGCAAAATAAATAAATACAGTAGGGAAAGAGGTAGTTGTTCGGGCTAAATTATAGATGGGCTATGTACAGGTGCAGTAATCTATGAGCTGCTCTGACAGCTGGTGCTTAAAGCTAGTGGGGGAGATAAGTGTTTTCAGTTTCAGAGATATTTGTAGTTCGTTCCAGTCATTGGCAGCAGAGAACTGGAAGGAGAGGCGGCCAAAGGAAGAGTTGGTTTTGGGGGTGACCAGAGAGATATACCTGCTGGAGCGCGTGCTACAGGTGGGTGCTGCTATGGTGACCAGCGAACTGAGATAAGGGGGGACTTTACCTAGCAGGGTCTTGTAGATAACCTGTAGCCAGTGGGTTTGGCGACGAGTATGAAGCAAGGGCCAGCCAACGAGAGTGTACAGGTCGCAGTGGTTGGGTAGTATATGGGGCTTTGGTGACAAAACGGATGGCACTGTGATAGACTGCATCCAATTTATTGAGTAGGGTATTGGAGGCTATTTTGTAAATGACATTTAGTGACAATGACAATGATTGGTAGGATGGTCAGTTTTACAAGGGTATGTTTGGCAGCATGAGTGAAGGATGCTTTGTTGCGGAATATGAAGCCAATTCTAGATTTAACTTTGGATTGGAGATGTTTGATGTGAGTCTGGAAGGAGAGTTTACAGTCTAACCAGAAACCTAGGTATTTGTAGTTGTCCACATATTCTAAGTCAGAGCCGTCCAGAGTAGTGATGTTGGACAGGTGGGCAGGTGCAGACAGCGATCGGTTGAAGAGCATGCATTTAGTTTTACTTGTATTTAAGAGCAATTGGAGGCCACGGAAGGAGAGTTGTATGGCATTGAAGCTCGCCTGGAGGGTAGTTAACACAGTGTCCAAAGAAGGGCCAGAAGTATACAGAATGGTGTCGTCTGCGTAGAGGTGGATCAGAGACTCACCAGCAGCAAGAGCGACATCATTGATGTATATCAGAGAAGAGAGTCGGTCCAAGAATTGAACCCTGTGGCACCCCCATAGAGACTGCCAGAGGCCCGGACAACAGACCCTCCGATTTGACACACTGAATTCTATCAGAGAAGTAGTTGGTGAACCAGGCGAGGCAATCATTTGAGAAACCAAGGCTGTCAAATCAAATCAAATCAAATTTTATTAGTCACATACACATGGTTAGCAGATGTTAATGCGAGTGTAGCGAAATGCTTGTGCTTCTAGTTCCGACAATGCAGTAATAACCAACAAGTAATCTAACCTAACAATTCCACAACTACTACCTTACACACACACACAAGTGTAAAGGGATAAAGAATATGTACATAAAGATATATGAATGAGTGGTGGTACAGAACGGCATGGCAGATGCAGTAGATGGTATAGAGTACGGTATATACATATGAGATGAGTACTGTAGGGTATGTAAACATAAAGTGGCATAGTTTAAAGTGGCTAGTGGTACATGTATTACATAAAGATGGCAAGATGCAGTAGATGATATAGAGTACAGTATATACATATGAGATGGGTAATGTAGGGTATGTAAACATTATATTAAGTGGCATTGTTTAAAGTGGCTAGTGGTACATTTTTACATAATTTCCATCAATTCCCATTTTTAAAGTGGCTGGAGTTGAGTCAGTATGTTGGCAGCGGCCGCTAAATGTTAGTGGTGGCTGTTTAACAGTCTGATGGCCTTGAGATAGAAGCTGTTTTTCAGTCTCTCGGTCCCTGCTTTGATGCACCTGTACTGACCTCGCCTTCTGGATGATAGCGGGGTGAACAGGCAGTGGCTTGGGTGGTTGTTGTCCTTGATGATCTTTATGGCCTTCCTGTGACATCGGGTGGTGTAGGTGTCCTGGAGGGCAGGTAGTTTGCCCCCGGTGATGCGTTCTGCAGACCTCACTACCCTCTGGAGAGCCTTACGGTTGTGGGCGGAGCAGTTGCCGTACCAGGCGGTGATACAGCCCGACAGGATGCTCTCGATTGTGCATCTGTAGAAGTTTGTGAGTGCTTTTGGTGACAAGCCGAATTTCTTCAGCCTCCTGAGGTTGAAGAGGCGCTGCTGCGCCTTCTTCACAACGCTGTCTGTGTGGGTGGACCAATTCAGTTTGTCCGTGATGTGTACACCGAGGAACTTAAAACTTTCCACCTTCTCCACTACTGACCCGTCGATGTGGATAGGGGGGTGCTCCCTCTGCTGTTTCCTGAAGTCCACAATCATCTCCTTTGTTTTGTTGACGTTGAGTGTGAGGTTATTTTCCTGACACCACACTCCGAGGGCCCTCACCTCCTCCCTGTAGGCCGTCTCGTCGTTGTTGGTAATCAAGCCTACCACTGTAGTGTCATCCGCAAACTTGATGATTGAGTTGGAGGCGTGCATGGCCACGCAGTCGTGGGTGAACAGGGAGTACAGGAGAGGGCTCAGAACGCACCCTTGTGGGGCCCCAGTGTTGAGGATCAGCGGGGTGGAGATGTTGTTACCTACCCTCACCACCTGGGGGCGGCCCGTCAGGAAGTCCAGGACCCAGTTGCACAGGGCGGGGTCGAGACCCAGGGTCTCGAGCTTGATGACGAGTTTGGAGGGTACTATGGTGTTAAATGCTGAGCTGTAATCGATGAACAGCATTCTCACATGGGTATTCCTCTTGTCCAGATGGGTTAGGGCAGTGTGCAGTGTGGTTGCGATTGCGTCGTCTGTGGACCTATTGGGTCGGTAAGCAAATTGGAGTGGGTCTAGGGTGTCCGGTAGGGTGGAGGTGATATGGTCCTTGACTAGTCTCTCAAAGCACTTCATGATGACGGAAGTGAGTGCTACGGGGCGGTAGTCGTTTAGCTCAGTTACCTTAGCTTTCTTGGGAACAGGAACAATGGTGGCCCTCTTGAAGCATGTGGGAACAGCAGACTGGGATAAGGATTGATTGAATATGTCCGTAAACACACCAGCCAGCTGGTCTGCGCATGCTCTGAGGACGCGGCTGGGAATGCCGTCTGGGCCTGCAGCCTTGCGAGGGTTAACACGTTTAAATGTTTTACTCACCTCGGCTGCAGTGAAGGAGAGCCCGCAGGTTTTGGTAGGGGGCCGTGTCAGTGGCACTGTATTGTCCTCAAAGCGGGCAAAAAAGTTGTTTAGCCTGTCTGGGAGCAAGACATCCTGGTCCGCGACAGGGCTGGTTTTCTTTTTGTAATCCGTGATTGACTGTAGACCCTGCCACATACCTCTTGTGTCTGAGCTGTTGAATTGCGACTCGATTTTGTCTCTGTACTGGGACTTAGCCTGTTTGATTGCCTTGCGGAGAGAATAGCTACACTGTTTGTATTCGGTCATGCTTCCGGTCACCTTGCCCTGGTTAAAAGCAGTGGTTCGCGCTTTCAGTTTCACGCGAATGCTGCCGTCAATCCACGGTTTCTGGTTTGGGAATGTTTTAATCGTTGCTGTGGGTACGACATCGTCAATGCACTTCCTAATGAACTCGCTCACCGAATCAGCATATTCGTCAATATTGTTGTTGGACGCGATGCGGAACATATTCCAATCCGCGTGATCGAAGCAGTCTTGAAGCGTGGATTCAGATTGGTCGGACCAGCGTTGAACAGACCTGAGCGCGGGAGCTTGTTGTTTGAGTTTCTGTTTGTAGGCTGGAATCAACAAAACGAGTCTGCCAATGAGGATGTGGTGATTGACAGAGTCGAAAGCCTTGGCCAGGTCAATGAATACGGCTGCACAGTATTGTTTCTTATCGATGGTGGTTAAGATATCGTTTAGGACCTTGAGCGTGGCTGAGGTGCAACCATGACCAGCTCTGAAACCAGATTGCATAGCGGAGAAGGTATGGTGGGATTCGAAATGGTCGGTAATCTGTTTGTTGACTTGGCTTTCGAAGACCTTAGAAAGGCAGGGTAGGATAGATATAGGTCTGTAGCAGTTTGGGTCAAGAGTGTCCCCCCCTTTGAAGAGGGGGATGACCGCAGCTGCTTTCCAATCTTTGGGAATCTCAGACGACACGAAAGAGAGATTGAACAGGCTAGTAATAGGGGTGACAACAATTTCAGCAGATAATTTTAGAAAGAAAGGGTCTAGATTATCTAGCCTGGCTGATTTGTAGGGGTTCAGATTTTGCAGCTCTTCCAGAACATCAGCTGACTGGATTTGGGAGAAGGAGAAATGGGGAAGGTTTGGGCGAGTAGCTGTGGGGGGTGCAGTGCTGTTGACCGGGGTAGGGGTAGCCAGGTGGAAAGCATGGCCAGCCGTAGAAAAATGCTTATTGAAATTCTCAATTATAGTGGATTTGTCGGTGGTGACAGTGTTTCCTATCTTCAGTGCAGTGGGCAGCTGTGAGGAGATGTTCTTATTCTCCATGGACTTTACAGTGTCCCAGAACTTTTTTGAGTTTGTGTTGCAGGAAGCAAATTTCTGCTTGAAAAAGCTAGCCTTGGCTTTTCTAACTGCCTGTTTCTAGCTTCTCTGAAAAGGGAAAATCCCGCTAGTTCTATATTGTCCGTATCGTCGTTCAGCCACGTCTCGGTGAAACATAAGATGTTACAGTTTTGATGTCCCATTGGTAGGATCATCTTAATCGTAGGTCATCAATTT
Organism: Salvelinus alpinus; assembly: GCF_045679555.1. Lineage (NCBI taxonomy): Eukaryota > Metazoa > Chordata > Actinopteri > Salmoniformes > Salmonidae > Salvelinus > Salvelinus alpinus. The sequence goes on from NC_092113.1 coordinate 17,991,658, forward strand.
TATTTCCAATGATTGCACGTTAGCAAGAAGAACGGATGGCAGTGGGAGTTTACTCACTTGCCTATAGATTCTCAAAAGGCTGCCCGATCTGCGGCCCCATTTCCTGCGTCTTTTTTTCACGCAAAAGGCGTGGATCTGGGCCTGTTCCAGTGAAAGCATGATATCCTTCTCGTTGGACTCATTAAAAAAAAAAAAAAAAAGTTTCTTCCAGTCTGCAGTGAGTAATAGCAGTTCTAATGTCCAGAAGTTATTTTCGGTCATAAGAGACGGTAGCTGCCACATTATGTACACAATAAGTAAAAGAAATAAGCTACACTAAACGCAAAAAAACTAAATAGCACAATTGGTTGGGAGAATGTAAAACGTCAGCCATGTTCTTCGGCGCCATCTTATCAAATATACCTCTTTATTGATATCACATACATTATCAAGCATTTCACACACGTTATCCACATACTGACTGTTAGCAGTTGGGGAGGCAAATGAACCTGTAGCAATATTACTTCAATAGTATTTAACATGAGATCCTCTCTAAGCTTTACAGGAATGTGGTTGGGGTTATGTTTAACATGAGATTTTAAGAAGATAAGGCACATGATCACCAACACTGGGGGTGAGGCCTTGTGGAGGGGGTGGCCTTGCGGGAGCTGCGGAGTGCGGGGGTGTGTGCTACGCCAGTGACTGAGAGGATGTGAGTTCAAATCCCAAATGAGGTTGACTCCCAAGCACTCAGAATTCTGCTGGTCTGCAAAACCACACCCATCATTATGATATTTCCCATCTAACTGCTCTAATGCAGTTAGATTTTTAGAATTGTTTCTTTCTGTGTTTTTGCATGTACACTGTCAGTGGTGTAGCGCATTTTGGCGGGGCCGCCGGGCAAGGTCTGAGCAAGGTATAACTTGCAAGGTATAGCTAATCTCATACTATTCAACACATTTTGCCATGAGGCTGAGAGAAAATGTTGCTGTTTTAAATAAAATTTCCTGCAATTCTACACATTTTGCAGTGGGACAGAGATAAAATGTGCAGTTTTATAGCTAACCTCATGCTATTCTATACATTCCTACAATGAGATTGAGCAAATATAGCATTTTAAAGGAAATGTTCTGCTATTCGACAACTTTTTGCCATGAGCCTGAGGCAAAAGACCCTGTGGGCACAATTCAATGAATTTATCTTATGCTGCACATAGATAAATTAAATAGATTTTTCTAAACTAACCCAATCTGGTAGTTGGACTTCTTGCACCTGTTACTGAAATGGTTGTTCCAGTTTACATGGTTTAGGTAGTCTCATTCATTCATCTTTCTAACCTTGGCAGTCATTCTGAATGCAGATTGTGGGAATCCACTCTGGTTGGATTCCAATAAGATTTAAACATTACTTTGCAAGCCAGCATAATGTGACTTGATATGTTTTTTTTTAAATCTTATGCTGGTCACCAGTGTCCAAAACACAGCGAAGGCTGGTCACCAGTGTCCAAAACACAGCGAAGGCTGGTCACCAGCAAAAACGCAGCGAGTGCTGGTACAGTATGCCAGCTAGACCATACTGGTCGGCCAGCAGAACCAGTTAGACCAGCACTGACCAGCATAGACCAGCATAAACCAGCATGAAATGTATGCTGGTCTTTGCAGTGTCAATCAACCGATGACATTGGTTGAACTCTTCCAGTGCAAAAATTCAGAAATACCACTATGGTGCAAAATTATGTCTGAAGCACCTCTCATCAATCATAATTATCTAGGGAGACTGGAAAAACACCCAAAATAGTGTCTAGTGTTGAAGTTTCCCTTTAAGCAGCAGCCAAACTGGGAAACCCCTTGACACTTGCTGTTCCTGTAGTGTAGCTCCTGCGAAATGAACATGTGTTTTGACTAGGGCTGCCAAAGTTAGTAATGCGTTACATTTTTAACACCGTAAATTTCTTTGACACTGTTAATCACATCTCTATTCTTCACCACCCGGCCCCTTTTAAGCACACGTGTTTCCGCACGGACCATAAGGCAACACACAACAAGCTCTACTGACTGTTTCAATATAGCTCAGTGCCACAAAGGTTTAGTTATAAAAATATTTGTCGATGCTGCTGGGTTTCCGCTAGATAACACAGCCACAAAGTCACAATTGGCTATAGTAAAGATGTATGAAAACAAAAAATTGCTTTTTGGTCTCAATGTAAGGTTAGGCATAAGGTTAGCAGTGTGGTTAAGGTTGGGGTTATGTTTAACATCAGATTTTAAGAAGATAAATAGTAGCAGGGTTTACGACTTTGTGGCTGTGTTAACTAGTGACGACTGTGCTGCTGACGCTGTCTGTCTCTGCACCATGCGCGCAGGTTTGAGCAACAATTTTTAAGGGAACTTTACAAAAAGTTCAACCAAAACACATTCCCAATCATTTCTTTACTAATAGCTAAAAACTTAATTTGCACAGAAGTAGCTAGCTAGTTATGTTAATGTTAGCTAACTAGCAAACCAAACGAGAATGTTTCCAATGCCATGGCTGACTGACTCTCGATACAACTCTAATTTCCGGACCGGCAGGGGTAGTGAGCCCCGCCACCGCAGTGAGGCTCCCGTGTTCCATCCTGGTGATCATTATCCACCAGGGACCTCCCGCTCCGCCTTTACTGCCGAAAATTGAGCCCCCAGTATGTGGGGCCCTTCAAGGTCCTCCGGAGGGTCAATGTGGTAACATATCATTTACAACTCCCCATCAACTACCGGATCTCACCCTCTTTTCATGTTTCCCTCCTCAGGCCGGTGGTTCCTGGTTCCCTGGCTAGTGCGTCCCCTGCGGCACCCGTCCGCCTACCATGGAAAACGATGGGACCCCCGCCTATGCCGCCAGGTCCCTCCTGGACTCCTCACATTGTGGGGATGGGCTCCAGTACCTGGTGGACTGAGAGGGGTATGGCCCAGAGGAGCGCTGTTGGGTCCAGGCGGCCGACATCCTGGAACCCAACATCGTCCGGGATTTCCATCTCCGCCGTACAGACCGGCCCGCTCCTCACCCTCGGGTCAGTCCTCCTGGCCGGCGTGGTCCTGCGGCTGGAGTCGCGTGTTGGGGGGGAGGTATTGTCATGCCTACTTCCGCTCCAGCACTCGACGTCGCCGGTCCACTAACCACAGGTCTGTCAATCATCATTGCGCACACCTCTACCTCATCATCACCTTGATTACTGTCCCTTTATTTAGCCCTCAGTAGCCTCAGTTATCAGGCAGTATTGGTTTTGTCATGTTCAGTACACCTCTTCTGTTTTGTTTATCAGATCTTTTTCTTATGATTAAACACACATTCCCCTAATTTGAAGGGGTGTCTGTATACTTTTGTATATATAGTGTCTCAAACATCTCAGCGCATTCTACATTGTAGAATAATAGTGAAGACAATGAAATAACACATGGAATCATGTAGTAACCAAAAAAGTGTTAAACAAATCAAAATATATTTTATATTTGAGATTCTCCAAGTAGCCACCCTTTGCCTTGATGACAGCTTTGCACACTCTTGGCATTCTCTCAACCGGCTTCATTAGGTAGTCACCTGGAAGGCATTTCAATTAACAGGTGTTTCTTGTTAAACGTTAATTTGTGTAATTTCTTTCCTTCTTAATGCGTTTGAGCCAATCAGTTGTGTTGTGACAAGGTAGGGGTGGTATACAGAAGATAGCCCTATTTGATTAAAGACCAAGTCCATATTATGGTAAGAACAGCTCAAGTAAGCAAAGAGAAATGACAGTCCATCATTATTTTAAGACATGAAAGTCAGTCAATGCAGAAAATGTCAAGAACTTTGAAAGTTTCTTCAAGTGCAGTCGCAAAAACCATCAAGTGCTATGATGAAACTGGCTCTCATGAGGACCGCCACAGAACAGGAAGACCCAGAGTTACCTCTGCTGCAGAGGATAAGTTCATTAGAGTTACCAGCCTCAGAAATCGGCACTTAACTTCACCTCAGATTACAGCCCAAATAGATGTAACAGGCACATCTCAACATCAACTGTTCAGAGGAGCCTGCGTGAATCAGGCCTTCATGGCCAAATTGCTGTAAAGGACACCAATAAGAAGAAGAGACTTGCTTGGGCCAAGAAACACGAGCAATGGACATTAGACCGGTGGACATCTGTCCTTTGGTCTGATGAGTCCACATTTTAGATTTTTGTTTCCAATCACTTTGTCTTTGTGAGACACAGAATAGGTGAATGGATGATCTCTGCATGTGTGGTTCCCACTGTGAAGCATGGAGGAGGAGGTGTGAGGATGTGGGGGTGCTTTGCTGGTGACATTGTCTATGATTTATTTAGAATTCAAGGCACACTTAACCAGCATGGCTACCACATGAATTCCACAAATATGGAGACCCCCTCAGTTTTCAAATCACGAAGAGGGATTGGGCTGTTGCACTTAAACATGCAAAGATTGATGTCAAAGATGGACGTCAAAGATGGACCTTTTTTATGTCTGGGTGCATGATACAAGCCCTGCTATTTTGGTTCTCAAAGAGACCTGGCTCTCTGGCAACTAAGTTAGGAAGGACGCCAGTATCTTTGTAGTGACTGTGTATAAAGGCACAGGGCGAGACCCAGATGCAGGCACCAGAGGCAAATAGTTAGAGTCTCTGATATTTATTGAAAAATAAGGGGCAGGCAAGAGCCAGGTTGAGGACAGGCAGAAGTTCATAAACCAGGTACAGGGCAGCAGGCAGGCTCGAAGTCAGGGCAGGCTGAGTGGTCAGGCAGGCAGGTACAGTGTCAGGGCAGGCAAAGGGTCAGAACCGGGAGGACTAGAAAAACAGAGACTAGGAAAAACAGGAGCACGGAAAACCCACTGGTTGACTTGACAAAACGAACTGGCAACAGACAGACTGAAGACACCTGTATAAATACACATGGGATAACGGGAACAAATGGGAGACACCTGGTGGGGGTGGAGACAAGCACACGACAAGTCAAACAGATCAGGGTGTGACAGTATCCCCCCTCCCACCACCTGGAGTCCTACCTGGGTGCATACCTGTTTGACCGGGGTGTCGGCGATGAAAGTCGACGATGAGGGCCGGGTCCAGGATGTCTTTATCGCGGACCCAGCACCTCTCCCCCGGGCCATAACCCTCCCAGTCAACCAGGTACTGGAATCACCTGCCCCGTGGTCAAACACTCAGGAGGCATCTCACCGTGTACACCAGATGGCCATTGATGACACAGGGAGGACACCAGGTGGGCCTGGAAACAGAAGAAAAAAGGGCTGTGAGACAAGGGCATAATCCTGGACACATGACAAGTGGGATGTATACGGAGGGTAGGGGATAATAGAAGATGAACAGCAGTGGGACTAAGGACTTCAGAGATGGGGAAAGGACCAACAAAATGAGGGGAAGGTTTACGGGACTCCACCCGGAGGGGCAGGTCCCGTGTAGACAGTCATACCCTCTGCCCGAGACGATAGTGAAGAGCCGGATTCCGGTGGCGGTCCACTTGGAGTTTGCCCCTGGTAATGTTTTGGGCAGACCGCACCACCCTCTGGAGAGCCTTGCAGTTGCGGGAAGTGCAGTTGCTGTACCAGGCGGTGATAGAGCCCGACAGGATGCTCTCAATTCTGCATCTGTAAAAGTTTTTGAGGGTTTTAGGTGACAAGGCACATTTCTTTAGCCTCCTGAGGTTGAAGAGGCTCTGTTGCACCTTGTTCTCCACACTGTCTGTGTGGGTGGTCCATTTCAGTTTGTCAGTGAAGTGTACGCCAAGGAGCTTTCCACCTTCTCCACTGCGGTCCCGTCGATGTAGATAGGGGGGTGCACCCTCTGCTGTTTCCTGAAGTCCACAATCATCTCCTTTTGATTTGTTTACGTTGAGTGAGAGGTTGTTTTCCAGGCACCACACTCCCAGAGACCTCACCACCTCCCTGTAGGCTGTCTCGTCTTTGTTGGTAATCAAGCCTACTTCTGTTGTGTCATCTGCAAAACTTGATGATTGAGTTGGAGGCGTGCTTGGCCACGCAGTCATGGGTGAATAGGGAGTACAGGAGGGGACTGAGCACGCACCCTTGTGGGGCCCCAGTGTTGAGGATCAGTGGAGTGGAGGTGATGTTTCCTACTTTCACCACCTGGGGGCGGCCCGTCAGGAAGTCCAGGGCCAAGTTGCACAGGGCAGGGTTCAGACCCAGCGCCTCGAGCTTAATGATGAGCTTGGAGAGTACTATGGTGTTGAATGCTGAGCTTTAGTCAATAAACAGCATTCTTACATAGGTATTCCTCTTGTCCAGATGGGATAGGGCAGTGTGATGACGATTGCATCGTCTGTGGATCTATTGGGGCAGTAAGCACATTGAGTGGGTCTGGGGTGACAGGTAAGGTGGAGATGATATGATCCTTGACTAGTCTCTCAAAGCGCTTCATGATGACAGAAGTGAGTGCTACGCGGAGATAACAATGGTGACCATCTTGAAGCATGTGGGGACAGCAGACTGGGATAGGGAGCGAATATGCCCGTAAACACACCAGCTAGCTGGTCAGCGCATGCTCTGAGGACACAGCTATGGATGCCGTCTGGGCCGGCAGCCTTGTGAGGATTAACACGTGTAAATGTTTTACTCACATCGGCCACGGAGAAGGAGAGCCCACAGTCTTTGGTAGCGTCAGACGTCGGTGGCACTGTGTTATCCTCAAAGCGTGCGAAGAATGTGTTCAGCCTGTCCGGAAGCAAGACGTCGGTCTCGTTACGTGGCTGGTTTTCCTTTTGTAGTCCGTGATTGTCTGTAGTCCCTGCCACATACGTCTCATGTCTGATCTGTTGAATTGCGATTCCACTTTATCTCTATACTGATGTTTAGCTTGTTTGATTGCCTTGCGGAGAGAATAACTACACTCTTTATATTCTGCCATTTTAACAGTCACCTTGCCATGGTTAAATGCGGTGGTTCGCGCTTTCAGTTTCGTGCGAATGCTACCACCTATCCACGGTTTCTGGTTAGGGTAGGTTTTAATATTCACAGTGGGTACTACATCTTCTATACACTTCCTTATAAACTCAGTCACCGTATCCGTGTATGCATCTAGATTATTTTCGCAATCTACCTGGAACATATCCCAGTCCACGTGATCAAAACAATCCTGAAGCGTGGATTCCGATTGGTCAGACCAGTGTTGAATAGTTCGAAGCACGTGTACTTCCTGTTTGAGTTTCTGCCTATAGGACTATAGGACGGGAGGAGCAAGATGGAGTCATGGTCAGATTTGCCGAAAGGAAGGTGGGGGAGGGCCTTGTAAGCATTCCCGGAATTTTAATAGCAATGGTCGAGAGTCTTAGCAGCGTGAGTAGGACAGTCGATATATTGATAGAACTTCGGCAGCATATTCCTCAGATTTGTTAAAATCCCCAGCTACAATAAATGCATCCTCAGGACATGTGGTTTCCAGTTTTCATAAAGTCCAGTGAAGTTCTTTGAGGGCCGTCGAGGTATCGGCTTGAGGTGGGATGTAAACGGCTGTGGCAATGACGGAGGAGAATTCTATTGGGAGGTATTATGATCGGCATTTAATTGTGAGGTATTCTAGGTCGGGTGAACAAAAGGACTTGAGTTCGTGTATGTTCCTAGAATTACAGCATGAGTCGTTAATCATGAAACACACCCCTCCACCCTCTGCTTCCCGGAGAGATATTTAATTCTGTCTGCGCGATGTACTGAGAATCCTGCTGGCTTTACCGACTCCGACAGAGTATTCCGAGAGAGCCATGTTTCTGTGAAATAAAGTATGTTACAGGCCCCTCAATACATTGCATTCAATGGGAAAAGATGAGTGTCACAGGGTGAATGTTTATGTCAATGGGAAAAGATCAGTGTCAACAAATTGAGGCTTATGTCAATACATTCCAGTCAATGGGAAAAGAGGGAAAGATGAGACAGACAGACAGACAGACAGACATGTCTCTCTCTCTATTCTCTAATCCCCGCTTTCCCTGTCTCTCTCTTCTCTATCTCCCTCCTTCTCTTTGCCTCCCTCTGTCTCTTTCTCTCTTCCTCCACTTTATTCCCCCTCTTCTTCTCTCTCGCTCCTCCTTCTTTCACCCCCGCCACCCTCACCCCCTCTCTCTCTCTTTCTCCCTCCTATCTCCCTCCTTTCTCTCCCCGCTCCCTCCTCTCTCTACCCCTCCCTCCTTTGCCCTCTCCCTCCCCCTCCCTCCTATCTCCCTCCTTTCTCTTACTCTCTCTCCCCCCTCCCCTCCCTCCCTTCCCTCCTTTAATCTATCCCTCCCTCTCCTTCCTCTCTCCCACTTCTGTATGTCTGTTGACTCTCTCTCCACTCCCTCGTCTCTTTTCCCCCTCCCCCCTTCTCTCTCCCCTCCCTCCTCAGGAGAGAGAGGGTGAAGGAGGGAGGGGAGAGAGAGACTAAAGGAGGGGAGGGAGGGGAGGGGGGAGAGAGAGTAAGACAAAGGAGTTAGGAGAGGAGGGGGGATAAAGTGGAGGAAGAGAGAAAGAGATGGAGGGAGAGGGTCTCCCTTTTTCTCTCCCCTCTTTCCCCCTCCCTCACTCTCCCCCTTCTCTCTGTCCCTACTCCACCCTCTGTTCTCTCTTCCACCTTCTTTCCCTCCCTCTCCCTCTTCTCATCTCCCTCTCCCTCCGCTCTCTCCCACCCAAACAGACAGGATATTGACACATAAGTCAATACATTGCATTCAAGGCAAAAAAGTTGGGGATACAGTTGCTCATCTTTTCCATTAGTACCGCAAAGCCTGCTGGGAGCATGGCCAATTGACATAAACATCAATTGGTTGATGCAATACTTTTCGCAAAAATATGACAGGATGACGTTTGCCTATGATATTATGTTGGCAGCCTCACACTAACCCCCCACACATTTGATTGCACCACACACACACACACATGCGTACACACACACATACTTTTACACTCATCATATGATGCTACTACGCTGTTCTTTATTTTACTCTTATTGATGCCTCGTCACTTTACCCTGACTTCATGTATATACATTCTGTACATTGATTTGGTACTGGTACACGCTGTATATAGCTCAATTCTCATGTATTTTAGGCAGCAGGAAGCCTAGCGGTTAAGAGTGCTGAGCCAGTAACCGAAAGGTCTCTGGTTCTAATCCCAGAGGTGACTAGGTGAAAAATCTGTCGATGTGCCCTTGAGCAAGGCACATAACCCTAATTGCTCCTGTAAATCTCTCAGGATAAGAGTGTGCTTATTGTATTTTATTCGTCTTGTGTTACTATTTTTCTTTTTATTATTATTTTTGTACTGCATCTTTGGGAAGTGCTTGTCAGCGAGCATGTCATGGTAAAGTCTACACCCGTTGTATTCGGCGCATGTGACAAATACAATTTGATTTGATTTGATTTTTTGGAGAGGGTCACTGCAAACCCTGTAGATAGTGTGTGACAGACCATCGAAGTTTCGACCCACAAATGGATAGAAGGTTGTTGCCGCCTAGATCTGCTGGTCCAAGAGAGCAAATGACTCACGAGTAAGTGGTTTTGCTGTTGCTAGCTTGCTAGACAAATAAGCTCTCTTTTTACTCAAGACAGTGTTGTTCAGTACAGCACAATTTTATGATCGATTCAGCCATAACGGGGCTAGCCAAATTTAGCTAGCTAGCTTTGTTTGCTCTACCCAAAATGTACTGTAGACTAACATTATAGCTACCCTAGCTAGACTCATTTCATCTCATTAGGAGCAAAACTGGATAAATGTTTTGATGATGATGAAGAGTAAAGGAATGACTTTGGCTTTGAATCATATTACTAACGTAAACTCACCCCATTCCGTACAAATGTGCGCCACCGCGACATTCAAACGAGGCTGCAAAGAAAACTAATGGGACTGTTGCGACTGTGTTGACTTCAAAATCTGGGGTGTGAACTACGTTTCTATTCAAGCGTTGATCGACATGGTAATGGCTCTATAGTATTGGAGAAAAGTTGAAAAAACGGACCCTCCGTTACATCGTGACGTGTCATGCCGTAACGTACAGCATGCATATAGCTACTATTTCTGTCTTACAATCTCTCTCCACCAGGTGTAGCACTTCTCTCATCGTTTAAAAACAAGAAATGGACAGTGATGGGGGTAAGGGGGGGATACCTAGTCATATTTTGCGTCGTCACTGCAAGCAATCACGACTCTCAAAAAAACTGTTTACGGCTGAAGATCACTTTAGCACCGTTTCAAATTCGACACAAACCTTCAAATAGGTATGTAATCACACATTATATAAACTCTTTATAGTGTTTTATTTACATTTTAGAGGTGATAAGTTTGACAGATCGAGTGAAAAAAAGCAATTTTCCCACACAACATCTCTCCTTCTCCCTATCACGCATTAGTTTCGCTTCCCCACCCGCCATTTTTAAAAGACCCGACGGGGCTCATTGCCTTCTTGAATCATGCAGAAACGGGCAGCGTTTAGGTCATGTCATTTATTTTGTTGGAAAGGGGAGAAAGTGTGCTTTACAATGGTATTGACATTACAGTTGATCTGGAAGTATTATGTTTTTGGGGCGCTAAAATAAGGTAAATTGTACCGACCAAGGCGATGTACAAAAGCGAGTGAGTTTACGTTAATAGTCTTTGAGTAACTATACCTATGTGTTGTAGCTAGCTAACATGTGTCTGAGATGTCTCATTCTGTATCTTGCTGCTAAGGTAGGAATACAGACAGTACACGATTGCCCATGACAGTCTAATAGCACATTTGCCATTCTCTTACAGACAATACCGCTTGGTGGCCTACACATTCTTTTTGGAATGTGTTCTATGTGGTGAGAGGCTAGGCAGAGGACACCGAATCCCTTTGCCTGTGTTGTTGCGGCCATTTGAGCAACTTATCCCTCACACAATGGACAGTATGTTGGATACAAAGAAGTTGATGACTCTCAAGAGATGTGAAAGGTCCTTTAACAACAATCTCCCCGAACATCACTGCACCCCCCAAACACACCATATGCAAGTATTCACTTTGTAGAACTGTAGTATTTATTATAGGTGTTAGTAGTATATTTTTATTCTACTGTATATACACAGCATGACCAAAAGCATGTGGACACCTGCTCGTCGAACATCTCATTCTAAAATCATGGGCATTAATATGGAGTTGGTCCCCCCTTTGCTGCTATAACAGCCTCCACCCTTCTGGGAAGGCTTTCCACTAGAACATTAATGCTGGGACTTGCTTCCAGTCAACCATAAGAGCATTAGTGAGGTCGGGCACTGATGTTGGGCAATTAGCCCTGGCTCGCAGTCGGCGTTCCAATTCATCTCAAAGGTGTTCGTTCGGTGGGGTTGAGGTCAGGGCTCTGTTCAGGCCAGTCAAGTTCTTCCATGCCGATCTCGACAAACCATTTTTGTATGGACATCGCTTTGTGCATGGGGGGGCATTCCTTTGTGCATTTGGGGAAGGCCCTTTCCTGAAAAAGAAGAGGGCCTTCCCCAAATGGTTACCACAAAGTTGGGAGCACAGAATCGCCTAGAATATATGCTGTAGCGTTAAGATTTCCCTTCACTGGAACTAAGGGGCCTAGCCCCCGAACTTTACAATTGGCACTGTGCATTGGGGCAGGTAGCGTTCTCCTGGCATCCGTTAAACCCATATTTGTTTGCCAGATGGTGAAGCGTGATTCATCACTCAAGAGAATGTGTTTCCACTGCTCCAGAGTCCAATGGCGGCGAGCTTTACACCACTCCAGCCAACGCTTGGCATTGCGCATGGTGATCTTAGGCTTGTGTGCGGCTGCTCTGCCATGGAATAGACCTGTCAGCAACGGATGTGGCTGAAATAGCCGAATCCACTAATTTGAAGGGGTGTCCACATACTTTTGTGTATATAGTGTATCAGATAACGGGCCAGTTCTGGTCGACAAATCAAATCCAAATCCAGTCAAGTAAAATGTTATTGTCATGTACTTGCAGGCTTCTCACACAGTGCAATGGCAACAAAAGTGACATAGTAATCAAATAGGTAACATAGGAAAGGAATCAAATAAGTGACATTGTAAATATATAACATACTAATAAAAATACAAAATAAAGTAAATCAAGTACAAGAGGCATGCAGATAAAATAAATAAGATATATAAAAAAAAAAGAACTATAGGGAAATAGAATGGACATTGTTTGCTCATGTGCATAGTGAGTGTAATAAGGTACAGTGCAGTATCAGCATAGAATTATGTGAAAGTATATACATTAGTAGTGCAATAAGGTGACATAACTATTGCATTTTTCTGGTAGACAAAAGTATTTTCAGTGTGTACAGAATATTCATAAATGTTAAGCGTGTGGTAGGGTGCAGTAGTCGGCCCAGGGTATCATCTGTTGGAACAGTCTTGTGACTTGGGGGTAGAGGCTGGCTTTGAGACAGGTGGTCTAAGACTTGATGTAAACCCATACTGCAGCAGATCTCTCTCCTCTGTGCGCTGCCACCTCCACAATTGGAGGCCCCTTTCAAGTAACAGGTGACCTGAATCTGGACCCCCTCATCCGTGGTATCCTGGGTTGCAGGGTTCTTCCGAATGGCTCCTATACAGAAAGAAAGAACATTGAGTTACATTTCAATCGCACATGGTCACACACTAGCCAGCAGATTCCGACCCTACCGTTACGCTTGTTCATATCACAGTTAACCTATTTGCTTATGGTTTTGCCTACACCTAGTGACCTGCTTTTTAAATGATATGAACAAAAAATATTCTATTTTATTTGGAATGACAACGCACACACAATTAAAAGGGCCTACTTATATAACAAATATGAATTCGGAGGGCAGAAATTATTAAATATTAAAGTCTGTAATGTTTCAAGCTGACCACCATTGTCTTTGTTCCCAAGAACTCTACGGTAACCTTCCTAAATGACTACTACCCAGTAGAACTTACAGCTGTAATTATGAAATGGTTTGAAAGACTGGTCATGACACATCAACACCATCATCCCAGACACCCTGGACCCACTCCAATTCGCATACCTCCCCAACAGATCCACAGATGACGCACTATGGTGTTGAACGCTGAGCTGTAGTCAATGAACAGCATTCTCACATAAGTGTTCCTTTTGTCCAGGTGAGAAAGGGCAGTGTGGAGTGTGATTGAGATTGCGTTATCTGTGGATCTGTTGGGGCAGTATGCGAAATTGGAGTGGGTCTAGGGTGTCCGGGAGGATGCCATGACCAGCCTTTCAAAGCACTTCATGGCTACAGACGTGTGCCACGGTCGGTAATCATTTAGGCAGGTTACCTTCGTGTCCTTCCTTGGGCACAGGGACATGGTGGTCTGCTTGAAACATGTAGGTATTACAGACTTGGTCAGGGAGAGGTTTAAAATGTCATTGAAGACACTTGCTAGTTGGTCCGCGCATGCTTTGAGTACACGTCCTGGTAATCCGTCTGGCCCAGCGGCTTTGTGAATGTTGACCTGTTTAGAGGTTTTGTTCACATTGGCTACCGAGAGCGTTATCACACAGTCATCCGGAACAGCTGGTGCTCTCATGCATGCTTCAGTGTTGCTTGCCTCGAAGCGAGCATAAAAGGCATTTAGCTCAGCTGGTGGGCTCGCATCACTGGGCAGCTCGCTTCTGGGTTTCTCTTTGTAATCCGTAATAGTTTTCAGGCTCTTCCACATCCGACTAGCGTCAGAGCTGGTGTAGTAGGATTCAATCTTAATCCTGAATTGAAGCTTTCCTTGTTTGATGGTTCGTCTGAGGGCATAGCGGGATTTATTTTATAAGCGTCCGGATTAGTCTCCCGCTCCTTGAAAGTGGCAGCTCTAGCCTTTAGCTCGATGAGGATGTTGCCTGTAAACCATGGCTTCTGGTTCGGATATGTACGTACAGTCACTGTGGGGACGACGATGACGCGTGCTAGCAAAATAGTCCTGTAGTGTAGCATCCGCGTCATCTGACCATTTCCGTATTGAGCGAGTCACTAGTACTTCCTGCTTTAGTTTTTGCTTGTATGCAGGAATCAGGAGGTTATAATTATGTTCAGATTTGCCAAATGGAGGGCGGGGGAGAGCTTTGTATGCATCTGTGTGTGGAGTAAAGGTGGTCTAGGATTTTTTTTTCTCTGGTTGCACATGTGACATGCTGGTAAAAATTTGGTAAAACTGATTTAAGTTTGCCTGCATTAAAGTCCCCAGCCACTAGGAGCCCCGCTTCTGGGTGAGCATTTTCTTCTTTGCTTTGCTTATGGCCTTATAGAGTTGGTTGAGAGCGGTCTTAGTGCCAGCTTCGTTCTGTGGTGATAAATAGACGGCTACGAATAATATAGATGAGAACTCTCTTGGTAGATAGTGTGGTCTACAGCTTATCATAAGGTACTCTGTTGTTAACAAATAGACACACACTCCGGTAGACACAGAGGTAGTGTCTCTGTTCTGCCGGTGCATGGAAAATGGAAGTGTATGGTATCTACTAGCAGGCTAGAAGTTACCATAGTTACCAGTTATTGTGCTTAATTTAAGGTTAGGGTTAGGCATAAGGTTAGCAGTGTGGTTAAGGTTAGGGTTAAGGTTAGGTTTAAAATCTGATTTTAAGAAGATACGGTTTGGAAATAGGCAGTGTTTATGACTATCTGGCTGTGGTAACTAGTGATGACCGGGCATGTGGGGGAGGGTTCTTGAAATGTAACATCCCAATTAAAATCTGCGGTCCATTCAAACCATTTTGGTAATAAAAAATTATCCAGAACTCCAAGGGAGGCGTGTTGCAACAACGTGATTTTGGAGGTATGGCCACGCGAGACTAATATACAAGTAACTGACAAAATAAAGGAAACACCAACATAAAGTGTCTTAATATGGTGTTAGGCCACCCTGAACCAGAACAGATTCAATTCACTTTGGCATAGATTCTACAAGTGTCTGGAACTCTATTGGAGGGATGCGACACCGTTCTTCCACAAGAAATTCCATCATTTGTTCTTTTGTTGAGGGTGGTGGAAAACGCTCTCTGGCACAGCTCCAGAATCTCCCATAAGTGTTCCATTGGATTACGATTTGGTGACTGAGACGGCCATGGCATATGGTTTGCATCGTTTTCATGCTCGTCAAACCATTCAGTGACTACTCGTGCCCTATGGATGGGGGCATTGGCATCCTATAGGGGCCATGGTAGCCAAAATAATAACGAAAATAATGGCCTGCCAAGAATTTTTATACATGACTCAAAGCATGATGGGATGCTAATTGCTTAATTAACTCAGGAATCACACCTGTGTGGAAGCACCTGCTTTCTATATACTTTGTACCACTCAAGTGTTTCCATTATTTTGGCAGTTACCTGTAGTCTTGTGAGAGTGCAAGATAGGATCAATGCAGATAGTCAGGGTAACTATTTAATTAACTATTTAGCAGTCTTATGGCTATTTAGAAGTCTTATGGCTTGTAGGTAGAAGCTGTCTCTGAGACTGTTGGTCCAAGAGCCGATGCTCCAGTAGCGTTTGCCGGACGGTAGCAGAGTAAACAGTCTATGGCTTGGGTGGCTGAAGTCTTTTCTACATTTTTCGGGCCATCCTCTGACACAGCCTGATAGAGAGGTCCTGGATGGCAGGGAGCTCGGCCCGAGTGATATACTGGGCCGTCCGCACCACACTTTGTAGCGCTTTGTGGTCTAGGGTGGAGAATTTGCCATACCAAGCGGTGATGCAGCCAGTAAAGATCCAAGGGCCCATGCCAAATCTTTTCAGCCTCCTGAGGGGGAAGAGGCGCTGCCATGCCCTCTTCACAACTGTTTGTGTGTGTGCGTAGGCCAGTGGAGGCTGCTGAGGGGAGGACGGCTCATAATAATGGCTGGAATGGAGTTAATGGAATGGCATCAAACCATTCCACTAATTCCGCTCCAGTCATTACCACAAGCCCGTCCTCCCCAATTAAGGTGCCACCAACCTCCTGTGGCGTAGACTATGTTAAAGGGATACTTCAGGATTTTGACAATGAAGCCCTCTATCTACTTCCCAGATGAACTTGTGGATACAATTTGTATGTCTCTACGTGCAGCTTGAAGGAAGTTGCACAATAAAAAATTAAAAAGTCATACATTTTTTACTTTGTGTTAACTAGTGACAACCCACATGCCCGTTGGTGCTGGGTCTTGGTGCAGTGTGTTATGTTCGTCACTGTTTTCAGACCAGGTAGAACACATTTTGTAGAGAGTCGTTCCTGTGCTAGTTTGCAACATTTCAGAAAATGGAAGAAAACCTGGAGGAAAAACTGAATTCTGTTTTGCCAGAAGTGTGTTCTATCCACCAAATTGGCTTACGTCAACATATTTTGATGAGGTTTTAATCGCTGATTTTCTTGCCATCCTCACCCACTGTTGCACTTACTACACTAAACTAGTGAGCACCGTTGGAGCTCTGCCCAAGCAAGGCATTTGATTGGTTTGACGTGTTGTGTGGAGTCACTGATTTACAGCGGGTTCCCACCGATATTTAGATATTTCTCTACCATGGACTTCCCTAGGCTTCCCATTTTTGGTTTTCGACGAGGCTACCTGTATATATACACATTATATACACACACACTACACTGACACACACAAAACCCACACACATTCATATACACTACATACGCACACACACACACTGCTGCTACTCTGTTCTTCATTCTTATTCTTATCTATCCTGTTACTTAGTCACTTTACCCTGCCTTTATGTACATATCTACCTCAAATACCTTGTACACCTGCACATTGATCTGGTAATGATACTCCCTGTATATAGCTTCATTCTTGTGCTACAATTTTTATTTCGTATTATTATTTTTTAACTCTGCATCGTTGGGAAGGGCTTTTAAGCAAGCATTTTACGGTAAAGTCTATTCGGCGCATGTGAGAAATAACATTTGATTTGAATTGATTTGCTGTTTGCTGCCGCTTCCCCCTCCTTTCACCCCATGGCGATGATCGGAAGTCTTTGTCTGGTGTAGGCTACCAACATCGGCATGTTCTACAACAAACTTCTTTGTGTGTTGTAACAGTAGGCTATTGCAAACATAAGCGCGACACAAGCAGGCAGTCTAAGAAGCAATTTCATGTTATTTTGTCAGAAGGGAGTGATGACATCATCACAAATGTGTGGTTAAAACGCAGACTGTTTTGCCAAAATGCAATGTGTAGACTGCGTCCTGCTTGTGCTACTGCAATATCCGTAGTTACAACAGATAAAAGAACACATACGCAGAATGTGATTCGAATCTTCAGCTATGGGGAAGAGGGTTCCAAACGCACCGTGATGGTAAAGGCCTGAGAGGACACTAAGTTTACTTTTCAAAGGGTAGAAACATTGTGGTTTATTTTGGTTATCACATTTGACAAATTCTAAAATGGAATGTCTTACACATTTAAGGTACCAGTTTGAAGAAAAACAAGCATTCCTGTGCTCATTCTCGTTACTGGACTGCCGGAATGGATAAGAACACTATTACCAACATTAGTTGTCTCTAAACAGACCTGAAAATGGCTTACAAAAGTATGGCAACAGGTAAACTACTATCTTAACTGTTGACCTCTAAAATTATGAAATTCCACCAAGAAAAGGATATTGCTACCAGTAACATACTTTATTAAAAGTATTGTATAGATATGTATCATTCTGTCAAGAGTTCATAATAGTTTGTCCATCAGCGGTGAGGTTGAACTCCCTCTATCCATAGTAAAAGCACAATGTTTTATGTCTGCGGTGTCAAACTATTTTTTTCCCGGGAGATACTGTACATTCAGTCTTCACGAAGGTTCAGGGGGCTGCATTGCAAATTAGGGATAATTCCTGTCTGCCCAAATCAGCAAGAAATACTCCTTCATTCATAATTTGGGGAATTGTCAATGCTCCATGACTAGCTTTTATTTTTGTGATTGCCATTGAGCTGGACACAATTAATAATTTTAAAATGTCTTAAAGCAACAGCATAGTAAAAAAGTCCCATGATTGTGGTGAACACAATGGCGCGAGCAACCAAATCAGCCTTGAAAAGAGTTCTGAAAGTTTAAATTATTAAAACATGTTAAGGTCTATTATAATTTCTACTTACTTTCTTTGAGGTTGTAGTCGATCAAGTTTAGACGGAAGTAGAATTCTCTTTTTTTATTATTTGTTTTTACCCATGATAACGTTCTTTGCAATTGACCTTATGGGTCTTGAATGTGGTTGCTTCTGTTGTATTTCTCCCAACAAGTTGTGTGTTACTGAGCACCAGAGGGATAAATGTGATTATTTTCCACAGCATGCACTAATAATGCCTGATGGTTTGTGGTGTGATTATTTGGCTGCCCGGTGCTGGCTAAAAGCGCATTATTATACCCATCTGCACTCTCAATGCTAAAGCAACGGCTGAGAAAATGAGGTGTCACAGCCATGAGGAAGGGATGCGGGATGCTGGTCACCATAGTAACCCCAGTCATTACAGATGGCCCTACTTTAAGACGGATAGAATAATGCCAGTGAGTAAACTCAACTGACTAATTTAACCCGGCTTTAGATTTGGGGCATTAATATAAAACTTAAAAGGTACAATTTGTAACATTTCTTCATTCTTAATTTCTTCATTGGCAACCTCATAAAGATGAGCAACAAATACAGTATAAAATAAATAATTCAAATACTGAGCAATATTGCATGCTCAATTATTTATTTGAAATAATTGTATTTTATACTAATACAATTGTTTAGAGAAATAGATTTTGTTTAACAAGTAATAATAAAAAAAATAGGGCTAAAAATATTAGCACCCCTGTTTTGAATACTGTAGTTATCCTCGCAATGGGAGGGTGCTACAGTATTGAAAACAGAGGTGGCAATCATTTTTACTCCAATATTTTTTTAAATGTTGATTTTGTGGGGAATTAACTATATCTTTGTCGATTTTGATTAGTGCTTGGGGTTATTGTCTTGCTGGAAAACCCACTTGCTGCCAATTGTCAGCCGCCTGGCAGAGGCAACCAAGTTTTTAGCTAAAATGTCCTGCCATTGAAAAGTTCATGACGCCTCAGGACCAGTGGAAGCAAAATTGCCCCATAACATCAAAGATCCACCACCATTTACCGTAGGTATTAGGAACTTTTCTGCATATGGGTCTATTTTTTCAACGCCAAAACCATCACTGGTGTGTGTGGCCAAAGAGCTCTATTTTCATGTCATCTGACCATAGCACGGGTTCCAATCCAAGTGCCAATGCGTTTACCAAACTCCAGGCGGTGCTGGTTTACTAACTAATGTGTGTTTTAAATCATACATTTCCATGATCAAACTAAGCAGCTTTTGCTGCTATCAATTCTCCTCCACAAGAGTCCAAACATTTTCCTGCATCAATGGTGAGTCCGTTCAATTCTAAGCATGCACGTCAGACAGCCCTGTTATTCTAGAATGCTTGCAAAGCATGGGGGGAATTGCAATTGCTCTTGTTGCCACAGTTGACATTGTGCAAAAGGTCCAACAACATTTTACCTTTTTAAGTACATTTCATTCATTGCTGATACGTTTTGGGTGGGGATTTTGTTTTAGTTTTAGTCCTTTTGTATGTTTTATTTGTGGTCAATAATGAAGCTATTTAATTCCCACAGTTAATCCTACTGCCCATTTAGATGTTCAGTCGTCAAACTTAATGGTTTTTGTACTCCTTATGTAAAAAAATCCATGATGTGGTCAAAAAATGTAACGTTGTGAACATATACTGTACCAGTAATGTGTTTTTTGCAATAATCTGATTCTTGGCGGTACCCTAAGTGGACTGGACCTGCATGATCATGTTCAACGCTTATGGGGGATCCGTGCTAGTATTTGTGAATTTGGTTGTCTTCATTTGTTGTGCGAGGGCCCAAAGACCTACTGTAATTTGAACTCTGGATAGGCGAGCATATTCAAACAATCATATCCTAATCTTCTATTTGCCAAATGCTCTCATTCAACATTTAATGTCCTTGACCATGACTCATAAACAAGACCTAGCCTACAAATAAAAAGCCTGCGGGTGCATCAATTCATTAGTCACACTTTCTTTCCATAGTGTCATTACAGAAAATGGAACGAAGGGAGGCACTAGATGATATCGACCATCTTGTTTAAGCGCAGTGATGTCCTGAATGATGTGTGCAATAACCTACACTGTCACACTGTTGCTGCCTCTCTCACGATTAGAGCATGGAATTAGTTGAGGCATTGTGGGCCTTTGAACCTGTGATAGATTTGTTGCCACAGCAGCGGATGAGAATCTTAAGTATTAACCCCCAACCTGCAGTCACAACTCAAGACAATTTGGGACCTTGTGGGATGTTACACCTGATTGTGGTCATTCTAACAAATTGAAATCCTTTCGTGTCAAATTTCACTGTTAAATAGGGGAGAAAATTAACAATTGTGGGTGTGAACAATTTCGATTTTAAATGTCAACATAGCATGTCTACTGCTGACAGTGTCCATGATTTTTGTTTAGTGATGTGGAATCCTCACAGCAGAAAAGGTAATTTGTCAGATGACAGGTCCATGTGTGACACTTTAAATATAATTTATCATCAATATTTAAATACACATTATGTCCTATACTGTCACAATTATGATTGAACATCTTATGAGAAATAGCCTTTAATGTGCTCGTGCTTGGTGGTGTGTCAGTGTTTGGACTATCGTCACGCAACGTTATATCCTTGTACTCTACAGAATATTTACCAGCCCTCTGGCTTACTTCTCAAATATAATGTGTTTTTGCTTGGATGTGTGTCAGCGTTTGAATGGCTATTCAAGGTGAGATACATACTATTATCTAGAGGTAGGCACAATGAGGCGTTCAATATCCATTTAGCATTACTAAAATTGCAAAGGACCAGATGAAAATGATTTTCTTAGAAGCATGTATGCACTTTAAACTGTGAAGCTTATATTATTATGCACTTCTATACTGTAACTTTTAACCTAATCATATTTAGTCAGGATTATCATATGATATTAAGACATTAAAAGGAGGACATAACTGCATCATAATGCATTATATTTACTTGTTGATGTTAGGTAGTGTTACCAATATGAATGTTGCATCATGTTTAATGTGAGAATGTTCACTAAAAGAGAATAAAACTTCCTTAGCCTTTCAACTTTGTGTGTGTGCGATGTGCTATATGCAGGAGTTGAGTTATGAAAGCAGAAGACATGTTCATTGTTTGATGTAACATGGACAATTAAGTTGTATTGTACATTTCTTTCCAATAAATCTAAGTTGGTCCCACACCCGTTTGTGAAACAAGGTAGACATTTTTTGGCTGCTCCATTTCCATGTTACCTGTAATATTTTGGCATCATTTAATAATCTGTTTTTATCCTGTCAGGCCCCACTCTTTGAATGATAATGAAGAGAAGCTAGTGGCGAGTGCAGAACCTGTGTGCCATTTCTCATCATTGCCTTCTCGCCCCACATCATTGACCGGTCTGCTGAATTATGTCGGTGCATTGAATTGTTAAAGCTGACGCCAGGCTGAAAAAGCAAGGAAATGGCCATATTTGTAATCTGTGAAAAAAGAGGCACGGAGGGACCAAATTGAAAGAGTATTGGGCGCCTGACGTCAGGGATGAACTTCAATGCAAAAGGCTCAACATAGATTTATCAGGAGAAATTTCTCCATCATTAGCTTTTGGTTTACAGGGGATGGGGAATGTTGGGGGGGCACTTAGATGCAGCTGGAATAGATTGTGTTTCCTCTCGGGCGTGCTCATGCTTTATTTTCCTGGGTCGTGTTCAGTAAGCACAAAACGTAAGAAAACTGTCCAAAACAGGAAAAAACAGAAACAGAAACACTCACACTTTACTTTTTCTTTCTCCTTACTAGCTCTGACTTTGCTGATACAAGTAGCTACTTTATTGAGGAAATGTTTTCTTACTATGACTGTGATACAGTGGCTTGTGAAAGTATCCACCCGCCTTGGCATTTTTCCTATTTTGTAGCCTTACAACCTGGAATTAAAATAGATTTTTGGGGGGTTAGTATCATTTGATTTACACAACATACCTACCAATTTGAAGAAGCAAAATATTTTTTATTGCGAAACAAACAAGAAATAAGAAAAAATTAAACTTGAGCATTCATATCTATTCACCCCCCAAAAGTCAATACTTTGTAGAGCCACCTTTTGCAGCAATTACAGCTGTAAGTCTCAGCATTGTAGAATAATAGTGAAGACATGAGAACTAATAAAAAAACACATATGGAATCATGTAGTAACCAAAAAAGTGTTAAACAAATCAAAATATATTTTAGATTTTAGATTCTTTAAAGTAGCCACCTGTTGCCTTGATGACAACTTTGCACGCTCTTGGCATTCTCTCAACCAGCTTCACCTGGAATGCTTTTCCAACAGTCTTGAAGGAGTTCCCACATATGCTGAGCACTTGTTGGCTGCTTTTCCTTCACTCTGCGGTCCAACTCATCCCAAATCATCTCAATTGGGTTGAGGTCAGGTAATTGTGGAGGCCAGGTCATCTGATGCAGCACTCCACCACTCTCTTTGGTCAAATAGCCCTTACACAGCCTGGAGGTGTGTTCGGTCATTTGTCCTGTTGAAAAACAAATGATAGTCCCACTAAGTGCAAACCAGATGGGTTTGCGTATCGCTGCAGAATGCTGTGGTAGCCATGCTGTTTAAGGGTGCCTTGAATTTTTTTTTTGTTGTTGTTGTATTTTACCTCCTTTTTTCTCCCCAATTTTTAGATCTTGGATCATCGTTGCAACTCCCCAACGGTCTCGGGAGAGGCGAAGGTGGAGTCATGCGTCCTCCGAAACATGACCCGCCTAACCGCAACACACGCCGGCTTAACTCAGAAGCCAGCCCCACCAATGTGTCAGAAGAAAAACCGTTTAACTGGCATCCGGGGTCAGTCCGCAGACACCCGGCCCGCCACAAGTAGTCGCTAGAGCGCGATGAGTCAAGTAAAGCCCCACCGGCAAAAACCCCTTACCCTGACAGCCCGGGATATGAACCCGGGACCGTAGTAACGCCTCTAGCACTGCCTTAGGCCGCTACGCCACTAAGGAGGCCGTGCCTTGATATCTAAATAAATCACTGACAGTGTCACCAGCAAGCACCCCCAAATCAATCAATCAATCAAGTTTATTTTATATAGCCCTTCGTACATCAGCTAATATCTCGAAGTGCTGTACAGACACCCAGCCTAAAACCCCAAACAGCAAGCAATGCAGGTGTAGAAGCACGGTGGCTAGGAAAAACTCCCTAGAAAGGCCAAAACCTAGGAAGAAACCTAGAGAGGAACCAGGCTATGAGGGGTGGCCAGTCCTCTTCCGGCTGTGCTGGGTGGAGATTATAACACAACTATGCCAAGATGTTCAAAATGTTCATATGGTTCCCAAACCATCACACCTTCTCCTCCATGCTTCACGGTGGGAACTACAGATGCGGAGATCATCCGTTCACCTACTCTGCGTCTCACAAAGACACATCGTTTGGAACCAAAAATCTCCAATTTGGACTCATCAGACCAAAGGACAGATTTCCACCGGTCTAATGACCACTGCTCGTGTTTATTCTTATTATTGGTGTCCCTTAGTAGTGGTTCTTTGCAACTATTCGACCATGAAGGCCTGATTCACGCAGTCTCCTCTGAACAGTTGATGTTGAGATGTGTCTGTTACTTGAACTCTGTGAAGCATTTATTTGTGGCTGCAATTTCTGAGGCTGGTAACTTTAATGAATGTATCCTCTGCAGCAGAGCTAACTCTGGGTCTTCCTGCATTTGAAGAAACTTTCAAAGTTCTTGAAATTGTCCGGATTGACTGACCTTAATGTTTTGAAGTAATGATGGATTGTCGTTTCTCTTTGCTTATTAGAGCTGTTCTTGCCATAATATAGACATGGTCTTTTACTAAGTAGGGCTATCTTCTGTATACCACCCCTACCGTGCCAACTGATTGGCTCAAACGCATTAAGAAGGAAAGAAATTCCCACAATTGAACTTTTAACACAGCACACCTTTTAATTGAAATGCATTCCAGGTGACTACCTCATGAAGCTGGTTGAGAGAATGCCAAAAGTGTGCAAAGCTGTCATCAATGCATAGGGTGGCTACTTTGAAGAATCTCAAATATAAAATATATTTGGATTTGTTTAACACTTTTTTTTTGGTTACTACATGATTCCATATGTGTTATTTCATAGTTTTCATGTCTTCACTATTATTCTACAATGTAGAAAATAGTAAAAAATTATGTAAAAAAATTAAACCTGGAATGAGTAGGTGTTTCCAAACGTTTGACTTGTACTGTAAGTACTATCTGAACTTGTCCAATATGAAAGCCTCATTATTTTGGTAAAACTTTTGTCTATGGTGTGCCCTAATGAGGTTCAATGTTCATAGTATGGTGTGGTAGTCTTCTTACACCACTCCAAATAAATAAGATGAGTCATTGGGTATGGATGTTTGAAACATTAATGCTACATTTCGATTGTTGCGTCATAAAAAGGTTGTGACAAGATTGTGCAAGTTTACTGTTCAATGAATCAATCATTGCCTGAAAGTTGTCATTCCATTTCATTAAAAAAAGTTCAAGACAACACTCTCTTCTGAAATGCAACAATAATTGAAAAACAAAACTTGTGGTGACCCAGTGGCAGTAACATTCAAGAAAACATGAATGTGAATATAGTTATTATGTGCAGAACAAAGAAATGCTAATTCACTCTGAATATTAAGGCTGCAAATCAATTCTATTTGATTTACCCTTGGTTACGGACATCTGGCCTTGGGCCATAGACAAAAGCAATTCCTTCGATAGAACAGAATTATTTTAGAGAATACAGAGGGGAGACCACTGGAGTCTGAGGGAAAGTAATTAAGACAGAAACTGTTTCCATTGCCTACATTTGTCTGTGTCATACCCAATGTGAGTCTGAGTCAATGACACTTCTTTGGCAACATTTTATGCATGTTGTCCATCCCTTACACCATATACACTGAGTGTACAAAACATTATGAACACTTGCTCTTTCCATGACATAGTCTGACCAGGTAAAAGCTATGATCCCTTATTGATGTCACTTGTTAAATCCACTTCAATCGGTGTAGATGAAAGGGAGGAGACGGGTTAAATAAGTATTTTTAAGCCTTGAGACAATTGAGACATGGATTGTGTATGTGTGCCATGCAGAGGGTGAATGGGCAAGACAAAAGATTTAAGTGCCTTTGAACGGGGTATGGCTACCCGGATAAATCCGGCTACCCGGATAAAGCACTAAATAAACTTCAGTTAGTGCTAAATACGGCTGCTAGAATCCTGACTAGAACCAAGAAATTTGATCATATTACTCCAGTGCTAGCTTCCCTACACTGGCTTCCTGTTAAGGCAAGGGCTGATTTCAAGGTTTTACTGTTAACCTATAAAGCGTTACATGGGCTTGCTCCTACCTATCTTTCCGAGTTGGTCCTGCCGTACATACCTATACGTACGCTACGGTCACAAGACGCAGGCCTCCTAATTGTCCCTAGAATTTCTAAGCAAACAGTGGGAGGCAGGGCTTTCTCCTATAGATCTCCATTTTTATGGAACGGTCTGCCTACCCATGTGAGAGACGCAGACTCGGTCTCAACCTTTAAGTCTTTACTGAAGACTTATCTCTTCAGTAGGTCATATGATTGAGTGTAGTCTGGCCCAGGAGTGTGAAGGTGAACGGAAAGGCTCTGGAGCAACGAACCGCCCTTGCTGTCTCTGCCTGGCCGGTTCCCCTCTCTCCACTGGGATTCTCTGCCTCTAACCCTATTACAGGGGCTGAGTCACTGGCTTACTGGTGCTCTTTCATGCCGTCCCTGGGAGGGGTGCGTCACTTGAGTGGGTTGAGTTACTGACGTGATCTTCCTGTCTGGGTTGGCGCCCCCCCTTGGTTTGTGCTGTGGTGGAGATCTTTGTGGGCTATACTCGGCCTTGTCTCAGGATTGTAAGTTGGTGGTTGAAGATATCCCTCTAGTGGTGTGGGGGCTGTGCTTTGGCAAAGTGGGTGGGGTTATATCCTTCCTGTTTGGCCCTGTCCGGGGGTTTCTTCTGATGGGGCCACAGTGTCTCCTGACCCCTCCTGTCTCAGCCTCCAGTATTTATGCTGCAGTAGTTTATGTGTCGGGGGGCTAGGGTCAGTTGGTTATACCTGGAGTACTTCTCCTATCTTATCCAGTGTCCTGTGTGAATTTAAGTATGCTCTATAATTCTCTCGTTCTCTCTTTCTCTCTCTCGGAGAAACTGAGCCCTAGGACCATACGTCACGGCAAACCGGGCATGATGACTCCTTGCTGTCCCCAGTCCGCCTGGCCTTGCTGCTATTCCAGTTTCAGCTGTTCTGCCTGCGGTTATGGAACCCCTACCTGTCCCAGACCTGCTGTTTTCAACTCTTAATGATCGGCTATGAAAAGCCAACTGATATTTATTCCTGATTATTATTTGACCATGCTTGTCATTTATGAACATTTTGAAAATCTTGGCTCTCTCTAATTCTCTCTTTCTTTCTCTCTCTCGGAGGACCTGAGCCCTAGGACCATACGTCAGGACTACCAGGCATGATGACTCCTTGCTGTCCCCAGTCCACCTGGCCTTGCTGCTATTCCAGTTTCAACTGTTCTGCCTGCGGTTATGGAACCGCCACCTGTCCCAGACCTGCTATTTTCAACTCTTAATGATCGGCTATGAAAAGCCAACTGAAAATTATTCATGATTATTATTTGACCATGCTTGTCACTTATGAATATTTTGAACATCTTGGCATAGTTCTGTTATAATCTCCACCCGGCACAGCCAGAAGAGGACTGGCCACCCCTCATAGCCTGGTTCCTCTCTAGGTTTCTTCCTAGGTTTTGGCCTTTCTAGGGAGTTTTTCCTAGCCACCGTGCTTCTACACCTGCATTGCTTGCTGTTTGGGGTTTTAGGCTGGGTTTCTGTACAGCACTTTGAGATATCAGCTGATGTACGAAGGGCTATATAAAATAAACTTGATTTGATGATTTGGTAGTAGGTGCCAGGCGCAATGGTTTGTGTCAAGAACTGCAACGCTGCAGGGTGTTTCATGCTCAACAGTTTCCCGTGTGTATCAAGAATGGTCCACCACCCAAATGACCTCCAGCCAGCTTGACACAACTGTGGGAAGCATTGGAGTCAACATTGGCCAGCATCGTAGTCAACATTGGCCAGCATCGTTGTGGAACGCTTTTGACACCTTGTAGAGTCCATGTCCCGACGAATTGAGGCTATTCTGAGGGCAAAAGGTGAGAGTGCAACGCAAAAGTAGGAAAGTGTTCTTAATGTTTTGTACATTCAGTGTATTATACATACCAAATAACACCCAACAGTATATTTATCTTGGTATACAGAGTAGGCAACTTAAATTGCAGTAGATTAACTCTGTATTGTTCATCGTTATTCAAATGAGGTGACACATCCGCTCTTACACTACTGTGTGTGGGTGGCTGACACTACCGTGATTGCTTCTTACAAGAGGGAGAGTGGAGGAGAAGAACCCGTATCCTCTGACTGTAAAACATTAGCATTTAGTGGTATCATTTGTGCCTGGCCTCAGATGTTCACAGAAATGCCAGGATGATACTGTGAAAGATTCTGTGAGGTCGCCACAGGGCCAGCACCTCCTTTTCCTCTTGAGTGCATCCTCAAAGAATTGTTAGTCCCTGAAACCTGTTATTTGCTTCGCATTGATCCTAGCCTCTCACTCGCTGTTTCTCCACTGCTTTTTGTTGGCTTACATCAGAACATTGCTGTCATTGTAGTCCTTTCCTTTCAATTGATCACATTCGGCCATGTTCTCGATTTAATGACTGGCTGACTTCTTATGAGGAAGCACTTCATTACCTTTGGTACAGCGAGCAAGAGAGAGAGAACTCGGGCATGGAGAGCTCTGTCTTGCGCAAGTAAGGGACGAGATTTGATCATGCTGAAATCAAAAGGGCCATGCCATTTTTGTGTATATGCACGTTTGTGTGTGTGTTTATGGTTGTGTGCATGTGCTGTGCACAGGTTAACATTCAATATTGACCGTGGATGCTACATATTTTCAACTGGAAGTGGCATGTCATGACACAGGGTATCAAAATTCCACATTTGCCCAAGGTCTTTGGCTTCTATGATGGCAATTGATGTTATACTTTCAGACGGTAATGTTGACTTGTGATCTAATGGGGGAGGAGGGCATCTAGGCCATGTACTTTGATGTCTGAATGGACGTACTGAACATTATAAAGTGCCATGTTCATCCCTGCCATCAAGCCATGTCGTTGTTTCTTCTCAGAAATGTTTTCAAAAATTGATGCGTCAATATCCCTTCATGATGTAAACCTTTGGTCCTATGTTAACTGTTCAAAGAACGTAATGCTTGTGGTTGTATACAGTATAACACATCCCCACATGCTTCTACACCAAAAGAGGAGATGCGCACAAAGATCTGCATTTTAACTGCTACGTTGGTTACAGTCTACACAGTAGGCCATTATCTTTTGGGGCTTGATAGAGACCCTGTGCAAATACTTAATTTCTCCCTTGAGGTAATCACTGTTCAGTGTCTGATTGAATAGCTGAAAGCAAGGATCTGACCCTATTGCGTCCAGTTCTATCCTCTGAGAGGAGAGTAATTGAGAACGTTTCTCCAGTCAAAAAGATAGGAAGTTACACTGTTAAAATGTTTAAATACAGCAACATGTCTAAATTACAGTACTCACGTATGGACAATTAAGGTTAAGTGACAGGCATGAGAGAAACCAGTGTGAACCGCTCTAAGCATAAATGAATATAGGTCATGCAAATATAGGTTGTGGATATGTTACTCCACGAACTACAATGTACTACTGATAAACATATGTTTTCCACTATCATTTGGTAGTTTACAGTCATCCAAAGCTGAAGGCCAGTGAAGATAGCAGAAAAGCAATTCATTGACTACGCAGGACATTATTTGAAATGCTACTTTAGTTTACCTTTTATATGATTAAATATATTGTCAAAAGTGACAAGAAGGGTATTGTTTGACCTGCTACTCTGTTACAACACTAATAGCCACACTACTACTGCCATTTCTTCCTACCAGGGCAGTGTCACATTTTGTTTAGAATAAAAATCTAAAGCGTTATTTTTTAGTTTTTTTATTAGGAACTCAGTCAGGGTCTCAACTTAGTGTTTAGTTAGAATAGTAGAATACAGAAGGTGCAGTTTCGAAACTTGGTTCTGCATCAGCAGGTTTCCCTTTTTTATAGCTAAAATCCCTGGACCAAGAATAAATACGTCACACGAGTCTATGGAATGAACACCTTTGACATTGACCTAGCACACACCTCAGACACCCATGCATACCCCACAAGTCATGCCACCAGAGGTCTCTTCACAGTCCCAAATGTCCGGAACAGACTATGGGAAACGCACAGTACTACATAGAGCCATGACTACATGAAACTCTGTTCCACATCAAGTAACTTGTGCTAGCAGTAAAATCAGAATTTAAAAAAATGAAAAAACTACACATTATTGAACAGTGCGGACTGTGCAGAGACACAGACACACACGCATACGCATGCTAATACACACACTCTACACACACGTACATTATAATATTGTTATATTGCTGTATTATGGATGATGTATTTTAGATATGTTTGGGTAGTGCATTGTTTAATAATGTGTTGTGTGATGTACTGTTTTATTTAGTATATAATTGCCTTAATCTTGTTTGGAACCCAGGAAGAGTAGCTTCTGCCTTGGCAGCAGCTAATGGGTATCCATAATAAAATACAAAAATGCCACTCACTGACAGTCACACAATTATCCCATGTGCCAGTAATTTAAAAAAAAATGGGATTTGTAAATTAGTCTAGTTAGTCTAGCCAGCTATCTAAACTTGTAGTAATCATGGCCGAGAGGCCCTG
Source organism: Salvelinus alpinus (assembly GCF_045679555.1). Classification (NCBI taxonomy): domain Eukaryota; kingdom Metazoa; phylum Chordata; class Actinopteri; order Salmoniformes; family Salmonidae; genus Salvelinus; species Salvelinus alpinus. The sequence goes on from NC_092113.1 coordinate 18,021,569, forward strand.
ACCTCCAGGGGGCCCATATTCATTTTGTTAGTCACTCACTCAGATATCATATTAATATGGCGTGCAAAATGTATAGAATTGCACTCTAACATGTGCAGTTTTGTCCCACAACACAATGCCACAGATATCTCAAGTTTTGAGGGAGCGTGTAATTGGCATGTTGACTGCAGGAATGTCCAACAGAGCTGTTGCCAAATAATTAAATGTTCATTTATCTACCATATGCCGCCTCCAACGTCGTTTTAGAGAATTTGGCAGTATGGCCACCAGGCCTCACAACCGCAGACCTCGTGTAACCACGCCAGCCAGGACTTCCACATCTGATTTCTTCATCTGCGGGATTGTACTTCTGTCTGTAATAAAGCCCTTTTGTAGGGAAAAATTCATTCTGATTGGCTGGGCCTGGCTCCCCAGTAGGTGGGCCTATGGATGCGCCCCTGCCCAGTCATGTGAAATCCATATATTAGGGCCCAATGAATTTATTTCAATTGACTGATTCCATTCTATGAACCGTAACTCAGCAAAATCTTTGAAATCCCGACTAGTCTCCCAGTCCCTGCCACTGAAAAACATCCCAACAGCATGATGCTGCCAACACCAGGCTTCACCGTAGGGATGGTGCCAGGTTGAATCCAAGTGTGATGCTTGGCATTCAGGCCAAAGAGTTCAATCTTGGTTTCATCAGACCACATAATCTTGTTTCTCATGGTATGAGAGTTGCCTTTTGGCAAACTCCAAGCAAGCTGTCATGTATATTTTACTGAGGAGTGGCTTCTGTCTGGCCACTCTACCATAAAGGCCTGATTGGTAGTGTGCTGCAGAGATGGTTGTCCTTCTGGAAGGTTCTCCCATCTCCACAGAGGATCTCTGAAGCTCTGTCAGAGTTACCATTGGGCTCTTGGTCACCTCAATGACCAAGGCCCTTCTCCCCTGATTGCTCAGTTTAGCCGGGCGGCCAGCTCTAGGAAGAGCCTTGGTGGTTACAAACTTCGTCCATTTAAGAATGATGAAGGCCATTGTGTTCTTGGGGACCTTCAATGCTGCAGACATTTTTTGGTACCCTTCCCTAGATCTGTGTCTTGACACAATCCTTCTGTCTTGGAGCTCTACGGACAATTCCTTTGACCTCATGGCTTGGTTTTTGCTCTGACATGCACTGTCAACCTTGTGCCTGTCCAAATCATGTCCAATCAATTGAATTTATCACAGGTGGACTACAATCAAGTTGTAGAAAAATCTCACGGATGATTAATGGAAACGGGATGAGCCTGAGCTTAATACCGATTCTCATAGCAAAGGGTGTGAATCTGTAACGTAACAAAATGTGGAAAAAGTAAAGGGGTCTGAACACTTTACGAATGCACTGTAAGTGTTTCCAATGGTATCATCGGTGTGAATCGTGATTTTAACCAATTATGAGTAGGCATTGCCTACTAATTGGCTACTGATTGTCTTCTAATTGGTTGATGTCAACAAGACATAGAAACGCACATGTTGATGTTGGGGTGGTGCTGGAGATGATAATTATGAAGTTGAACATTTTCGAAATTTCCCTTTAAGGTACAGGAGAAATCACCACTGGAAAAACTGAGCACTGGGGATGTGATTGCACTAAAGGCAAAGAGTCACAACAAGTGCTTCGTCTCACTGTATATCAGAGCACGGTAAATGAAAGTGATTACAGGGATGCCATTGTCTTTGCTACACTAATATCATTCATAGAGGCTAAGGAAATGGATGTTCACGTGGTACCTATCTTCAAATGAGCAGATATATCAAATATATACATCAGGAAATTACAAGAACTTGGCACTGCTGTATCTGGTCGCATTCACTCAACCGATCTGAGGAACCAAAATCCTTGAGAACTTCCCAAACATGGAGGCCCACAGCCAGGCAGCGATGTACTGCTCATATACAACATGCATACGAAGCTGATACAGCAAGTGACAGAGGTTCTCTCTCCAAGGCTACAGAAGTCATTAGTCAGGATATATTTGCAATGTGGAACCGTTCCAATGGTAGATTTGACAATGAATGTCAAACCAAGTCAGTCCTCAAATTAATTTACATTTTAGTCATTTGAGCAGATGCTCTTGCTTTGCTCAAGGGCACATCGACAGATTTTTCACATAGTCGGCTCTGGGATTCAAACCAGCAACCTTTAATTTACTGGCCCTACGCTCTTAACCGCTAAGCTTGTTGATATTTGTTGCTTACTGTATTCGTTTTCACCAAACAGAACATTCTAAATAGTATGTAGTACAATTAGTACATAGTATGTAGTTTTAGTAAGTAGCAAGCAAGACAGATTTCGGACATGGCCATAGTCTCGATAGAGAAACACTGTTGCCTGTTTACCTTGGAATCATGGTACACACGAAGACACGCAAAAGAGATCTAGTAGATAGTAGTTCAATTCCTGCAGTTTTATGAAAACGTCACCTTAAATGGATATCATAACTAGTTGATTAGTTCCTTGTTTTGATGCAGACACTGTAGGCCTATGTCCAATGGAGTTGGCCAGTGTCATTTGCAACTCATTATTAGACTCAAACGAGTCTCTCTTATCTTGTTCACATAACATGTTCAGCCCTGGGAAGGGAAAGGGTTCATTGTAGTACATCAACACCAATGTTGATGTAGCAATTCTGGTTCACCTCAACTGTGGCTAAACAACCTATGAACCAACCCTCAATCAGAAACAGAGGAATAGGTTACAGCAACATTTGTGAAGAGCACAATCAGACAGGTCATTTGCAAAGATAAATGACCATTGACGTTTATGTGGATAATTATTATAATTCACACCAGCCATTAGCAGTGTACAGCATTGGAAATGGGGGGCTTATTATAAGCTTACTTATCATACATTTGTTGCTCGTTGAAAGGTCCCCATAATTTTTAATGGCAGCTAAAATTCAGTGTTATTGGAAGGCACCACAATGTAGGAGTGAATAGCTCTCGCATTACAAAAGCCTTTAGAAGAGATTTAGCTCTTAAGGTAATTGCCACAGTACAGGTGCAGGGCTTTTTTTCTCCCTCTGTGATGTAATCTGGTCAAATTCATTTGAAACACACTTTCTTTTATTTATTTTTATCTACACTGATTGCTCTCCCCTGGTGCTAACGAGGTGTAAACAAACATGTTTAGGTGATGAATTTTAGGAGACAATGCATTTATGTTTCTCACATTTTATCAAAACATCACACTGCCCTGCAATTATAATAGCAGGGTCGAAAATAATTAGCCACTCAAGTCCTGTTTGATCACTGTCAGTGTCTGATTATAAATAGTAAAAACTCTCTGTGGAGTTTGATGCATGTTGCAGGTAATGCTAGGTGTTTGTTATTTTCACAAGTGCAGAGTCATATACTTATATTGTGATAGGTTGACATTAACCACTGTGAACTTTTCTATAAAAAACTGGGATCGTTATGGTCAATGTTAATGAAAATGCTTTCTTGATTGCTTTACGCTTCATCTATAATAAATCACTTATTGGGGCTTCCGAGTGGCGCAGCGGTCTAAGGCACTGCATCTCAGTGCTAGAGGTGTCACTACAGACCCTGGTTCAATTTCAGGCTGTATCACAACCAGCTCTGATGGGGATTCCCATAGGGTGGTACACAATTGGCCCAGCGTTGTCCGGGTTTGGCCCGGGGTAGGCCGTTATTGTAAATAAGTATTTGTTCTTAACTGACTTGCCTAGTTAAATAAAGGTAAAAAAATGTATGTAAAGCTACATCAAGCAAGTAAGATCATAATAAATTAATGTCATTATAATAGATATTATAAAATATTTGGGAAAACAACACAATAGAGCAGGTTGGGCAAAGACGTCAATTCACCGTCTATTCCAAGTTGGTTCAACATAATTTAATTGAAATGACGTGGGAAAACAACATTGATGTGACCAGTGGGTAGGTTTATTTGTATATTTGGATCAGCATTAGCATTTGCAGAAGCAGCAGCTACTCTTCCTGGGGTCCACACAAACCACAAAACATGACAAGTAACAAAACACTGAGGACAGTCGCACACATTTTAAATACAAGCCAGCTGCAGCTTTGCTAGGTCTTTCTTTGCTGCACGACCATCTTACCAGACTTAATCAAGATGAAACAAGACCAGAGCCTGAACAACTGAACAACAAAAATCTTCAAATCCATTTTTAATCGTCACATGCTTTGTAAAAAACAGTGAAATTCTTACTTACAGGTCCTTCCCAACAATGAAGAATTTAATAATAATAATAAAAATAAATAAGGAATAAATACCCAATGAGCAATGATAGCTTGGCTATATACATGGGGTACCAGTACCGAGCCGATGTGCAGGGGTACCCAATTGAGGTAGATATGTACATATACAAGTTGGTTCAACTTGTAGCCTAGTGGTTAGAGCGTTGGACTTGTAACCGAAAGGTTGCAAGATTGAATCCCCGAGCTGACAAGGTAAAAATCTGTTGTTCTGCCCCTGAACAAGGCAGTTAACCCACTTTACCTAGGCCGTCATTGAAAATAAGAATTTGTTCTTAACTGACTTGCCTAGTTAAATAAAGGTAAATAAATATACAGTAGGTAAGGGCAAAGTGACTTGGCAATAGGATAGATAATAGAGAGTAGCAGCAGCGTGATGAGTGTGTAACTATGTGTGTGCCTGTGTGTAAGTGTAAGTATTTGTGAGTGTGTGGGTAGAGTCAAAAATAGGATCCATGAAGGTAGTCCGGGTAGCTATTTGGTTAACTACACTGAACAAAAATATAAATGCAACAATTTCAAAGATTTTACTGACTTACAGTAAGGTAATAAGTCAATTGAAATTAATTAATTAGGCTCTAATCTATGAAGTTCACATGACTGGGAATACAGATATTCATCTGTTGCTCACAGATACCTTAAAAAATAAGGTTGGGGAGTGGATCAGAAAGCCAGTCAGTATTTGGTGTGACCACCATTTGCCTCATGCATCACGACACATCTCCTTTGCATAGAGTTGATCAGGCTGTTGATTGTGGCCTGTGAAATATTGTCCAACTCCTCTTCAATGGCTGTGCGAAGTTTCTGGATATTGTTGGGAACTGGAACACGCTGTCGTACACATCGATTCAGAGCATCCAAAACAGGCTCAATGAGTGACATGTCTGGTGAGTATGCAGGCCATGGAAGAACTCTGACATTTTCAGCTTCCAGGAATTGTGCACAGATCCTTGCAACATGGGGCCGTGCATTATCATGCTGAAACATGAGGTGATGGCGGCGGATGAATGGCACAACAACAGGCCTCAGAATCTTGTCACGGTATCTTTGTGCATTCCAATTGCCATTGATAAAATGTAATTGTGTTCGTTGTCCGTAGCTTATGTCTGCCCATACCATAACCCCATTGCCACCATGGGACACTCTGTTCACAACATCGACATCCACAAACCGCTCCCTCACACGATGCCATACACGCTGTTTGCCATCCGCCTGGTACGGTTTAAACCAGGATTAATCCGTGAAGAGCACACTTCTCCACTGTACCAGTGGCCATCGAATGTGAGGATTTTCCCACTGAATTTGGTTACGAGGGCGAACTGCAGTCAGGTCAAGACCCTGGTGAGGACGACTAGCATGCACATGAGCTTCCCTGAAACGGATTCTCACAGTTTGTGCAGAAATTCTTTGGTTGTGCAAACCCACAGTTTCATCAGCTGTCCGGGTGGCTGGTCTCAGACGATTCCGCAGGTGAACAAGCTGGATGGGGAGGTCCTGGGCTAGCATGGTTATATGTTGTCTGCGGTTGTGAGGCCGGTTGGAGGTAAATTCTGCCAAATTCTCTAATAGAACGTTTGAGGCAGTTTATGGTAGAGAAATAAACATGCAGTTCTCTAGCAACAGCTCTGGTGGACATTCCTGCATTCAGCATGCCAATTACATGCTCCCTCAAAACTTGAGACATCTGTGGCATTGTGTTGTGTGACAAAACCGCCACATTTTAGAGTGGCCTTTTATTGTGAACCTGTGTAATGATCATGCTGTTTAATCAGCTTCTTGATATGCCTCACCTGTTAGGTGGATGGATTATCTTGGCAAAGGAGAAATGCTCACTAACAGGGATGTAAATACATTTGTGCACAACATTTTCGAGAACTAAGGTTTTTGTGCATATGGAAAATTTCTGGGATCTTTTATTTCAGCTTCTGAAACATGGGACCAACACTTTACATGTTGCATTTATATTTTTGTTCAGTATATTTAGCAGTCTTATTGCTTAGGGGTAAAAACACAGTACTGTTGATTTTTGTGTAAAAAACACCAAACATATTTTTTATAACAGACATACCCCTCCCTATCTTCACAACAACTTTATCAATATGACTTGATAATTGAACATCCAATGTTATACCTAGGAGTTTAGCTTCCTTATCTTGCTTAAGGGTCACACCCTTTATGTACGACTCCAGTTAAGGTTTAGGTCTTAAAGAATGTTTTTTACCAAATGCAATGCTTTTAGTTTTAGATGTATTTAAGACCAGTTTATTATTAATCAACCATTCTGATACTGACTGTAACTCCTTATGTAGAATTTCAGTGAGCTCACTGGCTTTTGGTGTTGACATGTAGAGTGTGGAATCATCCACATACATAGTCATTCTAGATTAGTGTAACCAGTGGCAAATCATTTGTAAAAATAGAGAAGTGTAACGGCCTAAGGGAACTGCCCTGACTGTACATATCTGTACATATCTGATGTTCGAGAATCTTCCATTGACGAATGTTCTCTGCGCTCTATTGGATACATAACCCTCCAATCATGTGATGGCAGGTGATGTAAAGCCATAACAAGTGAGTTTTTCCAATAACAATTTATGATCAATTACATCAAAGACTGCACTGAAATCTAACAATACAGCTCCAACTATCATCTTATTATCAATTTATTTTAACCAATTATCAGTCATCTGAGTCAGTGCAGTACAAGTTGAGTGCCCTTCTCTATGCATGCTGAGAGTCAGTAGTTAACTTGTTCTCTGAAAAATAGGATTGTATTTGGTCAAGCACAATCCTCTCCATATGTATACTAAGAACAGGCAGCAAAATTATTTGGAGGCTGTCAGAGCCAGCATGGGTGCTATTTTTAGATAGTGGAATTACTTTAGCTTCTAAAGATCTAGCAAATTGGGGGTGACAATACAGTTTGCTACCAACTTCAATAGTTTCCCATCAAGGTTGTCTATACCTGGTGGCTTTTCCACCTCTCCACACTAACTTGACCAAATTCAGAACCGCAATCCTTCTCTTTCATTATCAGATCTTTTTTTACAAAAGTATGATGGTTCACTGTTCAATGTTGTCATTTCACTTCTGAGTTTTTCCACTTTACTAGTGAAATAGTCAGAGGTGGGACCAAGTCACTATTATTCGAGTCACAAGCAAGTCTCAAGTCAAGTTCCAAGTAGAACGGGTCAAGTCCAAGTCATATATTCTAAAAGCAAGTCAAATCAAGTCGAGTCACAAGTTCTCAAGTCAAGTAAAAAATAAATCTATACATGCAACGACTTGTTCAACTACATATCTTTTTCTATTTATTGAGGCTACGAGACAGCCCTTTTCATTATTTTGTCTACAACACACTTTGATTAGCCTATGTAATTGTAAAATAGGGACCGTGTAGCAGTCGTAAGGGCATGAAATCAACAGAAGGCAAGGAAGGTTGGTGTGCTCAGAGTGTAGATGTATTTACAGGTCTTGGTGATCCAATTGTGAAAGCGCCATATCATACAAAATATACAAGTAGATTTATCAAGTACACATGGGCAATTGCCCAAAAGAAATAGCCTTTGTAACAGGCCTAACCTATCATATCTGAACGGACACAGGTAGAGGTTAAGACTGTACAGCCTCCACTTGAGAAACCAAATCGAATCTGTCTAACAGAAGCTCAAACAGGTAGGCCTACATAATATAAGCACTTTGTCCCCAGGACCATACAATTACTCAATTACAACCAATAAACTAATTCTACAATGTAAAAGGCAATTTCCAATGTACAGTACATTTCGCTTTATCAGACTTAATGATTATTAATGACATTTCAACACCATTCATACATGGAACAATGATTTTCTCTTATTCAATGTTCTGACTCCAAAGCATGCCGCGCAGGCCAGGTAGCCTATTTCTATGTGCGCCTATTATCCACAACCAGAATGACAGAGACATAGGACACAGACACAAGGAACTCTGACATAACCCATGAAATATGAACAAAGTTAACCATACATGGAATTAAATAAACAACATTTCTTCCTCATGAGTCTTGTGAACGTTCATGTGCACAATAAACATTGCTCCCACTCAGAGGGTAAGAAATGGTTGGCTAAATGAAAATGTACCGTAGACCTATCAAACATGAAACAGAAATATCTACGTGTTGCAATAAACGGTATGGGGAAGGAATTATGAAACGCTAGCATTTATTGTAGTATTAGATAGAAAATAGATGTACCACATAGGGCCTATGCATTTAAAGCAAGAGCAAACATTTCAACAAGAGAAAAAAAGCAATCTGCGCTAGCTCATCACCTGACCTGTGTTGACTGATAGTTTGCTGGTCCAATCAGAGTGCAGAGTGTGCGTTTCACTATCCAACCTGTTGCAGTTTTTTTTGCAAGGGCGATGCTGCGGCTACTGTCGCTGGCTGCGTGTGGAGTAATCCACGTAGGCTGTGCCACAAAATAAGTGACAAAACATTATCAAACCTGGCCAGATAAATTCAAGTCATCAGTGTCAAGTCCCAAGTCTTGAGGCTCCAAGTCCAAATCAAGTCTCAAGTTATTTTATTTTATATTAAGTCTAGTTACAAGTCATCAAATTTGTCACTTGAGTCAGACTTGTCCAAGTCATGTGATTCGAGTCCACAACTCTGGAAATAGTCATTGAAATGATTGGCAATATCAAAAGGTTTTGTTATAAATGACACATCAACTTCAATGCCCATATTATAATAAAAAAATCCATTGTGTTTTATGTGATTTATCTTTGTTTGGTAATATAATTTATTATTTTAAGTTTAGTCACAAAATGTATCAATTTACAGTATCTCAACCAATCAGCTAAGCAGCCGGACTTGTTTACCACCTCTTTTGCATTATTTATTTGAACCATACAATTGTTCAATTCACCATCAATCCAGGGGGCTCTATAATTTCTCACGTTTAGCTTTTTAACAGGTGCATGCTTGTCAACAATTCGCATTAATAATTTTACAAATACTTCCAGTGCTGCACCTGAAATCACTTCCTCATACACATCATACCAACATAAATGTTTTACATCTTCAACAAGAGTCCTGAGAAAACATTTTGTATGATGTCTTATAAATGACTTTAGGCCCAACCTTTGACACTGGCTTTCCTTGTTATTACCACAATGTTACTGTCACTACAGCCAATGGAAACAGATATTGCTTTGGAGCAAAGCTCTGCAGCATTAGTGAAGATAGGGTCAATACAAGTGGATGTCACTGATCCAACACTATTGGTAAGCATTCTAGTTGGTTGAGTGATAACCTGGCTCAAATTACAGGCATTAGTCACAGTTAGAAGCTTCCTATTGAGAGGACAGCAAGTTGCTAACCAGTCAATGTTCAGGTCACCCATAAAATAGACTTCTCTTTTAACATCACACACTATTAAGCATTGCACACATATTATCCAAATACTGACTGTTAGCAATTGGTGGCCTATAGCAGCACCCCAAAAGAAGACGAGGCAGGTGAACACTTAAACAACATTTGATCCTCTCTCATTTTTATAGGAATATGGCTCTGAACATATACAGCAACGACAGGTACTGGTACAGTAGATATATATAAAGTGAGGAATAGTCTAAAAACAGTTTTTGGCACCAGATTGATGCTGTAAAAGTCAACAGGGTTATAGGGTGTTGTAGATGGAAATTCATGAGTCCATCATGCTTTGTTTGTTTGCCCAAAGTCGGCTAGTCAGGACGCTAGTTCATTAACCTTGAGAGCACAAGGGTTCAAAGATAGTCAAACGTTCTGAGACACTGAACAAAACCTATGACACTGCTCCTCTGGAATCTCCTGCAGCCGAGATGAACTGGTAAGTTATCACTGCGACTTCTTCATTAGGAATCAAATGAATAGATCTTAAGAATGTAGTCTAAAGCCACACTTGTTTTAAATGGGCAATCAACAGTTGAAACAATAACAAAGTGATCTCACCGCCCCTGTTTCTGTAAAAAGCTAAGGATGGGGCTGGAGAAATGTAATCAATCTCAAATTCATAGACAGAGCTATGGCTGGATCATCCATGATATCATAATTATAATTTTAACCATGTTTTGAGGCTATATAATATTGGTTTACATTTACTTTGTTTACAAACATTGGAGTAAAACAAGCTTATATTTTGGGTTCTGATGAGATACGACAGTTGAACTAAGCTCATGAGGCATTAATAAGTCATATTTTTTTTAAATCAATGAGTACATATAATGAATGTATAAGTCCAAAAATGTATGTAGCAACTTCAGATTGCCCCTATAAAGTGCATGAATATGACATAGAGAACCACCAACAAAAACATCAACAATGGAGCAAATGCATCCCACAATAAGATTTTAACATGCAGTGCTCAAGGAATGGCATTACTTGAAAGCAACATAACTTTTTTATGATTTGAAGTTTTACATAATTTGTTTACAAAGTCTCCAATGACAACAAAATCATAAACAATAGGGTAATTGGTCCATTGTTTTGGTTATGATATAGTAAGGCAGTTTTACTGATCTTATTATGGTATAAATCATATTCTTCAAAATGAACTTGTATATTTCCTTAGCTAAAATTGCTGTAAATCTTACAGACTGTGGCTTGAATGTTTTCATCTCACTTTGGTACACAGTGCGTATTGTGTATCTGTCCTCGCCGTCCTGCTTCCTGTATCGCTGAGCGTGGAAATGACGGGGTTGTTTGGCAGCTTCACTTCCCCCAACTTCCCTCGCCCATACCCCAACAACCATCACACAGTGTGGAACATCTCCGTCCCAGAAAGCCACAGGGTTAAACTCTACTTCACCCACTTCAGTCTGGAACCCTCCCACCACTGTGAATATGATTATATTCAGGTAAACAGTCATGAGCAGTGGAGGCTGGTGAAGGGAGAAATTGGGAGGGCATACCTCATTCTAATGGCTACATTGGAATGAACGGTATTAAACATTTGCAAATGAAAGTTATGCATTCACACATTAATTTATAATAATAAGTTGTGTTCATAGATTATTATTATTTTTTGCATATGTTTGATACCGTTCCATTTATTACATTCCAGCCATTACAATGCGCTCTTTCTCCGATTTCTCCATCCATCAGCCTCCACTGGTCCTCAGAACCACCCTCAAGAACTGCATGCACTCATTAACTTGTTAGAAATCTGTCTGTGCTCATGTTGAACTAGGTGTTTGCAGAGGCCAATGAGACATTGCGTTTCTGTGGCGAAGGGGAGAAAGAGTATGTAGACGCCCCCAGGAACACAGTTATCCTGTCGGCTGGGAACATCATGTCGGTAGTCTTCAGAAGTGACTACTCCAACGAGGGGCGTTTCACAGGCTTTCAAGCATTTTACACCTCAGAAGGTGAAGTAGAATTTTATTTTACCATTACTTTAACAGGGAGTCCCATTGAGACCAATATCTATTCCGCAAGGAAACCCTGCGTGAACACAATTGACAAAATACAATAAAATACAAATATACAAAACACACTGAAGTAAAACAATCACATTCCTCAGCAAAGAGGTTCGCAATCAACATGTTGAACTGCCCGAGAGGCACCAGTACATCCAGTTATAGGGAACTTTGTTGATTGTTCCATTCATGGGGTGCAAAGAAACAAAAAGCTGTTTTACATAACTGAGGAAACTGAAGGAATTTCTAGAGTTAGCCATCCCTGAGACCAGGTATGGTAACTGATATGTTTAAAGGTTTTTAATGATGTTAGGTACTGAGGGAGTTTTTGTAAAAGTAAAAATAGCAGTGAATCAATTGACCTATGATACTTCAAAGAGAGCCAGCCTACTTCATGGAAAATACTGCAGTGATGTGTATTGAACCGGTAGGCCGTTTAAAGCTCTATGATAAACTGAATCTAACGGCTTTAATGAAGTGGCAGCTGCATTCATATACAGTGCCTTCCAAACGTATTCACACCCCTTAACTTTTTTTCACAATTTGTTGTGTTACAGCCTAAATTTAAAATGTATTACATTTAGAATCTTTGTCACTGGACTACACATAATACCCCAAAATGTCAAAGTGTAACTGTGTTTTTAGAAACATTTACAAATTAATTTAAAATGAAAAACTGAAATGTATTGAGTCAATAAGTATTCATCCCCTTTGTTAAGGCAAACCGAAAAAAGTTCAGGAGTAAAAATTTGCTTAACAAGTCACATAATAAGTTGCATGGACTCACTGTGTGCAATAGCCGAGCAGTGAATTTCAAACACAGATTCAACCACAAAGACCAGGGAGGTTTTCCAATGCCTCGCAAAAATAGGCACCTATTTGTTGATGGGTATGGTGAAGTTATTAATTACATTTTGGATGGTGTATGTATACACCCAATTACTATAAAGATACAGGCGTCCTTCTTAACTCAGTTGCCAGAGAGGAAGGAAACCGCTCAGGGATTTCACCATGAGGCCAATGGTGACTTTAAACAGCTACAGAGTTTAATGGCTGTGATAGGAGAAAACTGAAGATGGATCAACAACATTGTAGTTACTACACAATACTAACCTAGTTAAAAGAAGGAAGCTTGTACAGAATATAAATATTCCAAATTATGCATCCTGTTTGCAACAAGGCGCTAAAGCAATACTGTAAAAAATGTGGCAAAGCAATTAACCTTTTGTCCTGAATGCAAAGTGTTATGTTCGGGGCAAATGCGGCACAAGATATTACTGAGTACCACTCCATATTTTCAAGCATAGTGGTGGCTGTTTCATGTTATGGCTACGCTTGTAATCGTTACACCTTGGAGATTTCCATGATAAAAAAGAAACAGAATGGAGCTAAGCACAGGCAAAATCCAAGAGGAAAACCTGGTTCAGTCTGCTTTCCACCAGACACTGGGAGATGAATTCTCCTTTCAGCAGAACAATAACCTAAAACACAAGGCAAAATCTACACTGGAGTTGCTTACCAAGAAGACGAGATACAATTATGATTAAAAGCATCCCTTATCTCCTTATTTTCAGCAATGATGCCAGAGTCAGACAGAACCTGCTTAGGTAGGGAAGAAGAGGATTTTGTACACTTCAGTGAATTAACTGTTTCCCAAAATTTAGAAAGATCACCAGCAGAGATAGAGCTTAGAAAGTAGCTGGATTTAGCTTTCTAAATCGAGATAATACATCTGATTCTACATTTTCTGATAGATTGCTAATCTGTTAGTCAGTTTTCCTTGCTTTTGCCTAAGCCTGGTTCCTCATCTGAATAAACTCTGAAAGATCAGAGGGTTTGATCTGTTCTTGACTCTAAATTGTTTAAAAGGCATGTGTTTATCCACCAAAGGAATAAAGATAGAGGAGAACTGTTCAAGGGCTAACTCTGGGTCAGGAAACAGGAGACTCTGGATAACTCACATTTGTATAATTCATGCACAACCCCTTGGGAAACAATTATTTAAAAAAAAATATATATATTCTTTAGTAGACGAATGTTGACAATGCTGCTGTCAGCCCATTGCTGTTGGGGACAGACTACAGAAGGTACTTATATACAGAGAACCCCAAATCTTCAGATTTTTCCTCACAACGACCAACTAGCAATATAAAACAGTAGGTATAAGGATCTCAGAATAACCAATTCAGTAGAGGAATCAGGAAAAAAAAGGCCCCTGACCCGAGATGACTGTTCAGACTCTATTGCCTATATAGCAGTACTTAATTGTCCTGCGTCGGACCAATATAAATGTGCCTATGAATGTGCAATATAAATGATTACTTCTGGAAATTAATTTAAATTCAATATATGAACTTCACTTTACTTGTTTCTCTACTTGTATCATCTATACACTAATAATTACGTGTATTCTAAAACTGCTTGTAAATCCCTTAATTATCAATTATACATAATTATGTATACCTGAAATGTTATCAATGCATCCTCAATGACCTGGAACCCATCTTTTGAATGTATTTTTGTATCTACAACCCAAATGTAACATTATTCTTGTAGGTCTATATTAACTGGCTTCTCTCTCCCTGTTCACAGACATCAATGAGTGCCTCAGCACGGTAGATGGGGAGTCTGTGTGTGACCATTATTGTCACAATTATGTTGGTGGTTATTACTGCACTTGCAGGTTGGGATACCTGCTCCATGACAACAAAAGGTCCTGCACTGGTAAGGGTGATTTAAACTAGACAAAAAAACAGGAAATCCCATGGAATGAGGGAGTATTATTCATACGATTTGATTTGTCGGTCTAATACTGATAGCAGTGTTTGCGAACCTATAGGGCCTATATAGTTTAGGTTACATTTTTGATTAATTCATTATACAAATGCAATGCTTTCCTCTCAGCTTGGAATGGTTTCAAACATGAATACATGTATATATTCATGAATACTACAAAGAGAGAGCACATGTAATTAGAATTGGCTTTCCTATCCATACCACTTAAAGAAGTTCTCCAATGTTTCTGAATACAGCACAAAGAAACTGAGGGGAAATATGTCTTAACAGAAAAACAATATTGAATGTATGTTTTACTTTCTGAATTCTAATGGCCCCAAAGAACAGACAATTGGGAGTGTACCTGAGGATAGTCATTTGACTGTCAATTTGTCCTTCACTTATCCCATGAACACAGAACAGACTTTATGTCCATCTCTAAAGATAATTTACAGCACTTTCAGAGCAGGGCACACTGCTGCCACGTGTTTGAAATAAGTAAGCACACAGCAGCTCATTACAGCATAGTGGAGTGATTACAAAGTAATTTCAGAGTGAAGAAGCACAGAGCTGTAGAAAGTCGTTGATCTCTGCCAGCTGGCGCAAGGCTAGGTTAATTACTAGAGATTCCTAAGGGAAAAGCTCCCTGGAAAAGGCGTCGAAAATTGATACCTGTTTTCAACGCTAATAGCGCACTGATGCTAGGTAATTAATCACAATTACCGACGTGGACGTGCCTTAAATTGTTATTCTTAGCCAGAGGATAAAGTGACACCACATATCAGGGGATGAATAGACAAAAATGATTATCCGCTTTCAAATTTCTCTAATTATATAAATTACAGCAACTCTGCCTCTTAGAGATATCGATTTGTTGTTGTCTATTACAACATCTGTGTACTTACTAGAGTAATAATTCAGTATAAATGAGCCCGATTGCTTATGCCAGAAGGATATTGCATCCACTAAAAGATAATAAGGGCGAATTATGACAAGACAATGCAAAGCTTCTCAATGTTTTTGCACTTACTATCCATTTTTTATTAACTAGGCTATGTCTTTTAGAAGTGCTTCAAAGAATGAGAATAAACTGCTTTAAAATAAATAAAAAAATACAAACAATTTGATTTGATTTGTGTCTTTTCCTCTGTAGTACCTTGCAGAGGTCAGGTGCTGACGGAGAGGTCAGGAGAGTTGGCCAGCCCGGGTTACCCCAGTCCATACCCCACAATGAGTCATTGTAACTACACCATACTCCTACCAGAGGGATTCAGAGTGCTACTGGACTTCCAGGAACCGTTTGACGTAGAGGGCCACTCGGATGTCCCCTGTCCATATGATGTCTTGAAGGTCAGCCGGTGCATACTAGCGTAGGGCCATCCTTTAAAACTAACCAATCAAAGACACAAGGGCTGATGAATACACAATGTATTCCTACTCATGCTCTAGAAGCAACTTGTCTTTGTCTGCTGTCCCCCCTTGGAAGATGTATGGCCTTGGAGTTCCTGACCAAGTTTTCCTTCTCTTCCAAGATCTTTACCGAAGGACAAGAGTACGGACCATTCTGTGGAGCGTCTCCTCCTGGCAAGATAGACACGGGCAGTTACCAAGTACATGTCTCATTCAGGTCGGACATCTCAGGGAAAAACAAGGGATGGAAGATTAAGTATACCAGCTTGGGAGTTCAAAAAGCATAGTAGAACTTAAATATTAAAACATATCACATGCTATGCCAATGTGATACCTTGTCTGAAATCTTTGATAATCCACATGATATAAAAAGCCTCATTCATCAAGCAAACTCCAGTGTTAATTACATAACATTGTAAAGGGCTTACTGTGAATTTTCCAGTAATTTACAGGCAACTATTGGCAAGTAGGTTTCCCTTTCAAATAGAGCATTACCCTCTAGCCATAATTAGATAAGTTAACTTCCCATCAATCAAAACATTGACAATTTTTTGTTTCCAGAGTGGTACCCTACGAATCAGGTTTGAGGAGTTAGCAAGGTAACTTTGGCCAACTCGGAGTTCAACTTGGTATAACCAGTCATACGAATGTGGCTCACCTTTTAGCCAGGTACAGTTCTATGGCAATGAATCCTTAACCTGCTCTGGGGTAGGCTAACTCCATTTACCCTGAATTAAGTTTCTGTGCCTCAAGTTAAAGACCAATGAAATCAGATTCCCTTGCTCTCGCAAAGATTTTGTCATCATCACCTTCATTGAAAAAGAAGATAGTAATGACAGAATGCATTTGAAACTTCACGCACAGTAAAACTTTTGTATGAAAAATAAAATGATTATGATTAAATTATTTTATTGATAGGAGTGGGGGAAAAAAGGTGCTCATGCATTGATAACCACACCAAAGACGGCATTAACAATAAGTATTAAAACCCTGAGTGGATCTAGCGTGCTTCATAGGATACCCCTCTGGTGTAGTTAGGTTGTTATTTAGGGTTTACTGTAATCGTGATCTGTTCTTTAACTTACACCCTGCAGTACTACATTTCTTTTTGAATCTTGTTTGTACTCTGGCAGATGGTGAAATGGTGTGTGTTTATCACATGCGCTTTCTGTTGCTTAGTTTGATAATTAGTAGTGTGTGTTTGTGATTGCTGTTGGGGTTTTTCACCCCCCCATCCCCAGGTTGTTGTTGTTGGACTATTCTACTCAATTATATTCTATAATGTGATTATGAAGTCAGTGGTAGCTGTGCTGTTCAGTGGTGTGTCTGTGGGGTGAAGGCTGAGGATCCCAATTTCGTTCAGGTCCGGTTCAAGGCCCTAGAGGAGTAACCTGAGGTCCTCTTGAAGATCCTAATACTTCTGAAGGACATACTGAATGCCAGTGAGACCAAAGTGAAGGCTCTGGAGACCAAGATGGAGGCTAATCTCCTATGAATGTGATGCTACAGTAGCAACTTCTGTCCTGATGTTCCCCCAGGCATCTTCACAGCTTCAGTCAGGGCAGCCTACTACTATCCCAGACTGTAGCTTTAAAAGCATTTTGTTTAGAGCAATCTTTGTGTACCTGTACAGATGCAGAGGTCAGAAGAAAGACTAAACAATATAAGTGCAACAGTGACTTGGAGCCAGACTAACAGGACTCCTTGAAATAGGGTGCTGTCATGCAGTACACTGCCAAGCAGAGGAGAACAAAATCTTACGGATCAAAGCACATCAGCACCCTAGACGTGCCCACTTTTACCTCGACTTCAATGAACATCCAATGTTACTGCAACAAAGGCCCCAGAGTTTTACCCGATCACATGACCTTACCACAAAAAACTCTGGGCCATATCTATAAATTAGTTCCTCAAACAGATGGTCAACATCTCAATAGCTAGTATAATAACTAAAGAGACACTGGGCATCCTTGTGGGACACCTCTAAATAGTTCCAACGCATTCAGATAAATACCCATATTCACAATTTTGCCCTCTGGTTTCTGATGTAACATGAACCTCCCAAATAAAAATACTGCCGTAATACTGTCCTTGTAATATCCAATGATTTTCCGAAGGTAGCAGATATTGTAGTGACCCTCAAACCCAGAACTTCACAATTACTATATGCAAACAGTTACTCGGTCTGATATTTTCCACACAAACAGGCACTTGAAGCATTAAATTAATGCAGTAAAAGTAGTTTAAAAGTCAAATCAGCTGCTGCTATGTCTTCCGTCTAAGAAGCAATGATTTGTAGTTGTTTAACCTTCATGCAATATGCATTTATTCTTAGTGCTCCCTAGCTACTCATCTATAAAAACTGATATTCTACGGTGCTTCAGTCTGATGAAATTGCCTGTTCTCAGACACTTTAGCAAGCAGCTAAGGGATGGGGCTGGATAAATGTAATCACTCAAATTCATAGCTACAACTATGGATGCAGGGATTAACCATCTCTATTCTATGAGAACAAAATTAGTTTTAATCATGTTGTGAATCAAAGCAGTGTGTTTAAATACATTGTTTACAGAAAAATGTGTAAAACAATTGTGGGTTGCAATGGCTTAAGACAGTTGAATTGAGCTCATGAGGCATTTATCATTTATATCCACAATCAATGGCTATAGGCTATCATTAATTTAACAGTCCAAAAATGGATGTATTAATCCCAGATTGCCCCTTTAAATGAACTGCTATTGTTGGAGGGAGAGAACTGTAGTTCTCACAAATTGCTTCTAGCATGAGCCTAACTTTATTATTTTAAGGCCAACAGTTTCTTGTGATAAGCTGCGTGAGTTCTCATGGACGATGACATTACCTTGACATTTTGAAGAAAAGGATCTATTGTGCTTGAAGGCCTCCTTTAAGTCACTCACCTCATTTCAGACCTCACAAATGCCATAATTGTTTTGTTTAATGTCTACCACTAAAACATGGTTGAAAGACTTGGTTTACATTCAGATTGATAGTTGATGCAAAACAAAGGGAAATATTCTGAAATAATGACAATAAAATGAATATAACCATATTCAATTCCCAATCAAAACCCCCCAAAATGCTGAGACACTTCACACACTGCTTACATGTAATTTCTGCTCATTCCAGGAACACTGGTTAAGTGGAGGTAATGTCACAGGAATTGTGCACACCATGAAACCCATCAACTGACTGTCGAGACACATACAGCAATAGTACGTAGCCAGTCACCTCTTTTCCCTCACACCCATCATTATTCCTTTACAATTGTATCTTAGGGCCAAACAATATACACACCATGACATATAAAATAACTTCATTGAATATCAACAATCCATAACGTTTTTTTCTGGATCAATATATAGACGATACGGAGAAGAGTATCTTGGCATCACAAGCCGTGAGTTAAGTTTACCATTTAATGGTGGATCAAATGTCCTATATTAGTCTGCCTGAGGCAATCCTCTATAGCCGTTAGCTCATTAAAAAACACACAGCATTACATTCTTCTATCCATGGATGGGAAGCACATTTTTATATACACTGGGAAAAATAACAAGCAGTAAATGAAAAGGTTGTGAATGAAAACACAGTGATGTCAGGATTGTGCGCTTTATTGTAGAAAAGCTGTCATACTTAACACACTCCGCTTGCCACGTCAGTTCCATTTTAAACAGTTCCATAAAAAAAAGCCTCATGAATCAGAATGCAAAACTTTGATTACACAACTCTGTGGCTCAATGATAAAATATATGTACAGTACGTACATGTTCATTCATTTCATACAGAGGGCTCCCAAGATGCACCATTTCAAACTGAACACACCTTTTTCTTTCAAGGAACATTGGAAGCAATAACGAGTGCGTAACGGACTTAAGAGCATTTCAATTAATATTCACGTGGAGTACAATAATCACATCGTAATACAGGTGAAGATAACATGTTTCACCATAAATGCCTTGAATACACTTTTCTGTATATATAAATCTGTTGACATCTCATTGTAATGACATGTGCCTCCTTGCTGCCACCATGTCCTTGTTGTAAACAACTGGTTTCAAATGTGATCTTACAGCCCTTTAAGTCTGTCCTATTAACAAGGATGTCCTGTCAATACAACCAGATAGCTCACATGGGCCCACACTACACGGATGCACGCTTACATCACAATTACATATCAAATCTGATATCCTTTCTTACATTAACATTCCTAAATATACAGGGTTTAAGTACAGATGGATAAACCAATTCTGGTTGTTTCCCAAAAAGAATGAATTCTAAGTTATATTTTATGTATATTGGTTCATAATATGCAGAGCAGTCAAAACAAGTAATTAACTAAAAGGGAAAGCAAAATAGGCTAAGTATTTGGCAAGGTTTTAGGAGACATATCAATATTCAGTATACAAAATTGACAGGAATGGAACGATTAGCTCTCATTTTAAGTCTTCAGGAAAATATGATTAAATATAATGTCAACAGATCACTGGGTTACCAATCTTTGACCACAAATGGATTGTCCAAGGTATTTGCTTACAATTTAAGTTAACATCAACCATAATTTTGTTACAGCTTCCAGGGGCAAGAATCAGGTATTGTGTCACACTTTTCTCCTGAGTAGGTAAAGTACCAGAGGAGTAGACCAAGACAACATATCAAAAGGGTCGCAGAATTGGTCCATCCCTAATTGTTCTGGTCATTAACATCTACCTATGCTAATAACACTTCTACTTAATGTACCTAAAGAGATAGCCATCATGTGATTTACTCACAAAAGGGGCACCAAAGCCATTTGGCAAATAATGTCAGCGTTTATGAGCATTTATTGATACCAGGAGGCGATATACAGTGCCCTCCGTAATTATTGGGACAGTGAAGCATTTATTCTTATTTTGGCTCTATACTCAAAGTATGGACTTGAAATCAAGCAATTACTATGAGGTAAAGTGCAGACTGTCAGATTTAATTTGAGGTTATTTTCATCCATATTGGGTGAACCGTTTAGAAATTACAGCACTTTTTGTACATAGTCCCCCGATTTTAGGGTACCAAAAGTATTACGACACATTCACTTATATGTTTATTAAAGTAGTCAAAAGTTTAGTATTCGGTCCCATATTCCTAGCACGCAATAATTACATCAAGAGTTTGACTCTACAAACTTGTTGGATGCATTTGCTTTTTGGTTTGGTTGTGTTTCAGATTATTTTGTGCCCATTAGAAATTAATGGTAAATAATGTATTGTGTCACTTGAGTCATTTTTATTGTAAATAAAAACAGAATTTGTTTCTTGAATTTCTAACACTTACATTAATGTGGATGCTACCATGATTATGGATAATCCTGAATGAAACATGAACAATGATGAGTGAGAAAGTTAGATGCACAAATATCATACCCCCCCCCCAAAAATGCTAACCTCCCCTGTTATTATAATGGTGAGAGGTTAGTATGCCTTGGGGGCATGATATTTGTGCATCTAACTTTCCCACTCATCATTATTCACAATTCAGTCAGGATTATCCAACATATTTGTAGTCATTGTGTGCCACAAATATGGGACCAAATACTTAACATTTTACTACTTTAACGCACAAATAAGTGAATTTGTCCCAATACTTTTGGTCCTCTAAAATGGGGGGGACCATGTACAAAAAGTGACGGAATTTCTACATGGTTCACCCGATATAGATAAACACCCTCAAGTTAATGCTCACAGTGTGCACTTTAACCTCATGGTCATTGTTCGATTTCAAGAAAAAATGCTTTACCGTCCAAATACTTACGGAGGGCGGCGTATATCGATACCAAAGTGACTTATCGTCTCAGTCTTAAGGCAGATAGTGTGTGTTCTGTGGTCAGAGACAGAG
The DNA here is from genome assembly GCF_045679555.1 of Salvelinus alpinus. Classification (NCBI taxonomy): domain Eukaryota; kingdom Metazoa; phylum Chordata; class Actinopteri; order Salmoniformes; family Salmonidae; genus Salvelinus; species Salvelinus alpinus. The sequence goes on from NC_092113.1 coordinate 18,043,346, forward strand.
GGGTATTACTAGCTGGCTCCGGGGTGAAGTTTCCCTAGGTACAGATTTAGGATCAGTTTCCCCTTCCCTAATCCTAACCATAAGTGGGAAAACGCTAAATTCACCCAAGATCAGCGTGTAGGGGCAACTTCCCCCTAGTCCTTACTTGCTGCGCTTGGCTTGTGTGGCTTGGCTCTTGTCTGAGGGCTGCGTGCTGGCCTGTTGTTGTGTGTGGCTACGGAGGTACTGCATGGCCTGAACCTGCTGGAGCCGCCTGTTCAGTTGCTCCTCGCATGCCTGCAGCAGCGCCAATGTCCTCTCAGAGTCCCAGCCCAGGACTTGCTCCATGGCCCGTGCACCTTTGTTCACCACCATCTGCAGTTGACAACATTTTGGTTTGGTTTATTTCATGTTGTATACAGCTAAAATCAGAACCGCAATCTATTCTGAGAAAGACAAAGTAAATGTTCTTACATTCATTCTGTTCAATTTAATTGATATTGTTTTCAAAGATAATTGACTTGGGAGATAAGAGGCTCAGAGTATACTTAGTGGTGTGAAAAGCCCTTGATATTGGATTTCAAACAGATACAGTTGGGACAAAAATGGTATTCAATATAAGAAATGCAATTCCTTGGTATACAGTGATCTTATTATAACTGCTCTAAACTTATTTTTTGTTGTCAGGATTACTTGGCGTATTTACAGGCACTTGTACTTCAAAAAAAAAGGTGTGTAGTTATGTTTGGTGATAGAGTTAACAGCTTGATAAAAGATGTACTTAGGCAGTCCATTTTCACATGCTGTGTATACTGAAAACAAGAGTGCAGAGGGATAGTGCCACCCAGTGGACAGAATATAGTAATTCTCACATATACTGTAGTTCTAGCCTTCCCATTTCCCTCATGTGGTGTAAAGGAAACAATTTCATGCGTCCAAATTCTCTACCCTTCTACCTTAACTGTGCGTTTGTTCACTTCCCTTCATGGATTTAAAAGGGAAGGAGCTGTGTAATAAACTCCCTCTAGCCTATGCTTATACTAATCCAATGCTTTAAAATACGTGGAGAGAAGTGAACCCTTTCGGGAGAATTGGGACGCAATCCAGTGCATCTCAATAATGGAAAGTATTTCTCTCCTGTTCGTTTTTTTCTGTGCACTAAACTGAATAACTTAGGACATATCACTGTAATACTGTGGATACCTACCAGGGACTTTGTTTTCACAATGCATGCCATTTCATATCAATGCAGATGAAGGAGAGTAGACAAGGAGCGAGTAGACAAGGAGAGGGGTCCACTTCAGTCTATTAATATGATCCTGTATAACCAAATGCAGCGTTTAGCCGTTGGTCTTTGTGACATACCTGCAGCTCCTCATTGGAGAGCCTGGTCTCAGGGCTCGTTTTACCCTTGAGAACCATCAGCGTTCTGGACATGAATCCTGATGCCGAATCCACCGCCAGCCCGTCTGTCACATCCACATCACCTGACCCTGTGAGACATGGGTTATGGTAGAACATGATCTCTCTCACAACACAACTTGGCTGAGCCAGAGGTTTAGAGGCAATATTTCAGGGCTAGTTGTCTCATTGCTTAAAGAATGGCTCCATCTAGTGACAAAAAAGCCACACACAGCTTTTACATAAACTACTACAACTTTTGAGGTGAAGTTAAAATGCTTTCCCTCACTTCGCCCCCTTCAAATGGCATTTCCACTCACATAGGTGGATCTTCTAACAGATTGATCCCATTTTATTCCTGATAGCGGTCTCACCGTCATTTCTAGGCTCTGCCTCTTGACTGTCTTCTCTCTCCACTGCCTTGAGGTAGAGCTGGAGCAGTTCCTTGGACTGTCGCTCTTCCTCCCTGCGGTCCAACACTCTCTGTAGAGTGTCCTGGAGATTCAGCGCCTTCCTCTCCGGGAAGCCCAGGGCTGAGGCCAGCTCTAAACAAGGCACGTCCACTAGGGTCTGGAACACGCAAAAGTATACATGTTATTCTCGCTATTACACATACAGCTATCCTCAAGCACATAAACATAAAGCTAAGGGGGCTTTGTATTGAAGTAGTATACACAATATTTATACCATACCCGCTGTAGCCATAAATGTTGCTTTTATCTGATGGAATAGGACCTAACTTTAACAAGATATTCTATATTTATACATTTAAATGTGAGAGGGGAGATGGTGGAAATGTTATTGAAGTTACCCTACTTGTAAATCTGCCTCCGACATCAGTATGATGCTGGCCAGGTCCTTCTTGAGTTGCTGGGCCAGGTAGAACCAGGGCTCGATCCCACTGATTGAGCTGTCCACAGCATCGCTCTCAAGATTCACAGACTCCCTGGTCATCCAAGCTGTGCCGCCATCAACTATAGTAGCATGGTAGAAAATCACTATGCGTTAGTATGGGAATGCAACCTGGGAGAGCTAATACAGATGACCAATGCCACATAATCAAAGAACAGAGTTTGGTCTTTAACTAGTTAGCCCAAAAAACAAGCAAAAAAAACAAACATACTCTTGGAATATAGGCATAGAATGTCAGAGGATGTGCTTTCCCAAGAGGTTGACTCAAACTGCAGATAGATCAACTTAGAAACCGCAAAATGACTGATCACACAATAGTAGGCTTAAACAATGACTATAGCCTAATATGACAACACAAATTTGCATTGACAGAACAAAAAAAAAGCTTACTTCTTCGTAGTGGGGCCCACGTCTCTTTTTCATGCAAGAGCATAAACTTTGTGTTTGTAGGTAAGCACAAGAAATAGGCCTCATCTTCAACTATTGTCCCATCATCTTCTAATACCACAGAGACGGAGGTACTTGGGCTAAACCCAAGAGATTCGCTTCCTGAGAGGTAGAATTACAGAAACGTGCAGGTACATAAACATGTATATGGAATGAATGATTACTAACACTTTACTTGAACTTGCCACCATAACAAGAGCTTCATAGCATGCATCACTCATAACTTAGAAATGATAAATGTAATAATGTTATGACATCTATATGCGTTGTAGTATTTAGCCTTGACACCCTGATTATACCACCTGCATGAGTGTCATGAGCACTTCATGAATAAAAATGGTCAGAAAACATATGATAGTGTGATGACAAAAGTCACAATAGGCAAATCCTACCCCAGGCGGGATTCCCTGCAACCCATAGCCCTTTAAGCTAACCTTTGCTAACTTATTGATATCAGAAGCACCTGATCTAGTGGTATGTTGCTGATGACCGGGATGAATGCAGAAGCAGTACAGGGCACCATTTGTGGCTGAGAGACAGTTAAGTGGAACTTTGCACTTCTGCATTGCTGCATGCTCACTGAAGTGTAATAGGCCTAGATGAAGTGTGTTGCTAGCTTTCATTTGTAGTTTGCAGTGGTGTAGCGGAGGGTAAACACAGTTTACCAACGTTTTCTTTTTGCCCATCAATTTTCTACTTTTTGCAGACCGGCGATCAGAGTTTACACCCCAGTTGATTTTTTTATTAACCTTTATTTAACGAGGCAAGTCAGTTAAGAACAAATTCTTATTTACAATGACGGCCTAAGAACAGTGGGTTAACTGCCTTGTTCAGGGGCAGAACGACAGATTTATACCTTTTCAGCTTGGGAATTCGATCTAGCAACCTTTCAGTTACTGGCCCAATGCTCTAACCACTAGGCTACCTGCCACCCCTATTTACATCACTGTTAGTTTGGTACAGTACTTACTACTTGCATTATTATCTAGCTACAGTGCATTCAGAAAGTATTCATACCACTTGACTTATTCCACATTTTATTGTGTTAAAGCCTGAATTCCAAATTGATTAAATATATTTGTTTCTCACCCATCTACACACAATACCCCATAATGACAATCATGTTTTTAGAAACTGTTGCAAATGTATTGAAAAATCTAATACAGAAATACCTAATTTACATAAGTATTCAAATCCATGAGTGAATACATGTTAGAATCACCTTTGGCAATGATTACAGGTACATCTCTAAGAGCTTTGCACACCTGGATTGTACAACATTTGCACATTATTCAAGCTCTGTCAAATTGGTTGTTGATCATTGCTAGACAGCCATTGTCAAGTCTGCCATAGATTTTCAAGTCGATTTAAGCTAAAACTGTAACCAGACCACTCAGGAACATTAAATGTTGTCTTGAAGCAACTCCAGTGTATATTTGACATTGTGTTTTAGGTTATGGTCCTACTGAAAGGTGAATTTGTCTTCTAGTATATGTTGAAAAGCAGACTGAGCCAGGTTTTCCTCTAGGATATTGCTTGTGATTAGCTCTATTCCGTTTATATTTATCCTAAACAACTCCCTAGTCCTTTTCAATGACAAGCATACCCATAATGAACATAGACAGGGCTCTAACTCCCCTAGCTCCACAATGAAATAGGGTGCTGGCCAGGCAGCAGGCTGTTAGCCAGTCAGTGTAGTCACAGTCAGTGTAGTCAGCTCAGCTATCCCCATTGAGACCGTGTCTGTACCTCGACTTAGGTTGGGCAAAACTAAACATGGCGGTGTTCGCCATAGCAATCTCACTAGAATACAGACCTCCTCCATTCCTGCCATTATTGAAAGAGATTGTGATACCTCACATCTCAAAATAGGGCTACTTAATGTTAGATCCCTCACTTCCAAGGTAGTTATAGTCAATGAACTAATCACTGATCATAATCTTGATGTGATTGGCCTGACTGAAACACAGCTTAAGCCTGATGAATTTACTGTGTTAAATGAGGCCTCACCTCCTGGTTACACTAGTGACCATATCCCCCGCGCATCCCGCAAAGGCGGAGGTGTTGCTAACATTTACGATAGAAAATTTCAATTTAGGGGGAGCTTCTAGTCATGAAATCTATGCAGCCCACTCAATCACTTTTTATAGCCATCATCGACTCAGTGGCTTTTGTCCAACATGTCTCCGGACCTACTCACTGCCACAGTCATACTCTGGACCTAGTTTTGTCCCATGGAATAAATGTTGTGGATCTTAATGTTTTTCCTCATAATCCTGGACTATCGGACCACCATTTTATTACGTTTGCAATCGCAACAAATCTGCTCAGACCCCAACCAAGGATCATCAAAAGTCATGCTATAAATTCTCAGACAACCCAAAGATTCCTTGATACCCTTCCAGACTCCCTCTGCCTACCCAAGGACGTCAGAGGACAAAAATCAGTTAACTTCTTTCAGCTAGGGTGCAGAATTTTTATGTTTGGAAAAATAACGTTCCCAAGGTAAACTGACTATTTCCCAGGTCCAGATGCTAGAATATGCATATAATTGACAGATTAGGATAGAAAACACTCTAAAGTTTCCAAAACTGCCAAAATATTGTCTGTGAGTATAACAGAACTGAGTTTGCAGGCGAAAACCTGAGGAAATCCAACCCGGAAGTGCCTTTTATTTGGAAAAATCCCTGTTCCGTTGCCTGCCCCTTCTCCATTTAAAGGGGTATCAACCAGATTCCTTTTCCAATGGCTTCCTCAGCTGTGACCAGGCTTTAGACATAGTTTCAAGCTTTTATTTTGAAAAATGAGTGAGATTTTTCAAAACGCGTCAGGTGTCCTTTGATTAGTTCCTGCGCGCGAGAGATGTAGCTCGACATTTTCTTTCTCTGTAGTATTGAATAGGTTACCGTCCGGTTGAAATATGATCAATTATGTATGTTAAAAACAACCTGAGGATTGATTATAAAAAACATTACGGATACTTTTTGTAATTGTCATCTGCCTTTCAGGACCGGAACGAGCCTGTGGTTTTCTGAACATAACGCGCAAACCAAATGGCGGTTTTTGGTTATAAAACTAATCTTTATCGAACAAAAATAACATTTATTGTGTAACTGGGAGTCTCGTGAGTGCAAACATCCGAAGATTATCAAAGGTAAGCGATTAATTTTATTGCTTTTCTGACTTTCGTGATCAAGCTAATTTGGGGCTAGCTGTTCTTACTGTTTTGTCTAGTGATTGATAAACTCACAAACGCTTGGATTGCTTTCGCTGTAAAGCATATTTTCAAAATCTGACACGATAGGTGGATTAACAACAAGCTAAGCTGTGTTTTGGTATATTTCACTTGTGATTTCATGATTATAAATATTTTTTGTATTATTTTTTGAATTTGGCGCTCTGCAATTCAGCGGTTGTTTACGAAAATGATCCCGGTAAAGGGATCCGTGCGGCAAGAAGTTAACCACCTAACTGAGGAACTCAATTTAACCTTGCACAATACCCTAGATGCAGTCGCACCCCTAAAAACATTTGTCATAAGAAACTAGCTCCCTGGTATACAGAAAATACCAGTGCGGGAGGAAATTCCAGAAAGCTTCCAGAAAATTGGAACGGAAATGGTGCCACACCAAACTGGAAGTCTTCCGACTAGCTTGGAAAGACAGTACCGTGCAGTATCGAAGAGGACAATAAGAACAATCCAAAATGTATTTTTGATACTGCCGCAAAGCTAACTAAAAAGCAGCATTCCCCAAGAGAGGATGGCTTTCACTTCAGCAGTAATAAATTCATGAACTTCTTTGAGGAAAAGATCATGATCATTAGAAAGCAAATTACGGACTCCTCTTTAAATCTGCGTATTCCCCCAAAGCTCAGTTGTCCTGAGTCTGCACAACTCTGCCAGGACCTAGGATCAAGAGAGACACTCAAGTGTTTTAGTACTATATCTCTTGACACAATGATGAAAATAATCATGGCCTCTAAACCTTCAAGCTGCATACTGGACCCTATTCCAACTAAACTACTGAAAGAGCTGCTTCCTGTGCTTGGCCCTCCTATGTTGAACATAATAAACGGCTCTCTATCCACAGGATGTGTACCAAACTCACTAAAAGTGGCAGTAATAAAGCCTCTTGAAAAAGCAAAACCTTGACCCAGAAAATATTTAAAAAACTATCGGCCTATATCGAATCTCCCATTCCTCTCAATAAAAAAAAAAGAAGCTGTTGCACAGCAACTCACTGCCTTCCTGAAGACAAACAATGTATACGAAATGCTTCAGGCTGGTTTTAGACCTCATCATAGCACTGACACTGCACTTGTGAATGTGGTAAATTAACTTTTAATGGCGTCAGACCGAGGCTCTGCATCTGTTCTCGTGCTCCTAGACATTAGTGCTGCTTTTGATACCATCGATCACCACATTCTTTTGGAGAGATTGGAAACCCAAATTGGTCTACACAGACAAGCTCTGGCCTGGTTTAGAGCTTATCTGTCGGAAAGATATCAGTTTGTCTCTGTGGATGGTTTGTCCTCTGACAAATCAACTGTAAATTTCGGTGTTCCTCAAGGTTCCGTTTTAGGACCACTATTGTTTTCACTATATATTTTACCTCTTGGGGATGTCATTCGTAAACATAATGTTAACTTTCACTGCTATGCGGATGACACACAGCTGTACATTTCGATGAAACATGGTGAAGCCCCAAAATTGCCCTCGCTGGAAGCCTGTGTTTCAGACATAAGGAAGTGGATGGTCGCAAACTTTCTACTTTTAAACTCAGACAAAACAGAGATGCTTGTTCTAGGTCCCAAGAAACAAAGAGATCTTCTGTTGAATCTGACAATTAATCTTGATGGTTGTACAGTCGTCTCAAATAAAACTGAAGGACCTAGGCGTTACTCTGGACCCTGATCTCGCTTTTGACGAACATATCAAGATGGTTTCAAGGACAGATTTTTTTCCATCTACGTAACATTGCAAAAATCTGAAATTTTCTGTCTAAAAATGATACAGAAAAATGTATCCATGCTTTTGTTACTTCTAGGTTAGACTACTGCAATGCTCTACTTTACGGCTACCCGGATAAAGAACTAAATAAACTTCAGTTAGTGCTAAATACGGCTGCTAGAATCCTGACTAGAACCCAAACATTTGATCATATTACTCCAGTGCTAGCCTCCCTACACTGGCTTCCTGTTAAGGCAAGGGCTGATTTCAAGGTTTTACTGCTAACCTACAAAGCATTACATGGGCTTGCTCCTACCTATCTTTCCGATTTGGTCCTGCCGTACATACCTACACGTACGCTACGGTCACAAGAAGCAGGCCTCCTAATTGTCCTTAGAATTTCTAAGCAAACAGCTGGAGGCAGGGCTTTCTCCTATAGAGCTCCATTTTTATGGAATGGTCTGCCTACCCATGTGAGAGACGCAGACTCGGTCTCAACCTTTAAGTCTTTATTGAAGACTCATCTCTTCAGTAGGTCCTATAATTGAGTGTAGTCTGGCCCAGGAGTGTGAAGGTGAACGGAAACGCACTGGAGCAACAAACCGCCCTTGCTGTCTCTGCCTGGCCGGTTCCCCTCTCTCCACTGGGATTCTCTGCCTCTAACCCTATTACAGGGACTGAGTCACTGGCTTACTGGTGCTCTTCCATGCCGTCCCTAGGAAGGGTGCGTCACTTGAGTGGGTTGAGTCACTGACGTGGTCTTCCTGTCCTTGGGTTGTGCCGTGGCGGAGATCTTTGTGGGCTATACTCGGCCTTGTCTCAGAATGGTAAGTTGGTGGTTGAAGTTATCCCTCTAGTGGTGTGGGGGCTGTGCTTTGGCAAAGTGGGTGGGGTTATATCCTGCCTGTTTGGCCCTGTCTGAGGGTATCATCAGATGGGGCCACAGTGTCTCCTGACCCCTCCTGTCTCAGCCTCCAGTATTTATGCTGCAGTAGTTTGTGTCGGGGGGCTAGGGTCAGTCTGTTATATCTGGAGTATTTCTCCTGCCTTATCCGGTGTCCTGTGTGAATTTAAGTATGCTCGCTCTAATTCTCTCTTTCGGAGGACCTGAGCCCTAGGACCATGCCTCAGGACTACCTGGCATGATGACTCCTTGCTGTCCCCAGTCCACCTGGTCGTGCTGCTGCTCCAGTTTCAACTGTTCTGCCTGCGACTTTGGAACCCTGACCTGTTCACCGGATGTGCTACCTGTCCCAGACCTGCTGTTTTCAACTCTCTAGAGACAGCAGGAGCGGTAGAGATACTCTCAATGATCGGCTATGAAAAGCCAACTGACATTTACTCCTGAGGTGCTGACCTGATGCACCCTCGACAACTACTGTGATTATTATTATTATTTGACCATGCTGGTCATTTATGAACATTTGACCATGTCCTGTTATAATCTTCACCCGGCACAGCCAGAAGAGGACTGGCCACCCCTCATAGCCTGGTTCCTCTCTAGGATTTTTCCTAGGTTTTGGCCTTTCTAGGGAGTTTTTCCTAGCCACCGTGCTTCTACACCTGCATTGCTTGCTGTTTGGGGTTTTAGGCTGGGTTTCTGTACAGCACTTTGAGATATCAGCTGATATAAGAAGGGCTATATAAATAAATTTGATTTGATAACGATGCAGCCACCACCATGCTTGAAAATATGAAGAGTGGTACTCAGTGATGTGATGTGTTTGACCCAAAGATAACGCTTTGTATTCAAAACAGGATGCATGTTTTGGAATATCTTTACAAGCTTCCCTTTTTTCACTCTGTCAATTAGGTTAGTATTTTAGACTAACTACAATGTTGTTGATTCATCCTATCACAGCTATTAAACTCTATCTGTTTTAAAGTCACCATTGGCCTCATGGTGAAATCCCTGAGCAGTTTTCCTTCCTCTCCGGCAAGTGAGTTAGGAAGGATGCCTGTATCTTTATAGTGACCGGGTGTATACATACACCATCCAAAGTGTAATTAATAACTTCACACATACTGGAAGGGATGTTCAATGTCTGTTTTTAAAAATAAAAATTCCCCATCTACCAATAGGTGCCCTTCTTTGCGAGGCTTTGGATAACCTCCCTGGTCTTTGTGGTTGAAATTCACTGCTCGACTGAGGGACCTTACAGATAATTGTATGTTTCTGGTACAGAGATGAGGTAGTCATTCAAAAATCATATTAAAACACTATTATTGCACTGTGACCCAAAATCTCAACTTAATCCATTTTAAAATCAGGCTGTAACACGACAAAATGTGGAAAAGGTCAAGGAGTGTGAATACTTTCTGAAGGCACTGTATGTATTTCCACAAAACACATGATTATACTAATTTTAGTTATATTCTAGATCTTGTGGGCAGGGATGTGACTTTTGTTAAGACAGCACCACGCCTAGTGAGTAGCATTTTAGGAATTTAAGGGATGTCCCGTAGAGGTTCGAGGTAAAATGTGTTTTATATTGGATATTCGGTTCTCTAGTCACTAGCTATTGAACCAAGCCTTCCATGGCTATGAAGATGGTATATTTTGATTCAGGGATGGATGGAAAACAATCCACAATGTTTTTATTACATAAAATATTTTAAAAAGTCAGATTTAGGATTTCAATCATCAATAGCTCTTATATAAATGGCGTGCCATGACTATGGAAATTATATATTCTGAATCAGGGGAGGGAGAGAGAATCCGGGGAGATCCAGGGCCTTCTGTTCTAAAGCAGATCCTATACCAGAGTTTCACCTGTAAAGTTTGTATGTAATTTATCGAGGGATACATGTTGTGTGTAGATAGTTGATGGTGCCTCTGAAGGCTCATCTCTCAGCCGAGCACTAATGAGAGGACAGGGCCAGTACTGTCCAGGGCTAAGTCCAGTGCTGCCCCATAACAAGGACAAGCAGCTACAATCATAGCTATGGTCTATGATCTTTGCCTTTCTTTCCACAAACACACACAATGCTGTTTTTTTGGTTGCTATTTTAATGACTCGTCAGTAGCCTACCGAATCGCATCGGTAAGATAGTCATTCATTTGACTGCCTAATTTGCATACTGGTAGGCTTTATGGCGATTAACTGCAAAATAAATTACTTAAAAGGAAGCTTGAAGCCTGCGTTAGTCAACATACTCTTACAAGATTCTTTAAGAAGAAATGTGGGTTAGTTGTTAAAGTTTTTTCTTAAAATGTTGTATAAATGACACAAAGATAGTTAAATACAAATTCTTGAATTTAACTGATGCTGTTCTCTCTTCCTATTATTGTCTTAGTTAGCTCTTCCAATCAACACCTGTGATTGCTTTATGTCTCTCTCTAATATCAATATGCCTTGTATACTGTTGTTTAGGATAGTTATCATTGTTTTAGTTTACTGCGGAGCCCCTAGTCCCACTCAACATGCCTCAGATACCTCCTTTGTCCCACCTCCCACACATGCGGTGACCTCACCCAGCATAACTAGTGCAACCAGAGATGCAAGCTCTCTTATCCTTACTCAATGACATTAAGAGAGGTAACCATAAAAGCCTTGGTTTCATGCATGTTAACATCAGAAGCCTCCTCCCTAAGTTTGTTTTACTCACTGCTTCAGCACACTCCGCCAACCCTGATGTCCTTGCCGTGTCTGAATCCTGGCTTAGGCAGGCCACCAAAAATTCTGAGATTTCCATACCCAACTACAACATTTCCCGTCAAAGAGGGAGGAGTTGGAATCTACTGCAGAGATAACCTGCAAAGTTCTGTCATACTTTCCAGGTCTATGCCCAAACAGTTTGAGCTTCTAATTTTAAAAATACATCTCTCCAGAAATAAGTCTCTCAATGTTGCCGCTTGTTATAGACCCCCCTTAGCTCCCAGCTGTGCCCTGGACACCATATGTGAATTGATTGTCCCCCACCTATCTTCAGAGTTCATTCTGTTAGGTGATCTAAACTGGGATATGCTTAACACCCCAGCAGTCCTACAATCTAAGCTAGATGCCCTCAATCTCACACAAATTATCAAGGAACCCACCAGGTACAACCCCAAATCCGTAAACATGGGCACCCTCATAGATATTATCCTGACCAACTTGCCCTCCAAATACACCTCTGCTGTTTTCGATCAGGATCTTAGCGATCACTGCCTCATTGCCTGCATCTGTTATGAGTCCGCAAACGACCACCCCTCATCACTGTCAAACGCTCCCAAAAACACTTCTGCGAGCAAGCCTTTCTAATCGACCTGGCCCGGGTATCCTGGAAGGATATTGACCTCATCCCGTCAGTGGAGGATGCCTGGTCGTTCTTTAAAAGTAATTCCCTCACCATCTTAAATAAGCATGCCCCTTTCCAAAAAAATGTAGGACTAAGAACAGATATAGCCCTTGGTTCACTCCAGACCTGACTGCCCGCGAACAGCACAAAAACTTCCTGTACAACCATCGAATACTCCCCGTGATATGCAACTTTTCAGGGAAGTCAGGAACCAATACACGCAGTCAGTTTGAAAAAGCTAGCCTTTGCTTTCCTAACAGAAATGTGCATCCTGTAGCTCTAACTCCAAAAAGTTTTGGGACACTGTAAAGTCCATGGAGAATAAGAGCGCCTCCTCCCAGCTGCCCACTGCACTGAGGCTAGGAAACACTGTCACCACCGATAAATCCACGATAATCGATCATTTCAATAAGCATTTCTCTACGGCTGGCCATGCTTTCAACCTGGCTACCTTATCAACTACTACCCAAGCCTCCCCAGCTTCTCCTTCACCCACATCCAGATAGCAGATGTTCTGAAAGAGCTGCAAAACCTGGACCTGTACAAATCAGCTGGGCTAGACAATCTGTACCCTCTCTAAAATTATCCACCTCCATTGTTGCAACCCCTATTACCAGTCTGTTCAACCTCTCTTTCGTATCGTCTGGGATTCCTAAAGATTGGAAAGCTGCCGCGGTCATCCCCTTCTTCAAAGGGGGTGATACTCTAGACCCAAACCCATCCTGCCCTGCCTTTCTAAAGTCTTCGAAAGCCAAGTTAACAAACAGATCATTGACCATTTCAAATCCCACCGTACCTTCTCCGCTGTGCAATCTGGTTTCCGAGCTGGTCACGGGTGCACCTCAGCCACGCTCAAGGTACTAAACGATATCATAACCGCCATCGATAAAAGACAGTACTGTGCAGCCGTCTTCATCGACCTTGCCAAGGCTTTCGACTGTCAATCACCGTATTCTTATCGGCAGACTCAACAGCCTTGGTTTCTCAACTGACTGCCTCGCCTGGTTCACCAACTACTTTGCAGATGGAGTTCAGTGTGTCAAATCGGAGGGCCTGTTGTCCGGATCTCTAGCAGTCACTATGGGGGTACCACAGGGTTCAATTCTTGGGCCGACTCTTTTCTCTGTATATATCAACGATGTCGCTCTTTCTCCGGGTGATTCCCTGATCCACCTCTACGCAGACGACATCATTCTGTGTACATCTGGCCCTTCTTTGGACACTGTGTTAACAAACCTCCAAACGAGTTTCAATGCCATACAACACTCCTGGGGCCTCCAACTGCTCTTAAACGCTAGTAAAACTAAATGCATGCTTTTCAACCGTTCGCTGCCCGCACCCGCTACCCGACTAGCATCACTACTCTGGACGGTTATGATTTAGAATATGTGGACAACTACAAATACCTATGTGTCTGGCTAGACTGTAAACACTCCTTCCAGACTCATATTAAACATCTCCAATCTAAAATTAAATCTAGAATCGACTTCCTATTTTGCAACAAAGCCTCCTTCACTCATGCCGCCAAACATACCCTCGTAAAACTACCTATCCTACCGATCCTCAACTTCGGCGATGTCATTTACAAAATAGCCTCCAACACTCTACTCAGCAAACTGGATGTAGTCTATCACAGTGCCATTTGTTTTGTCACCAATGCCCCATATACTGCCCACCACTGCGACCTGTATACTCTCGTCGGCTGGCCCTCGCTCCATATTCGTCGCCAGACCCACTGGCTCCAGGTCATCTATAAGTTTTCGCTAGGTAAAGCTCCACCTTATCTCAGCTCACTGGTCACGATAACCACACGCGCTCCAGAAGGTATATCTCACTGGTCATCACCAAAGCCAACACCTCCTTTGGCTGCCTTTCCTTCCAGTTCTCTGCTGCCAATGACTGGAACGAATTACAAAAATCGCTGAAGATGGTCACTTATATTGCCCTCACTAACTTTAAACATCAGCTATCTGAGCAGCTAACCGATCGCTGCAGCTGTACACAGCCCATCTGTAAATAGCCCATCCAATCTACCTACCTCATCCCCATATTGTTTTTATTTACTTTCTTTTGCACACCAGTATTTCTACTTGCACATCATCATCTGCACATCTATCACTCGTGTGTTAATTTGCTAAATTGTAATTACTTCGCTACTATGGCCTATTTATTGCCTTACCTCCTCACGCCATTTGCACACACTGTATATAGACTTTGTATTGTGTTATTGACTGTACATTTGTTTATTCCATGTGTAACTCTGTGTTGTTGTTTGTGTCACACTGCTTTGCTTTATCTTGGCCAGGTCGCAGTTGTAAATGAGAACTTGTTCTCAACTGGCCTACCTGGTTAAATAAAGGTGAAATAAAAAAAGTTTAAAAAGGGACATTTCTAAATTGTTCAACTTAATGTTTATCATCTCCAGCACCACCCCAAGATCAACATATGTTAAGGTGGCACATTTCTATGTTTTGTAGTAAAAAAAATAGAGGAAGACAAGTGCTTCCAATGACATCAACCAATTAGCAGACAATTAGTAGGCAATGCCTACTTGTAACTGGTTAAAAGCCCACCGATGTCATTGGATGTTGATGTTGGGGTGGTGCTGGAGATGATGAATATGAAGTAAAAAAAAAAAAGTTTTTCCCTTTAACATGTATGGGCCCAGAACTTAAATGAACATCTGTTTATTTTAGAGACACATTTTCCTATTTGTATGATTTAAAAATGTAACTTAAAAAAAACTAAAAAACTTTCATCTCAAGAGAAGACAGGTTAAATGTATAAAAAAAAAAAAAAAAAAGGGTTCATGTTCTCTTACTTAGAAAATATTCCTTATCATATCGGACCTTGGCGATATCCCAAAAAACAAACAAGAAAAAAAAGTATGGATTGTTCTCCATCCACCCCTGATTCCAAATAAACTATCTTCATAGTCATAGCATGGTTGGTTCAATAGCCATTGACTAGAGAAAACAGATATACACCGAATATCCAGTATACAACTAATTTTACCTCGGTCTGCTGAGGTGCCATATCTAATTCAATCAAGTTTGTACAAGTCGAATATGTAGAGTATACAGAGCAAAATGTTGCTCATACAGTTTCCAGAATGTAGTGATGATTCACGAAGATTAGAGATCATAGTTGACTGCCAGTTGATTTCCCAATGAACGAATAATAGATACTGTAAACATTATATTATTTAACAGCTGATACAGTGGCAACGTATGCTGCTACATACAGATATCTACCTGGCGCTAGGCTAGCAAAATGTATTCTGCATTTGGTTTTATTTATATGACACGTAGTTACAATTACTTGTCTTCATTAAGGAGGAATGCATGCTCACAGCTCATCAGGAATACTATCTATAGTAGCTACCAAAACTGTTCTAAAACACGCACAGTTAGCTAGCTTAGCTAGCTAACTTAGCTAGTTGTAGTTGGCTAGACAGCTGTTTACAACATTCATTAGCGTACCTTTCATCTTTAGTTGGTCCAGAGAAGGAACAACCAAACCGTATGATTGTTGTCGCGTAAAATTACACACCTTACAAGGTTTTAGTTCAGACATCACTATTTTGTTATGCCAAAAGTTAAATAACCTTACGGAAGTTTACTGCATGCACCTTCTTGGCAGATTCAAACGCGAACACGGAAGTCCTGACATGATGTCATGGGAAATGTAGTGTTATGCGATTTAAAGTCAAAGGTCTGATTTTGAAAAGTAAAAAAAAAATGCATATAAAAATTAAAATCACATATTTAAAAAATATATATCTAAACCAAACCATACCTAACAGTCGTTCACGGTATGCACCTTCTTGACATATCCGCAAAAACGGAAGTCCTGAGCTTGGATCTAAGCCCTCATGGGAAATGTAGTGTTTTGCGATTTAAAGTCAAACGGACCTGATTTTGAAGAAAGTTGAATAAGAAAAATAAATAATAATAATATATATATATATATATATATATATATATATATCACAGGAGGTTAGTGGCACCTTAATTGGGGATGACGGGCTCGTGGTAATGGCTGGAGAGGAATGAGTAGAATAGTATCAAATACTCCTCTCAGCAATCTCCACTGATTTATATATATATATATATATATATATATATATATATATATATATATATAAAATATATATACGATCTATTCAGAAAATAATATTTACTATATTGCCTCAACATAATAGAAAGAACGAAAAATATATATAAACATAATGTCCGAGTTTTAGTCCAGTCGTCCTTATTCAGGCCTAAGCAATCGTTCCCGAATGAATCGATTAGAAGAGGAGTATGCTGGGAAAGATGGCATCTTCTGAACAACCTGATCCGCAAACACAGGTCTCTATTTATACTTTCATACCTTATATAATGGTTTGTAGTTGCATATTGCACTTCCTTGAACCTATGAATTACATTTGCTTGAACCTATGAATTAGCTATGATTAAGCTAGACAGCTAACGTTAGTTGCTAGCTTGGTCTAGCTTGCTAGCTCGAAAAAGTTTCAATGTTTCTGTGTTGACAGGTGAAGGCCACGAAACTACCCATACTTTCTATACATGTGAAAGTCATGTAGCTATCATGGTGTCTAGGTAGGTAATAGTTCAAAGAGAATCGCAAATGTCAATACTCTAGCTAGCGAAGTAATAGCGCTCGAAAACCCTTCTCCATATGTACGGGTTTCAGCGTGTACATTTACCCACATTTGGCCCCATGCGAACTACAATTTCGACGTTGTGTTTTAGAAAAGCAAATAGTCAAAGCTTTCAAACCGGTTTTCTAAACATATGTTGACATGCCCCTTATCTTTCATATCAGCGAGAAATAATCTTTCAAATAAAAGACACACGTATACACTTTACAGACAGACTTTACGGTATGTTGCCTGTAAAAAAAATGTATAATTGGTTAATGTTTTTTTAGAGCCCAATTCATTTACCACATTCTTGCCAGGATAAGCATTTTATATCTCCATGCACATGCTGGCAGGAGTGGGAGGAGATGTAGTCCCATGTGGGTGGACTGTTTTAATAAATCCATTGAATATACACCATTACCAAAAAATCCATTATTAATTCATTTTAGGCAGGTCCTAAGAAACATACGACTAATAAAATGTATTTTCAAAATAATAGAATGGCATATTCACACGAAATCAATTGTTATTTTGTTAATTAAATATACAAGACAGACTTAGGCTAACCTGATCACAGTCAACACCAAGAATGGAACTATAAAAAATTAAATACAAATCATATTTTTCCCACACAACTTGTGTCACGACAACGTGTGGAACCCCTGTCATATAAAAAAGGGATATGTTGAAACAGAGCCCAAGGCAAGCCCATGCCTTCTTGATCCACGTTTCATCTCTTTCCTGCTAGAGGTCGACCGATTAATCGGCATGTCCGATTAATTAGAGCCGATTTCAAGTTTTCATAACAATCGGTAGTCTGCCTTTTTGGATGCCGATTATGGCCAATTACATTGCAATCCATGAGGAAACTGCGTGGCAGGCTGACTGCCTTTTACGCAAGTGCAGCGTCAAAGGGACCTAGTAGGTTGCAAGGAGCCAAGGTTAGTTGCTAGTTAGCATTAAATGTATCTTATAAAAACAATCAGTCTTCACATAATCACTAGTTAACTACACATGATTGATGATATTACTAGGTTAACTAGCTTGTCCTGGGTTGCATATAATCAATGCGATGCCTGTTAATTTATCATCGATTCACAGCCTACTTCATCTTCGCCAAACGGGTGATGATTTAACAAAAGCGCATTGCTGAAAAAAGGACAATCTTTGCTCAAATGTACCTAACCATAAACATCAATGCCTTTCTTAAAATCAATAGACAGAAGTATATATTTTTAAACCTGCATATTTAGTTTAAAGAAATTCATGTTAGCAGGCAATATTAACTAGGGAAATTGTGTCACTTGCGTTCAGCGCAAGCAGAGTCAGGGTATATGCAATAGTTTGGGCCGCCTGGCTCGTTGTGAACTGTGAACTAATTTGCCAGAATTTTACATAATTATGACAACATTGAAGGTTGTACAATGCAAGAGCAATATTTAGACTTAGGGTTGCCACCCGTTCGATAAAATACGGAATGGTTCCTTATTTCACTGAAAGAATAAATGTTTTGTTTTCAAAATGATAGTGTCTGGATTTGACCATATTAATGACCAAAGGCTTGTGTTTCTGTGTTTATTTATTATATTATAATTAAGTCTATGATTTGATAGAGCAGTCTGACTGAGCGGCGGTAGGCAGCAGCAGGCTCGTAAGCATTCATTCAAACAGCACTTGACTGCGTTTGCCAGCAGCTCTTAGCAATGCTTGAAGCACAGCGCTGTTTATGACTTCAAGCCTATCAACTCCCGAGATTAGGCTGGCAGTACTAAAGTGCCTATAAGAACATCCAGTAGTGAAAGGTATATAAATACAAATGGTATAGAGAGAAATAGTCGACGCGTTATAATTCCTATAATAACTACAACCTAAAACGTCTAAAGGATTCATATGATATTCAACAAATATAGTACCCAACATCCCATAATTATTAAGACATGAGGAATTCCCAAAAATGGTCAAAAGCCATCCTCGTAACTCTACACTAATCCCATCCCAAAGACCAGTATACAATAGGAGTTGTCTCTGTCTGACAAGTAGTATGAAGCAGTGGCTTGGAGTATTGTTTCTTTATACCATGTGGCCTAATGCATTTCCATTAAATGTGGTGATGGTTAGGGTCCTTTTCCCTGTTCAGAGATGTTAGTCAATGAAGTCATTCACCTTATTTCCCATTATACAGTGTGATAGTATCAAGTTTTGACCGCTAAATTGAGCTGTTCCTGCTATACTGCCCCACTCTTTTATCCAGTCTCCTGTGTTTATAAAATGGATTTGCAACTTTGGGTAGTAAACCAATAACTTTTGCTCATGACGAAAACAAATTGTGTGTTCATCCTCACAATTCAAAATAGTCCTCTATGAAAGCAATTCCAATCAAAGTTTATTGGTCGTGTACACAGTTTTGCAGATGTTATCGCAGGTGCAGGGAAATGCTTATGTTTCTAGCTCCAACAATGCAGCAATATCGAGCAATACAATAACAATACACACATTATCTAAAAGTAGAAAATAGAACAAGAAATTAAGACCTATCAGAATGAGCGATGTCAAAATCCGGAATATAAATAAATATATATGTACTGTATGTGAATGGTGTGTATAGACTGTACGGACAGTATATGAATAGAAAAGGTGTGTACATATAGGATGAGCCAAGACTAAAATACAGTATATACAGTACCATTTGGACACACCTACTCATTCCATGTTTTTTTTTTTTTTTATTATTATTTTCTACGTTGTAGAATAATAGTGAAGACATCAACTATGAAATAACACATATGGAATCATGCAGTAACCAAACAAGTGTTAAACAAATCAAAATATATTTTATATTTGAGATTCTTCAAAGTAGCCACCCTTTGCCTTTGACAGCTTTGCACACTCTTGGCATTCTCTCAACCAGCTTCATGAGGTAGTCACCTGGAATGTGTTTCAATTAACAGGTGTGCCTTGTTAAAAGCTCATCTGTGGAATTTCTTTCCTTAATGCATTTGAGCCAATCGCTTGTGTTCTGACAATGTAGGGGTGATATACAGAAGATATCCCTATTTGGTGAAAGACCAAGTCCATATTATGGCAAGAACAGCTCAAGTAAGCAAAGAGAAACGACAGTCCATCATTACTTTAAGACGTGAAGGTCAGTCAATCCGGAAAATTTCAAGAACTTTCAATGTTTCTTCAAGTGCAGTTGCAAAAACCATCAAGCGCTATGATGAAACTGGCTCTCACAAGGACCGCCACAGGAAAGGAAGACCCAGAAATACCTCTGCTGCAGAGGATACGTTCATTAGAGTTAACTGCACCTCAGATTGCAGCCCAAATAAATGCTTCAGAGTTCAAGTAACAGACACATCTCAACATCAACTGTTCAGAGGAGACTGCGTGAATCAGGCTTTCATGGTCGAATTGTTACCAAGAAACATGAGCTATGGACATTAGACTGGTGGAAATCCAAAGTCCAAATTGGAGATTTCTGGTTCCAAACGCTGTGTCTTTGTGAGATGCAGAGTAGGTGAACGGATGATCTCCGCATGTGGTTCCCACCGTGAAGTATGGGGGTGCTTTGCTGGTGACCCTGTCGGTGATTTATTTAGAATTCAAGGCACACTTAACCTGCATGTCTACCGTAGCATTCTGCAGCAATACGTCCTCCCATCTGGTTTGCGCTTAGTGGGACTATCATTTGTTTTTAACAGGACAATGACCCAACACCTCCAGGATGTGTAAGTGGTATTTGACCAAGAAGGAGAGTGATGGAGTGCTGCATCAGATGACCTGGCCTCCACAATCACCCGACCTCAAACCAATTGAGATGGTTTGGGATGAGTTGGACCGCAGAGTGAAGGAAAAGCAGCCAACAAGTGCTTAGCATATGTGAGAACTCCTTCAAAACTGTTGGAAAAGCATTCCAGGTGAAGCTGGTTGAGAGAATGCCAGGAGTGTGCAAAGTTGTCATCAAATATATTTTGATTTGTTAAACTTTTTTTTTGGGGGGGGGGGGGTTACTACATGATTCCATGTGTTATTTCGTAGTTGTGATGTCTTCACTATTATTTTACAATGTAGAAAATAGTAAAAATAAAGAAAAACCTGTGAATGAGTAGGTGTCCAAACTTTTGTCTGGTACTGTTCATGTAGTGGTGGGTAAAACAGTGTGTAAACATTATTAAAGTGACCGATCAACGACTCTATGTACATAGGTTAGTGTAACCGGTGTGAAATTGCTAGCTAGTTAGCGTGGTGCACGCTAATAGCGTTTCAATCGGTGACATCACTCGCTCTGAGACCTTGAAGTAGTTGTTTCCCTTACTCTGCAAGGGCTGCGGCTTTTGTGGAGCGATAGTTAATGATGCTTCGTGGTAGGTAGTTGTTGATGTGTGCAGAGGGTCCCTGGTTCGAGCCCAGGTGGGGCGAGGAGAGGGACAGAGGCTAAACTATTTAATTAGCAGTCTCTAAGGTTCAGGGCAGGGTACTGTGTGGAAGCTGGCTAGAGGTGATTGTTTATAAGTTTTACCTTCTTATCAAACTTAAATGCTTCAACCCAACTCCCCTTGAATAGTCTAATAAATGCCAGCTCTCTGAGAGGGCTATTCCAATGGTGCAATACTCATAAGAAGAAATGTCCTACAAGCCCAAGACTTTGATGGAGAAATGGACTAGTGACTGAAATGTTTCATTTGAACATGGCAGTCTTATTGTTTTCAATACCATTATTAGAAAACATCTCTGTGCAGTAGGGCTGGGCGGTATACCGTGTTTTATGATATTTACTTTACCTTCTATAGCGGTATTTGAATGTTTGGTTTGTTAAATGTGATAAGCCATGTTTCAGTTTTCATAGTTTACTTAATCTCTCTCTGCTCTTTCTCTCCGTTTCACTTTCCACACAGACCTAGCCACAGACCAGACCTACCCTGTCACTCAAGGAGCGTATTTGATGTTACTCAACCACGAGACACTTGCGTTCATTCTGCATGGCCAATGCAGCAAATGCAACAATGTTGTTAACTTTGCTTCTTAATTTAAATCCACTAGCATTCTAGAATAACACTATTAGTTTGTTTCTTACATCAGCAAGTTTGTCTTTTCTTAGCAAGTTGCCCTAAATCTTGTGAGGCGCTAATTGTTCGCTGCTAATGCTAACAGTCAAGTTATTCCACACCGATTTCGATAAACCATTTCTGTATCGACTTCGCTTTTTGCACAGGGGCATTGTCATGCTGAAAAAGGAAAGGGCTTTCCCAAACTGATGCCACAAAGTTGGAAGCGTAGAATCTTCTAGAATGTCATTGTATGCTGTAGCGTTTAGATTTGCCTTCAATGGAACTTAGGGGCCTAGCCCATGAAAACAGGCCCAGACCATTATTCCTCCTTCAGCAAACTTGACAGTTAGCACTAGGGTTTTTCTGGAAATTTTCCATGGGAAGTTAAGTCCTGGAATTTTGCTTAAATTCATCAAAAAAGTTAGCTTAACAGGGAACCTTTTTTGTTGGATACACATAAGGCAATTCTAGGTCTTGTGGCATAAACTATCCCCAATTCAATGGAATTGCAACCCTCTGCATGCACAGTGTTTTTTTTCGTCACATGTACAGCTGATTCTCAAGATCTTGCACACTAATCAGATACTGCTGCACTGTCTGAGCTAAGGACTACATGCTTTCTGGTAAGTTTTGATTACAATACTGTGTGGGGTGAGTATATTTTATGACATACATGATTTTTTGTTAACTAGTAGATAGTAGCCTACAGCAAAATGTTTAAATCATTTATAACTTGTTAACAATTTCTGCTAGTTAGTTTTTGCCATCATGTGGGTTTTAGCTTGCTTGAGCCTGCTAACTGAGGAGTGTTAATTCACCTGTTTCCATACATGTTTCATTTTAAAACATTTATCTTGTTTAATCTAACTGCTTAACTATTTGTCTGTACATGGAATTGTATTTGTTTTGTTACTAACTTTTGTTCTAATCTTTACAGGAAAGTGCCACAGTCTGATGTGAGGAGACTTTTCATTCCAGCTAATGTAGAAGGAAAAGCTGTGTACATTTGCAAATACTGTGCCAAATCATATGTGAAGAATGCAACAAAGATGCAGAATCATCTGGCCAAGTGCATGAAGTTCCCTCAACGCTCACAACTAGCAACCTCTGACAAAAGTCCCTCTACTTCTATTCGAGGTGAAAATTATGAATCAGACAGCTTATCGATAGCAACAGCTCATAGTCCTCCTGGAATCAGAAGGTTTTTTGACTCAATGGAGGAACGTAGTCAGAGAAATGCTGATGACTGTCTTGCTCGAGCTGTGTATGCAACTGGTTCACCTCTGATGCTCACAGGCAATGTGTATTGGAAGAGATTTCTGAATGTTCTTTGCCCAGGATACACCCCTCCAACCAGACATGCTTTATCTACTCATTTTCTGCATGCAGAGTTCAACAGAGTTCAAGTGAAGGTCATGCAAATCATAGAGAAAGCAGACTGTATTGCAATCATCTCTGATGGGTGGTCGAATGTTCGTGGGCAAGGAATAAATAACTACATCATCTCCACTCCTCAACCAGTATTCTGCAAGAGCACAGACACAAGGGACAACAGACACACCGGTCTCTACATTGCAGATGAGCTGAAGGCAGTCATCAATGACCTTGGACCACAGAAGGTATTTGCACTGGTGACAGACAATGATGCGAACATGAAGGCTGCTTGGTCTAAAGTGGAGGAGTCCTACCCTCACAGCACACCCATTGGCTGTGCTGCTCATGCATTGGATCTGCTCCTCAAGGACATCATGGCACTGAAAACATTGGATACACTCTACAAGAGAGCCAAGGAAATGGCTAGGTATGTGAAGGGTTATCAAGTTATAGCAGCAATCTACCTCACCAAGCAAAGTGAGAAGAATAAGAGCACCACATTGAAGCTTCCCAGCAACACCCGACGAGGTGGTGTTGTCATCATGTTTGACAGTCTCCTGGAGGGGAAGGAGTCTCCAAGAAATGGATCCTCCTGGATGATGTGTTTTGGGAGAGAGTGGTAAGCAGCCTAAAACTCCTGAAACCTATAGCAGTAGCCATTGCAAGGATTGAGGGAGACAATGCCATCCTGTCTGATGTTCAGACTCTGTTTGCAGATGTAAAAGAAGAAATCCGTACTGCTCTGCCCACCTCTCTGTTGCAAAAAGCGTGAAGACTTCTGCTTGAAGGCCATACACGCCGCAGCGTACATGTTGAACCCCAAGTATGCTGACAAAAGCATCCTGTCTGGTGCAGAGATCAACAAGGCATATGGTGTCATCACTACCGTGTCTCACCACCTTAGCCTGGATGAGGGCAAGGTTCTTGACAGTCTGGCGAAGTACACTTCCAAGCAAGGGCTTTGGGATGGAGAGGCAATATGGCAGTCGTGCCAACATATCTCATCAGCCACCTGGTGGAAGGGACTTTGTGGATCTGAGGCTCTTTCCCCTGTTGCCTCCATCATCCTCCAAATCCCACCAACATCAGCCGCCTCAGAGCGCAACTGATCCTTGTTTGGGAACACACACACCAAAGCACGCAACAGGCTGACCAATACAAGGGTTAAATAATTGGTGGCCATCCAGACAAATTTGAGGCTTTTTGAGCCTGACAACGAGCCATACTCAACAAGGTTGGAAAGTGACAGTGAAGATGAGGCCTCAGAGTCTGATGTTCAAGAGGTGGACATTGTGGAGGTCCAGGGAGAAGACATGGAAGCCTGAGAGGAAGACAACCAAAGCTTTAGTTTCATTTTACAGATGTATGTTGAAAACATTTTTGGGAGATGCGATGGATCATTGGGGATCATTTAATATTCCCTTTTTGTTGTTCAGTGAAATC
This sequence comes from Salvelinus alpinus, assembly GCF_045679555.1. NCBI lineage: Eukaryota > Metazoa > Chordata > Actinopteri > Salmoniformes > Salmonidae > Salvelinus > Salvelinus alpinus. Next base: position 18,067,833 of record NC_092113.1, read on the forward strand.
ATCCCATGTGAAGAGTCAACTCATTTAATTAAAGTTCAATTCATAACTAAATAGTTTTTTTTATTTCTATTGGAAGGATTTAATCATTTGCAATAGTTTCTACTGGTAAGGTAAAATGTTTATGTTTCTGTCTCCATATGATATGGCAAGTATATCCAATGCAAAAAACATCTACATTTAAATGGTATTAATATTATTTTCCATATATTTCTGTTAATTCCCATGGAAAGTTTCCACCTCTGAATATTCCCCAAAATTTGCAACCCTAGTTGGCACTATGCATTCAGGCAGGTTGCGTTCTCCTGGCATCCGCCAAACCCAGATTCGTCCGTTGGACTGCCAGATGGTGAAGCGGGAATCATTACTCCAGAGAACGCGTTTCCACTGCTCCAGAGTCCAATGGCGGCGTGCTTTACACCACTCCAGCCGACGCTTGGCATTGCACATGGTGATCTTAGGCTTGTGTGCGGTTGCTCGGCCATGGAAAACCATTTAATGAAGCTCCCGAAGAACAGTTTGTGTACTGAAGTTGCTTCCAGAGGCAGATTGGAACTCGGTAGTGAGTGTTGCAATCGAGGACAGACGATTTTTACTTCAGCACTCGGTGGTCCCGTTCTGTGAGTTTGTGTGGCCTTTCTCCTAGATTTTTCCACTTCACAATAACAGCACTTACAGTTGACCGGGGCAGCTCTAGAAGGGCAGAAATTTGATGAACTGACTTGTTGGAAAGGTGGCATCCTATGACGGTTGAAAGTCATTGAGCTCTTCAGTAATGCCATTCTACTGCCAATGTTTGTCTACGGAGATTACATGGCTGTGTGCTCAATTTTATACACTTGTCAGCAATGGTTGTGGCTGAAATAGCCGAATCCAATAATTTGAAGGGGTGTCCACCTACTTTTGTATATACTTTTTCCACATTTTGTTAATTTACGGCCTTATTCTAAAATGGATTAAATGAAATAAATTCCTCAGCAATCTACACACAATACCACATAATGACAAAGCGAAAACAGTTTTTTAGAAATTTTTGCAAATGTATTAAAAGTCAAAGATACCTTATTTACATAAGTGTTCAGAACCTTTGCTATGGGACTCGAAATTGAGCTCCGGTACCTCCTGTATCCATTGATCATCCTTTAGATGTTCCTACAACTTGATTTGTAGTCCACCTGTGGTAAATTCTATTGATCGGACATGATTTGGAAAGGCACACACCTGTCTATATAAGGTCCCACAGTTGACAGTGCCTATCAGAGCAAAAACCAAGCCATGAGGTCGAAGCAATTGTCTGTAGAGATCCGAGACAGGATTGTGTCGAGGCACCAATCTGGGGAAGGGTACCAACACGTTTCTGCAGCATTGAAGTTCCCCAAGAACACAGTGGCCTCCATTCTTAAAAAGAAGGTTGTAACCACCAAGGCTCTTCCTAGAGCTGGCTGTCTGGCCAAATTGAGCAATCGGGGGACAAGGGCCTTGGTCAGGGAGGTTATGAAGAACCCGATGGTCAATTTGACAGAGCTCTTGAGTTCCTCTGTGGAGATGGGAGAATCTTCCAGAAGGACAACCATCTCTGCAGCACTCCACCAATCATGCCTTTATGGTAGAGTGGCCAGACAGACGCCACTCCTCAGTAAATGTCACATGACAGCCCGTTGGAGTTTTACAAAAGGTACCTAAAGGACTCCGACCATGAGAAACGAGATTCTCTGGTGTGATGAAACCAAGATTAAGCTCTTTGGCCTGAATGCCAAGCGTCACATCTGGAGGAAACCTGGCACCATCCCTACGGTGAAGCATGGTGGTGGCAGCATCATGCTGTGGGGATGTTTTTCAGCGATGGGGGCTGGGAGACTAGTCCGGATCGAGGAAAAGAGGAATGGAGCAAAGTACAGAGAGATCCTTGATGAAAACCTTTTTCTCCAGAGCACTCAGAACCTTAGACTAGGGCAAAGGTTCACCTTCCAACAGGACAACGACCCTAAGCACACAGCCAAGACAACGTAGGAGTGGCAGACTTGAGGCTGTAATCGCTGCCAAAGTTGCTTCAACAAAGTACTGAAAAAAGGTTCTGAATACTTATGTAAATGTGATATTTCAGTTTATCAGTTTATTTGTAATAAATTTGCAAATATTTCTATAAACCTGTTTTTGCTTGGTTATTATGAGTTATGTGTAGATTGATGAGGGGGGGTCTAATCTATTTTAGAATAGGATGTAACATGTGGGAAAAAGTCAAGGGGTTTGAATACTTTCCGAATACACTGTATTGTAGCCTGCCTGGAGTGGACCTGGGTTCGAGCCGTAGTCGTGTCATGTAACGGTATCCTACAGAATGTCAAAATGGAGACTAAGCCTATGCTTCAGGAACTACAAATACAATATAGCTGGTGCTGCATTACAAGAGTTTATCAGGTTTATGGCTGAAATGTGACAAGTGAATGGAACTGTCTGAAGATTTTTTTTCAACTGATTCAACTAGAATAGCCTAAATGTTTTAGTCCCCCAATAATGTGCTTACTTTACATCAGCAACCCAGGAATTTGTGCAGCATTTGCTTTGTCATCCATTGCTGTGAAGACCGAACCAACAGTGTCAGGCCTACATGCGGAACTGAGACAGACAAGATAACATAATTTGATTTCCGAAATGTAAATTATTCAGACCTTATCTTAAATGTCTTCTTCAACCCTATCATACCCTTCAGGCAGACCTGGGCCTCTGGGCTTGGGACTCTCCAAACGGACATATCTTACATATTACCTTTGTATTATTATACACTAAATAAAATGACCTGACAATGTTAAGGATGTTTTGTTCTCCATTTTGTGAATGTTACCATCGTACTATGTCAATATCCTCTTAATACAAAGTTGTTCTAATTAGGCTATTGATAGTTGGCCCATGCCTAATGTTGTTTTTGGAAACCCTTTTGATAAATTAGGCCTCTATTTTGTACTAAGATATTTAGTCTTCAAATGGTGTTCTAAATAAGGCTAGGCCTAAGCTATTTCTTATTATCTGACTAATATACTAAAGATCTAAAGGCCTAGCCTATACCTTTTTATAAATGGTCCTTAACCTGCTTTTCTATACAATTTGTGATCTATACTATATAGATATTTTGTTCAGGCTGCTGTAATTCGCATGTTCATCTAACCTTTGGCATCTCGGATTTTCAAGCATGTGCCGACTGTACAGAGATGGCCTATTCAGGCTACATGAATGCCCCCTGTGGCAGTGTACTTCTGAGTATCATTTGCTGAAATATTAGACAAATCCAACCCGCACACTCCACATTGCCAGTAGGTGGAGCTCTAATCCAAGCATCTGTTCATGTTTTCAGCCTCGTGCTCCGTCCAGAGATGACGTTGCCCCCAGAGAAGCACTGGTAAGACGACAACACTGTTCTGCACAACTAACCAAGTGAAACCCTCCACTGTTTACCAGCTTATTTCTAGTCCTATTCTCACTAAGCAGAGAGTGAACACAAGCCCTATTCAATCAAAACTAAGGCTAAACAGGATTTTTTTTTTTTGGTATGTCAAAAAATACTGTTTTTCATGAGAACATGTTTAGATAGTTCAACACTGTTTTGTTGACTTTAAATGAAGCAATGTGAAATTAAATGAGCCTTTCCTGGAAGAATGCTCCTTATTTTCTGTAAACGTGTGTTACAGATTGGTATTGAATAGCTTATCTTTTTATTAGCTGTAAGTCTCTTTCAAAGGGGCGGTAGGCCTACATTTGAATTGCCTACTACCACGCCCTGTATCTTTCCATTTTTGATTCCCTTTAGTCATGTATGATTTTCCTCCTAAACCACAGATGGAAAGCGTTTTCCTTGCTAGTTAGTTTATTCTTAACAAAAGTGTCCGCTAGGCCTAATTTTATTTTGCGTCAGAATCTGTGCTCCTTTCAAACCTTTCAGTACGCTGTTAAAGTACTGTTGTGTTTTTGTTTTGTTGTATGTTTAGAGGTACTGTAAGTGCAACAATTTAATGGCATGATGAATTGGCCATTAAAACAAATACAATGGAATAAAAAGGTAAACCTTGAACATGGCAATGATCATTTCAACACCAAACAACCACATAGGATATTGCTTGTATTTTAAATGTTGTATCCAAGGATATCTATTGTAGTCATTCTTGTTTAGGTAGCCTCCTGTCCACACAAGGTGTCACTTACAGGATACGTTTAAGTTAAGACAAACCTTCTCACACAGATACAGTATGTGAGCTGCGTTATCAGTCCACTTAACTAAAAAAAGCAATGAATGTTCATTCTTATCATGAACTTTGTTGTGGCTTGTAAGATGGAAGGTTGTCCAGCTATCATTCAAGGGGACCAATTATCTGACAGTCACTTTGGAACCAGTGACTATCTAATAGGCTTCTTAATAAGATGATACTTCTAGTGTTTTGTCTTTGAGGAATAAAAAAGGGACTTTTTGAACTGTTCTGCTACATTGATACGTCTCTTTAAAGTCAGGGGTCGATTGGATGTTTGAATTGTTGTACAAAGCTTTGATCTTCTACCATTGTGGTCCGAATGTGGTTTTAATGTGCGAGTAAGATTCATTCTACAGTAACAGAATGATGCAGAGACAGATTTTTCCCTTTTTTAAAATGTATTTCAAACAAAAGAAGTTAAACAAGCCATACGACTCAATGCACAAGGACTACTTTTAATGATTTCCACAGAAAACATTACAGAAAGTAAAACAATTTTTTGTTTAACTTTGTAATAATAGTTTTTTTTGTTTGGCATACATTTTAAACAAACCAATCTGAGTTTCAACCTCATTCTGTTACTGTGGAATTGGCCAAAAGTGAAAAGTGGAGTGAAAGGTCTAAACTGCTTTAGATACGCTCATGACTGAAGTCAGTGAGACTGTTTGGGCACTCTGGGTGCTTGCTATGGGTCCACGTACCGTACCCACCACACTAGTAACCTAGTGGCACTAGTAGCCTAATATCTTACGCAAATGTGAACGCACTGGTGCTCCTCATAACAGGGATCCGATATGTATTCTTGAATACATCTGTGACACATTGTCTTAGTGTTCGCTCTTACCTTTCTCATTTGTTACTGCCGAGGCTGATTTAATCCTGTCCTGGGGTCATTGATTGTTGTAGTTTTCTCCTAGGCTTTATTTCAATTTAATTCATCTTTATCCAAGTGTGTTACCCCCCCCCCCCCATTCTTAAAAAGAGGATATATTCTTGTTATGAAGGTCCTGGTTCAAGACATGGTTGACATGTCCCCCCCCTCCTCCTCTTTTTCTCCTTTCTCTTTTTGATGAGCTGCTCTTTCCCAGTTAAGTGGATTATTACAGTAGGGATAATTCTTGTCACATGGCATTATTTGGATGAGGTGAATAATTGAAATTTGTGTCTGAAAGCATTTTATCTGGATGAGAGGAAGGGGACTGCTGGCAGGGGTTGGAGGGAGGAGGCTTCTAGGTGTGTGTGTGTGTGTGTGTGTGTGTGTGTGTGTGTGTGTGCACGCACACGTCTGAGTGTCAGGCTATAGGGACACCAGTCAATGTTAACAGGTTCTGACTCACCTCGCCCGATCAGCGGGCCCTGGCTCACCGAACGGCTCGGTGGCTCGGGTGAAGCCACTGCCACCACCGCCTCGGCCAGGGTGAGACGCTGAGAAGGAGCAGGTTTGGACCTGCAGTTTTTCTCTCAGCGGGCTGGCACAGACTGAGCGCTCCCTCCGGTTCACTGGAGTACTAGTCAGTCGCTCCCAGCTACCGCTGTTGCCTTGGGGGCTGGGGTTGTCCCTCTCTTTCACTCGCCCGTCCCTGTCCTCGCTTTGCCACTCGCCATCTTGCTTATTTTACCCTCGTTGCCCCCCATCAAATCTGTCCTTCCCCCTCCCAATTCTATCTAGTTCTCTGAAAAAAACTCCAATCGTTGTCATCAGACAAATAGAACCATGTTTGTTTGTCAACCCCAGCTCGCACCATTCAATGTGGATATGCTAACGGGCATGACCTCTGGAAAGAAAGAGAAGAGGAGCAGGTTGTTTCAATCTCACTGGCTGGCTGCTGTGTCTCCCATACTGTGTCTCTGCATAGGCTGGGGCTCTACATGATGCTGTGGAAGTGTTGTGTACAGCTGGCTCTCAGGGAACCGAGGGGGGTGTGTGTGTGTGGGGTATGCATCTATGTGTGTGCATGTATAGCCTATGTGTGTGTGTACAGTAGGCCTATGTGCGCATGTGTGTTTAGGGGTGGTGGGTTGGAGGAGCAGAGGGAGGAGGTAATGGGAGGGGGGGAAAGTTGTAAGAAGAACATCCCGGTCTCACACAACTTCAAAAGCTCCCCTTCCCCAGGATATTAAGCGACTGTGATGAAAAATTTAGCGAGCGTTAAATAAGGCGCTTTGAAGTGATCTGTTTTGGCTCAGCAGTCTCTGAATTTCCGTAGCCCCTCTGCTATCACCATCATGCTAGCTAGCTAGAGAGAGAGAAAATAAAAATGCATAAAGCCCAGGAGTTGGGTGGGGGGGGGGCTGATGAGATGCCAACGTTTACGTTGGAAGTACTGCCAGTGGCATGGGTCAAGACTGCTTCTGCTACCCCTTGTCTATCTCTACCTCTTTCCGCCTAATTTTCCCCTTTTCTTCTGCTATTCTTCCCTGTCCCCATGAGCCCTGGCAGACATACAGTGCCATCAGAAAGTATTCCCACCCCTCTTTCCCCCCACATTTTGTTGTTACAAAGTGGGATTCAAATAGATTATTTTTTTGTTAACAATCTACACAAATTACTCTGTCAAATTGGAAGAAAAATTCTAACATTGGTAAAAAAAAGCAAATGTCTGTATGGAAAGCAGACTGAACCAGGTTTTCCTCTAGAAGTTTGCCTGTGCTTAGATCTATTCCTATTTTATCCCAACCAAAAATCCCTTGTCCTTGCTGATGACAAGCATACCCATAACATGATGCAGCCACCAACATGCTTGAAAATATGAAGTGGTGCCCCAAACATAACACTTTGTATTCAGGGCATAAAGTTAATTTCTTTGCCACCAATGTTAGAGTTTTACCTATACCTTATTGCAAACAGGCTTCCTTTTCACTCTGCCAATAAGGTTAGTGTTGTGGAGTAATTACAATGTTGTTGATCCATCCTCAGTTTTGTCCTGTCACAGCCATTAAATGTCTGCCAATCGGTGCCCTTTGTGAGGCATTGGAACATCTCTCTGGTCTTTGTGGTTGAGTCTGTGGTTGAAATTTGCTGCTCAACCTGAGTGACCTTACAGATAATTGTATGTGTGAGGTAGAGAGTTGAGGTAGTAATTCAAAAATCCTGTTAAACACTATTATTGCACACCGAGTGAGTCCATTCAACTTAATGTGACTTGTTAAGCACATTTTTACTCCTGAACCTATTTAGGCTTGCCACAACAAAGGGGTTGAATACTTATTGAGTCAAGACAATTCAGATTTTAATTTTTAATTTGTAACAATAAAAATAATAATAATTCCACTTTGACATTATGGAGTATTGTGTGTAGGCCAGTAACACATTTTTCAATTTAATCCATTTTAAATTCAGGCTGTAACACAACAAAATGTGAATATGTGCTGAAGGCCATGTATGTTCCTCAAATGCCTGTTTTGAAAACAACATTTTGATTCTGTGGGGGGGGGGTGTAAGGCCCATGTGACATGATAGTGATATCAGGAAGTCATGAGGTCCCCAGGAGGCTAACTTGTGATCCCCCCAAGTAGTTAAAACATTATATTTGTCCTCCATAGCCAACATTTGAACAAAATGCAAATGAAGAATTGTTGAAATGTGTAAAACATTTAACAACTTTTTAAAGCGGCAAGCTATAAATTGAGGACAACAAATCTGACACCAATCAAATATGGGTGAATAATAGCCGACACATTGAAGTCACCTAGCTTGCCACATTTTGCTAACTACTAGGCTACAGTACTAGTTTTGTAATGGAGGAAAATCTTCTCAATTGAATAAAAAAACATAAGACAACAAGTCTGAAAACAGGAAACCTCTCACTGATGTCAAATTGATTTAGAAAGGCCTATGTGTTTTCATATTGAACAAATTGTGACAGAATAAGCAATGATATTCAGTAATGGGTCCAGTAGGGTGTTACTTAGTCTGTCAGAAAACTATGCTGCAATTTAGTTTGTCTAGGGAACCTTCCTTTTAGATTTTTCTTTTTTCCTCTTTGCTCATTACTTTAATTGTAATTGTAATCCTTTATTGGAGCTGTCTGCAGTAAAGGAGAATTATGGTCAGAGTGGGGGCGCGAGCCACAGAGATATTTCATGATTATTGGAGAAGACGGTCACTAGGTGGCAGCCAGTATTTCGGCCTTACTGTGATTACTGGGTTGGGAATTGATGATTGTGTGAGAGACTGAGTATGTGGTTCTAGCTGCTTCTACCCAAACACTCTCCGAGCTTTAAAAGATCAAAAATCAGTGCAAAAGCATCTGAATAACGCTTGACACCTCATGCTCTATGTATTGTACGTCTGATATTTGTTCTGACGAGCTATGTTAGTGTTTGCTTTATAGACCTGTCCTTCGTATTGAGTGGAGGTCCTCTTTTGGGGCTTTCATGCACATTGAACAGAAAAAAATCTGTTTTGCAGAGCACTGGAGAACACAATCTATGGTATTTTGTGGGGCACACAATATACCATAATGCTATATTATTACACCATATGGTGTTTGTGTTGTGAGAAACAAATTTCTTCTCATTTTTTCCAGTGCATTTTGTAACACTTGTTAACGTTGTCCACTTAGTTGAGGGTACTTCTTAGGTCTTGGTGAACCTGTCTGAGACTCTATTTCTCTGAGTCGCTCTTGTTGTGCATCTATTCGATGTGTTTGTGTCAGTGGTTAATGATACAGGAAGGACCCACTGTTTTATTGTTGCTGTGTTGCACTTTTTTCCTTCCCCCTCACCCCCCTGGTAGCCTCCTTAGAGGACTCTGTATGAATTCTCACTGTCATGTCCAAGGACGAGTGGCGCAGGGTCAGCTAATTGCTTTTATGATTCTGATTTCACGTCAGATTTATCGTGCATGCTCGGAGCACATCTTCCAGGTCTGCCGACACTGCTGGCTTCTCAAAATGACTTTACTGCTCCTGGCTTGGACTTCTTGTTTAAAGGTCCAATGCAGCAGTTTTTAGCTCAATATCAAATCATTTCTGAGTAACAATGAAGTACCTTACTGTGAGTTTTTTATTAAAATGGTTAAAAAGAAACAAAAATAGCTTCTTAGCAAAGACCAATTTCTCATGCAAGAATTTTGCTAGGACTGTCTGAGAGTGGTCTGAGTGAGTGGCCTTATTGGACTTGTGTAATGGGAAGGAATTGTAACCTGAGAACTAGCTGTTATTAGCAGAGAGGTGTGATTATTATTTTTTTGTTTTTGGTCTATTAACTTATACTGTCTGGTGATGTCACCAGGGAGGCCAAAAGTCCATCCCACCAAAACAAGCTCTTACACTAAATAGGCATTACCATAATTTTCACAATTTACAGTATTATTCCAACCTCATATTGTGGAAATGTATATATAAAACACAGGGAAATCACATTTCTGACTGCATTGGGCCTTTAAGTGCAGGTCACACTTTTTGACTCATTAGACCAGAATGTGGGTGAATCAGACAGGCTTCCCCACCCCCATCCCTTTTGGCCACAAAATGCTCTTTCTCCAGCGGGTTCTTGAACGTGAGAAATATTGAGGTCATGATGAAGGGATGACACAGACAAGGATTCTTGCGCTTATAAAAATGTCTGTTAATAAATCTTTCCTCTTTATTTTCATGTGCCAAATGTCTTTCTGATGTTGGTGATTTTCTGATGGTTCCTCCCTGCTCTTTGAAAAGGATAAGTAGAGAGGAGTCCAAGCCAAATGTTTACTGTTTTGTGGTTTCTGCCTTATGTGCTCTGCTGCACCAGAACTGTGTCCCTCACTTCCTTTAAAGGGATACTTCGGGATTTTGGCAATGAGGCCCTTTATCTACTTACCCAGAATCAGATAAACTTGTGGATAGCATTTTTATGTCTCTGCGTGCAGTTTGAACAAATTTACTAATTAACGTTAGCGCTAGCTGTTCCTGTTGACTTCCAATCATTGCGCTAATGCTAGTTAGCGTTGGCTCGCGAATCTACTTCCAACTTCCTTCATACTGGATGCAGAGACATAAAAATGTTATCCATGAGTTAATCTCTTGGGATGTGGATTTTTAATTTCCAAAATCCCGAAGTATCCCTCTAATGCAGTGGGACACTTTTTTTTTTTCTTCAATGCTGCCTCTTTTAGTTTTTCTTTCTAAACTGTGAAAATGTTTACGCTAATAATTAGCACATATATTTCATTGTTCATGTAAAGGATTGATTGTAAGGTTGTATTGATTTCATATTGTAAACTGTTCAGAGCCTCTTGTTCGCTGTAGTAGTTTTGACCTCACATTGACCCGTTGGCTAAATTACAGTGCAATGGCAGATGCAGCCCAAAAGAATGACACTTTTTGGAAAGTTCAATTTGCAAACATTGAAGTCTATGATTATGAAGAATTCCATAAACTTTAATTAGTACTTTAGAATTTATTTGTAGAAATGTTAATCATAGCAAATACACTAATGCAAACAACATGGTAACAAAGCTATAATTTCCAAATTCTCTCATAAATTTGTGAGCTGTCATATGTTTGCTTAACATTATATAATTTTAAAACATTTTTAATTAGGGTGTAGTTAGTTTGTCTCAATATGCTTGGGAAAGAATCATCATTGAGTTGGGTTTTAACACTCACTACTGTTCCACTTTGTAATTATTTCGGCTTGATTTACCATTTGCGTCACATTTGTGTGCAGAATCGGAGAGTAGGGAAACTTGGGTCTGTGAGTGGCTCGTTTCTCACAGCGAGACTTGAAATCTCCAGATGAATCAGAGATGTCTACGCTGTCAAGACTGCTCACATCGCTCTCAGCCTCCAATGTCACTTTCAAGGCATAATTACACAAGTTGTGTTGATTAGTATGAGATGCAATTACGCCGGCTTTCCGCCGCAAATGGGGGATGTGATGCCTCTTGATTGACAGCAAGCATCCTGGCTTTAATAAGTAAATGACTATGGTAATTCAGGTACTGAGACCCTTTGATTTGTCAGCATCTTTTTCATTTTGGCGATGTCCTCTGATTTTAATGAACAGGAGGGTGATTGAAGCTCTCTCTCTCTCGTTCATTCGTTCATTTCTCTGGCCTGAAAGCATTGTCAGTAGGGGAGGCCCGAACTGTTTTGCAGGCCATATTCCAAATCCCTCCGCTGATGCTGAATTCTGTTTCTTCTGATGGTTTGATCAAGTGTATAAAAAGCATAATCTTGAAAGCTGCGTTTTGCCTGTACTACACTGTTGCACGGCTTTTTTCAGAAGTGTGGAAATAAGAGAAATGTTTAGTAATTTACACTTCAGGGAATTCTTTTTCATATATTTTTTATCTGGCTTCCCAGTGAGTTATTAGCTGTTAATTTGTCTGCCAGCTCCCCTGCAGTGCCAGATATTTGTTTAAATGGTGGGATTCCCTCAGTGCAATTGTAACTACTGTACACTTCTGAAAATGCTGCTGAGCTCTCTCTAATTATGTAACGTAATGCTAGTGCTGGTTAGTGGGAGAATATTAGGCCGAGCTATGAATAAGGAGAGCTAAAAAGTCACTTCACTTAAAGGGATAGTTCAGCATAATTACATATTTAGGTACACTATCTAAATATGTAATTTCGCTGAACTAGGCTTATCCCTTTAAACAAAGTGTTTTCCAGCCAGGAAAATTGACATGTTTGTTCAGAAGCGAGATCATATGTTGCTAATTAAAGGCCAAAGGTTTGCCATATTGCAAATTATATAGTAACCCATTATCTCAAAATCCACACGTTTCTAACTTAAGTTGTGAAAGCATTGAAAGAATATTGAAATTTGAGAAGACTGCCTTTTTATTAAGACTACCCCTTTAACACCATGTAGGACAACTGTCTTTTTAGACCATGCAGGCCCCATCTAAAAGTCAGATATCAGTCAGTCTTTACTAGATTTACACAATGACTTAAGGGAAATGCCCTTGTTAGTCTCACTAGAGCCCAGAGTCTGTTCATGCTGGTAACCCCCTACAGACTCATACATGTGCTGCATAAATATAATGAAATAATTTGCACTTGCACTCACTACCCCAGCTGTAATTTATATGGATTGAATGAGTGCTGCATTGTGGAAAAGCATGAGTGGACCAAACGCTCGTTTGTCACCTCTAATAAATGTTGGAATGTAAATTATGAAGTTATGCTTCAGATGTAAATGCACTTTATTTCAGTCCCTTAATGCAAAGACCCCACTCCAATACATTAAGACAAAGGGGGAGTCGGGTGGGGGATTTAACTTAGAATTCGGACTGTTTTCACAATCAATAATAAACACAAAAGACCGTAGATGGGGAACATTATAACATATCTGACGTCGGGTTCATAAATTATTGCTTGAAAGCAGGCTTGTACACCAAAAATGTAAATACATTAATGTTATTAATAATGTAGTGACTAATAGTTCTATCAAGACTGTAATAGCAGTTTAATGGAATATGACAGCAAGAATGTATTACACTTCTTACATTTAGATGGGACCTCATAGGACATTTATCAGGGATTTCTGAAACATATTTTCTTGATTATTTTGTTAAGCTAATTGCTTCTTTTCCCCACAACGTCTTCTCGAGGAGAGAGGGAAAAAAACACGTAATGGATATTAATTAATACGTGTCCGTTTTCTCAGTTTGATGAAAAATAATGAAAGGGAAACGCTAATAGGATTTTGGAGTTTCTCTGTGTGTGGTGCTCCGAGATTATGACTTTATCAAGGGTATCAGAATAAGATAGCACTCTATAAATGAGTAGAAATTCAGGTCTGCTGCTTAAAATGAACACAAACATTCCAAATATAATATTTGGAATGTTTTACCTTAATTAGGCTACCATGGCCAATAGACAAGATACTGTACATACCAAACACTCACTGTACCATGAGGTGATCTGCGTTACATTAAATTCAAAAGTTTGAAGTTAAGCGTCTGTTGGTTTACACTGTTGGAACGAAGCACTTGGGGCTCTTCTGGCAAAGTCACTTCTGACAGTTCCTAATAATCTGTTTTCAGTCGGACAGGGTCATTGTATAGACTTGCTTTCTGAAAACTGTCTCATTCTCTTAGCTTAGGCTGGATCTTTGTTGTCAGGGAGCTGTCTCATTTTGTTAAACTAGACCCGTCCTCTCTCTGGACCTTAAATGTACATCTACACTGATAACCTGACTTTCCCACACTTTTGGGGGACATAGAGAAGAGCAGACATTATCAGTAGCCCGACGTGACATCATCATCAGCCAGCCACCCCATAATATTGTAGACCCACAATACTCTCAGCACTACTCAGTGTAGACTACTTGACTCTTGTCAGGAGATGTATGTGCCCACAGGCAGTCTATAGGGAAAGAGCAGTGTTAAGAGCTGTCATTAAGGTGTGGCACAAGTACAGACCAGCAGATAAACAAAGGCTGACACATTCTTCAACCCATTGGCACGACTGCGCAATTATTAAACACCTGGACTGGCTCACTTCCCTGGGCCCCAGTGGCAGTGTTTCTGGTGCGATTCATCTTCAAAATTGAAGGTTTGACAGAAAGACATGTTTTTCCATTGCCCCTCTCCTGTCACCACTATCTGTTCTAACTTTTCACTTAAATATCCAAATCTGTATTGTGTTTGTGCCGACACTGTCTAGGCTCTCAACACTCTGCACCCGACAAAGCAAATCAATCTTTGACACAGAATTTTGATTATGAAACCAAGAAATAGATCAGGCTATATATTAAATCATCAACAAGAACCTGTTTGCCCGACTATTTTATTATAAGTACGTGACTTCTCCCTGGTGTGTCCCTCCCCATTTCTGTGTGAGCCTGTCATGCTTTTTGCACCCGCCAGCCTGTAGAAAGTGGTTTTACGTATCGGGCGGCAGGAAAAGGGAAGTGGAGGGGTTCGTCAAATGCCTCTGCTCTTAAAATGCGGAGAGTGGTATTGTTGTGTTTTTATGTGTCTAGGTCGACACAATGACAGAACAGGTGGGGCGTCTGCTGTCGAGCGTCTTGCCAACTCAGCCCCTTTGCTGTTGTAACATGCCACCCTGTGTGATATTAGAGTGGCTGGCTGGGCTGTCTGTTCGGCTCATATTATTGAGGCCCAGTGAAATCTTAACATGTACTTTCACCAACAGTGTGTGCTGAATTCGTGGCGGGTGACTGTCAAAATTCGCCTTGTGCCATCAAGCGCAGTGCTATTGCAAATGATATGCTCAATCTGCTACCTTACAATATACTCCTACAGTTTTATATAATAGAGGTGGAGATGCCAGTTCAAGTTGATAGTTGTTAGACGCATCAAGTACAGAAGCAATAGTACTGATTTTATAATCTCATTACTGTGGTGGAAAGAGTAGGCTGGCACCATTGTCTAGGCCTACAGGCTTTCTGAAAGTATATAGTAAATCAAGAGCATTCTGGCTGAACTTAGGGAAAAATGAGAATCCACCTCCGATATCACACTTTTATGAGTATCACTTCAGCTTTGGCATGCTACGTGGACTGGTTTTAATTTTCAACTTGAGTGTGTACACTGAGTGTACGAAACATTAAGGACACCTGCTCTTTCCATGACCTAGACTGACCAGGTGAATCCAGGTGAAAGGTACGATCCCTTGTTGATGTCACTTTTTAAATCCACTTCCATGTACACTGAACAAAAATATCAACGCAACATGTAAAGTGTTGCTCCCATGTTTCATGAGCTGGAATAAGATCCTAGAAATGTTCCATACACACACAATTTGTTTACGTCCCTGTTAGCATTTATCCTTTGCCAAGACAATCCATCCACCTGACAGGTGTGGCATATCAAGAAGCAGATTAAACAGCATGATCATTACACAGGTGTACCTTATGCTGGGGCCAATAAAAGGCCACTCTAAAATGTGCAGTTATGTCACACAACATAATTCCACAGATGTCTTAAGTTTAGAGGGAGCGTGCAATTGGCATGCTGACTGCAGGAATGTCCACCAGAGCTGTTGCCAGAGAATTTAATGTTAATTTCTCTACCATAAGCCGCCGCCAATGTCGTTTTAGAGAATTTTGCAGTACGTCCAACCGGCCTCACAACCGCAGACGTGTGTGGTGTGGACTGATGTCAACGTTGTGAACAGAGTGCCCCATGGTAACGGTGCGGTTATGATATGGGCAGGCATAAGCTACAGACAGCGAACACAATTGCATTTCAGGGATGGCATTTTGAATGCACAGAAAAACCGTAACGAGTAACAAGAGTCTGAGGCCCATTGTGAGGCCCATTTATTTTAGGGTATCTGTGACCAACAGAAGCATATCTGTATTCCCAGTCATGTGAAATCCATAGATTAGGGCTTAATGAATTTATTTCAATTTACTGATTTCCTCATATGAACTGTAACTCATTAAAATCTTTGAAATTGTTGCATGTTCTGTTTAGAATTTTGTTCAGTATAGATGAAGTGGAGGAGACTGGTTAAAGAAGGATTTTTAAGCCTTGAGACAATTGATACATGAATTGTGTAGGTGTGCCATTCAGAGGGTGAATGGGCAAGACAAAGTATTGAAGTGCCTTTGAACGGGGTATGGTAGTAGGTGCCAGGTGCACTGGTTTGTGTCAAGAACTGCAACGCTGCTGGCTGTTTCACGCTCAACAGTTAACTGTGTGTATCAAGTATGGTCCACCACCCAAAGGGCATCCAGTTAACTTGACACAACTGTGTGGAAGTATTGGAGTCAACATGGGCCAGTATCCCTGTGGAATGCTTTCGAGACCTTGTAGAGTCCATTCCCTGACGAATTGAGGCTGTTCTGAGGGCAAAAGGGGTGTACGTTAATGCTCACAGGCCTTTTAGGCATGCAATGACCCAATTTATCTTGATTGAGAAGCGAGGACTAGCATAACTGTGACCCTGATTGTTGCTTTTCCTCAGATGCTGTCATCTCATTTGTCTCAAACATGGCAATGTTTGCTTCCTAATCCAACGCTTAAGGTTAGACACTGGCAGTTGAGAAGCCTCCAGAAATGAGACTTTGCCAACATTTTTCTCCATGTCAGTTAGTTTGATTAGGAACAGACCTAGCCTGCTCACTACTTCAGTGTGCTGCGGCAGGTCTACTGCCTAGGTTTCCCCCCTGATGGTGTGGCTGTGGTTTTTGTCCGGGTACCTATTATAATGTGAGGCCCATTGTCTTGGTGAGTGCCTAACCGCTTCTGACGGCTCTTACTGAGAGACTGAGCCGTCATGGCCTCCCAGTTTCTGCTTCCAACCACTCCTGACCAGTAGATGGCGATATTAATCTATTCAGGCGCAGCCCAGGCCCCGATGCGCCTGCCTGCCTGGCTTCCATCCTTCTCCCTCTGTGGCTCTCCCTGAGAAGTGCTCTCACCCCTGCGTGGAGGGTCATGCCACCAATTCCTTTCCCCTTTCTGAAGACCGTGAAATTGTTGATCCAAGACGGCGCACGATTAGCATCTTCGGCTATTGACTCGCGAGGGAGACGCAAGATTATGTCAACCGGAATGTCACAATCTGTCAGTGCGTCGTCTTTGTGGGCATCCCCTCATCCTAGTGTCACGGTGCCCTTCAGAAAGGAATCATATGATCAATAGCACGACACCTCTCTTGTCAATTGCCCCTCCATTGTATGTTTATTAGCCGTCTTGGCAGGCCAGGCTACTTCTTCCCAAACTGATGCCAACCTGCTGCGTGTCCAGCAATGCACTATGCTTTATATGCCCATCACAATGTGTTCCTTGTGTGTGTACTGTATGTTTGTGTGTGTGTGTGTGCTTGCATGCATGTGTGCGTATCGGTGTCACGTGCACGTATGCGCGCGTGCGTGTTTCAGGGGGTTGACGGAGGAGGGGGATAGGCTTGTCACTGTTAGTTGCATGTGACAGGGTGGCTCTTGTGCCGCCACAAAACAACTTCTGTGGTGCTTCGCTTGGACACAAGCTCCACATTGTTTGCCACTGGTGCCGTTTACGTTCTGCCTCAATCAACTAATTGGATGTGAAGGGTTATAGTTCCTTGATGATGTGAAGGACAAGATACTGTGGCAGTTTTAAAAATGCCATTGTGTTTGTTTGCATGATGTGTTGGACAATAAGCAAGTATTTTGTTTGGCTGTGCATTGGTTTGTCGTATTTATGTACTTTAAAAAATATATATATTTTATGTAATATTAATCTTATACGTTATTGTAGGTATGCAGTGGATTTCGCAGCTGTTTTTCTTCTGTTTGGAATTTCACTTTTACAAACTATGTTTTCTGCCTGTGATGATCACAATTTATATTACTGTAGTTTTTTGTACAGTAGGGGTCTTCAACTTTTACTTGCCCAGGGACCACCGCCCAGGCAAAGTGGCAACACAGGGACCACCGCCCAGGCAAAGTGGCAACCCAGGGACCACCGCCCAGGCAAAGTGGCAACCCAGGGACCACCGCCCAGGCAAAATGGCAACCCAGGGACCACCGCCCAGGCAAACTGGCAACCCAGGGACCCCCATCATATGTTAGCGAAATGCTTTTTTTTGTCACGTCTTGGCAAGGAGAAGTAGTCAACATCTTCCCACTTTATAATTGGAAGAGGAAGTGTAAACTCAGTGGTGTAGGGCAGTATTTGCCCCCCGTACGGTCCGAGCAAGTTTTAAGAAAGCATTTGTTTATAGGAAAACAGCTACAGTTGAAGTCGGAAGTTTAGCTTAGCCAAATACATTTAAACTCAGTTTTTCACAATTCCTGACATTTAATCCTAGTAAGAATTCCCTGCCTTAGGTCAGTTAGGATCACCACTTTATTTTAAGAATGTGAAATGTCAGAATAATAGTGTAGAGAAGATTTATTTCAACTTTAATTTATTTTATCACATTCCCAGTTGGTCAGAAGTTAGTATTTGGTAGCATTGCCTTTAAATTGTTTAATTTGGGTCAAACGTTTCAGGTAGCCTTCCACAAGCTTCCCACAATAAGTTGGGTGAATTTTGTCCCATTCCTCCTGACAGTCAGGTTTGTAGTCCTTGCTCGCACATGCTTTTTCAGTTCTGCCCACACATTTTCTATAGGATTGAGGTCAGGGCTTTGTGATGGCCACTCCAATACCTTGATTTTGTTGTCCTTAAGCCATTTTGCCACAACTTTGGAAGTATGCTTGGGGTCATTGTCCATTTGGAATACCCATTTGCGACCAAGCTTTAACTTCCTGACTGATGTCTTGATGTTGCTTCAATATATCCACATAATTTTACTGCCTCATGATGCCATCTATTTTGTGAAGTGCACCAGGCCCTCCTGCAGCAAAGCACCCCCAAAACATGATGCTGCCACCCACGTGCTTCATGTTTGGGATGGTGTTCTTCGGCTTGCAAACCTCCCCCTTTTTCCTCCAAACATAACGATGGTCGTAATGGCCAAACAGTTCTATTTTTGTTTCATCAGACCAGAGGTAATTTCTCCAAAAAGTACAATCTTTTTTATGGCGGTTTTGGAGCATTGGCTTCTTCCTTGCTGGACAGCCTTTCAGGTTATGTCGATATAAGACTAATTTTACTGTGGATATAGGTGCTTTTGTACCTGTTTCCTCCAGCATCTTCACAAGGTCCTGGATTGATTTGCACTATTTGCACCAAAGTACGTTCATCTCTAGGAGACAGAACACGTCTCCTTCCTGAGTGGTATGACGGCTGCGTGGTCCCATGGTGTTTATACTTGCGTACTATTGTTTGTACAGATGAACGTGGTACCTTCAGGCGTTTGGAAATTGCTCCCAAGGATGAACTAGAGTTGTGGAGGTCTACAATTCTTTTTCTGAGGTCTTGGCTGATTTCTTTTGATTTTCCCATGATGTCAAGCAAAGAGGCACTGAGTTTGAAGGCAGGCCTTGAAATACGTCCACAGGTACACCTCCAATTGACTCAAATAATGTCAAGTAGCCTATCCTACGCATTTTTCCATGAGGCTGAGAGAAAATGTTGATGTTTTAAAGCTAATTTTCTGCAATATTTTCCTATTTAGGGTTATTCTTACATATCCTATTAACTTGAAAGCTAACTCTAAACACGTTTTTGCTAATTGCAAATGTTTAGCAGGTTAAACGAAGGTTAACCATCTGTTGGCAAAAATGTCAAGTCAAGAAAGCTTACTAGCAGCTAATGTTTCTTGCTGGTCCTTTTTCATAGCCTACAGTGCCTTCAGAAAGTATTCATACCCCTTGACTTATTCCACATTTTGTTGTTACAGCCTGAATTCAAAATGGATAAAAATAACACACAATACCCCATAATGACAAAGTGTAAACATGTTTTTAGAAATCTTAGAGAATGTATTGAAAATGAAATTCTGAAATATCAAATTTACGTACAGTACCCAGTCAAAAGTTTGTACACAGCTACAGGGTTTTTCTTTATTATTACTATTTTCTACATTGTAGAATAATAGTGAAGACATCAAAACTATGAAATAACCCCATATGGAATCATGTAGTAACCAAAAAAGTGTTAAACAAATCTAAATATATTTATATTTGAGATTCTTCAAAGTAGCCACCCTTTGCCTTGATGACAGCTTTGAACACACTTGGCATTCTCTCAACCAGATTCATGAGGTAGTCACTTGGAATGCATTTCAATTAACAGGTGTGCCTTGTTAAAAGTTCATTTGTGGAATTTCTTTCCTTAATGCATTTGAGCCAATCAGTTGTGTTGTGGTAGGGCTGGTATACAGAAGATAGCCCTATTTGGTAAAAGACCAAGTCCATATTATGGCAAGAACAGCTCAAATAAGCAAAGAGAAACGACAGTCCATCATAACTTTAAGACATGAAGGTCAGTCAATCCGGAAAATTTCTAGGACTTTGAACGTTTCTTCAAGTGCGGTCGCAAACACCATCAAGTGCTATGATGAAACGGGCTCTCATTAGGACCGCAACAGGAAAGGAAGATCCAGAGTTACCTCTGCTGCAGAGGATACGTTTATTAGATTTAACTGCACCTCATATTGCAGCCCAAATAAATGGTTCACAGAGTTCAAGTAACAGACACATCTCAACATCAACTGTTCAGAGGAGACTGCGTGAATCAGGCCTTCATGGTCGAATGGCTGCAAAGAAACCACTACTAAAGGACACCAATAAGAAGAAGAAGAGACTTGCTTGGTCCAAGAAACACGAGCAATGGACATTAGACTGGTGGAAATCTGTCTCCAACTGCCGTGTCTTTGTGAGACGCAGAGTAGGTGAACGGATGATCTCTGCATGTGTTGTTCCCACCGTGAATCATGGAGGTGTGAGGGTGCTTTGCTGGTGATATTGTCAGTGATTTTTTTAAAGAATTCAAGGCACACTTAACCAGCATGGCTAACACAGCATTCTGCAGCAATACAACATTACATCTGGTTTGCGCTTACTTGGACTGTCATTTGTTTTTCAATAGGACAATGACCCAACACACCTCCAGGCTGTGTAAAGGCTATCTGACTAAGAAAGAGAGTGATTAAGTGCTGCATCAGATCTGGCCTCTACAATCACCCGACCTCAACACAATTGAGATGGTTTGGGATGAGTTGGACCGCGGAGTGAAGGAAAAGCAGCAACAAATGCTCAGCGTATGTGGGAACTCCTTCAAGATTGTTGGAAAAGCATTCCAGTTGAAGCTGGTTGAGAGAATACCAAGAGTTGGCAAAGCTGTCATCAAGGCAACAGGTGGCGACTTTGAAGAATCTCAAATATAAAATATATTTTGATTTGTTTAACCCTTTTTTGGTAACTAGATAATCACATATGTGTTATTTCATAGTTTTGATGTCTTCACTATTATTCTACAATGTAGAAAATATTTAAAAAATAAAGGAAACCCCTTGAATGAGTAGGTGTGTCTAAACTTTTGACTGGTACTGTAACTATTCACATCCCTTTGCTATGACATTCCAAATTGAGCTCAGGCGCATTCAATTTCATTTGATCATCCTTGATGTCACTACAACTTGGAGTCCACTAGGGTTGGGCGGTATCCAGATGTTCATACCGTTTCTGTACCATACCAGGGTATACGGTATTACCAAATGTGCACACAATGAGCGCTATAAAAATGTAATGATTTTAATCATAATTTTTTACTTACAAAAAAATTTGGGACAGGGATCTCAAGCCAGGAGGGATTGAATGTCTAGTCTGGGTACCAGTCTTTTTAGCTAACATTCCACTCCTTGCCAGTCCATTGTCATTGCCAAAAGGCCAGTCTCTTTGGTAATCTCAATGTTTAATATGCAGCTGGATTTACGGTGGAGTTGCTCATTGGAAATAACATTAATATTTGACAACATGTAGAGCCTCATAGAATTAGAATTATGGCAAAGTCAAAAACAAACATTTAGCTGTTAGTTAGGCAAGTTGTTGTATTTTGAGGCTTAAAATCAAAGCAAATAGATTTTAGGGTTGGAATTGCAGTATGTATTTAGACATGAGCTAGCAAATTTTGACAGACTGGTTTCATCTGGACAAACAAAACATGGTTGCTTAGCAACCAGATACCAACGTGTTATGTGAAGGAAAAGTGATATAACGTTCCAATATTTGGATAATTGTTGGAGGATAGCTGTGAGGGTTATCGAATCATCTATTCTCCTCAAGCTCATTAATGATAAAATGTTCATATTTGAAGATGGTAGAGATGCCTGTCTCTTTGGCAATGACAATGAGTGGCAAGGAGAGGAACGTTAGCTAAGAGACTGGTACTCAGGCTAGACTGTCTCTGCTGCAACCAAGAAGTTTGATCTTGACTTCTAGCCTCTTAGCTAGCAAGTTAGCAAAGCTGGATTCCTGAGCTGGATGTCTTTTATTTGACATGTCTTAGATTTCTTATAGTTATACTTAACGTATAGTTATAAGCAGTTGCGTAGCACGTACCCCGGCAGCCCCCTGTAAATCCTTGATGAGAACCTGCTTCAGAGTGCAAATGACCTTAGACTGGGACAAAGATTTACGTTCCAACAGGACAATGACCCCAAGCTTACAGCCAAAGCAACGCTGGAATGGCTTCAGAACAAGAAAGTCCTTGAGTGGCCCAGCCAAAGCACAGACTGGAATCCCATTGAAAATCTTTGGAAAGACTTGAAGATTGCCATTCACCGCAGATCCCCATTTTAACTTTACAGAGCTTGAGAAAATGTGCAAAGCTGATACAGACATACCCAAGACGACTCAAATCTGTAATTGCCGCCAAAGGCGCTTTTACAAAATATTGACTCGGGGGTGTGAATACTTACGTAAATCAGATTTCTGTATTTAGTTTTCATTTTACATTTGCCATTATGGGTTATTGTGTGTAAAAAAATATATTTAATAAATTTTGAATTCAAGCTGTAACATAACAAAATGTGTAATAAGTCAAGGGGTATGAATACTTTCTGAAGGCGCTGTACAGTATGTCAGATACGCCAGTGAGTGTAATTTGCTCAATATTAGGAGTTGAAATCATTAGGAAGGAAATATTATCCTCTTTTCTACTGAAGGTATGCATTTCAATATTAGGGGGCCGCGGATCCCAGGTTGATTACCCCTGTTGTACAGTGTACATGTATGCCTGTGAGCACTTTACGTTTTTAAAATGGAAATGATTATTGTGGCAACACATTCAGTTTACTATATTCTTTTAAATTATTTCTATTTGCGTTTATGTGTCTTTGTTTCCGGTAATGCTCATAAAAGACGAGTGGAGCTGCTTGTCACAAAATGTCATCATTGACTGTAAGAGTAAAAAAAAAAAAGCTTCAAATTACAGGAAAGAGGCACTGCATTAAAGAACAAAGGAGATCGATGGCAGTACATTACATTTTATGCGATTGAGAAAAAAATCAACTAATTAAAATTGATCACTCCTGCTTTGTAAAAGTGTTTCTGAATTAAATTATTGTATGAAAACATTTTGACCAATAGAGAAGCCAAGGAAGTATCCATTACTGGATTGCTGCTGAGAAGGGGCTTGAATGTTTGTGGTGGCTGAGTAGTTTTGTTGTGCTACACCGCTGCTGCTTTCTCCAGCTAAAGTGCCACAGTTTAATCTCTGATGACCCTTATCTGTCAGAGCGGCCCCAGCCTTCTTGTTTAGGCCTTTTACCTGAATTAAAAAAAAATTGTGGGATATATATGCTGGTCTTTTGGCCAAAGTGAGTGAAAGTGAAGTGTCACTGATGGGGGTACTGGTCTTTACTCATGGGGGCGGCACCAGCCCCAGCCCCTACCACTATGTGGATGTATTTATCCAAGCAGTCATATGTTTGTGTTTTGGTGAGGCTAACTCGACCTTATGCAGTCATTGGAAAAAAAGAACATTAATATAAAGTTAATGCTTCATGAGGGATGTTTTATTTGAATACTGTAGTTTTTGTTTACTCAAGGAACTGTAGATTTTAGATGGGCATTTTTTTATGGGTTCTAGCCTAGTCCAAAATGTAAACCTTTTGAAAATGTTATAGGAGACACCCCATCAACCGGATCATCAAAATGTTGATTGTTTATCAATATTTCTCATCAAACTTACAACATTTTTAGGAGGTGAATGATTCAATGTATGTGAACTGTAACTGACAAAGAGAGAACTTCAGACACTTTGTCCTAAGTTTCAATGTAATGATCCTAACATCATGAGATGCCATGTATTAGGCTAACACTTCTTCAACCTGCTGAAACATGTCCCTTAATAGATACAGTTGAAGTCAGTTGAAGTACAGTTGAAATACAGTTGAAGTTTACATACACTTAGGTTGGAGTCATTAACTCGTTTTTCAACCACTCCACAAATTTCTTGTTAACAAACTATAGTTTTGGCAAGTCTGTTAGGACATCTACTTTGTGCATGACACAAGTAATTTTCCAACAATTGTTTACAGACAGATTATTTCACTTATAATTCACTGTATCACAATTCCAGTAGGTCAGAAGATTACACACACTAAGTTGACTGTGCCTTTAAACAGCTTGGAAAATTTCAGAAAATTATGTCATGGCTTTAGAAGCTTCTGATAGCCTAATTGACATAATTTGAGTCAATTGGAGGTGTACCTGTGGATGTATTTCAAGGCCTGCCTTCAAACTCAGTGCCTCTTTGCTTGACATCATGG
Source organism: Salvelinus alpinus (assembly GCF_045679555.1). Lineage (NCBI taxonomy): Eukaryota > Metazoa > Chordata > Actinopteri > Salmoniformes > Salmonidae > Salvelinus > Salvelinus alpinus. The sequence goes on from NC_092113.1 coordinate 18,092,122, forward strand.
GAAAATGAAAAGAAATCAGCCAAGACCTCAGAAAAACAATTGTAGACCTCCACAAGTCTGGCTCATCCTTGGGAGCAATTTCCAAAAGCCTGAAGGTACCACGTTCATCTGTACAAACAATAGTGCGCAAGTATAAACACCAAGGGACCACGCAGCCGTTTTACCACTCAGGATGGAGACGCGTTCTGTCTCCTAGAGATGAACCTACTTTGGTGCAAATAGTGCAAATCAATCCCAGAACAACAGCAAAGGACCTTGTGAAGATGCTGGAGGAAACGTGTACAAAAGTATCTATATCCACAGTAAAATGAGTCCTATATCGACATAACCTGAAAGGCCGCTCAGCAAGGAAGAAGCCACTGCTCCAAAACCGCCATAAAAAAGCCAGACTACGGTTTGCAACTGCACATGGGGACAGAGATTGTACTTTTTGGAGAAATGTCCTCTGGTCTGATGAAACAAAAAATAGAACTGTTTGGCCATAATGCCCATCGTTATGTTTGGAGGAAAAAGGGGGAGGCTTGCAAGCCAAAGAACACCATCCCAAACATGAAGCACGGGGGTTGCAGCATCATGTTGTTGGGGTGCTTTGCTGCAGGAGGGACTGGTGCACTTCACAAAATAGATGGCATCATGAGGTAGTAAAATGATGTGGATATATATTGAAGCAACATCTCAAGACATCCGTCAGGAAGTTAAAGCTTGGTCGTAAATGGGTCTTCCAAATGGACAATGACCCCAAACATACTTCCAAAATTGTGGCAAAATGGCTTAAGCACAACAAAGTCAAGGTATTGGAGTGGCCGTCACAAAGCCCTGACCTCAATCCTATAGAAAATGTGTGGGCAGAACTGAAAAAGTCTGTGCGAGCAAGGAGGCCTACAAACCTGACTCAGTTACACCAGCTCTGTAAGGAGGAATGGGCCAAAATTCACCCAACTTATTGTGGGAAGCTTGTGGAAGGCTACCTGAAACATTTGACCCAAGTTAAACAATTTTAAAGGCAATGCTACCAAATACTAATTGAGTGTATGTACACTTCTGACCCACTGTGAATGTGATGAAAGAAACTAAAGCATAATCATTCTCTCTCCTATTATTCTGACATTTCACCTTCTTAAAATAAAGTGGTGATCCTAACTGACCTAAGACAGGGAATTTGTACTATGATTAAATGTCAGGAATTGTGAAACTGAGTTTAAATGTATTTGGCTAATGTGTATGTAAACTTCTATCTTCAACTGTAGATATATCCCTGTTCTTTTCCCGTAAGGAAATATGTCTATGAATGGGATGGGGTGTTTACACATTTGATAACAAATTGTGATTTCTAGAATTAGAGTCCATCATAAACAGGCCTGATATAATCTGTGCTGATCTATAAGCTTTGTTTTGTGAGGGACAGCTTGATTGAAGGGTCTAAATCTGGCCTCACACGTGTTCCAGCCTGCAAAGTTCCATTGCATTGAACAATTCAACTGTTAGGCCTAGTTGTGACGGCGAACGTCTGATAGGCAAATACTTATGAATGGAAAGTTTGGTCTGAATGTGCACTGGTCGCAAAAGAGAGAGATTTCCGTCCACCACCCCCCTTTAAAATTGCGTAATGTGATGTTGATGTCATGTTTGTAGCCTTGCCCATGGGGCTAAAGTTGTCACACATGCAGCCTGTCTGTTATTTTTAAACCTTTGCCAACCAAACGTCAATGAAGTTTTCCATGGCCCTTTTTATGCATTGAAACGTTCACGCTGACCTTTTTAATTTCGGAAGTTAAGATTATTCAATAAAGATGAACCACATTTGGAAAATTCTAACTCTTGGAAAACCAACCCCACCATACCTCTTGAGCATCTTAACAGATGTAAAACGGAACTATATCATACTTTTGTCATTAGCAGGGGAGCATGTTACACATTTAAACAAGTTGGTCATTACACCTTTTTCAGTTTTGATTCATACAGTGCATTCGGAAAGTATTCAGACCTCTTGACTTTTTCCACATTTTGTTACGTTACAGCCTTATTCTAAAATGATGAGATAAACCACATTTTATCCAATCTACACACAGTACCCCATAATGACAATGCAAAAATGGGTTTTTGGAAGTGTTCGTTTTTTTATTTGAAATACATTTGCAATCACATTTACATAAGTATTCAGACCCTTTACTCAGTACTTTGTTGAAGCACCTTTGGCAGCAATTACAGCCTCGAGTCTTCTTGGGTATGAAGCTACAAGCTTGGTACACCTGTATTTGGGGAGTTTCTCCCGTTATTCTCTGCAGATCCTCTGAAGCTCTGTCAGGTTGGATGGGAAGTGTTGCTGCACAGCTATTTTCAGGTCTCTCCAGAGTTCGATCGGGTTTAAGTCTGGGATCTGGCTGGGCCACTCAAGGACATTCAGAGACTTGTCCCGAAGCCATTGCTGTGTTGTCTTGGCTGTGTGCTTAAGGTCGTTGTCCTGTTGGAAGGTGAACCTTCGCCCCAGTCTAGGGTCCTGATCTATCTGGAGCAGGTTTTCATCAAGGGTCTCTCTGTACTTTGCTCCGTTCATCTTTTCCTCGATCCTGACTAGTCTCCCAGTCCCTGCCGCTGAGAAACATCCCCACAGCATGATGCTGCCACCACCATGCTTCACCGTAGGGATGGTGCCAGGTTTCCTCCACACATGATGCCTGGCATTCAGGCCAAAAAGTTCAGTCTTGGTTTCATCAGACCAGAGAATCTTGTTTCTCATGGTCAGTCTTTAGGTGCCTTTTGGCATCTCCAAGTGGGCTGTCATGTACCGTTTACTGAGGGGTGGCTTCTGTCTGGCCATTCTACCATAAAGGCCTGTTTAGTGGAGCTCTGTCAGATTGACCATCGGGTTCTTGGTCACCTCCCTGACCAAGGCCCTTCTGCCCCGATTGCTCAGTTTGGCCAGGCGGCCAGCTCTCGGAAGAGCCTTGGTGGTACCAAACTTCTTCCATTTTTAAGAATGATGGAGGCCACTGTGTTCTTGGGGACATTCAATGCTGCAGAAATGTGTTGGTACCTTTCCCCAGATCTGTGCCTCAACACAATCCTGTCTAGGAGCTCTACAAACAATCCCTTTGACCTCATGGCTTGGTTTTAGCTTTGACATGGACTCTAAACTGTGGGACCTTTTATATAGACAGATGTGTGCCTTTCCCAATCATGTCCAATCAATTGAATTTACCCACAGGTGGACTCCAATCAAGTTGTAGAAACATCTTAAGGATGATCAATGGAACCAGGATACACCTGAGCTCAATTTTGCATCTCATAGCAAAGGGTCTGAATACTTACTGTATGTAAATAAGGCATGTCTGTTTTTTATTTTTAATACATCTGCAAAAATGTCTTAACCTGTTTTGGCTTTGTCATTTTGGGGTATTGTGTGTAGGTTGATGAAGATTATTATTTTTTAAATCATTTTTAAAATAGGGCTGTAAAGCAACAACATGTGGAGGGGGGTTCTGAATACATTGCTAATGCACTGTATATGAAGTAACAACAGCGAATAACAGGGAATGTCTCAACAATCCAAAACAGTAAAACAAGCTGACACCGAACAGTTAAACTCAGAACAGAAACCAACAGTTTAAACCAACAGTTTAACGCAGAACATAAAATCAAAGGTCCAATTTCAAAGATCCCGGTATTGCCATTGCCTGACCATTCGGATGTTTAAACTTTGGAAGTGCTGCTGTTGTAGATAATGTTGACTTTGTGTGGCGCCGGCATTGATATCCACATAGATGGTTCTGTTTCGCCACACTCTCCCATGTCTCCCAGGGTCACTGATTTCACACAGCTGCTCCCATGAGGCTCTGCTTCCTTAGCTAAAGGTCACATTAGGCGGGAAAGATGTAACAATTAGAAGGGCATTTAAAGATGTAGTTATAAAATGGAGTGAAAGCACTGTTGGGTATATCAACCAGTTAAGAGAGAAAAGGAAATACTTTAATTGTATTAAACCTCATTCCTTTTAGCAGGGTTCTGGTAACACAAAGCAATTGGGTTAAGCATTTAAGACAACCATCCATGTTAGTGAATCGCCCCTGAAAGCATATAGCCTAATTAATATAAGCTTAATTTTTCTCCCTCTCCTTCTTTCTCTTTTTTCAGTCCTGCAAACTATTGTTTGGGGGAAATTTGAGACCAGCCTAACACAATTTTGTCCATGTCTATTAGCCTATTATAGTATCAGGGGTGCTTCTCCACAAATGTACAGGCCAATTTGAAATGAATTGATTCGCACTGAGACTGAATCCTATACTTGTTAATGATTTCATTTTAGCCCTCCATTGTTGCTCCCCTGGCCGCTAGTTGTTCTGTCCTTCTCATAGTGTTCAATATTGCAGATAAATGTACACATACCTTTTTTGTAGAATATATGACTTGGCTCAGAGTTTAATGTGAGCAAGTTAACTTCTAATGAATGAAACATTTTATGAATTGATTTTCACTTACTGAAATGCCCCTAACATCTTGTTTATTTACCCCATGACTTGAGCAGATTTTACGTGGTTTAGACCTTGGCAGTTATGCTAAACCTCCACTATTTGGAGAAAAAAAAGCCCAAGCATTTGCTCTGAAAAGTACGACTAGTGTTTTTGTGTAACTCAATTTGGTGCTGGTGTTGTTAGTTGTTGAGCGGTTCAGGACCAGTTCCTACTGACAATTTGGTATACAAAGCGCTCTGGGAATGCCGTGGAGTCCCGTGCCTTATAGTGCCAGAAAGCCCCATCGGTCTGCTCTCCATTTCTGCAGCTGACTTGAAGTGTCAGGTTTCAGACCCAACATTTGCATAGTGAGTGACGTGTCAAATTTTTGCTCCTATCCAGACAAATAATACATTTTCTCTTTCTCCTCCCAGTGGTTGTGGTTTCATCTCGCTGTGATGTTCTCAGCTAGATTTAGAGCTCTCAAAAAATACTAAATAATTTCATAGAATTGAAACAAGACCACTTTCTCTTGGTCACAGACTGACAAAATCTGTTCATGTTTAAAGCTGAAGTTGTAACTAGTCTGCACACATTTAAACTGTGTCTCTGTGCCGCTCAGTCGACGTTAAGGAGAAAGAACATTTGTCACTTATATGAATAGTGCCAATGTAGTCACTAAGTATGATCATATTTATTTGACAGTTGCAAGAAATGTGAAATCTTACAGTAAGTTGTTTATCATTTGATTGTTACTATATTTAGAAAGCATTTCAGTCATTTCAAGCCCTATTGCCCTACTTTTGTTGAATAGGAAAAAATATATACTTTTTCATATTTTTATAGTATTTGCACTATGTACTTGAGATTGTGTCCTCAAAAGTACACCTCACCAATTTATAAATCATTTTTGCCAGAAAGGTGAGTTCCAGACCTTTCTAAGACTATGCAACATTACCAGTTATTGTTTATGGACATCTCATGAAAAATGTAAGTAAATAGCTTGGGTATGTCTACTTAGGCGGAAATCTGCAGATCCTCTCCTTGAAGTAGCCTAATTATATATACAGTACCAGTCAAAAGTTTGGACACACCTACTCATTCCAGGGTTTTTCTTTATTTTTACTATTTTCTACATTATAGAATAATAGTGAAGACATGTGTTGCAGCCATGCGATGATGTCGTCTTAGGTCTTTCTTTATGTAGTGTTTCTCTTGTCGTGATGTGTGTGTGTTCTATATTTTTATTTCATAAATTTTTTTACCCAGTCCCCATCCCCACAGGAGGCATTTTGCCTTTTGGTAGGCCGCCATTGTAAATAAGAATTTGTTCTTAAATTATTTGCCTAGTTAAATAAAGGTTTAATAATAAAATAAAGGCCTCTCGGGTGGCGCAGTGGTCTAGAGCACTGCATCGCAGTGCTAGCTGCGCCACCAGAGTCTCTGGGTTCGCGCCCAGGCTCTGTCGCAGCCGGCCGCGACCGGGAGGTCCGTGGGGCGACGCACAATTGTCCTAGCGTCGTCCGGGTTAGGGAGGGTTTGGCCGGTAGGGATATCCTTGTCTCATCGCGCTCCAGCGACTCCTGTGGCGGGCCGGGCGCAGTGCGCGCTAACCGAGGGGGGCGGGTGCACGGTGTTTCCTCCGACACATTGGTGCGGCTGGCTTCCGGGTTGGAGGCGCGCTGTGTTAAGAAGCAGTGCGGCTTGGTTGGGTTGTGCTTCGGAGGACGCATGGCTTTCGACCTTCGTCTCTCCCGAGCCCGTACGGGAGTTGTAGCGATGAGACAAGATAGTAATTACTAGCGATTGGATACCACGACAATTGGGGAGAAAAGGGGATAAAAAAAATAAATAATAATAATAATAAAATAAAATCTAAACTATGAAATATATCATATCACAGTTTTTTAAATTATTGACTATTTGATGTTTTTGAATAATAACAGTTCAAAATGTGTTTTGAGAAGTGCGTAACCCTAGGATGGCAACACGTACAGTGCATTCGGAAAGTTTTCAGACCCCCAAAAAAGCCAAAGGTGCTTCAGCAAAGTACTGAGTAAAGGGTCTGAATAATTTCTGTAAATGTGAAGTTGTTTTATTTTATTTGCAAAATGTATAAAAATCTATTTTTGCGTTGTCATTATGGGGTATTGTGTGTAGATTTGATTTCTTTTTTAAAATTAATTTTAGAATAAGGCTGTAACGTAACAATGTGGAAAAAGTCAAGGGGTCTGAATACTTTTCGAATGCACTGTATATTCTAAGTGATTTCAATTGGTCTCTCTCCATTTTGATTGTTTTATACGGTTCAATTAAACTTCAACCCAAAATATCTTTCTGCATTTTCATACATTTCTGCATTTCCTGCTCTCATTTAAGATAATTTCCACACTCCAACGTAGGGCTGCATGATATGGGCAAAAAACCTAAGCCTCATTTTTAACCAAATGTTGCAATTGTGATTTGACTTGAGATTTCGATCAAAACCCTTGAGTGAACGGTTGGAATCATGGGAAAAAATGATTATTCTAATTCTATAGTTGAAAATATACTTTTGGCCATGTAGTGTATGTGGACACTTCTTCAAATTAGTGGATTTAGCTATTTCAGCCACACCCGTTGCTGACAGATGTATAAAATCGATGCCACAGCTATGCAATCTCCATAGACAAACATTGGCAGTAGAATGTCCCGTACTGAAGAGCTCAGTGACTTTCAACATGGCATCGCCATAGGAGCCCACCTTTCCAACAAGTCAGTTTACCAAATTTCTGCACTGCTAGAGCTGCCCCGGTCAACTATAAGTGCTGTTATTGTGAAGTGGAAACGTCTAGGAGCAACAGCGGCTCAGCCGCAAAGTGGTAGACCACACAAGCTCTCAGAACGGGACCGCTGAAGTGAATAGCGCGTAAAAATCTTCTGTCCTCAGTTGCAACAGTCACTAGTGAGTTCCAAACTGCCTCTGGAAGCAACGTCAGCACAGTAACTATTCACTGGGGGCCTTCATGAAATGTGTTTCCATGGCCGAGCAGCCGCACACAAGTTTAAGGTCACCATACACAATGCCAAGCGTCCGCTGGAGTGGTGTATTCCTCGCCGCCATTGGACTCTGGAGTGATGAATCACGCTTCACCATCTGGCAGTCTGACGGACTTATCTGGGTTTGGCGGATACCAGGAGAATGCTACTTGCCCCAATGCATAGTGCCGACTGTAAAGTTTGGTGGAGGAGGAGGAATAATGGTCTGGGGCTGTTTTTCATGGTTCGGGCTAGGCCCCTTAGTTCCAGTGAAGGGAAATCTTAACGCTACAGCATACAATGACATTCTAGACGATTCTGTGCTTCCAACTTTGTGGCAATAGTTTGGGGAAGGCCCTTTCCTGTTTCAGCATGACAATGCCCTGTGCACAGAACGAGGGCCATACAGAAAGGGTTTGTCAAGACGGGTGTGGAAGAACTTGACTGGCCTGCACAGAGCCCTGACCTCAACCCCATCAAACACCTTTGAGATGAGTTGGAACGCCGACTGCGAGCCAGGCCTAATCGCCCAACATCAGTGCCCGACCTCACTAATGCTCTTGTGGCTGAATGGAAGCAAGTCCCCACAGCAATGTTCCAACATATAGTGGAAAGCCTTCCCAGAAGAGTGGAGGCTGTTATAGCAACAAAAGGGGGACCAACTTCTTATTAATGCAGATGATTTTGGAATGACATGTTGGACGAGCGGGTGTCCACATACCTTTGGCCATGTAGTGTAATAGTGGGCACTTTGAAAACAGTGTTATTTGACATCACAATGACTAAAAATGCCAGGGAGGAGTTATTGTGACCGGGTAGGAACCAAAGTGTTTGTCAGTGTTTCCTAGGGGACCTTATATTCTTTGGCTACATTAAATGTTTTCTCTTATCTACTTCATGTAGCTAACACATTCATGCTTTGCTTATCCTTCTTTGATTTACAAGATACTGTTATACAGACAACATGCTGATTTAGTTGTACACCCTCATTGGTATCAGGCTGTATAGCTAGCTATGTTTACTCTGACCAGCTAACTAGCGATTATCATTACAAGAAGCAAAGTGTAAACAGCATTGTAGTCATCAACATTGTTGCATGTGCTGCATTGACCATGCAGACTGAACGCAAGTGTCTTGTGGTCAAGTAACAACAAATGCGCTCCTTGAGTGACGGGCTAGGTCTGTATGGAGAGAGGGAGCCGAGAGAGATGACTCAAGTAGTGGAGTAAACTATAAAAATGTAAGTCACACACGGCGTATCACATTTAACAAACCAAACATTCAAATACTGTTATTGAAGATAAAGTAAAAACCCAAACCGGTCCATGCATCAATACCAGTATATAGTAAAATATGGTATACAGCCCAGCCCTAGAGGGTATTTTCATCCATATCGGGTGAACTGTTTAGAAATTACAGCACTTTTTGTACATAGTCCTCCCATTTTTGTGGGACTAAAAGAATTGGGACAAATTCACTTAGCACGCAATAATTACATCAAGATTGTGACTTTACAAACTTGTTGGATGCATTTGCTGTTTGTTTTGGTTGTTTTTCAGATTATTTTGTGCCCATTTAAGGAAAGGGGGGATACCTAGTCAGTTGTACAACAAACTTCAACTGAAATGTGTCTTCCGCATTTAACCCAACCCCTCTGAATCAGAGAGGTGCGGGGGGTAGCCTTAATCGACATCCACGTCTTCAGCGCCTGGGGAACAGTGGTTTAACTGCCTTGCTCAGGAGCAGAACGACAAATTTTTACCTTGTCAGCTCGGGGATTCGATCCAGCAGCCTTTCGGTTACTGGCCCAACGCTCTAACCACTAGGCTACCTGCCCAATAGAAATTAATGATAAATAATGTATTGTGTCATTTTGGAGTCACTTTTATTGCAAATAAGAATAAAATGTTTCTAAACACTTCTACATTCATGTGGGTGCTACCATGATCACGGATAGTCCTGAATTAATCTGAATAATGATGAGTGAGAAAGTTAGACACACAAATGTCATACCCACAAATGCTAACCCCCCCTTGTTATTGTAATGGTGAGAGGTTAGCATGGCTTTGGGGTAAGATATTTGTGTGTCTAACTTTCTCACTCATCATTATTCACGATTCATTCTGGACTATCTGGTACTGTCATTCAGGACTATCAGTACTGGTACTCCCTCTATATAACCATGTTAATTTGACTCATTATTGTTATTCACTGTGTATTTATTCCACGTGTCACTATTTCAATGTTGTTGTTTTAAAAAAAATCTTTAATCTGCATTGTTGGAAAAGGACCCGTAAGTAAGCATTTCAGTGTTAGTTTACACCTATTCTTTACGAAGCATGTGACAAATAAAATGTGATTTGATACGATGGTCCTTTAACATTAGCTAGCTACAGTAGCGCTCAGTGACAATGTTGTGCATTTCTTTTTTTTACCTGGTAAGTTGACTAGGAACACATTCTCATTTACAGCAACGACCTGTGGAATTGTTGCTATCGAAGTTCACATTATTGGTGGTCTTACTTTGATCATGAAATTAATTCAGCACCTCCTCACTTTGCATCTGTGCCTTCATAGGTATGATATTGCTTTAGTATAGACTACCATCAGTTTGGAAACAATCTGTTCCTGTTCATTCTATATGACAATTCTTACTCAATCTTCACGCACTTCCACCTCTACTTTTGTAACATTGATCCCTTAAGTTTTCTGTGTTAAGTCTGTTACACTTCTCAGCTTTTGTAAGAGTGCTTTTTCTCTTGGAAAACTAAAAAGTGAAATGAAAACTCTTGAAACCCCGCTTGACCTCTAAATATAGTCACTCGGGAAATCCTATTTTTCAATATGGCCGTTGTATGGCAGCATTTCTAAGCAACGCCTCCCTTTTTATCTTTTATGGTTTCATAAATTCATACAGTTAAACATCAAAAAACCTCCACCAGCAAAAAGGAAATGACTAAATAAAAACACAGTGCCCTCCCAGCCAGTTAGTCAGTATTTTCCAAGGGTTTTATTTTTCAAAAATTCAACTGATAATGGTGCATTGGTAAATTTTCAAAGGTTTATACCAATATTTTACTTCAATGCTGTTACTAGTGAGAGAAAAAAACATTCTACTGGTTAGTTCAAACATAATTAGGTTTGCTAGACATTTTTCAAAATGTTAAAGTAAAGATTCAAGGTTTAAAAAAAAAAAAAAGAAAAAGAAAAAAAAGTGCCAATTCAAACTCAATAATGATGCTGTAATCTTGTCCGCTCATCAACTTCACTCTCTTAAAGCACATTGGTTAGTGTTCATCTCTTCCTATGATTGAGTTTTCGCCTCTTTTTCGGCTGTACCTGACACTTTATTGGTTATCTCATTTGTAAAGATTATTGGTCAGTACATGGAGCACTTTGGTGCATTAGCAATTTTAGCTTTACAAGAAGCATTAGAAAATGATTGTTCAACTAACCAATAGGTATTTACCGGTATTCGGAAAAGCCAGACACACCCACCATTTTAATTTCAATTGATATTTATCCTGCCAAACCAAATGTGCCTTGTACTAACATACAGCCCACCCCTTAAAAGCCCAATTATGTGCTACCGTACACTATAGCAGGGATGATCTATAAGTCAATAACAAGACAAGACTGAAATCTGTGCAATGTGGTTATAATTGATTGAGATGTCTGGGTGGAACTTGTGCAAACCAGCTATGTCATCTGCTAAGAACAGCACTTTTACCCTCCCTGAAGATATACTGCAACCATTTTACAAAAATGGACATTTTGACTTATTCGTTTTTAGGATTTTTTATTGATGTTGTACTTTAAAAAAAATGTTGATGGCGACACATACTGTAGATTACAACATTCTTGTTTTAACATAGATGACAAGATACTTGTCAATTGTACAATATTTATAGTTTAAGGAAATAATGTAAACAAATTTAGCATATTCTTCCACATTTAGGTTATTTTCCTCTCACGTCTCAATCTTTCAGTCACTACAATTAATGCGGTGCTATAGCCTTATTAGCCTCAGTTTATTAGCAATACGTTATCCATTCTTTTCTAGTTTTCATTCATTACTTATTGTCCTGGATTAATTTAGCTGCACATTTTGTGGCCTTTTCACTCACTGAATCAGTAAATGATCTTTCAGAATCCTAAAAGCCAGAATATTTCCATCTTGTTATCAAACAGATATATGTTCTCCTCAAACATCAATCGGTGGTTCACCATGCAAATGGTTTAATCTGCTTGTCACAATGAAGGTTCCGGGTGACTGACTTTAATAAGCCCTCAGCATATAGAGATCCAGGAATTTTCACCCCCCCTTGTGCAACCCTTGTGTACATCAAAGGTCATGCTAATGTTATGGTGAATAAATGGATAATAAATATTTCTGAACGGTTTGTCTACTCCTTTGATAAAATGATACAACTTGGCCCCATTTTAAACTTAGTATTTTTTAATAAGTCATGTTATGCCACTGTAGGAATAACTAAACAATAATGGTCATGTTTTCAAAGATTTCTCAACCTCTCTGACGTACAATACAGATGTCTAAGGCTGATAATAGATCAGTATCATTTGAGTTTGGATGCATTTCACGAGGCAAAACTTAGATGTTGAGGAGTAGTACATTTTCATCACAACCACACCACCACCTCACACCTACCACACTGTGTTTTGTCACAGAATAATAATATGGCTTTTTAGACTACTTCCCTCCCATAGCTGCCCCTTTTCGATGAGTTTAAAAATGTAATTATTTTGGATTGAAACAGGTCTTTAGTATATGCAATGCATTACCCAAAATGAATTACCCACTGGCAGTGTGCTCAATCACTTTTTTTTCTTTCAACACTCCAAGAAAAGGAAGGGTAATCAAAACCTTTTAACCTATTAGAGGGATGACTTTTACAATTGAATCACAGGGGACCACAGGTGAGATAACAAGTCATCCAAGCCCTCCTTGCCAGTGTGTGTTTCCCCCGTTCTCCATGTTATTTAATGTTTATCTGTTTTAAGAGGCACCACTTCAAGGCGCCCACTTCAAATGTATGTTTTAATAGCATTTAAGGATGTTTTTTTTTCTCTAATTCTTGGAAAAGCAAACTGGAGTGGGGGAAATTAAGGTGCATCTCGAAGGAAACCATAATAGAATTGATGAATGCCGTGCACTTGAAACTACTGATGTTCTGATGCCATTTAACGTTCTAGTGCATTAACGTCTCGAGTCATTACAACATTTAGGCTTTAGTGATTTGATCATGGTGCGTTTTTAACTGGAAGAATTACAGAAGTTTTCAGCCAAGGATTCTTAAGTTATTAGATACAAATGATCACCTCTGCATTAAGTATAGATTTTCTTCCCCCACGCACTTAAGACTGGAAGTTTGTCTTGTAAGAGGATGATAGCGAATTAAGCTCCATACTCCATTTGTCCAGCACTCTTTGATGGGCTAATTTTATAACAGCTGATTTGGTCATTCTCTGGAATTATCTAGAAAGTGGTCAGGTGGTCTTAATACTCGATGCAGGGAAGTTTTCAGAAGGGACTTTCAAACAAATCAATTTATACCATGTCTGGGTTTTAACAAATCTAGGCTACCACTTCTGTCTAGACTGAGTGAGAATGTTTGTTTGCTGTTGTATACAGCCATAAGATGGATAATCTTTGTATTCTTGAAGTTGAAATCCAACCTTTTCTACATTCTTTCTTTGTCTTCCACAGATTGCCACAGCTGTGAAATTTTTACAGAACCATAAAGTCCGTCAAAGTCCACTGGAAACCAGAAAAGTTTTCCTGAAGAAAAAAGGTGAGCGACGTTTGTGGCGCATGTTGTTTTTGATGTAAATACTAGTTAATTACTGTTGTAATACTGTATTGAAAATCCCCAGCAATGTCTCTCAAATTTGTTCAATACCATATGTAAATGCAAAAGCCTAATCAGTCCCAACAGGGCCTCTACAGTATATCCGTTTTATATGCATTGATGTTCACACAATCCATGTTGATGCTGAAGCCGGGAATCTGATGGACATTGGCCAGAGATGTTCATGCAATGTTGTTTTGGGGGGGGGGTTGGTTGGCTTTTAGGGGTCAAAGGTCAAGGCCATAGCTCTTTGCCCCGGGCGTTGGATCGTGGTCGATTTTGCTGCGGAGTGCATGATTCAAGCTCTGTGGATAAATGACCCACCCGTCGGGGCGCTTCTTTGGGCTCAGGAAAATTAATATTGACAAACCCTCCTGCACTTTCAATGGAATTGTCAATGATATTACCTTTCAGCATTTTTAAGCCTTTTACTTAATTTAGCCGTTACCATAAATATGAGGTACGACATTAGAAGGTGGAATTAGATAGGGAGAGGGAGTCCGTTTGCCGGCTCATCAGTTTCTTAGTACAATACATTATGATTATTAGATATGATCATATGTCTGTTTGTCTACTGTAAGAAATGTTATGCTCCCAGCGAACAGCATCAGCGAGTTGTCTTATCTCTCTTTTTAATATGCACTACCCCTAATCCATAGGTTACATATTTATATTTATTATGGATCCCCATTAGCTGCTGCCAAAGCAACAGCTACTGGGTCCAGCAAAATGTAGGCAGTTTATACAATTTTAAAAACATTACAATACATTCACAACACACTGTGTGCCCTCAAGCCCCTACTCCACCACTACCTAATTTCTACAGTAGTAAATCCATGTGTAGGTTGGAGTCATTAAAACTCGTTTTTCAACCACTCCACAAATGTCTTGTTATCAAACTATAGTTTTGGCAAGTCGGTCAGGACATCTACTTTGTGCATGACACAAGTCATTTTTCCAACAATTGTTTACAGACAGATTATTTCACTTATAATTCACTGTATCACAATTCCAGTGGGTCTGAAGTTTACATACAGTAAGTTGACTGTGCCTTTAAACAGCTTGGAATATTCCAGAAAATTATGTCATGGCTTTAGAAGCTTCTGATAGGCTAATTGACATCATTTGAGTCAATTGGAGGTGTACCTATGGATGTATTTCAAGGCCTACCTTCAAACTCAGTGCCTCTTTGCTTGACATCATGGGAAAATCAAACAATAGTACGCAAGTATAAACACCATGGGACCACACAGCCATCATACCGCTCAGGAAGGAGACGCGTTCTGTTTCCTAGAGATGAACGTACTTTGTTGCGAAAAGTGCCAATCAATCCCAGAACAACAGCAAAGGACCTTGTGAAGATGCTTGAGGAAACAGGTACAAAAGTATCTATATCCACAGTAAAACGAGTCCTATATCGACATAACCTGAAAGGCCGCTCAGCAAGGAAGAAACCACTGCTCCAAAACCACCAGACTACGGTTTGCAACTGCACATGGGACAAAGATCATACTTTTTGGAGAAATGTCCTCTGGTCTGATGAAACAAAAATAGAACTGTTTGGCCATAATGACCATCGTTATGTTTGGAGGAAAAAGGGGGAGGATTGTAAGCCGAAGAACACCATCCCAACTGTGAAGCACGGGGCGGCAGCATCATGTTGTGGTGGTGCTTTGCTGCAGGAGGGACTGGTGCACTTCACAAAGTACACTGACCCCAAGCATACTTCCAAAGTGGTGGCAAAATGGCTTAAGAACAACGAAGTCAAGGTATTGGAGTGGCCATCACAAAGCCCTGACCTCAAGAAGAACTGAAAAAGTGTGTGCGATCACCACTTTATTTTAATAATGTGATATGTCAGAATAATAGTAGAGAGAATGATTTATTTCAGCTTTTATTTCTTTCATCACATTCCCAGTGGGTCAGAAGTGTACATACACTCAATTAGTATTTGGTAGCATTGCCTTTAAATTGTTTAACTTGGGTCTAACATTTCGGGTAGCCTTCCACAAGCTTCCCACAATAAGTTGGGTGAATTTTGGCCCATTCCCCCTGACAGAGCTGGTGTAACTGAGTCAAGTTTGTAGGCCTCCTTGCTCGCACACGTTTTTTCAGTTCTGCCCACACATTTTCTATAGGATTGAGGTCAGGTCTTTGTGATGGCCACTCCAATACCTTGACTTTGTTGTCCTTAAGCCATTTTGCCACAATTTTGGAAGTATGCTTGGGGTCATTGTCCATTTGGAAGACCCATTTGCGACCAAGCCTTAACTTCCCGACTGATGTCTTGAGATGTTGCTTCAATATATCCACATCATTTTACTACCTCATGATGCCATCTATTTTGTGAAGTGCACCAGGCCCTCCTGCAGCAAAGCACCCACACAACATGATGCTGCCACCCCTGTTCTTCACGGTTGGGATGGTGTTCTTCGGCTTGCAAGCTTCCCCCTTTTTCCCCCAAACATAACGATGGTCATTATGGCCAAACAGTTCTATTTTTGTTTCATCAGACCAGAGGACATTTCTCCAAAAAGTACGTTCTTTGTTTGCAGTTGCAAACCGTAGTCTGGCTTTTTTATAGCGGTTTTGGAGCAGTGGCTTCTTCCTTGCTGAGCGGCCTTTCAGGTTATGTCGATATAGGACTAATTTTACTGTGGATATAGATACTTTTGTACCTGTTTCCTCAAGCATCTTCACAAGGTCCTTTGCTGTTCTGGGGATGATTTGCACTTTTCGCACCAAAGTACGTTCATCTCTAGGAGACAGAACACGTCTCCTTCCTGGGCGGTATGACGGCTGCGTGGTCCCATGGTGTTTATACTTGCGTACTATTGTTTGTACAGATGAACGTGGTACCTTCAGGCTTTTGGAAATTGCTCCCAAGGATGAGCCAGACTTGTGGAGGTCTACAATTTATTTTCTGATGTCTTGGCTGATTTCTTTTGATTTTCCCATGATGTCAAGCAAAGAGGCACTGAGTTTGAAGGTAGGCCTTGAAATACATCCACTGGTACACCTCCAATTGACTCAAATGATGTCAATTAGGCTATCAGAAGCTTCTAAAGCCATGACATCATTTTCTGAAATTTTCCAAGCTGTTTAAAGGCACAGTCAACTTAGTGTGTGTAAACTTCTGACCCACTGGAATTGCGATACAGTGAATTATAAGTGAAATAATCTGTCTGTAAACAATTGTTGGGAAAATTACTTGTGTCATGCACAAAGCAGATGTCCTAACCTACTTGCCAAAACTATAGTTTGTTAACATTTAATTTGTGGAGTGGTTGAAAAACAAGTTTTAATGACTCCAACCTAAGTGTATGTAAACTTCCGACTTCAACTGTAATTTATCTTTGTTGCAAAGTGTAGTTTCTTTTTATTTAGTTCAGTCACATGATTTCTTAATTTACAGTACGTTTGCCAATCAGTTGAGCTGCCAGACTTAAATACCATACCTTTTGCATCATCCCTCTCAACAACACAATTTTTTAAGTCCTCATCAATCCAAGGGGATTTAACAGTCTTTACAGTCATTTTCTTAATTGGTGCGTGCTTATTAGTAACTGGAATAAGTAGTTTCATAAATGCGTCAAGTGCAGCATCTGTTTGCTCCTCATTGCGCAACACAGACCAGCAAATATTCTTTACATCGTCAACATAGGAATCACAACAAAACGTCTTGTATGACCTCTTATACACTACATTAGGCCAAGCCTTTGGAACTTTGCTTTTCCTAGATATGGCTATTATATTATTATGTAATATATTGTGATAACTACATCCTATGGATTTGAACACTGCTTTAAAGCAAATATCTGCAGCGTTAGTAAAGATGTGATCAATAAATGTTGAAGATTTAATTCCTGTGCTGTTTGTAACTACCCTGGTAGGTTGACTGACAACCTGAACCAGGTTGCAGGCACTGGTTACGGTTTGAAGTTTTTTTCTGAGTGGGCAGCTTGATGATAGCCAGTCAATATTTAAATCAACCAGAAAATAAGAAAGACACCCCAACTTCACAAGCTGCACTGACTTTTTAATGATTGAGATGGCTTGGGCCCTTAAGTAGTTCATGAATTGTTGGCAGTGGCACCCAGGACATTGGCTTAGATTGTTCTACAACTGATCACTGCTTGTTTATGAGCCCATTTTCTTTATGAGCCCTCTTTTCAAAACAGTTGTTTACTTGGGGACTAATTCATAGTAAGAGCTCAGGGATTTGGCTTCTATCATTAGAGCAGCAAAGCAGTGAAAAGTGAGCCTAAAAGCTCCATGACCAGAGGTAACCCGAAACCAAATCCATTGTTGCCGGCTGCTACTACACACATCAGCAGGCTATAATGACTTCCAATATCTTTTGAAATGTACTTGCTTTGTGCTTCTCATTAGCAGCAACTAAGGACTATTCTTAATCCAGTGCCATTTACTACACTCTTCATGAGAATAAATGTATCCACTTTCTTTTCTTCTTTGATATCCTTTGTTTGTTTGATGCTCGCACCAAAGATTTTTATAACTAACCCGATATAGATGAGAGCCTGTTGTTTCCAATGGGAGCAAATGTATCATAGTGGGCAGAACAAGCAAGGAGGTAGGCAGTGCCAAGCACGCGCTAGTGCGATCCGATTGGCGGGTTCTAGCATTTATTTGAATATTTCCGTTAGGGAACACCTACTCTGTGAAGTGCACATGTGCAATAACTCAATTCGCTCTTACCCTTACACTCCTAAACAATGCAATTTTTTTTTAACTTTGGCAAAGGGTAAAGTCAAAATGCAGTCCACTGTTTTATATACACTACCCTTCAAAAGTTTGGGGTCACTTAGAAATGTCCTTGTTTTTGAAAGATTTTAAATTAACATCAAATTGATCAGAAATACAGTGTAGACATTGTTAATGTTGTAAATGACTATTGTAGCTGGAAACGGGTTTTTTTTTTTTATGGAATATATACATAGGCGTACAGATGCCCATTATCAGCAACCATCACTCCTGTGTTCCAATGGCACGTTGTGTTAGCTAATCCAAGTTTATAATTTGAGAAGGCTAATTGATCATTTGAAAGCCCTTTTGCAATTATGTTAGCACAGATGAAAACTGTTGTGCTGATTTAAAGAAGCAATAAAACTGACCTTCTTTGGACTAGTTGAGTATCTGGAGCATCAGCATTTGTGGGTTCGATTACAGGCTCAAAATGTCTAGAAACAAAGAACTTTCTTCTGAAACTCGTCAGTCTATTCTTGTGCTGAGAAATGAAGGCTATTCCATGCGAGAAATTGCCAAGAAACTGAAGATCTCGTACAACGCTGTGTACTACTCCCTTCACAGAACAGTGCAAACTGGCTCTAACCAGAAAAGAAAGTGTGGGAGGCCCTGGTGCACAACTGAGCAAGAGGACGAGTACATTAGTGTATAGTTTGAGAAACAGACGCCTCACAAGTCCTCAACTGGCAGCTTCATTAAATAGTACCCGCAAAAAGCAGTGAAGAGATGACTCAGGGATGCTGGCCTTCTAGGCAGAGTAAAAAAAAAAGAAGCAATATCTCAGACTGGCCAATAAATAGAAAAGATTAAGATGGGCAAAAGAACACAGACACTGGACAGAAGAATAAATAAGTGTTATGGACAAACAAATCTAATTTTGAGGTGTTCGGGTCACAAAGAAGAACATTCATGAGATGCAGAAAAAATGAAAAGATGCTGGAGGAGTGCTTGACGCCATCTGTCAAGCATGGTGGAGGCAATGTGATGGTCTGGGGGTGCTTTGGTGGTGGTAAGGTGAGAGATGTATGCAGGGTAAAAGGGATCTTGAAGAAGGAAGGCTGTCACTCCATTTTGCAACGCCATGCCATACCCTGTGGACGGCGCTTAATTGGAGCCAATTTCCTCCTACAACAGGACAATGACCCAAAGCACAGCTCCAAACTATGCAATAACTATTTAGGGAAGAAGCAGTCAGCTGGTATGCTGTCTATAATGGAGCGGCCAGCACAGTCACCGGATCTCAACCCTATTGAGCTGTTGTGGGAGCAGCTTGACCAAAGAAAACAGAGTTTGAAGGACACAATTATTTAAATAAAAAAACATTATTTATAACCTTGTCAACGTCTTGACTAAATTTCCTATTCATTTTGCATCTCATTTCATGTATGTTTTCATGGAAAACAAGCATATTTCTAACTGACCCCAAACTTTTGAACGGTAGTGAGTATATACAGTTGAAGTCGGAAGTTTACATACAGTTGTGGACAAAAGTTTTGAGAATGACACAAATATTAATTTTCACAAAGTCTGCTGCCCCAGTTTGTATGATGGCAATTTGCATATACTCCAGAATGTTATGAAGAGTGATCAGATGAATTGCAATTAATTGCAAAGTCCCTCTTTACCATGCAAATGAACTGAATCCCCCCAAAAAAATTCCACTACATTTCAGCCTGCCACAAAAGGACCAGCTGACATCATGTCAGTGATTCTCTCGTTAACACAGGTGTGAGTGTTGACGAGGACAAGGCTGGAGTTCACTCTGTCATGCTGATTGAGTTCGAATAACAGACTGGAAGCTTCAAAAGGAGGGTGGTGCTTGGAATCATTGTTCTTCCTCTGTCAATCATGGTTGCCTGCAAGGACACAGGTGCCGTCATCATTGCTTTGCACAAAAAGGGCTTCACAGGCAAGGATATTGCTGCTAGTAAGATTGCACCTAAATCAACCATTTATCGGATCATCAAGTACTTCAAGGAGAGCTGTTCAATTGTTGTGAAGAAGGCTTCAGGGCGCCCAAGAAAGTCCTGCAAGCGCCAGGACTTTCCTAAAGTTGATTCAGCTGCGGGATCGGGGCACCACCAGTACAGAGCTTGCTCAGGAATGGCAGCAGGCAGGTGTGAGTGAATCTGCACTCACAGTGAGGCGAAGACTTTTGGAGGATGGCCTGGTATCAAGAAGGGCAGCAGAGAAGCCACTTCTCTCCAGGAAAAACATCAGGGACAGACTGATATTCTGTAAAAGGTACAGGGATTGGACTGCTGAGGACTGGGGTAAAGTCATTTTCTCTGATCAATCCCCTTTCCGATTGTTTGGGGCATCCGGAAAAAAACTTGCCCGGAGAAGTCAAGGTGAGCGCTACTATCAGTTCTGTGTCATGCCAACAGTAAAGCATCCTGAGATCATTCATGTGTGAGGTTGCTTCTGAACCAAGGGAGTGGGCTCACTCACAATTTTGCCTAAGAACACAGCCATGAATAAAGAATGGTACCAACACATCCTCCGAGAGCAACTTCTCCCAACCATCCAGGAACAGTTTGTTGATGAAAAATGCCTGTTCCAGCATGATGGAGTACCTTGCCATAAGGCAAAAGTGATAACTAAGTGGCTCGGGGAACAAAACATTGGTATTTTGGGTCCATGGCCAAGAAACTCCCCAGACCTTAATCCCATTGAGAACTTGTGGTCAATCCTCAAGAGGCGGGTGGACAAACAAAAACCCACAAATTCTGACAAACTCCAAGCATTGATTATGCAAGAATGGGCTGCCATCAGTCAGGATGTGGCCCAGAAGTTAATTGACAGCATGCCAGGGCAGATTGCAGAGGTCTTGAAAAAGAAGGGTCAACACTGCAAATATTGACTCTTTGCATCAACTTCATGTAATTGTCAATACAAGCCTTTGACACTTATGAAATGCTTGTAATTATACTTCAGTATTCCATAGTAACATCTGACAAAAATATCTAAAGACACTGAAGCAGCAGACTTTGAAAATTAATATTTGTGTCATTCTCAAAACTTTTGGCCACGACTGTACTATCCCCCATAGTACAAAGGTCAACCTATTCTATTCTGTGCAATAAATAAATGTTTGGGGGCAGGGTCATGGGCCTGGCCAATGGTAATGGTCGCTGACATAACATTTTGGAGGCCCTCCAGTTGACTGCAGTGACCCATTTTTGCGGTTTTAAAACTAATTTCTTGCAATTCTACACATTTTGCCATGGGTCACATTATAAACATTGTAACAAAATCAAATGGGGCCCCATGCCA
Source organism: Salvelinus alpinus (assembly GCF_045679555.1). Classification (NCBI taxonomy): domain Eukaryota; kingdom Metazoa; phylum Chordata; class Actinopteri; order Salmoniformes; family Salmonidae; genus Salvelinus; species Salvelinus alpinus. The sequence goes on from NC_092113.1 coordinate 18,113,501, forward strand.
TGACAAAAATACTCCTGAATGCATAGTTTTTATTTTATTTTAGATTCTCCTTGACTATTTAGCTTGTATTTTGGTGATTATTAGTTCTCAAATATGATCTTATTTAAAACATATATAGGTCCATTATCTTTTCTTCATACTTTTCTATCTGGTTTTAGTCATTTAAGTACTGAAATAGTAAAGGCACATGGATCCACAAGAGATTGGGAGAAAACATAAAACACACAACCTGGCACGTTTCGTCTTTGGGCAAAAAAGTCATTTGGACATGCTTGAGGGATGATGATCAAAATATAAACACATGTAAAATATTGGTCCCAAGTTTCATGAGCTGAAATAAAAGATCCCATAAATTTTGCATATGCACAATAAGCTTATTTCTCTCAAATGTATTTACATCCCTGTTAGTAAGCATTACGCCTTTGCCAAAATAATCCATCCATCTGACAGTAGTGGCATATCAATAAACTGATTAAACCGCATGATCATTACACAGGTGCACCTTGTGTTGGGGGCAATAAAAGGCCACTCAAATGTGATGTTTTGCCACAACACAATGCCACAGATGTTTCAAGTTTTGAGGAAGCGTGCAATTGGCATGCTGACTGCAGGAATGTCCACCAGACCTGTTGCCAGAGAGTTTAATGTTCATTTCTCTACTATTAGCTGCCTCCAACTTCGTTTTAGAGTATTTGGCAGTACGTCCAACCGGCCTCACAACTGCAGACCATGTGTAATCACGCCAGTTCAGGACCTCCACAATCGGTTCTTCACCTGCGGGAACATATGACACCAGCCACCTGGACAGCTGATGAAACTGTGGGTTTGCACAACTGAAGAATTTCTGCACAAACTGTCAGAAACTGTCTCAGGGAAGCTCATCTGCGTGCTCGTCGTCCTCACCAGGGTCTTGACCTGACTGCAGTTTGGCATCGTATATGACTTCAGTGGGAGATAATGCTCACCTTCAATAGCCACTGGCACACTGGAGAAATGTGCTCTTTACGGTTGAATCCCAGTATCAACTGTACCTGGCAGATGGCAGACAGCATGTATGGCATCATGTGGTTGAGCGGTTTGCTGATGTCAACGTTGTGAACAGAGTACCCCATGGTGGCGATGGGGTTGTGGTATGTGCAGGCATAAACTACGGACAACGAACACAATTTCATTTTATCGATGGCAATTTGAATGCACAGAGATACCGTGACGAGATCCTGAGGCCCATTGTCATGCTATTCATCAGCCCCCATCAACTCTTGTTTCAGCATGATAACGCGCAGCCCCATATCGCAAGGATCTGTACACAATTCCTGGAAGCTGAAAATGTCCCAGTTCTTTCATTGCCTGCATGCTCGCCAGACATGTCACCCATTGTGCATGTTTGGGATGCTCTGGATTGACGTGTACGACAGCGTGTTCCAGTTCCCGCCAATATCTAGCAACTTCGCACAGCCATTGAAGAGGAGTGTGGCCACAATCAACAGCTTAATGAGAAGGTGTCGCGTTGCGTTAGGCAAATTGTGGTCACACCAGATACTGACTGTTTTTCTGATCCACGCCCCTATCTTTTAAAAGGTACTGTATATGTGACCAACACATTCATATCTGTATTCCAAGTCATGTGAAAGCCATAGATTAGATCCTAATGAATTGATTTCAATTGCCTGATTTCCTTAAAATCTTTGAAATTGTTACATGTTGCGTTTATATTTCTGTTCAGTGTATATGGTAATGTTACCAATAGAGAGCACTTCAGCCAATTCACACCCCGACGGTAATATTGCTAAGCAGACATCAGTCGGTCCAGGTTCTTTTTCCCTGTGACCCCAAAATTGGATTGAAGCAAGTGTTGTTTTCTTTTGGTTTCTTTTCCCTGGACTGCCTTTGAGTAGCACCAGGTTACTATGATATTTGTAAATGTGCATGTTCTCAAATTGCCTTGTAAGCAAAAAGCCATTTCTACTGAGCTTCACCTTGAACAATGTAATTATGTCACAATGCTGTATCACTTTGTGAGCTCCTTGCATGTGTTGAAGGGTAGGAGGGAAACTAATATTCTAGACAAAGTGCTGACTAATCTTAAACCAATTTCAGTTTATTAAATTTCATATAAAATGTTCCTTTTTTCATGGTCCTGCTGAGTTCACTGAAGCAAGTTCACCTTGCCCTTATTCATGTTATTGCAGAAGACTTCCCAATGAGTTATGCCCATCATTCTCGCTCTTGTTAGATTTCTCACATATTTTGGGGGGTAGAGTTTCAGATAAAGAAAGCTCAGAGCCAGAAAGGTCCGCATAATAGGCATACGTTTGATGATGTTGCCTGCTTTATTTGCAAGACTCATTGATTAGGTATGCAGAATGCAGAGGTTATTAAAACCTTATCAACACAAGATAGAATTCTCATATTATTACAAAGTACATTTTCTTCAAGGGGTAAAATGTGTCTTTCATGTGATATGTCCTATTGTATATCAAATGGTTTGAAATAAGACTAAAACATATTTGAATCTCAAATCATTGTCATGCTGTTTTGAATCCTTTCCCATCATGATAGGGGGAAAGTAAACTGTACTAATTGTTCACTATTTTCTCTACTATTAGAATTTGAAATCATATCAAGAACATTTCTAAATGTCAATTGATGTTGATCTGGAATGTTCAGAAGAACAGACTCAATTCAAAGTCAGTGGGTTAGAATTTAGAATTCTCTTACAACATTTTAGCCACTGGTGCCTACTGGTAACATAACAATTAGCTAATGTGGCTTAAAGGCATATTTAAAGTTTATGGTGATAGTTAACTTTTTTTTAAGTTGTATCTTTTATTTACCTAGGGTGTTGACTGACTTACTGTCGAAACCATTTTTACATTTGTTAGTTGGTTCAACAATGTCCAGAATCTCCTGGTTAGCATTTTTGGATAATGTAGCAATACTACTGGAAGTGGATTGCATCAGTTAGTGGTTCATTCAAAAGCGTGGAGAAACAGCTCTGCTTTCATTAGTAAGAAACGCAGAATTGAACCATTCCTGCTTTAATCATGCTTTTGAATGCCTCGCTAACTGGTACAATCCGTTTTCACTAGCATTGCTAAATAAAAAAATAAAAAATGCTAATCAGATTATTCTGGATTTTGCTAAATAACCAGCTAACAGATATGTAAAACGGTTCGGTTGAAAAGACAACATCCTAGGTAAGTCAGAAGCAAGCTAATGATTTTTTTTTTTTAAGGGATCGGCAGGTAGCCTAGTGGTTAGGGCGTAGTAACCGAAAGGTTGCAAGATCGAATCCCTGAGCTGACAAGGTAAAAATCTGTCGTTCTGCCCCTGAATAAGGCAGTTATCTCACTGTTCCTAGGCCGTCATTGAAAATAAGAATTTGTTCTTATTTAAATATTTATTTAACTAGTTAAATCCTAGTTAAATAAAGGTAAATTGTTCATTGACATTTTTATGTTATGTTCAGTTAGAGAATATACTTTCATAATAACTGTATATTCTTATTAAAGGTGTTTGTCACTTATTCTGCTAAAAAAACTATTCACGAACAGGCCTACATTCACATGTAAGAGCAGCATTGAAATGAGTCAAACCCTATTTCATTTGCAGAAGGCCACACCCCATACCAATGAATGTGGTGACTATTGGCCCGTTGTCTGTCTCATCCTTTACGAGCAAAGGCAAACATGATGATGGACAAGATGACAGTCCAATAGTCACTGCCTCCTCCTCTCTCCATGTATCCACAGCCTACCAAACACTTCTCTCAACCTTTTGACCCTGGAACTCAATTACCTCCTCCCTTCTGCTATGAGCACAAATATATGTCACTCTTAATTTCTAATAGAGTTTAATGTCATATTTATGTAAATACTTCCCGATTTTACTCTATATTAACAGGCAGAAATGTCAAAGCACACATAAAATGAAACAATACCATCACCCGGTAGAGTGGAATTTAAATTGGATTCCTCTCTCTGCCAGTACTTATGCTGGCCAGCTGATGAAGGGGAAAACAGGGCACACTTTGATTGCATGTTGCAGATTCTTTACACAATAATCTCGCCTCCACATTATTATTTCCTTTCAGATTTGTGCCCTAATCTACGCTGAAGGATGCCTCTTGTTATTTCTCAGCTTTTTTCCCCCCAAGGAGATCCTAATAATGTGGTCTATTTCAATATGCATAGAAAAAAATGTCATTTTGTGTTTTGCATACGGTCAATGTCACTGAATGAATGGGAAATGTGCTGAAGTATTTCTCACAGCCCCGATATGACTCTTCGATTAATAAAGTATCTAAAATATCTTATTCTAGGAGATGTTAGAAACTTAGACACTCCAGAACTAGTAAAAATAGGTATTTTTAGATCAATATGTAATTATGCATGTTCGCTGAAGGCTATGTGTCAGGTAGTTGACTTGTTTTGAGATCTTGAACGTTAAACCTACAGCATGCACAGAGGGGTATTTACAAAAGGATCCTTTCCACCTTCGTTTGACTTGATATAGTGAATAATAGACCACTCATGTTGTCCCTACTTACATGCAAAATAAGGGATATAATCAGTGCCAAGCTATATAGTGCCATAAACAGTACATAGGCTTAACGACCCCCCCTTTGGGTCAATATGAATAAGTCCACATAGTCCGCATCAATGGTTGTTTTTCCAATCACAGCAGGCACGATTTGGGGGAAATTGCCATCTAAAAGTTATGTTTTCTCTTTTGTAATGAGTTGTAATGTATTCCTGACTCATATTGGCTGTTGCGCTATCTAGGCCCCACAATTAACAGTTGCAGCACCTGAAGAGCTCTGTGCCTCATTTTGGCACAACGATTTTCCCTTTGCAACTAGCAAGTGCACACGTAGGCTACATGTAATGACAAAAATAATCTAATTTCGGCAACAGTGAAAGCACCCCTTAGCCTTTTTTCGACATGTTTTGAAAGCAGGCCTTTAGCTGAGACTGATACATGTCCAGAAGGGAAGCAGTAACTGCCCTGATTACGTTGCAAAATGACTGGTAGACTGGGGATATGTCTACTGTGGCATCATATTCAGAATAATCATATAGACTTTTTAAAATAAGGGTGTTAAAAAAAACAGTTATTTTTATTCTGAAAATAAGCTTCCAGTAGTTGTTTGGCTCAATAAGCTGAAGAAGTAATACAGCAGGTAACTATATATAATAGGTTTCACCCTGAGTAGTGGGCCATTGATAGAGGGTCATGGGGAACATAGGATTACCATTTGATTACCATTATTGATATGAAGGGTAAGGATAAGGTTCATCATTCCAGATATTAATAGGATGTTGTTTGCAAGTGGGGTTATGCGACTCACCTCTCGGACAAAAATGGCAATGACCAAGGCCTGCATAGAAGGTAAAGGGATTGATGTGGTTATAAATTACTCCACGGCGCCACCTAGCCCCGGCTCTCTCCCACTTTGTCATCAGTACAAGGCGATAAAGCAGGGAAATGAGAGGAGAGTCTTCTTTTTTAATACATAAATGAATAAGCTATGAGAGTGGTCATTATTTAGGGCATGCCATTTTCAAGCAGCAATAGTGCCATTCTCGGGGACACCAAATGACATGACTAGAATCTCCTCCAGCACAGCATGAGAAACAGGTTAAAGTTGCACTCCGGCTTTCAATAACCCATTGACCTCCATCTATTTATGACCCCTGACATATATTTAAAAAGATTCATATTCATAATATAAGTAATTTTCGTTCAAGGGCAACTTAATAATTCACCTTGTAGGACAGTAAAAAAGCATTCACCTTTTAGCACCCAAAATATTTTAGTAAGCAATTTTTATAATTGGCTGTCCGGGCCGGGTCTTAACCCATAAAGTTCAGATGTGCCAGAATTGGAGAAATGTGTTTTATGGTGGCTGGGCCTCGCCGCCTCCTTTGCCCTTAAAAAAATGCCCTGAGAATAAGAGCCTACTGAAAATAGAGGCGTAAATAATGTGACGAGCAATGGGTTTTCCTTTAAATAAATACCGATCAGGTTTATGTTGAAAGACAATAGAAAACGTAGGCCAGATATGCGGTTTACAGTATTTATAGCTGTAATATCGAGGTGCCAGCACCGTAATTTCATGCCCCAATGAGAATGGCAAGGTCACAGCAAATGCTTCGGCTGAGCATCTGCTAATACGGCGACTCATAAACAGGCGCGGCGTGTATCAGGTGCACCAAATACAGTATAATGAAATACAGAATAGCTTTCCATTATTGTTCTTTTTTACGGTGTCGTCATTAGATGTAATTTATGTTTTAAAAAATTCATCTCCTCGCCAGGTCGATCCGAAATGGGGGTCCAGGGGTCATTCCACAGGTTTGGAAACCCATAATAAATTTCCGCAAGCCTTTTTTGTAGGCTTTTCCTTTTATATGTAAAAATCTGTTTCACCTTGTTCTCTCTTTTCTAAATGGATATGAGGTGTCTTTCATTTGTCGTCGCCTTTTTCTGAACAATCAACGGATCACAGCACACAATAGTGGAGCAAGCTTTAATTCGACAAGAAAACCAAACAGCTTTATGAATTTCCATGCATTTTATTTTGATGTAAAGTAAATAAGCCCTTTCATAGTGCTGCGCACACAACAACATTAAAGAGGTCCAACACCATTAACATGCACATATTTTTAAGAGGACATTTTATAGAAGTTATTTTGGAGAAACTCTACATTTCAAGGTGAAAAGGGAAAATGGGAACCTCTCCCAGGGTACTAAAACATGTTTTTTCATTCTATGGCGAAATGGAGATATGGGTTTGTGCCCCAAATGGCACCCTGTTCCCTATATACAGTATAGTGCACTACTTTTGACCAGGGCCTGTAGGGACCCAGGTCAAAACTAGTGCATAGGGTGCCATTCAGGATGCTGCCCTTGCTTGTCTCACTCAATAATCTGCCACCGTTGTGTCTGCTGTGGTCAGATGAATCCGGAGTTCAGGGACACATTATTGCTTATTGGACAGTGCAGCCTGACTGCACGAGCTCAGCACATGGCGGTGGCCACTTCCTGGCACTCAGGGCCCGCCATTGACGACAGGCTGGCCAATATTTGCCTTAAATTATTCAACAATTTTCATGGCCATTTGAAGCCCTTGGAGCATTTAAATACTGTAGGTGCCTCTCAGCATCACACATGTTGATTCTCCAAAAACTTTTAGAGCCCCTCATGAAGATGTCAAAAAGAGGGCTAGATTGTGGTTGATTCTTGTTCATCAAGATGGGTCTGTAGATGGGCAGTAAATGCTCATTTGACACCTTTTGGGACCGCAATTATGAGTCTTCTGCATCACACTCACACAGGTACTTGGGTGACACAATGTTTCTCAAATGATTTGGTTAACAGGCAGTCATTGCTTTCTCATTTCATATACATTTAATAGAAGAAATGGTGTGTGTGTGTTAATGTCACACAACACATGTTGATATTGTAATGATTAGCTCCACATGTATTTCAGACTCTGATGTGTATACAGATGGCTCAACAAATCGCTTCTTCTCATCTCTCAACCCTCTTCTCATCTCTCCACCATTCCCACAGCCCTGTATAGTACAGCAAATAAGAATAGCAGTCTCAATTGAAGCACACCTCATCCCCCTTGGCTCTCTTGCAACTCAGGAGTGCATACCAAATGGCATCCTATTCCCTATTTAGTGCACTTCTTTTGACCAGCGCCCTAAACATAATGCACTAAATAGGAAATAGGGTGCCATTTGGGATGACACAGCACTGCAGGGAGGCCTGCTGTGTGGAGTAGAATGGTCCAAAGCCCAGGGGAATGGCCCAAGTTAAAAGGCCATCTCAGCAATGGGGATTTTCTGTCAGAAGGCAGGAGGAAGGGAAACCCAGGAAGCCCAGTAGCACACTCAGGGAAATCACATGGGGAAATGGAGGTAAAATGGTAGCAGGAGCTAACCGGTGATGCTACACATTGCAATACAGAGGAAAGCGCCTTATGGTCCACACCTTAGCCCTTATACCTCTCCCCAGCAACAAGCCTCAATGGAGCCAGCTGATTGGAAGTGTTTAAAGTCGTGTTCAGTAGGGAGGAAAAGTTTTGAAATTGGGAGGTACTTAACTGAACGTATCTAATAAGAGATGCTTGTTTTCGTTTTCTGCTGCAAAGTGTTTTGCTACAGTATGTACTACTGAACATGACCCTGTTCTTTTGTCTAGTGAGTCACGTCAGTATATTTGTTTTTAGTTCTCCACTGTTGTGTTTTGGTTGATCTTGGAATGAACAACGCCAGCCTTTTTTCAGACACTCATTGAAAGTTGTAATTATTCGTCTTTGTTTAGATTATGATGCTCATTAAAGACGAGACACATACCCATGGAAGCATATGGCAACGGAAATAAAATCCTTTCAGTCCACAAAATAAAATAAGACTCCCCCCAGCCCCCTCCCATTCTCCATTAGGGAGCTCTTTGCAATTTAATCATCACTAAAATCATTAAAAAAGATCTGAAGATTAAGTTATATTGGCATTTGCAAAATTATGTAATACATTTACATCACAATGAGGAAATTAAAATAATGCATTTTCTCTGTCTGGGGTGTATGAGATCTCCACCTGGGAAATATAACTGGAGAAGTGGACAGACTGATTTTCTTTGCCTTTGGTGGCCGTTAGTGAGAACGGGGTTTCAGCTTTCTTTGTTTGATCCTGCTCTGCTGTCTGCTGTAGGCAGATGTCTGGGTAACTGAAGAGCTGCTGTCCAATGCCTGATTCACACTATAGGGTGTACCCTAACCGTACTGTGCTAGCTAAGATATTTTATTTTTACATGATTCTTTACTGCACAATTCCAGCTACCATGGTGGAAGCATAACCAAGCCAGCCCAGAGCCCTGTACTACAAATCAGGTTTGAAGAGTTAACCCTTTACTCTTTTGGGAATTGGCCTACATGGACAGTGCCAAATTTAAATGTTTCTAACAGAATAAATATAAAAAGTATATGCATAACCATGGTAGCAATTGAAAGAGAACACTTTGGAGATTATGGGGAAATGATCAGTTCCTAAGTAATTCAATGCACTTTTATGACTCAAAGAAAGAGTCTTAAATTATTCAGTGTTTTTTTTTTTGCTCTCCTAGCTGTGGCGTTGAGGAACTGAAGCAAGCACACTTATAGTTTTTTGTTTGGAACATAGCCATGCCTCCCCACCATCACACAATAACTGTTGTTGTTTACGCAATCCAAATACACTATAAATCGCAATCTGGGTCAGGTGGGCATCATTTGAAAGCTTATTCTATTGCCAACATGACTAGCTAAGTCATAAAATGCGACCTTACAGTGTTAGGCTTTCACAAGGCACTTCAGGAAAAAACTATTTGTAATTTTGGTGCGCCTAGAATGGGAGTCATGAGTGCATTCAAGTGCGGGTTCCGTGGTAAATTTGGCAGGAACTGGAACAAGCTGTTGTACACGTTGATCCAGAGCATCCCAAACATGCTCAATGGGTGACATGTCTGGTGAGTATGCAGGTCATGGAAGAACTGAGACATTTTCAGCTTCCAAGAATTGTGTACAGATCCTTGCGACATGGGACAGTCCATTACCCTGCTGAAACATGAGGTGATGGCGGTGGATGAATGGCCTGCCCATACCATAGCCCCACCGCCACCATGGGGCACTCTGTTCACAAAGTTGACATCAGCAAACCGCTAGCCCACACATCGCCACCCAGTTAAATAAATTAAATAAAAAATACACGTGGTCTGCGGTTGTGAGGCCGGTTGAACGTACTGCCAAATTCTCTAAAATGACATTGGAGGCGGCTTATGGTAGAGAAATTAACATTAAATTCTCTGCTGTATATTCCTGCAGTCAGCATGCCAATTGCACGCTCCCTCAAAACTTGAGACATCTGTAGCGTTGTGTGACTAAACTGCACATTTTAGTGGCCTTTTATTGTCCCCAGCACAAGGTGCACCTGTGTAATAATCATGCTGTTTAATCACACCAGTCAGGTAGATGGATTATCTTGGCAAAGGAGAAATGCTCCCTAACAGTATTGTAAACACATTTGTGCACAAAATTTGAGCGAAATAAGCTTTTTGTGCATATAGGACATTTCTGGGATCTTTTATTTCAGGTCATGAAACATGTTCTATTTATGCGCTTATCGGTGACCAAATCTTCAATTTCCAACCCCTATGCGGACTGACCGGGGCTGTGAGTGTAAAGGGCTACTGAGCGAGGTAACTTTGGTCAACTCTGAGTTCAACCAGTCACATGAATGTTGCTCTTCGTTTGGCCAGGTACATTTCTATGGCAACGAAGCGTTGGCTAACTCCGGGCAAACTCCATTCATCCTGAATGAAGTGTCTGAGCCGTGAGTTGAGGACCAATGGAATCAGATTCCCTCCCTCTTGCAAAGATTGCGTCATCATTCCTTTCATTTGAGGAAGACCAAAATATTTTAATAATCAAATGTTTTTTGTGTTAAAAAATAGTAATATTAAAATACCTATCACATTACACATTTAGTAATGACCGGATGCATTTGAAGCTTCACGTACAGTAAAACTTTTGTATGACATCATATATTTATTTTATTGATAGGAGTGGGGGGAAAAAGGTGCTTGTGCATTGATAAGCACACCAAAGACGGCATTAACGATATGTAATAAAAGAAAGACAGCGCTTCTAATAGCCTATTTCACACCATAGCCTGCTGAATTTGCAAGATAACTTTTCTTTCATTTTGATGAAACCCTGTGTGGTATATGTCTGTTCTGTTCCAGGTTTGACTGATAAGGAGATTGAGCTTGCCATCCAGCGCTCGGGCAGTACTGACGAGCCCCTGGCCCTTACCCCTGTGGGACCCCAGTACCCTCTCCTTGCCCCCCAGCTGGCACCTATACCCTACAGTGAGTACACCATCCCCTCCATGCACACACACGCGCACACACATATATACAGTTGAAGTCGGAAGTTTACATACACTTTGGTTGGAGTCATTAAAACTCGTTTTTAAACCACTCCAGAAGTCGGTTAGGACAATTTTTCCAACAATTGTTTACTGACAGATTATTTCATTTATAATTCACTGTATCACAGTTCCACTGGGTCAGAAGTTTATATACACTAAGTTGACTGTGCCTTTAAACAGCTTGGAAAATTCCAGAAAATTATGTCATGGCTTTAGAAGCTTCTGATAGCCTAATTGACATCATTTGAGTCAATTGGAGGTGTACCTGTGGAGGTATTTCAAGGCCTACCTTCAAACTCAGTGCCTCTTTGCTTGACATCATGGGAAAATCAAAAGAAATCAGCCAAGACCTCAGAAATACAATTGTAGTCCTCTACAAGTCTGGTTCATCCTTGAGAGTAGTTTCCAAAAGCCTGAAGGTACCACGTTCATCATTACAAACTATAGTACGCAAGTATAAACACCATGGGACCATGCAGCCGTCATACCGCTCAGGAAGGAGACGCGTTCTCCTAGAGATAAACGTACTTTGGTGCAAATAGTGCAAATCAATCCCAGAACAACAGCAAAGGACCTTGTGAATATGCTGGAGGAAACAGGTACAAAAGCATCTATATCCACAAAATGAGTCCTATATCGACATAACCTTAAAGGCCACTCAGCAAGGAAGAAGCAACTGCTCCAAAACCGCCATAAAAAAGCCAGACTACTGCAACTGCACATGGGGACAAAGATCATACTTTTTGGAGAAATGTCCTCTGGTCTGATGAAACAAAAATAGAACTGTTTGGCCATAATGACCATCGTTGTGTTTGGAGGAAAAAGGGGGAGGCTTGCAAGCCGAAGAACACCATCCCAACCAGGAAGCACGGGGGTGGCAGCATCATGTTGTGGGGTTGCTTTGTTGCAGGAGGGACTGGTGCACTTCACAAAATAGATGGCATCATGAGGTAGTAAAATTATGTGGATATATTGAAGCAACATCTCAAGACATCAGTCGGGAAGTTAAAGCTTGGTTGCAAATGGGTCTTCCAAATGGACAATGACCCCAAGCATACTTCCAAAATTGTGGCAAAATGGCTTAAGGACAACAAAGTCAAGGTATTGGAGTGGCCATCACAAAGTCCTGACCTCCTTCCTATAGAAAATTTGTGGGCAGATCTGAAAAAGCCTGTGCGAGCAAGGAGGCCTACAAACCTGACTCAGTTACACCAGCTCTGTCAGGAGGAATGGGCCAAAATTCATCCAGCTTATTGTGAGAAGCTTGTGGAAGGCTACCCGAAACGTTTGACCCAAGTTAAATTTAAAGGCAATGCTACCGAATACTAATTGAGTGTATGTACACTTCTGACCCACTGGGAATATGATGAAAGAAACTAAAGCTGAAATAAATCATTCTCAGTAACTCACAGTATTCAATGTTCTGTAATATTTGAAAAAAGAGGCGCTTTACATACCATGAACTGCAAACAGAAGACCATTTGCATGACATGATGCTACAGTAAAAGTGGAGTGTGGATGGAAGTTAGTGAATGTGGGTGTAAAAGGTGGTTTTACACAACATGTAATATTCATTGTGTCAACATGCACTCTTACCTTTTTACCCTCACTCCAATCATAAGTGTGCTTATCAGTAGCAGAAGCAACACATTTGCCTCGCGTAGTAATTATTTCACCAATATCGTCGCCCCTCCATCACGTGAAATCTCTCCCAACGATGTTTCATACCAGGGGGTTTCACCCTAAGCAATGCCCTGGTACAACCTATATCTTTATTACTGCATGGGTTATGAGTGCTGTCCACTGATTTACCAATGCAGAATGAAGTCCGCATACTGCTTAACCCGTATGACAATGATTCCCAATGTATTCCACCCTCATTTATTACTGCACTGTCCTTGACTCCCCCGGCATCTCATGTTTTGTAATGGAAGTGATGTTGATGGGTTGGCCATGTAGTTAGGGGCTCTGGCTCGGACCATTCCATAGTGGTTTTTTTATATCAAAATGGCTATAAGGGAAGCTGCATAATGAGGTGAGTGCCGGGGAGTCTTGTACGGGGGTCATGCCTAAAAGAGGGGGCTACCTCTCTTTGATATCCTTGTTATGGGGACGCCACACAGGGGCCTGCATCCATCTCTGTCGGAGTAATGGATCCTCTGATCTCTATTTCCAACCGGCGGAAGGACAGGAAGGCCTCCTCTGAACCCAATAAATTTGAGAGGAGATTGGAAAAACGGGGGATGGAGACTCGAGCTCCATCCATGGCTTAAGTGACCAAATAAAAAAGGAGAGATGGAGATGGTGGGAGAAGAGTATGAGGAGGAGAGCGAGGTAATGGGGGGACCTAAGAGGTGGAGGAGAGACTGGTGAGTGGCGAGACCCCCCAGTTGATGCAGAGGTTTACTGGGTAGCCAGGGTCAACCATACACCTCAAGGACTCTTCCGCCTGCCTCTCCGCCGAGCGGCACGCTATAGCGAGACGCGACGATCCACGGGAGCCATAATGTTGATGATGACTCAAATGTATGTGGTATACCATATGGGCAATGGGAGAGTGATTTTGAATTTTTGATGGGAAAGGTTGCCGGTTCTTCCTGCAGTCACTGCATTTGTGTTGACGTGTGCCCTTGACCAAGGAGAGGACCGTCCTTTTCACCTTGACGATGTACAGTAGACCAGCAGTGGGTTTTTTGACATGCAAATCACACAAGTGGCAAAGCAATAAGATCAATCAAATCCCTTGTAGAATGACACGAAAACTGGATGCTCTGATCATTTAATGTGTAATACACAGACCCGGCGCCAGAACCAATCAGTTGGACGGGAATTTCATTTCCATAGGTGGGACCATTTTTTCACGGGAACTCCTATGTGTGCGCGCATTTTTTAAATGGGTGCAGGGCTGGCCCACTCATTAGGGAGGATTAGGCAGCCTCCCATGGCGGCAGATTGATGAGAGCAGCATTTTCTGAGCTAAATTGACCAAGATGCACCTCCAGCAACATTATAAAACCTCACATAATTCTGCCCAAAAACAATGACAATTTCTCTCAACAAGTGGCAGGGACGCTAAATATTTATCTTGTCCATTCCCAGCGTGCCTCTCCATGGTGCTGTTGGAGAGATGCATCGCTGTGCACTCCACCAACATTCCATCCAAAAAATAATCTAACGTAAATCATGTAGCAGATATAGCATATGGTAGAAAGAGCATGTGTCCTTTTCTGTAGTTTACAGGCTGGAGAGACAATGTAATGAGACAAACTTTTTATATCCATACAAGTTTCTCTGATCAACTACCTAACCTAAATGGCACCCAATCAAATAAAAAATGTGATTACATTTTAACAAACAACAGCCTATCCTAAAAACAGGACAGGTCAAAGTAAAATGGATAATATGGAATGGACAATCGGGCTTTTTGACAAGCTGATCATAGAAAAAAAGAAAATACTTCTGCATTTCCCGCTGTGTAAACACATTGAAAATACGCTCAGAAGTCTTTGTTCCAAAGGCGGGAATGTAGGCGACGAGCTTAGGTCTGCATATTATTCCTATAGAAATGCATTGGGCTTATAGTGGACAGATTTTGGCGAGAGTGAGCCCTCTCGCTTTGCCTCTTCGTCTCTGCTGAACCTATATCACCGGAGAAAGCATCCGAGCGAGTGAAACAGCGCCCCTCTTTATGTAGCCCATGTATCTTATGCTGTCTGGACAGAAATAGTATTACATGCCATACTCTATTGGTCCGGACAGCATCAGATACGTGGTCTACACATACTGAGACAGAGGGGCGCAGTTTCGTTCGCTCGGATGCTTTAACTGAGATTGATGTGTCTTTCTGTCGGCGCGTCTTGGTCAAATAAATGATCAATATTTCAATATTTTATTTGGATGGGCAAGGAGGTACGGTAGGGCGAGCTAGGTCCCCTAAGGCCTGCCCATAACGCAGGCCCTGGTGATACACCTACGTGAAATATGGTATTTACTGTCATGTCCTAGGGGGTAATAGTCTTGCTATAGAATTTGGAATTGAATGTTAGGTCAATGGTTCATCTTGATGTACTATAGATACAGGTACATGACTCCCCCAGCACCCTCACCACACACACACACACACTCTAAACTTGTTGAACTAGCCTGGTTGTCCTCATCCCCTTTATGTTAAGATTTCTGTTTCCCGCCTAGGAAAACATCTAGGGGAAACAACGCTCTACTGGTTGTAGTTTAGGGACATTTTCAGTTGAATGTTGCTGTGATGTGGGAAATTCCACTCAGCGAAACAGCAGGCCCACCCAGATGACAGCTCAAACAATTACACACTTTCACTCTGTCCTCCAGAGACACACACTGTCTAGTTCCAGTCCCACAGACACACTCACCTTTCAACCCTTACAGGTTCTTCCTCTCCTAGATGTTTATAGAAGCGCAATCTAAGATGTTTGTTTTTTTGCTCTGTGATTTGATTTCTCAACCCATACACATATAACATACGTGTTTTGTATGCCATTGTCTTGGCTTGAGAGATTACTTTTAGCTAGTTCAATGTTTTTTGGTTGGTTTGTTTGCAGAATTTATTTAATTGCAATGTTTTATTCAATTTCTGATTGGAACATTGCAGATTTCCATCTCTGTTTTCAAGATCTTTTGGGTTTGATTTCAACTATTAAAATACGGAATTCAACCTACCATGAGTTTGTTACCTCAGTACAACCACATGGTCTTCTCACCATGACAGGGTGTAACCGTTACTCAGTGATTTGATGTTGTGTTTTTGTCTCTCCTAAGGTCCCCGTGGCTACAGATGGAGAGACTACGGTGCCCTCACTGTCATCATGATGGGCATGGCCTTTGGCTTCCATCACCTCTACAAGGTACGCCATTTAATTCGGTCCAGAAATGTCTCTTCTGGTAGGCTGGAAGTGAAAGCTACTGTCTGGGATTCGGGGGGGGGGAAGCATACACCCTGCCACTTGTTTTGGTAAACCGTTGAGAATTGGGTCTGGAGAAATGTAACCATTCTCAAATTCTTTGATGGAGCTATGGATGCAAGGATTGACAATCCATGAGATCAAAAGTATAGTTAAACAATCTTTTGAAGATATACAATGTTTGGCTACGTTTTGTTGTGTTCTTATATTTTAGATTATGATCTTCAGTAATCAATGGGTAAATATCAAGAATTGAGATGGCCGTTGAACAGATTCCCAGATCCCAGACTGTACCTTTAAACATACCTACTTTAAGCACCTGTTCTGTTATCTCCTAATTGGGTGGTCATTCAGCCCTTGATTGCATTCTGCCAGCTTATTCCTTGAGTAAGCATTTATTGACATTCCTGTTGAAATCAAAGGATTTAAGGTTGAAAGGTGGCTGATATCATATTCCATAATCTAGACTGGTCCTCAAGGTCTGCAGCTCCACTGGTTTCTTTGGCCAATCAGTGATATTAATCAATCATTTCATCAAATAATTACCAGGGAGAAAAGAGCTAGCAGTATTTCGGATTTCAAGACTCTGATCTAGAGGATCTATTTCGTCCAAACCATTTATTTTACACAGTCCAGTGAGTTCTGTCAACGCAATTTGCCCCAATATTACATTTATATTAGTGGGGTTTGTTGGTACATCAGTCAATTGTAACTTTGTTAGATTCTAATGCCAAACGCTCCGTACATCAGTCTTGCCTGGTTGTTAAAAGCTCATGTCTGGCTTGCCCAATCACATGATCTCATTTGAACCCCTCTTTTTAATTATATTTATTTCTGTCTCTCTCTCGCTCTCAATCCTTTTTTCCTTATTGCAAAAAAATAAAGTTGCCAGCACAGCACACGACCCTCTTTTGATATTACGCCCTCCAAAAATAATCGCCCTTGGTTTTTTATCACGCTCCAGAGCCCCTGAACATGGGCCTGGGAGGCTCCTTGTTCCTCACTGACATGAATCCCTCTGTAGCTGTTCGTATTGCTGTGAGTGGCATGTGGAAGCCATTACTCTCTTTTATAGGTGGATGAGAGTTTGTGTGTAGCTGCTGGATCACAACGCTCCCATGATGTCATGACTCTGAGCCGTTATAACCAGTATGACCAGCCATCGTGTGTGTGTGTGTGTGTGTGTGTGTGTGTGTGTGTGTGTGTGTGTGTGTGTGTGTGTGTGTGTGTGTGTGTGTGTGTGTGTGTGTGTGTGTGTGTGTGTGTGTGTGTGTGTGTGTGTGTGTGTCTGTGTGCACAAGTGTCTGTGTGCACAAGTGTCTGTGTGCACAAGTGTCTGCGTGTAGCTGCTGGATCACAACGCTCCCATGATGTCATGACTCTGGGGGTGTAGGGCCTGAGACTTGTTTCTTGTGGATGGCGGGTGCCATGGCAGGAGTTTGTGTATATGGGTTCCATTCCAAATGGCACCCTATTATCCATGTAGTGCACTACTTATGACCAGGGCACATACGGCTCTGGTCAAATGTAGTGCTATTTGGGACACATCCATGGAGTTGTCTGTGGAGCCAGCCCCAGCAGTACATGATCTATATGCCATAATAAATATACTACTCTGAACCAAAGGAAATCTGAAAATAACCTTCCTTAATAGAGTACTGGGGTTTCATTCTATTTCAATATATTCTCTAATTATAGAGGTGAAATTAACAAGTACAGTAATGCTATCTGAAGACTAGTTTATCCTATATTCTGCTACATTCCTTCCAGTGACTACTTTACACTCAAGTTCCCTTAAGCTACAAAATGTTCCATTACGATGTAATGATCACTATTCTACATTGAGCTTAGTCCAGTAGCATCCATATAGGTAGCATCCATATAGGTAGCATCCATATAGCACGTCACCACTTGTAGCACTACATGAAATTATAATCTACAGTTTTATAAAATAGTTTGGCGTCTTGTTAACTCTCCTTCTGTCTAGTTCTGTCTCTCACCCTACTACACGTCCTCTGGCCGTCTGTCTCTCACCCTACCTGTCCTCTGGCAGTCTTTGTCTCTCACCCTACCTGTGCTCTGTTTCTCACTCTACCTGTCCTCTGTCTATCTCTTACCCTACCTGTCCCTCCTGCTCTCTATCTAGTGAGAGGCCCAGCATTATAATACAGTATGGGCTCTTCGGTTATTTTTTTTTCTTCTCCCTCACACCCTACCTTTCCCTACCCGCTGTCCTGCTCACTCGCTTTACTTTTTAAATTTCTCTCACTATCTTTCTTTCTCTCTCTCTTTCTGTCTCGCACCCTCACACCCTACCTGTACCTGTCTCTCCTACTCTCTATCAAGCGAGAGACCCACCAGCTCGTAGCATGGGAGTTGGGATTCCCTAACGGAGCTGCGTCCTGCTGTCATGTCACAGGAGCGGAGCGCTAGCCACACCATATGCTCCGTCTGCCCATACTTTATTTATACTATAAAGGCGCCATGGAAACGCAGCCCTCCCAGTAGCCTACTTATTAATTACTCGCTGTTGACACTAATTTAATATTTTTCAACTTAAAAGTGTTTATTACTAGGACTGGCGTCACCCAGCCTCAGGTGTTGCAGGGACAACCTGGTCCTGACGGCCGCTCGCTCCGTTCCAAAGAGAAAGGATTTACTGAAATGCCATCTGTGGGACTTACCTTAACATGAACTTTGTGAAGGTTTAAACATTTTTTTATGTGAATGTTGGTCAAACTTGTAAAAATCTATAAACCTACAGTGGGCTCCCTAAAGTATTGGGACAGTGACACATTTTGTGTTGTTTTGGCTCTGTACAATGACTGTGAGGTTAAAGTGCAGAGAAAGTTAGACGCACAAATATCATACCCCCCAAAAATGCTAACCTCCCCTGTTATTGTAATGGTGAGAGGTTAGCATGTCTTGGGGGTGTGATATTTGTGCATCTGTGACTTTGTCACTCACCATTATTTACGATTAATTCTGGACTATCCGTAATCATGGTAGCATCCACATGACTGTAGAAGTATTTAGAAACATATTATATTCTTATTTACAATAAAAGTGATTACAAAATGACAATACATTATTTACCATTATTTTCTATTGGACACAAAATTATCTGAAACACAACCAAAACAAACAGCAAAGGCATCCAACAAGTTTGTAGAGTCACAAGCTTGACGTAATCATTGCATGCTAGGAATATGGGACCAAATACTACTCTTTTGACTACTTTAGTGCACATATACAAGCATTTCGCTACACTCGCAATAACATCTGCTAACCATGTGTATGTGACAAATAAAATGTGATTTTATTTGATTTAAGTGATTTTTTCCCTAATGCTTTTGGTCCCCAAAAAGGGGGGGGGATTTATGTACAAAAACAGTTCACCCAATATAGATGAAAATACCCTCAAATTAAAGTTGACAGTCTGCACTTTGTATCATTTCAAATCCAGAGCCAAAACAACAAAACATTTGTCACTGTCCCAATACTTTTGGAGCTCACTATATATATTTTTTAATAATTGGCCCCCGACCTCTTGTGATTTTGTAAATGTGGCCCTCTTGCTAATCTACACTGAACAAAAATATACACCCAACATGCTACAATTTTTTATTTTACCTTTATTTAAGTAGGCAACTTCTGGTTACTAGTCCAACGCTCTAACCACTAGGCTACCTGCCGCCCCAAATTTCAGTTCATATAAGGAAAATCTGTCTATTGAAATAGGTAAATTAGGCCCTAATCTAGTCACAGATACCTTTTTAAAAAATAAGTATGGGCGTGGATAAAAAAAACGTATCTTATCTGGTGTGACCACCATTTGCCTCATGCAGCGCAACACATCTCCTTCACATAGAGTTGATTGTCAGGCTGTTGATTGTGGCCTGTGGAATGTTGTCACACCCCTCTTCAATGGCTGTGCGAAGTTGCTGGATATTAGCAGGAACTGGAACACGCTGTCGTACACATTGATCCAGAGCATCCCAAACATGCACAGTGGGTGACATGTCTGGTTATGGAGGCTATGAAAGAAAAAGGATGTTTTCAGCTTCCAGGAATTGTGTACGGATCCTTGCGACATAGGGCTGTGCATTATCATGCTGAAACATTAGGTGATGGCTGCGGATGAATGGCACAACAATGAGCCTCAGAATCTCATCACGGTATCTCTGTGTATTCAAATTGCCATGGACAAAATGCAATGGTGTTCTTTTTCTGTAGCTTATGCCTGCCGTACCATAACGCTACCATGGGGCACTCTGTTCAAAACATTGACATCAGCAAACCGCTCGCCCACACGACGCCATACACGCTGTCTGCCCGGTACAGTTGAAACCGGGATTCAGCCGTGAAGAGCATACTTCTCCAGCATGTCATTGGCCATCGAAGGTGAGTATTTGCCCACAGAAGTCGGTTACGATGCCAAACTGCAGTCAGGTCAAGACCGTGGTGAGGACGACGAGCACGCAGATGAGCTTCCCTGAGACAGTTTTTACAGAAGTTCTTCAGTTGTGCAAACCCACAGTTTCATCAGCTGTCCGGGTGGCTGGTCTCAGACGATCCCGCAGGTGAAGAAGCCACATGTGGAGGTCCTGGGCTGGCATGGTTACACATACTGTTGTGAGGCTTTGACATACTGCCAAATTCTCTAAAACAACGTTGGAGGTGGCTTATGGTAGAGAAATGAACATGAAATTCTCTGGCAACAGCTCTGGTGGACATTCCTGCAGTCAGCATACCAATTACACGCTCCCTCTAAACTTGAGATATCTGTGGCATTGTGCTATCTTACAAAACTGCACATTTTAGAGCATCCTTTTTATTGCACCTGTGTAATGACCAAGCTGTTTAATCAGCTTCTTGATATGCCACACCTGTCAGGTGGATGGAGGATTTTGTCAAGAAGAAATGCTGACTTAACAGGGATGTAAAGAAATTTGTGAACAAAACGAGAGAAATAAGCTTTTTGTGCCTATGGAAATGTTCTGGGATATTTTATTTCGGCTCATGAGACATGGGACCAACACTTTGCATGTTGCGCATATATTTTTGTTTGGTGTATTTGAGTATCCCTGGTCTAGAGGCCCATTAACATGTGCAGAGTTCAACTACACACATGTTTCTAGGGTCGTGTTCATTCACCAAATGAAATAAAACAGACTGAAACAGGGAGGGACTAGCTAGACTTGTTCAATGCTTTTCATTGTCTGTTGCGAAACATTTTATAACGTTGTGTAGTCTAATAATGAAGCCAACCTATGATTGTCATCGACACAGTCAGCCTTCTCATGTCTCATCTGGCCACCACATTCACATTGGATCACAAAGATTTGTCTAAACTAGCAATGAAAAACAGTACCAGTCAAACGTTTGGACACACCTACTCATTCCACGGTTTTTCTTTATTTTTACTATTTTCTACATTGTAGAATAATAGTGAAGACATCAAAACTATGAAATAACACATATAGAATCATGTAGTAACCAAAAAAAAAAGTTATTTTTTTATATATTTGAGATTCTTCAAAGTAGCCATTCTTTACCTTAATGACAGCTTTGCACACTTTTTGTTTAACACTTTTATGGTTACTACATGATTCTATATGTGTTATTTCATAGTGTTGATGTCTTCACAATTATTCTACAATGTAGAAAATAGTACAAATGAAGAAAAACCCTGGAATGAGTAGGTGTGTCCAAACGTTTGACTGGTACTGTACATATGCTATCGCTCAATTCAATCATGTCTTTCGATATTAAAACAGTGGTGAGAAATTCATATTCTGGGTATACTGTAGGTTTTGCATTTTCTGCATTTTCTGTCACATTGTCAGATGTTACCTCCTCCCCTCAGTATCCTTTTCCACACCAATAGTTGAATTGCAGTTAATTTGTTTATTGGTTCCTTTTTCAGGTGCCCTAGAATCTACAACATTGACCTTTAGACAGTTTAGGCCACACTGTGATAACATAAGACGTTGACTTTGTCCATTCAGAGTTGAAACTGCTTAACATGCCTCCCCCCTGCCTCTCAATCTGTGTAATGAATGGCTCCCTATATGGTGCACTACTTTTGTCTAGAACCCCCCGGGCCCTGGTCAAAAGTAGTGCGCTATATAGGGAATAGGGTTCAATTTAGAACACACCCTTTCTCTCCCTTCCTGGCAAGAAGTGTAATAGCATGTCATGTTTTTAATTGCAGAAATACATCCTTCCCCTCATTATGGGCAGCAAAGAGGACAAGAAGCATCTGCAGAGAATCGAGAGCAACATCGCCGAGATGAGTGGCACGCTGACACAGACAGGTGAAGATTAATATCTTCATCACTTCTCCCTCCCTCCTTAACATTTTCCGTCATTTATCTGTCGCCAAAATCGCCGCCGCGTGTTTTTAACAAACGACTCTGCTGTCATTTTGCTTTAATTTGAAATTGCTTGTTTACTGTCAGGCTCGGCCTCAATTAATTACGTTTCGCTGAAAAGCTCTTAACCTCAGAATATTAATGAGGGGTTGGGAAATGACAACTTTTTTTTGTCACTCCCTACCACCCTTCTTCCCTCCTTCCCACCCACCCTCTTTCTCTCTCTATACCGCTGTCTCGCCCTCTGTCTCTCTTTCTCTCTCTCGGTGGTGAGAAAGTTCATTTTAATTTTGCACTGGGAAGTGTGATGCTTGGCGGCTGGTCTCAGCGCAGGGCCTAGTGATTAAGTGTGCAGTGACAGGTGCGTCTCCCATGTAGGACAGGTGAGGAATCTCAACCTGGCTGTCAGAAACTGAGTGTGAGAGTGAGAGAACGTTGGGGGGGAGGGAAGAAAGAGATGCATCCCTCGCTCGGCGTCAGTGTAATTAAACATGGTGGGAAGAAGCGTGAACGAGGGACACCTCAGAGAGCAACTTTTGTCTTATTAGCGTAGCGTTGTTCAACTCTGGGCTGTTTTTTCCCCGTCTCTTTTAATTTGAGCGAGATGGATCTCTTGGTTTGAGACAGAAGAGTTGATCACACTTAGTGAAATAGTCCCGTAAGAGGTATTCGGTTGAATCATGAGAAGAGGAGGTACTGATGAATCAAAAGCATAGTAGAAGCTATACCCACACAGGGCATAAGTATGTTGAACCAACCTATCAACCTCATGTCATTTATTTTCAACATACTGACATTGAACATCAATGAATTTTTGGGTTGAAAAAATGCAAGTTGTCACGTGCATGTTCAACCACAAATCAACAACAAGATTTCAAGGGTGGGTTTATTTCAATTAACCCTTTACCAGGGCTTTACAGTGCAACTATTTTACTTGCATATTCACCTAAAAAAAGTCAACTGAAATAAAATAATTAACAAACCTGTTTGAAAAACTAAAACTATACTGAAACTATTAACTTTGACTCCAAAACTAACTACAATAAAAAACATCATGAATTATGTAATGTATTTTTTTTGGGGGGGGGGTCAAATGGGGTTTTCAATGGGGTTCTCAAGCTTCTGAATCTGGCTGGTCACATTGAGATTGACTTTATCATTTAAAGATGACATTGCCACAAGCATTACCGTAGATGTTGGCCGCATTTTATTGGTAAGGTTAAAGTATCCGAATGTAGACAGAAGTCCAGGAGTGAAGTCGGGGTGTGTGCATCTGCTACAGCCAAAAGTCAGACACTAATGTGGTTTTCCAACAGCAAGGCTCAGATCAACATGGCAGTGTTGCCATTGTTTCAAACCTGGGTTCAAATAATATTTAAAATATCTCAATTACTTCCAAATACATTCAAAGAAAGTATTCCGATTTATATTTTATCTGACTTTTAATGTATTTGAAAATACACTTGGAAAGTATATGAAAATAATCAAAAACACTGACTCAAATACACTCCCATGCATTTCAAAGTACTTAAATTCTTAAAGCTGTTGAAAGGTTATGCTGAAGTACTGAAATTCCCACCTATGAAATATATGGTTCTCACAAAATGATGTGCTTGCTGGGTATCCTGCACAAAATAACCATATGACAACCACACTCGCACCAAGCTCTAAGAAACATATGGTTCTCAGAATTTTATGTGCTAGCTGGGATTTGTGTACCTCACTTAGTGAGAGAGGGCCTCAAATATCACATGTACACTACATGACCAAAAGTATGTGGACACCTGCTCGCCGAACATCTCATTACAAAATCATGGGCATTAAAATGGAGTTGGTCCACCCTTTGCTGCTGTAACAGCCTCCACTCTTCTGGGAAGGATTTCCACTAGATGTTGAAACATTGCTACGGGGACTTGTTTCCATTCAGCCACAAGAGCATTAGTGAGGTCGGGCACTGATGTTGGGTGATTAGGCTTAGCTCGCAGTTGGCATTCCAATTCATCCCAACGGTGTTCGATGGGGTTGAGGTCAGGGCTTGGTTCAGGCCAGTGAAGTTCTTCCACACCGATCTTGACAAACCATTTCTGTATGGACTTCGCTTTGTCATGCTGAAACAGGAAAGGGCCTTCACCAAAGTGTTGCCACAAAGTTGGAAGTGCATAATCGTCTAGAATGTCGTTGTAAGCTGTAGCGTTAAGATTTCCCTTCACTGGAACTAAGGGGCCTAGCTTAAAAAGTTAAGCAGTCTAAATACTTTCCGAATGCACTGTAGGTGCAATTTGGACATTATTAATCCCCAGAATGCAACCCACTGTGAAAGGTGGTGGTCGCCGACTTGACAAAAGTGATCCTCTCAGATGCACCTATTGAGATCGGCACGATGCAAGACTTTGCTCTCACACACTCGCACTTCAAAGCACCTGTTTTTCCCCCAGAAATTGACCCACACTACTACTGTTTACTTGGTGCATCTACGTTGTCTCGCTGAGTCTACCTTTAAACGCAATGTAAAATATATGACCCATCACCTTGGCAAGAAGTGACATCCCCAAAAACATAAAAACTATACATGAATGGCTCCTAGCTTCCCAAGCATAGGTTACTTGCTGTACCGAAACCACTAGAGGTTATTTTCCTGACATCACACTCCGAGGGCCCTCACCTCCTCCCCGTAGGCTGTCTCGTCGTTGTTGGTAATCAAGCCTACCACTGTCGTCTGCAAACTGGATGGTGTGCTTGGCCACACAGTCGTGGGTGAACAGGGAGTACAGGAGGGACTTGTGAGGCATCTGTTTCTCAAACTAGACACTCTAATGTACTTGTCCTCTTGCTCAGTTGTGCACCAGGGCCTCCCACTCCTCTTTCTATTCTGGTTAGAGCCAGTTAGCGCTGTTCTGTGAAGGGAGTAGTACACAGCATTGTACGAGATCTTCAGTTTCTTGGCAATTTCTCACATGGAAAAGCCTTAATTTCTCAGAACAAGAATAGACTGACGAGTTTCAGAAGAAAGTTATTTGTTTCTAGACATTTTGAGCCTGTAATCGAACCCACAAATGCTGATGCTCCAGATACTCAACTAGTCTAAAGAAGGCCAGTTTTATTGCTTCTTTAATCAGAACAACAGTTTTCAGCTGTGCTAACATAATTGCAAAAGGGTTTTCTAATGATCAATTAGCCTTTTAAAATGATAAACTTGGATTAGCTAACACAACATGCCATTGGAACACAGGAGTGATGGTTGCTGATAATGGGCCTCTGTATGCCTATGTAGATATTCCATTTAAATTCTGACTTTTCCAGCTATAATAGTAATTTACAACATTAACAATGTCTACACTGTATTTCTGATCAATTTGATGTTATTTTAATGGACAAAAAATTTGCTTTTCTTTCAAAAACAAGGACATTTCTAAATGACCCCAAACTAGTGTATGTCTCGTGTTTGAGCCGCTGAATTGCGACTCCACTTTGTCTCTATACTGACACTTTGCTTGTTTGATTACCTTACAGAGGGAATAACTACACTGTTTGTATTCGCCCATCTTTCCAGTCGCCTTGCCATGATTAAATGCGGTGGTACGTGCTTTCAGTTTTGCACAAATGCTGCCATCAAGCCACAGTTTCTGGTTAGGGAAGGTTTTAATAGTCACAGTGAGTACAGAACATATCCAAGTCCAGGTAAATGAAGCAATCTTGAAGCGTGGAATTAGATTGGTCAGACCAGCGTTGTATAGAGCTAAGCACGGGCGATTCCTGTTTTTGTTTCTGCCTATAGGAGGGGCGCAACAAGATGGAATCATGGTCAGATTTGCCAAATGAGGGCAGGGGAGGGCCTTGTATGTATTGCGGAAGTTAGAGTAGCAATGTTCGAGCGTGTTACTCGCTCGTGTACTGCAATCAATATGCTGATAGAATTTAGGTAGCCTTGTTCTCAAATTAGCTTAGTTAAAATCCCCAACTATAATAAATGCAGCCTCGGGATATATGGTTTCCAGTTTGCATAAAGTCCAGTGAAGTTCCTTGATGTCTGTCTTGGTATCCGCTTGCGGGGGGATATACACGGCTGTGAAGATAACCGAGGAGAGTTCTCTTGGGAGATAATACGGTCGCCATTTGATTGTGAGGATTTCTAGGTGAGGTGAACAAAAGGACTTGAGTTCTTGTATGTTGTTACAATTACACCATGAGTCATTAATCATGAAACATACACCCACGCCCTTCTTCTTACCGGAAAAATGTTTGTTCCTGTCGGCACGATGCACTGAAAATCCTGTTGGCTGTACGGACTCTGACAGCATGTCCCCAGCTAGCCATGTCTCTGTGAAACAGAGTATGTTACAATCTCGGATATCTCTTTGGAAAGCAACTCTTGCCCTAATTTCATTGACTTTGTTTACTAGGGATGGGACATTAGCGAGTAATATACTCGGAAGCGCTGGGTGGTGTGTACACATCCGAGGCCTCACTAGAAGACCGCTCCGGTACCTTCTTCTTCCACGCCGTTGTTTTGGGTCAGCCTCTGGAATCAGTTCAAATGCCCTGGGAGGGGAAGACAAGGATCCGCTTTGGGAAAGTCGTATTCCTGGTCATTGTGCTCTCAGAGAGTTGTCTCTCTGATTTCCAATAGTTCTTCCCGGCTGTATGTAATAACACTTAAGGTTTTCTCGGCTAACAATGTAAGAAATAATACATTAAAAATAGAAAATACCTCACAGTTTCCGAAGGAAATCCATCGGCGCTATCTTACAATATACAAACAAAATATATATTTTTTAAATAAAACTTACACTTTTATTTATTTAGTTCATCTGAAAACAAACTGAAACTAAACTGAATTTCAAATAAAAATCTTAAAACTAATAGAAATAAAAACTGATAGAAAAACACACTATAACAACCTTGCTGCTGACATGCAGTTGGGATTGTATTAACATAAGTAACAATAGTTTTTGAGTGGATTATCCCTTTAATTTTCTAAATGCCAGTCCTTCAGCAATGGTACATTGTTAATATGACAAACTCTTCTTGCAGAGTGATGCCAAGCAGCTAGATAGTTTGCTATCATCTAACAATGATCACGAGTCGTGGCTGAATGACAACACGGATAATATAGAGCTGGTGGGAGTTTCCATGCATCGGCAGGACAGAGAAGATACGTCTGGTAAGACGAGGGGCGGGGGTGTGTGTCAGATGACGCGGATGCTACACTACAGGTCTGTTTTGCTAGCACAGATGGGAATATGTTCCGTGATTCATCCAATGGCATTGAGGAGTATACCACCTCAGTCATCGGCTTCATCAATAAGTGCATTGACGACGTCGTCCCCACAGTGACCATATGTACATATCCCAACCAGAAGCCATGAATTACAGGCAACATCCGCATCAAGCTAAAGTCTAGAGCTGCTGCTTTCAAGGAGAGGGACACTAATCCGGACGCTAATAAGAAATCCTGCTTCGCTCTTAGAAGAACCATCAAACATGCAAAGCGTCAAAACAGGATTAAGATTGAATCCTACTACACCGGCTCTGACTCACGTCGGATGTGCCAGGGTTGGAAAACTATTACAGACTACAAAGGGAAACCTAGCCGCAAGCTTCCCAGTGATGCGAGCCTACTAGACCAGCTAAATGCCTTTTTATGCTCGCTTTGAGGCAAGCAACACTGAAGCATGCATGAGAGCACCAGCTGTTCCCAGATGACTGTGTGATAACGCTCTTGGTAGCTGATTTGAGCAAGACCTTTAAATAGGTCAACATTTACAAAGCCGCAGGGCCAGACGGATTACCAGGACTTTTCAACCTCTCCCTGACCGAATCTGTAATACCTACATGTTTCAAGCAGACCACCGTAGTCCCTGTGCCCAAGGAAACGAAGGTAACCTGCCTAAATTAGTACCGCCCCGTTGCACTCACGTTGGTCGCCATTAAGTCTTTGAAAGGCTGATCATGGCTCACATCAACTGCATCATCCCGGATACCCTATACCCACTCCAATTCGCATACCACCTCAACAGATCCACAGATGACGATATCTCAATCACACTCCACACTGCCCTTTCCCACCTAGACAAAATTATCACCTATGTGAGAATGCTGTTCATTGACTACAGCTTAGCGTTCAACACCATAGTGCCCACAAAGCTCATCACTAAGCTAAGGACCCTGGGACTAAACACCTCCCTCTGCAACTGGATCCTGGACTTCCTGATGGGCCTCCCCCAGGTGGTAAGGGTAGGCAACAACACGTTTGCCAAGCTGATCCTCAACACTGGGCCCCCTCAGGGGTGCGTGCTTAGTCCCCTCCTGTACTCCCTCTTCACCCACGACTGCGTGGACAGCCTATAGGGAGGAGGTCAGAGACCTGACAGAGTGGTGCCAGGACAACAACCTCTCCATCAATGTGAGCAAGACAAAGGACTGCAAGTCATGGACTACAGGAAAAGGCGGGCCAAATAGGCCTCCATTAACATCGACGGGGCTGTAGTGGAGCCAGTTGAGAGCTTCATGTTCCTTGGTGTCCACATCACCAACAAACTTTCATGGTCCAAACACACCAAGACAGTCTTGAAGAGGGCACGACAACACCTTTTCCCCCTCAGGAGACTGAAAATATTTATCATGGGTCCCCAGATCCTCAAAAAAGTTCTACAGCTGCACCATCGAGAGCATCCTGACGGATTGCATCACCGCCTGGTATGGCACCTGCTCTGCATCTGACCGCAAGGCACTACAGAGGGTAGTGCGTATGGCCCAGTATATCACTGGGGCCAAGCTTCCCGCCATCCAGGACCTATATATTAGGCGGTGTCAGAGGAAAGCCCAAAAAATGGTCAACAACTCCGGTCACCTAAGTCATAGACTGTTCTCTCTGCAGCCGCACGGCAAGCGGTACCAGAGCGCACAGGCTTGGACCAAAAGGCTCCTTTAACAGCTTCTACTCCAAAGCCATAAGACTGCTGAACAATTAATCAAATAGCCACCAGGACTATTTACATTGACCCACCCCCCCCCCCCATTTGTTTTTACACTGCTACTACTTGCTGATTATTATCTATGCATAGTCACGTTACCCCTACCTATATGAACAAATTACCTCAACTAACCTGTACTCCCGCACATTGACTCGGTACCGGTACCCCCTGTATATAGCCTCGTTATTGTTATTTTGTGTTACTTTTTATTATTTTTTACTTTTGTTTATTTCGGGTAACATTTTCTCTTTCTTGAACTTGGTTAAGGGCTTGTAAGTAAGCATTTCACGGTAAGGTCTACACCTGTAGTATTCGGCGCAAGTGACAAATAAAGTTTGATTTGATAACCTATGTAATGAAATATACTGTATAGGTGAATTTCTGAAACTATGCCCGACAGTGCAATTATATCCACTTTATAACATTTATTAAACTGTGCTGCAGCAGACTGAAACATTTTAATCATCCCAACTATACTGAACTAAAATATATACGCAACATGTAAAGCTTTATTAGCTGAAATAAAAGATCCCAGACATTTTTGATATGCACAGCTTGTTTCTCTCAAATTTTGTGCATACATTTGTTTACATCCTTGTTAGTGAGCATTTCTCCTTTGCCAAGATAATCCATCCACCTGACAGGTGTGGCATATCAAGAAGCTGATTAAACAGCATGATCATTACACAGGTGCAGCTTGTGCTGGGGACAATAAAATGCCACTCTAAAATGTGCGGTTTTGTCACACAACACAATGCCACAGATGTCTTCAGTTTTGAGGGAGTGTACAATTGGCATGCTGACTGCAGGAATGTCTACCGAGCTGTTGCCAGAGAATTCTTATGTTCATTTCTCTACCATAAGCCGCCTCCAACATCGTTTTAGAGAATTTGTCAGTACGTCCAACCGGCCTCACAATCGCAGACCACGTGTAACTACGCCAGCACAGGACATCCAAATCCAGCCATCCGGACAGCTGATGAAACTGGACAGCTGATGAGTATTTCTGTCTGTAATAAAGCCCTTTTGTGGCGAGAATCTCATTGGCTGGGCCTGGTTCCCCAGTGGGTGGGCCTGGCTCCCAATTGGGTGGACCTATGCCCTCCTAGGCCCACCCATGGCTGAGCCCCTGCCCAGTTGTGAAATCCATAGATTAGGGCTTAATTTATTTATTTAATTTGACTGATTTCCTTTGTAATGAGTTACAGTACATATCATCTTTGAAATTCTTGCAAGTTGCTTTCATATTTATGTTCAGTATAAACTCAGCAAAAAAAGACCCTGTCTTTCAAAGATAATTCGTAAAATCCAAATAACTTCACAGATCTTCATTGTAAAGGGTTTAACACTGTTTCCCATGCTTGTTCAATGAACCATAAACAATTAATGAATATGCACCTGTGGAACGGTCATTAAGACACTAACAGCTTACAGACGGTAGGCAATTAAGGTCACAGTTATGAAAACTTAGGACACTAAAGAGGCCTTTCTACTGACTCTAAAAAAAACACCAAAAGAAAGATGCCCAGGGTCCCTACTCATCTGTGTGAACGTGCCTTAGGCATGCTGCAAAGAGGCATGAGGACTGCAGATGTGGCTAGGGCAATAAATTGCAGTGTCCGTACTGTGAAACGCCTAAGACAGCGCTACAGGGAGACAGGACAAACAGCTGATCGTCCTCGCAGTGGCAGACCACGTGTAACAACACCTGCACAGGATCGGTACATCCAAACATCACACCTGCGGGACAGGTACAGGATGGCAACAACAACTGCCCGAGTTACACCAGGAACGCACAATCCCTCCATCAGTGCTCAGACTGTCTGCAATAGGCTGAGAGAGGCTGGACTGAGGGCTTCTTTGTAGGCCTGTTGTTAGGCAGGTCCTCACCAGACATCACCGGCAACAACGTCGCCTATGGGCACAAACCGACCTTCGCTGGACCAGACAGGACTGGCAAAAAGTGCTCTTCACTGGTGAGTCGCTGTTTTGTCTCACTAGGGGTGATGGTCGGATTCGCGTTTATCTTTGAAGGAATGAGCGTTACACAGAGGCCTATACTCTGGAGCGGGATCGATTTGGAGGGTCTGTCATGGTCTGGGGCGGTGTGTCACAGCATCATCGGACTGAGCTTGTTGTCATTGCAGGCAATCTCAACACTGTGCGTTACAGGGAAGACATCCTCCTCCCTCATGTGGTACCCTTCCTGCAGGCTCATCCTGACATGACCCTCCAGCATGACAATGCCACCAGCCATACTGCTCGTTCTGTGTGTGATTTCCTGCAAGACAGGAATGTCAGTGTTCTGCCATGGCCAGCGAAGAGCCAGGATCTCAATCCCATCCCGTTCAGGGACACATTATTCCATTTTGGTTAGTCACATGTCTGTGGAACTTGTTCAGTTTATGTCTCAGTTGTTGAATCTTGTTATGTTCATACAAATATTTACACATGTTAAGTTTGCTGAAAATAAACGCAGTTGACAGTGAGAGGACGTTTATTTTTTTGCTTTGTTTATATCATCCAGTCAAACAAACTGTATTACCTACAGTCAAGGAAAGAATGTGAACCGAAAAGTGGTCATACTGTCAGTTTGATTGGATCTTACCGTTCTATTGTGTTTTAGGAAGGTGGGTAGCTGGCAGTCGGGTGCGTGTCGATTGTATGAGATTGTGTGCAAGGTGTGCCTCCCGCAATCTGATTAACAAATGAGTTATTTTATTGTCATTTTGGCCCCAGCTATGCAAACACATTTCCTCCGTATAACATAAGTCCTGTTTTGTTTATTGTTAAAGAACCGATTCCATGATAAGAGTCCCTTGTATTCCGTAGGGAGCTGATATTCCAGACCTTAAGCCCTCTCATGGAAACCCACTGTCGTTTTCCTCAGTCACCACGGCAAACTAATTTGCTGTGACTGCAGTAGCCAAGCTGCTATTGTAGTTAATGACTGTTGCAGTTAACAGTTGGGGAGAGGGTTTGCAATTACACTGAGAGCCACCCCCCCCTTCTCTCCCTTTTTCTCCTCACAACGCTGAGTAATAGCGTCCGACTGCCTGGCTGCCAATTGCTTGAACCCCTTTTGTTAAAGTTCATGTATTGCTCTAGTGCCGGGCGCAATGAAGTGATGTATCCTTTTGAATACAACTGCATTACTCTCTTCGCCCAGAGTAGGGCCTTGACTCCCATTATGATTTCCCTACAACTTCACACGGACAATTAATGAATGGGTCTTGGAAGCACTTCAGCACACACAGCCTGTAATGGAATTGTGCGGTTGTTTGGCCCTCTTTGTCAGTGGGAACCATATTGGTGACCAGCTGGCCATTAAAGGCGGAGACAGGCCTGGACATATGTAGTGTACATTATATGGAGGTATTTACTGAATAATTTACTGAATACACAATGTCGGCCACTTCGGCAGCAGCTGCGAGTCCCTGCTCTGTCTCTCAAATTCATGCTCTTGCCCAGCTACAAAGTCTCCTTCTGATGATTCAAGCCAGACAAAGTCATTGACCTCATTATTATTGGCTTCATATCTGCGATAGCGAGGGGTAACAATACACAGTGGCTAAGAACTGGATGGACTAAAATGGTGGCATGCAAGATCTGCACAAGCAGTTTACTCTTTGCGCCTCAGTCTCAATTATAATTTTGAAAGTATAGTCTTAGTGGCTAGCGACTTAACTCCAACATCTGGAATTGTTGATGTATTGCGGTGTCGTCGCAGTAGCCATTTACAGTAATGAGCATTGGGCAACTAAATGTGTAGTTTACATACCCTGAAGTCACTAACACTTTTTTTGGGGGGGGGAGACAAGGTTGTGGGTTCTGGAAAATTGACCCAGAGTCAACCTTAGGGTTGCAAACGTTCCTAAAAAAAAAATACAGAAATTGTTTTTCCAAAATAATGGTTTGAGGATTTTAGATTTCCTGCTTATTCCCACTTTATTCCCACCGGGAATCTTTCAACCAGAATTTTCCAACGGTACAGAATGTCACCTTTTATTTGAGGGTATTTTCATACATATCTGTTTTTAACATTTAGAAATGAAAGCACTTTATTTTATTTTATTTTATTTATTTCACCTTTATTTAACCAGGTAGGCTAGTTGGGAACAAGTTCTCATTTGCAACTGCGACCTGGCCAAGATAAAGCATAGCAGTGTGAACAGACAACACAGAGTTACACATGGAGTAAACAATAAACAAGTCAATAACATGGTAGAAAAAAAAAGAGAATCTATATACAATGTGTGCAAAAGGCATGAGGTAGGCAATAAATCGAATAATTACAATTTAGCAGATTAACACTGGAGTGATAAATCATCAGATGATCATGTGCAAGAAGAGATACTGGTGTGCAAAAGAGCAGAAAAGTAAATAAATAAAAGCAGTATGGGGGGTGAGGTAGGTAAATTGGGTGGGTAGTTTACAGATGGACTATGTACAGCTGCAGCGATCGGTTAGCTGCTCGGATAGCAGATTTTTAAAGTTGTTGAGGGAGATAAAAGTCTCCAACTTCAGAGATTTTTGCAATTCGTTCCAGTCGCAGGCAGCAGAGAACTGGAAGGAAAGGCGTCCAAATGAGGTTTTGGCTTTAGGGATGATCAGTGAGATACACCTGCTGGAGCGCGTGCTGCGGGTGGGTGTAGCCATCGTGACCAGTGAACTGAGATAAGGCGGCACTTTACCTAGCATAGCCTTGTAGATGTTTGTTGAAGTTTTCGATTATCACGGACTTATCAGTGGTGACCGTGTTACCTAGCCTCAGTGCAGTGGGCAGCTGGGAGGAGGTGCTCTTGTTTTCCATGGACTTTACAGTATCCCAGAACTTTTTTGGAGTTAGAGCTACAGGATGCAAATTTCTGCTTGAAAAAGCTGGCCTTTGCTTTCCTGACTGACTGCGTGTATTGGTTCCTGACTTCCCTGAACAGTTGCATATCGCGGGGGCTCTTCGATGCTATTGCAGTTCGCCACAGGATGTTTTTGTGCTGGTCGAGGGCAGTCAGGTCTGGAGTGAACCAAGGGCTATATCTGTTCTTGGTTCTGCATTTTTTGAACGGAGCATGCTTGTCTAATATGGTGGGGAAGTAACTTTTAAAGAATGACCAGGCATCCTCAACTGACGGGATGAGGTCAATATCCTTCCAGGGTACCCGGGCCAGGTCGATTAGAAAGGCCTGCTCGCAGAAGTGTTTTAGGGAGCGTTTGACAGTGATGAGGGGTGGTCGTTTGACCGCGGACCCGTGGCGGATACAGGCAATGAGGCAGTGATCGCTGAGATCTTGATTGAAGACAGCAGAGGTGTATTTGGAGGGCAGGTTGGTCAGGATAATGTCTATTAGGGTGCCCATGTTTACGGATTTAGGGTTGTACCTGGTGGGTTCCTTGATGATTTGTGTGAGATTGAGGGCATCAAGCTTGGATTGTAGGACTGCCGGGGTGTTAAGCATATCCCAGTTTAGGTCACCTAACAGAACAAACTCTGAAGCTAGATGGGGAGCGATCAATTCACAGATGGTGTCCAGGGCACAGCTGGGAGCTGAGGGGGGTCGGTAGCAGGCGGCAACAGTGAGAGACTTATTTCTGGAGAGATTAATTTTTAAAATTAGAAGTTCGAACTGTTTGGGCATAGACCTGGAAAGTATGACAGAACTTTGCAGGCTATCTCTGCAGTAGATTGCAACTCCTCCCCCTTTGGCAGTTCTATCTTGACGGAAAGTGTTATAGTTGGGTATGGAAATCCCAGAATTTTTGGTGGCCTTCCTAAGCCAGGATTCGGACACGGCAAGGACATCAGGGTTGGCAGAGTGTGCTAAAGCGGTGAGTAAGGCAAACTTAGGCAGGAGGCTTCTGATGTTGACATGCATGAGGCCAAGGCTTTTTCGATCACAGAAGTCAACAAATGAGGGTGACTGGGGACATGCAGGGCCTGGGTTTACCTCCACATCACCCGAGGAACAGAGGAGTAGTAGGATGAGGGTGCGGCTAAAGGCTATCAAAACTGGTCGCCTAGAGCGTTGGGGACAAAGAATAAAAGGAGCAGATTTATGGGCGTGGTAGAATAGATTCTGGGCATAATGTGCAGACAGGGGTATGGTGGGGCACGGGTACAGCGGAGGCAAGCCCAGGCACTGGGTGATGATAAGAGAGGTTGTATCTCTGGACATGCTGGTCTCAATGGGTGAGGTCACCGCATGTGTGGGGGGTGGGACAAAGGAGGTATCAGAGGTACGGAGAGTGGAACTACGGGGTCCATTGCAAACCAAAACAATGATAATGATAACTAGCCTGAACAACAGTATGCAAGGCATATTGATATTTGAGAGAGACATACAATAAGGCATAAAGTGATTGCAGGTCTTGATTGGGAGAGCTAGCTAAAACAACAGGTAAGATAACAGCAGCTAGTCCACTAACACAGCAACAACAGGTAAAATTGGCGACGACTAGGCAGAGAGGGTCGGATTAACTACACACAGATCCTGAGTTAAAGCACAGAGCCGACAGATAAAACACAAATAAACAGAATGGAGTACCGTGAATTAGACAGTCAAGCAGGCATCAGCTATGTAGCCAAGTGATCATAGTGTCCAGGGGGCAGCCGTAGATGGAGCAGGGAGGCCTCCACTAAGCTAGCACGCGGCGTTTAAAGTTAGTAGCCCGGGGGGTGGTCTGCTCAGACGGAGGGGGTCTGCTCAGACGGAGGCCGGTTGAGGGCACAGCGGATGGGGTATTCGTCTGCAGACCAGACGTGGTCGTGTCGACAGAGAATCCAAGCCGGATGGCGATGGCGAAAGAGAGGTTGTGAATTGTAGAATTGTGTTTGCTAACTGGTGCTAGCTTCGTGGCAGTGGCGCTAGCTGCGCTAGCTGCAAGCTAGCTGTGAGGATCAGAAGTAGTGGCTCAGGGATTACGGCAGGAATCCGGCGTTGTTGTCGAGAGACAGTCCGATGCTGGTAAATTGGTGAGTAATATCCAGGCTAATAACAGGGCTGGTGTCTGTGCAGAAGGTAAAAGCTGCTAGCAGTGGCAAAAAATGGCTAAATTAGCTTGTAGCTGATTAGCTGGTTAGCTACTGGGGGTTCTTGAAAGTGTTCCAAAGTTAAAAAATAATAGCGATTCCGTATCACATTGGGTGAGGTAGGTTACCGGAAGGTATAATCGAATTAAAAATCGAAAAGAGATAGAAAAAAAATGTTAAAATATATACAAGAAATACGAAAAAATACGAACGTACACGAGAGGACTAAAGAAACACGTCTACACTGCTACGCCATCTTGGATTCGATTTATATATCTTGTCCCCCCCCCCTTTTGAAGAAGTCGTAAGTATTTGGACAAATTCATGTATAGTGTATTAAAGTAGTCAAAAGTGTAGTATTTGTTGCATATTCCTAGCATGCAATGACTACATCAAGCTTGTGACTACAAACTTGTTTGATGCATTTGCAGTTTGCTTTAGTTGTGTTTTGGATTATGTTTTGCCCAATAGGAACTGAGTGGTGATTAATGTTTTGTGTCATTTTTGAGTAACTTTTATTGTAAATAAGAATAGAAGATGTTTCTGAACACTTCTACATTAATGTGGATGCTACCATGATTACTGATAATTATGAATGAATCATGAATAATGATGATCATACCCCCACAATCATGAAGAAATATCAAACCCTCCAAAAAATGCGAACCTCTCACCATTACCAATAACAGGGGAGGTTAACAGTTTTCGGGGCGTATGATCTTTGTGCCTCTGTTCATTTCTCACTCATCATTATTCACAAATCATTCATGATTATTCCTGATCAGGGTAGCATCCACGTTATTGTAGTGTTCTGAAACATCTTATATTCTTATTTACAATAAAAGTGACTCCAAAATTACATGATTCACCATTCAGTTCCTATTGGGCAAAACACGATCCGAAACACAACCAAAACCAATTGCATTCTGCAAGTTTGTAAAGTCACCAGCTTGATGTAGTCAATGTGTGCAAGGAATATGGAACCAAATACTAAACCTTTGACTACTTTAATACACTATAAGGGAATTTGTCCAAATACTTATGACTTCTTCAAATGGGGGGAGTAAATACATTAAGTGCTTTTGTTTCTACTAAACCATGTATGAAAATACCCTCAAATAAAAGATGACATTCTGCACTGTCTCCTCATTTTGATCTCAAATCAAAAATGCTGGAGGATAGAGCCAAATGTAAAAAATGTAGCTTCACTGTCCAAATAAATACGGAGGAGAGTGTATGTCAGGTGACCTAAAGTTTTTGCGTCAGGGTCCCATTTTCGTCAAACTGATGCTTATAGCTCAGCACTGGCACATTGGTGTCTGTCCAGTCTAGCACACTAGGCAAGCTTTTAACCATGCGCTGACACCAACCTCAAGTGTAGGCAGCTACAATATCTGTTGATGTTAATGCAATTAGGCTTGATTTAACACTTTGCACGACAGTGATTTATATGAATGTTTATTGTCTTTCGGTAATAGAATCAGTCGGTGAAACGTAATGCATTGTTTGGTAATACACGTGCGACTGGAAAGCAAGGGGCCAACAAACTGGGGCTCGTGTTGTTTGAAATCATACACCCTCTTCTTACACCAACACTTGAAATAATTCAATCTTCAAAGTCAATGAGAAAAGAGCAATATTTATTGGGATTAGGCGGGACATTTTGTCTGGCAGCCTCCACCCAAATGAGGCATTTTTTCCCCCTTTGTTGATCGTTTGAGGATTTAAGATGCATTTGAAGCCAGTGTCTGCATGGATAATGGAAGGTTAGAGACTGTTATTTGATTTAAGTTCAGACACCAGAGATTAATATCTTTATTTTACACGTCAAAAATATCCCAAAGCATCTATGACTGAAAAGCTGGGGCCAATTTGACTGGTTATTGGATATCATTATAAATATCAAGAGGTCAACTTTAATAAATGACTTAGGCCTATACTTTTTATTTTTTGTATTGTTTTTACAGATATTGTATTTGAGTTGGACTTCTCTGGACTAACTTAACTGAAAGTAAAAATGTTCCAGCTTCCTCTACTTTATGCTTCCACTAAATAAAACTTTAGTATCAGCTGACATCCAGCGTTTTAAGTGTACTTGTTGTCTCTGTTTGCAGTGACCCAGCTCCAGCAGACCCTGGCTACAGTACAGGACCTCCTGGTCCAGCAGCAGCAGAAAATGCATGACCTGTCTCAGGAGCTATCTACCTCTGAGGTACGACATCATCAGACTTTCACACACACACTCAAACACATATGCTTAATCTCACCTGTCTCTCAGGCTACTGGTGCCGTACACACTAGTCTGGCTCAGACCTGGGTCAAATACGTAGATCAAATACTTTATATGTATTTGAGTGGTGCTTGATTTTTTTAGTTTGCAACTTTTGGGACAATTTTATTGGTTCTGTTTTACTGGGGAAACAAAAAATGCAATACAAGTATTTGAAATTGTTTGACTTAGTATTTGAACCAGGTCTGGTCTGGCTACAGCCAGTGGTAAAAAGAAGTAGAACACACTCCACCTGTCGGCTGTTTTTAGTGGATAGTTCAGGGTTTTGTTCATAAGGCACCAAATGAAAGACAACGCACTGACGCAGGGAGGGACTACTTCGTTTTCCATTGTGAAACATTTGAAAATGTTTTCCGATGCATGCCCTAATGAACATGACCCAAGACAGAGGATTTATTTGGCTCATCGCGCTCTAGAGACTCCTTGGGGCGGGGCGAGCGCATGCAGGCTGACTTCGGTCGTCAGTTGAACGGTTTTTCCTCCGACACATTGGGGGTGCAGCTGGCTTCCGGGTTAAGCAGGCGGTGTTAAGAAGTGCGGTTTGGTCATGTTTTGGAGGATACATGACTCGGCCTTTGTCTATTTTGAGCCCGTTGGGGAGTTGCAGCGATGAGACAAGATTGAAAAAGGTGGTTCAATACACATTTTATTTGTCACATGCTTCGTAAAACAACCGGTGTAGACTAACAATGAAATGCTTACTTAACGTGCCCTTACCAACAATAAGAACAACAAAAAAGCACAAGAGAATTTCGACACCATCTAAGGGATGGGCATTTGAGATTATTTCACAATTCAAATAATGTCATGAAATTTTTTCAGGTATCAGGATAGTCTAAATAATATAAATAAAACACTCTCAGCTCTTGACCAATCAGACTGACTCAAATGCACATGGCAGTTGTAAACAGCGAACAGGCTGCTTTTCACTGTTGGTTTTAGCCAAACACTACGGGGAAAGAGAAGTCTGATTTTCGCCATGATAGAACTGTCTGTATGTAGCCTCGCTACTTTTATAGCCTCGCTACTGTATATAGCCTGTCTTTTTACTGTTGTTTTATTTCTTTACTTACCTATTGTTCACCTAATACCTTTTTTGCACTATTGGTTAGAGCCTGTATGTAAGCATTTCACTGTAAGGTCTACACCTGTTGTATTCGGCGCACGTGACAAATAAACTTTGATTTGATTCTATTACAAAAAAGGTTTTCTGATGAGTGTTTTGCATTGCTATGTGTCAAGTCTTGTGGAAACTCGGTTAGGTGAACACCTGTAATTGCTATTTGAAGCGCCGAAAATAGCATACCGATGTCAGGGCATACTGGAGGGCTAAATGCACAGTATTAGCTCAACACGTTATAAAAACTACATTCAAAGGTTTGTTTATTAAATTAAGTAAAATGTCATGGTATAACCATGTAGGTAACAATGACACAATGATAATTACATTTATAACAAAGCTTTTCAATTGTCCAAATAGGCCTACACATTTATTTGCTACCAAATGTACTCACTCAAGTAATTGATTACTAACGTCCGTTTGGATATCTGGATAGATATCCCTACCACCATCTCAGATTGTGCAAAATGTGTTAGAAACATAAGATTAGCATTCCTGAAACATTATTTTGTTCAAATATAATTTGATCTCTGAGAAAATTAAGCAAATTGATTGAACAAAACATTTTCATATTAATTTATAGGATTCATATAATCTTCAATAAATATAGTACCTAACATCTGATTTGGACCATAATTCTTCCTAACAATGAGTATCACATGAGAAATCCAATAAAATGATCAAAATCCACCCACGTATCCCCCACACCCTAATCCCATCCCAACCCAACAACCAGTATACCATATTAGTTCTCTGTCTCACAAGTAGTATGGTGCTGTGGTTTGGAGTATTGCTTCTTCATCCTATGTAATGTATTCCCTGTGAATCTGGTGATGCTTTTTTTCTCTTCTCCCTTTTATAGAAAAATAAGCCTTTGAAGTTGCTTGCATTATTTTCCATAAATGAATGTCAAAGTACCAAGTTTCACCCACTAGATGCAACTGTTCCTGCTACTGCCACACCCTTTTATAAATTGTGCTGGTCTCTAGTCTTTATTAAATGGATCACAACATTTTCTTAGCAACTTTGGGTATAAAACCAATAACTTTTTCTCATGATGAAAATAAATTGTGTGGCCAGTTCTCCATGAAAGCAATTCAGTTTGTCATCTCATCATGACATCCATGATGTTATCATCTTCTGCCATAACTCTGTTCTTGGCTTAAATTTTATCGTCCGCTTTCACAATCTACAGTTACAACCGTTTAGGTGCTAAGGGCCGAATAATTGTTTTAAAACTCGTCATGTCAAAAAAATTGGTGAACTTAAGTGCAAGTATGAAATGTTACTTGTTCTTTATCATGCTGTCATAAATCGTTTTATGATCATCGGCCCAAAAAACTCCCTTGGAATCAAGACCATCTCAGACAATGTTTTATGTCCACAGCTTGTTAAGCACATGGGGTGTTCGTCTGTAGCATCTGGATGGCGCAGGAAAACATATGCGTACGCATCTGTTTCGGCAAACGGCAGAGAAAAATATGAATCTCTCCCCTGGATGAGGTTAATCAAAACCGCCGACTCATAGTTCATTTTCGAGTGAGTCTCTCTTGCCCCCACGCCGCTTCCTAAACTGAGTTGAAAGGATATTTGTGTTTTTGGGAGGGAGGGAGGGAGGGGGTGGACAAAACCCTAACTGAGCCACTATGCAAACAGAACTTTGTGTGTACCATTTTTCTTTGTCCTGGCAAGCCCCAGTCCGATCCAGTCACTGTTAAGCCCACTTTAAACAATGAACTACATCTGCAGCACTGGAGAACAAGAGATGTTTTTTTTTGCCAAAACACAGATTGGATTAAAAAGTGCCCGCTTCATTTGCTATGAGTGCCTTGTTGGAAGGCGGCAGTGTATAAAAAGTATATTTCACATCAAAACACCCATTAAACAAATCATAAACTCTGCTTTATAGCTATAGTGTTGATCTTAAATGTTCCACAGAGAGACGTAGAAGCCCTGTTGTACCCAGGCCATATGGGAAATTGGGAAATTGTTTTCAGGTCCGGAGCGTGTGATTAAGAACACATGTTGGAGCTGCCGAGCTACTTATCGTTTGCAGTTAGCGGCTTTCTGGGTTTCTCCCCTCGCCGCTCAAAGTGCGCCACTCTTGGCAATTATACCTCTCAACGCGGAAATGTGCATTTAACCCGAAACACATGCCGACTTCTGTTTCATCAGCTGCTAAGTAAACAGTTCTTAAAGTTTGGAAACCGCTGAATTGCAATGTGAATGGCACCCCAACACAAACTGACTGGGGATGTCATTATACAAGTGAGAGATTGCGCACACACACTCAAACACACATATATTATATATTTCTGCCTACAAACCTCAGAGGGCCCGGAAAAATATACTCTGAGTGGGTATTTACTCTATAATCATGACTTATTTTGAAAATGATCACCTAGCTACATCATACCACTACTGTTAAATGCCTCGGTGAAGAATGAATAGGCTTCAGGGTAATTCGTCTCCAATGTTAACAGGAGGGGTAGCCCCCTATTTTGGTCCCATTATCATTACAAATCTGCCAGTTAACTGTGTTTGCTCCGCTGTCTCAATTCAGTGATAGTTCTCTTTATTAGTGGCTGCACATAGAAGATTAAGAAACTGCTGTTCTGTACCAGAAGAAGCACTCTGGCACTGGGAAAGTAGAATAAATAGACTGAAATCAATTGCGCCCGTGTTTTCCCTGGAAAACGCTCCTCGGGGATTTCTTTTGAAGCTAATTCTACCATAAATATACATGCATTACAAGGAAAAAGACAACACAGTCGGCTGGTGGAGTAACTGTGAATTAATTTGCCTTTAGACATTTTGAAACAAGGCTTGTTAAGATCCTATCTGTTGCTAATGGTCCGTAGGCATTTTATCTTCATTTATTTCACGCATTGCCATCCATGGAGGAGTTGTTAGATTTTTTTCTCTCTTTTGCTCGTAATATATTTTTCTGGAACCACTTAGTTAAGCAGCAGAAAGGGGCTGACCCCTATCACACCCAAGCAACCACTCAAGACAGATTAGGAACACAGCTATTACACCAGTTAGGAGGAAACTGTATAGCGCTTAACAGCACTGGTCATAGATCAAAGTCTCCGTTTTTAAGCCAGAGTACGCAAAGTGATTATAGGGGCAGTTATAATCATATGAATAGAATTAGAAGATTCAATTACGTGCATGTAATGCTTACTATGCTGCTATAATGCTTTCTGTACATTACTTTATTATGAACATGGTGTCATGCCACACTTGACAAAGGAAATGACCACATGGCTATTTCTGAAATCACAATGTCAACATGACATACCACCTTATGTTCAGTTAGCATGGTGTATAATGCCAGCTGACATATGTCATGTTGCCATGAATAAGCGTGGTTATAATGCGGAAATATTGTGTCTGCGGACAAAACTACCTTACGGTTGCGTCAACTTTCGCTGTAGTGCACTACGTAGGGAATAGGGTGCCATTTGGGTTGTATCCACAGTTTTAAGTAGGCGTCGTGACTGTGAAGCGTTTCCCTGTTTCTTAGGTAAGAGTTTTACGTCTTGGAAGTCTAGAAGAAGACTCAGCCTGTGGAGGAATAAAAAAAAATATTTTCAAAGGTAAAATGAGAGAGAAGCACATTCCAACCTTATTATGTGGGGGGCCTTGGGGAGACCTGGGATTAAGATGGTTCTAATGAGGTGAACCCTGAATGTCTTCACCAAGGCTCCGACCGATGCACACCCAGGACGGTTTTGGGACTGTATGTATCAAGCATCTTCGAGTAAAAGTGCTGATATTAGGATCAGTTTTGCCTTTTAGATCACAATTCATAAGATTTCATGGACAGGGGGCACCTGATCCTAGATCAGCACTCCTGAGAAGCTTGATACATACGGCCCCTGATGTTCCCTGGAAAACACCGCACCCTCCCTCCCTCCGATGTAAATGAGTCTGATCCCTCTCAGATGTGATTCAATTAATTTCTCTTAGATTTAATTACAATTGAAAGAGACCAAGTTATCCGTCTCACCGTGATAGGGTGTCTCAGCTTCCTAACTAGCTGCCTCTAGTGAGTCTGGAGTTCTTAATTACAGTTTTTTTGTATTATTTTATCCTGCTTTCCCCACTTTGTTTTTCTCCTCTTCTCTGGTCCCATCCATATACCGCCCTTCTCCCCTTCAGAAACAAAGAGGATAGGGGTGCAGGTCTGTTCGGTTAGACTACCAAGGGTCCAAAAGCACCTGCTTGTCCAGGTGAATATGGGCTGGTTTTAAGAGTATTTTCCCGGTTGAGGAGTGACATGTTCATTACAAATGCTAAAGTGTATTTGTCTTTAAACAAATGTGGATTTTCACTAAGACAGTGATAGCTAAAAGCAATTTGGTTCACGCTGGCTATTGCAGTTGCATAGAAGGACTGAAATGTCATAGACACAAACAAAATCGACGCTATTGGCTACATGTTCACATATTGTGTCTTTCTTTTGACGAATGACTTCATACGTCTGCTTGGAACAGAAATACAATGGATGGATTTTTTTTAAATTATTTGCTATTCAAATATTGCCAGAGGCCACTACAATTAGCCGTCATTCCCTGTCGCAATTCATGCCATGCCAGCCTGTGTGTGATAACACTCACCTTTGATAAAAGAAGAAAAATAGCTGTCAACTTATGGTTGCCTTATGACTGCCCCTATTGTTCAGGATAAGGTTCATTATCCAAAACTGCCATCCTGCCCTAATCCATTTTTGGAAATATGGAAAACTATGTAAAAATTGGAATGA
The DNA here is from genome assembly GCF_045679555.1 of Salvelinus alpinus. NCBI lineage: Eukaryota > Metazoa > Chordata > Actinopteri > Salmoniformes > Salmonidae > Salvelinus > Salvelinus alpinus. The sequence goes on from NC_092113.1 coordinate 18,157,976, forward strand.
TCCACAGTCAAGTGAAACCCAATTTTTTTCTGCACTACTTTTGACTAGGGCCCATAGGACTCTGATCAAGAATAGTGCACTATATAGGGAGTAGGGTGCCACTTGGGAAAATACCACTACCTTTTTGCAACGATCCTGTCTACAAAGATGAACTCTAGTCCAGAGGCTTGTTGTTTGCCCCCACCCCTCTCCCATCACATGGGGACTTGTATGTAGACTCACAAGCTGTTGTGATATGATTACACACCAGCTTGTGTGGCATTCGGCATTTGCTCTGTTTGTTTACATCGCTGCCCTCTCAACCATTCTCTCGTTTGAAAGTATTATCCTGTTAGGTCGCATGAACAAATGAAGATCAGAGATGTAGCAACATGCTTGATGAAAGTAGCTTTCTGTCCTCTTTAATGTTGCTTATGGACCTGTACTGTACTGTACTGACCCATGGTATGTGATAGTTTATCTTCCCTCTTCTTCCAATAGGCATCCTCTTCAACCAACCGCATCCTGGATACCCAGACCATAGGCGATCTGAAAGCTGAAATAGGGTCATTGAAGGGCTTGCTTCTCGGCAGGTAATAACTCAAACACTGTGGTTTCATTTAAAATGGCACCCTATCCCCTATCTAGTGCACTACTGACGAAAGGTAGTAGGACTTGCCTTGTTAAATTAAATAAAAAATATATAGGGAATCGTTATCGAAGCTCATCATACTACCTTCCTCCGCAGCGCCTTCAGCTCTACCCCGTTTGGCACTGTCTGTCTGTCACAGCATGAAAATGGATTCTGTTTTGTAATAGTCATTAGCATGCATGATTATGTACTCAGTGCCGCTAATGAGGCTCAAAGCAACAGTTTACGTCGGAAAAATCAGACAGATGAAAATTGCCTCAGAACTGTCAGGTTGTACATGTTTTGTTTTCCTGTGTACATCCTAATAAGCTTTTAAGTATTTTGTTTCACTCTCCTTTGCCTGACTTTCACAATAAGTTTTGCGTAAGGGGTTAATCAGCGAAGAAAAACACAGAAGCACCATCTGTCGCCAAACTTGTTCTCTCTCTTTCCCTATTTTCAAATGACCTGATTAGGCAGTAAACATTTTGTATTCCTTTAGTGCAGATTCCTTTTAAGGCGTAACCATTTCTTTTTGATCTTGAAAGAATTAATGAATATAATTTAATATCTTGGCCAATCTTTAGCAGGTGTGGAGAACATCTGGCTGTTGAAAAAAGCACAATCTAATCTAATTCTCTTATTTATTTATATATATACACACACACACACACACACACACACACAGAGAAGGCCAGCATCCCGGAGTTGCCTCTTCACTGTTGACGTTGAGACTGGTGTTTTTCGGGTACTATTTAATGAAGCTGCCAGTAGAGGACTTATGAAGTGTCTGTTTCTCAAATTAGACACTCAATGTACTTGTCCTCTTGCTCAGTTGTGCACCAGGGCCTCCCACACTTTCTATTCTGGTTAGAGCCAGTTTGCGCTGTTCTGTGAAGGGAGTAGTACACAGCGTACGAGATCTTCAGTTTCTTGGCAATTTCTCGCATGGAATAGCCTTCATTTCTCAGAACAAGAATAGACTGACGAGTTTCAGAAGAAAGTCCTTTGTTTCTGGCCATTTTGAGCCTGTAATCGAACCCACAAATGCTGATGCTCCAGATACTCAACTAGTCCAAAGAAGGCCAGTTTTATTGCTTCTTTAATCAGAACGACAGTTTTCAGCTGTGCTAACATAATTGCAAAAGGGTTTTCTAATGATCAATTAGCCTTTTAAAATGATAAACTTGGATTAGCTAACACAACGTGCCATTGGAACACAGGAGTGATGGTTGCTGATAATGGTCCACTGTACACCTATGTAGATATTCCATTTAAAATCTACCGTTTCCAGCAATAATGGTCATTTACAACATTAACAATGTCTACACTGTATTTCTGATCAATTTGATGTTATTTTAATGGACAAAACATTTGCTTTTCTTTCAAAAACAATGACATTTCTAAGTTAACCTAAACTTTTGAACAGTAGTGTATATATGTGTTCCCACTATGAAAAACAGTGATCTTTCCACTGTGCTTATTTCGATTTTCAGTGTACAAGTTTTTGATTGTGATGACAACATTTTGACTTGGATGACATGATGTGTGTTGAACGAATATCCCTGCCTTCTATCCCTCTCCAGGAGGCAGTTCCCCGCATCACCATCCGTCCCAAAGATTCCCTCCTGGCAGATGCCCCTGAAGCCAGCCACCATCTCCACCAGCTCTCCTTCCATCAACCATACCAACAGCAGCAGCGACATCTCCCCCGTCAGCAACGAGTCGGCTTCCTCCTCCCCCATCAAAGATGGCCGCCACAGCCCCCAAGATGCCCTGGGAGGTCCCGACGGAGCCCACGGCCTCAACGGAGAGAATGGCGTGGGGCTGGGAGGAGGAGCCACACTGCCCCCCCTGGACCTTAAGGATCAGGTCCGCATGGAGGTGCAGGGTGAGGAGGAGAAGAAAGAGGAGGATGTGAAGGAGGAAAAGGAAGATGAGGAGGAGGAGGATGACGTGAGCCATGTGGATGAGGAGGAGCATCTGAGCGTGCCAGCGGAGGATCGTCGAGGGGGGGACGGACAGATCAACGAACAGGTGGACAAGCTGAGGAGGCCCGAGGGGGCCAGCAACGAGAGCGAGGTGGATTAGACCAGACCGTGAGCACAAAGCACAACAAAACCCCTTTTTCCTTATGGTTCTCACTTCATTTGAAGGTCCTGTTTCAGTCTGGTCCCATTTGACCATCCTTTCTGTAACTGTACTGTTTTGCCTCTGTTATATAGTGAACAATCTCAATTATGAGCGAATGTTTAAGAAACACAGCAAAAAAAGGTTAATGTTGGTGTGTCTGGCCCTTGTAAGCACCTGGCTTACATCAATTTACTATTCATCATTCAAACAAAACGATTGCATGCCTGGGAAAGTAATGTTAAGTTTCTGCAGGATGGGGGAGATAAGAGCAATATTCAATACAAATTACTATCAAAAATGATTTGCAATCCTGCTTTCTCTTATTCCTTGTGTGGCACTTGGTACTGTCAATTTTCATGACTGACAATAATCACCTGGTGTAGTGAGCTTGGTTTGCAATGTATTATGGTATCTGAGCTCATTTGAAGAATAATTTGAGGTTGTGTCCCAAATGGCACCCTATTCCCTATGTAGGTTGTGTCCCAAATGGCTCCCTATGTAGAATGTGTCCTAAATGGCACCCTATTCCCTATGTAGAATGTGTCCTAAATGGCACCCTATTCCCTATGTAGTATGTGTCCCAAATGGCACCCTATTCCCTATGTAGAATGTGTCCTAAATGGCACCCTATTCTCTATGTTTTGACAAGGGTCTATAGAACTTTGGTCAAAAGTATTGCACTATATAGGGAATAGGTTGCCATTTGGTACTCATCCTGAGTAACCTGTTCTGTACACCAAAGAAATCGTATGCTCTCCTATATTCTTCAGTTCTAGGTCAGGAGTCAGACGGCTTGTCCCCCTGTACTCGTCTCAAAGTCACCCCAGAGATCACTGAAAGCATTACTGGGACTGCGTCTGAAACGGAACCCTATTCCCTATACGATTCACTACTTTTGACCAATAGTAGGGCACTCCATTGGGAATAGGGTGCCATTTTAGACGTAGCCTGTCAACAGAGCCGAGGGAGAGGACAAGCAGCGTTAGGCTAGGGCAGCGTTAGGCTAGGGCAACGTTTAGGATCTTTCATGTGTCCCCTCACATTGGTGTCAGTCTGTCAATAATTCAGAAAGGCCAGGAGGTGGCATTTGGGCTGAAATAAAAGCCTTGAAATTTGAGATTAGAACACGATGACGGGTTTTGTTCCACGAGCGTTCAAGAGCGCTGAAAGGAAGCGAAGATAAATGTGTTTTTTTTACCTCTCTCTAAAGGGGCTGCCTCGTGCATTCTGTCACTCTGTATGTGGTGAGAGAGATCCCAGCCTGCCTCTTCAGCTGCATCTCAGTCTCCAGCAGGGCTAGCTGAATTGGTTTATGAAGTATGTTAATAATCAAATGATCAACAAATAACAGATGTATTAGTTCATGCAGCTTGAAATGTCAAGGAGGCTAAAAGCGGAAATCTAATCGCGAAAGCCCTGTTGTATTATATTTTATTTCATGACAAACCCTCCGGTCCAAATTATATAGGCCTCCTACAGTGAGTAATCTTTTACGCTAAAATGGCGCCAATATTTTGTAATTAAACCGTATAAAACAATGGATGTCGCCATGGATGTTGTGGCAGGTGGGAATCTAGCTCTGAAGGCAGAGGTGGGGGCGGGAGGGGAACTGAAAGTAATGTATGAATACTTACCTTATTAAATTTCTCACTCGCCAGCTGATGAGAGAGAGAAAAAAGGTCCACGAGTGAAAATGAGGGTATCAGCTCTCTTGTGGTATTTTAACTTGCATCAAAGGGCCTTCAAAGTAACAATAACGGTAGAGGTAGGTGAACCTTTCTAAGTGGCAGCAGTCATACTCCGCAAACGCTGTGTCTATTAGAATAGAAGTAACAGGGTAGTAAAGAATCTGAAGTATGATACTGTCATGAGAGATTTTTTTGTTTGCAATTGTATTTGACTTGATCTGACATTCTAATCTATGAATTTGTCTGCGAATGAAGACCACTTGCTGATAATGTGGCAGAATTGCTAAAATGAGAGGTCCCCAAGTGTCACTCATGCCTTTTAAACTACTGTAGTTTCACTGACTGGTCCTCTATGTATAAAATGTACCCAGCTTATAATTGTGACTGTATGAGCTTCTGATATCAAACAGAAATGTATATTATTGTAATAAATTTGGTTTATCTCAAGTTACTTTAATTGTCACTTCTTTATCGAATGAATTAGGCCGTGATTCAATCTGACACTGGGGTATAGCGCCATTGTAGGGGTGTGTAACAGTACACATATTCGTACCAAACTGTTTGGTAAGGGGACTTTGGTTCGGTCCGCACTGTGAACCTGAATGAATACATTATTTTTTAAATGACAAAATAATAACACTAGGCATATAGGCTATGCCTACACTGCGTTGTATGTCTGACTATTGAGTAAATCTGAGCTGAAAAGAAATTAAAATATTCTGGCTATTCCGTTAAAGCAACTAGAGTTTATGCGCAGGTTGTAATCAAAATTCTAATCGTAATTGCCGCATTTCAAGCTGTCTATTTGTGAGACGCAGCCGGGAACTAGTTCTGTACGATCATGGCGAGTGGTGGGGTCAATAAACCAGAATTGGAGGATCCTCAATCATCGTTTAATCTCCAGTTTGGGAACATTTTGGCTTCCCAGTAGATTACAACGGCGATGGACAGAGAGTTATTGGATAAAATGTTAACAGTATGTCGCCACTCTCAATGAAAATTGCCTATGCATCTGCCAACACCTCAAATGTGTTGATACATTTACGCCGACATCACCGCAGTATACTGGAGCAAGATGGAAACGCAAAGAAACAACACAACATCGTCTCCCCTCTGCATTCAAGCAGCCCTTTGTAGCTGATTCTGACTGGGCCAAATAAATTACAAGAGCGATAGGTAGGCTATGTTTATATATTTTACAGTCTTTGTTTAATAGCCGTGGATATGTGCCCATTCTCGGTGGTTGAGAATAGGGGGTTTCGGGCACATTGTGAAAGTGCTCAAGCCATGTTATAAACTTCCCTTTTGCACCAATTTCAGCAAACCGGTAGTATCCGCTCTATATAAGCAAACCAAAGCCGAGGTTTGCAATGGATTGACCAATGCACCCTGTGTTATGTTTACTTAACAGTGACAGCCCATCACGTTACCCCCGAGTGGGAGATGTACTGTGCTCCAGACATGCCTTTATGAGTCAAAAGTGTGCATCTGGACTAAAGGAGGCAGTGTCATGGTGCGTTTGTAACCAAGTGTGAATTTACCATTTGACTTGGAAAAACCACTTGAACGGTCCTCAAACTGGTCATTTAAAGTGGGAAACTCTCCTTTCATCCTAAGAACCCACTTCTCCCACATGTTGACCTCTGACGTCATCTACTAAGGAAATGTCCTCTATAACAGCATTTTCAGCAGTTAAATGGAACAACAAAGCAATCAGTTTTTTTTTACTCAAATTTGTTTACAAGCATTATAGTTTATCTTTTTAGTTTATGGTTAATGCTGCGTGTTGGCCATTAGCCAATCGGCGTTTCTCAACGAGTTCAAATCACATGAATGTATCCAACTGGTATTTACGACTTCACAACTGATAAATTCCCACCTCCCACATGGTTACAATAGCAGCATCAGAGTGGAAACTAACATAACAATCCTGTTACAACAGACAATGCTAGGAACATTGTGAATGCTGAACATTGAATGGCATTTAATTTTCACACTGTACTGAAACCGAACAGTAACCACAAAACCGCAATACATACCGAACCGTGGGTTTGGTGAACCTTTACGCCCGTGTCATATAAAAGGTCATTTCCAATTGAGTCCAAACTGTGAATGAGTTAACGTTGCCTTTAAATGGCACATTGTCTACAAGGGCGATCAAATTGAATCCCGGCCCCAGTCGTATGTGTTTTTAACAAAGACATTGCTACATTAATTCAAACAAACATGTTTTTGTTTTTCTGTTGTTCATTAAGAAAAATACTATTTTGGTCTTGGGGGTGTTTGGTTTGATGTGGGTGTGTTATGTTCGCATTTCGTACCCTGGCAGTTACTGTAGAAACAACATAGCCACTACCACTTCCTCAAAATAGTCCGAATTAAGATAAATCAAGAAATCTGTAATTAAATGATACAAGGGGATGCATGAGATAACGAGCAGGATTAGTTCCAGTGCTTTGGACAAATCACGATTTCGCAGTTGTTAGAATCTTTTGAATTTCGAAAGGGGAGTGGACATTTGACCCATAGACTTAACTTGCAAAGAGAGAGGGTAGAACTCTTCGTTCCATTTCCAATCCGCGTTCTGTCTATTCTCTTAACTTGTATGGACCCAGAACTTAATTGAGCGTCTGACCAATTACGCAAGACTTTAGTTTTGGATTAACCGAGATTAGTGCACTGCAGACAGTATCGAGTCAGATGGTGCTCAGGACTGATTTTGAGAACCTGTCTACAACTTCATCATCAGCAAGCCGTCAAACTATTGTAAATAAAGCACAAGCTGCTACATGCTGTTTATCACTAGATGGCTAGCTAAATTCCATCTCTGTGTTTGTCAATGAAGTTAGCTAGTAGTAGCTAGCAGGCAGGCCACGTTAGCTAAATCAGTTTATCAAGTCACTGGCGAGTGGCGACGTCTACGTCGGTTCCATTTAGTTTTTTACAACTGTCTCTATCTATTACCAGAGTGTACTTCTGTCTGGCAGTGTTTCATAGCGAATAATGTTACAAAACAGGTTGCGGAGGAACACAAGTTGCTTGCGAAGGGGTTTAGAATTCTGGAATATTGACAAGTGGCAGTTGGGATGCAGGTGTGCATCGTCTCAATTCTCATTATACCCAAAACAATGGCAGACTGGAGTGATCCCTATCCAACACATCAGAAAGTGGCCCCTCCATAAATAGGGGCCAAGAGTTCTTTCAACATAATATTGGCGAGGTGTTGTCTTATGTTAACTAGTCCGCGGCGCTGTGCAGTGGGCAGGTCTGTCTTACTGTCTGGAAGCTACAATTGGATAGGGCACAATCAGTGCAGCTGTTTCATCTCATGTTAGTGGGCAAGGTTGTAATCCAAACCCAACCCAATTATAAATGGTGACGACCTCAGTTACACAAATCTTTAGTTTTAGAAGATACTGCCTTTGACCAAAATATCCTACTTACATGTTTCAGTCAATTTTGGCACTGGAATAAATGTTTCTGAGTCATATCGATGCGTTCAGTTCCTCTAGGCTCGGTGGGATTTTCTAAATGTAAAGGTCTATTTTTATTGTGTAGCAGTGGTAAGAGTATATACAGTGGTCCCGATATTGAATAGCCCTTGCTGTGTGTGTGTTTCAGGTTTCATAGAGCAGCACACTATAACAGACTTTTAAAAGTAATTTACGCTCGAGACAAAATGCACAGACTACCGTGAATGCAGTCTCTGCAAACGTCAGGGAAAATGCCTTTAAAAGGCGTATCGTCAGCTGTCTGGTGCGCTGCTCTATAACACGCCTTGGATTGAATCCTGGCCATACTGAGTGGTGTTTTACTCTGTTTACAATGCAGCACATAAAATATATCACTCCTAATCAGAACTTTATCTAGTATTTTCTATTTGATCTCCAGAATTATTAATAAACTGACTCCCCCAACAACAACAAAACATTATTTAAAAAAAAAAAACCATTCCTCAGGTGATACGAATATTCCAGTGCATTATCAAGTTTATGAATTTCATTTGTCAAGGTCCGAATGATCAATAGCTTTTCACATATTGATGAGGTGAAACTTCTTGGAGGCTCGATACGGCATCCCTTTGTAATCCATTAACCTCTCCCTGGAGTTCAGGCCAGCCTTAGATTTATAGAGGCCTACTGTAATAAATGCGCTTGTACGTCATTTAGTGTCTTATGGGACCTGCATTGCATTCCTGGCCCAGAAAGCCCTCGTCTATCCTGGTGCGTCCCAAATGACACCCAATTCCCTACATAGTGCACTACTTTTGGCCAAGACCCATAGGCTCTGTAGGGAATAGGGTGCCATTTGGGACATTGCTCTCATCTATCCTAATCTTCATTTCTCATCTCCATCTGAAGGGGACATTGGCCCGTCCGTCAGCCGCCACACTCAACCCCAGTTTGCATCTAATTTCAAAACGAGTTAATTGCCAGCACCAAATAACGCGAACAACGGTGAAGGGTCTAGAATCCCCAAACAAACAGCCACATTAGCATTCCAGATTTAGGAATTCCGAATTTGTTGTCCAAGCAGCACCTTGGGTTTGACACTGGTTGGCACCCGGTTAGAAGACTTAACCTCATCAATCTTGCTGCTAAACGGAGAGCACTCAATAGGATAGTGTATCGACGCGCCTCTGAACTCCATTGTTCAGCAGGTTAGAGGGCTGAGTGTCTCCTCGGATCAATGCGAGGGTTGTTAGCCCTTACCAGCCTGGTCTATGAGGTGGCTACTGTGGTGCTGCCTGCCACACACACGCACTGTCAGACACACACACACACACATGACTGCTGCTTGCGGAGGCTCTTTTTTGAAGTGCTGGTGAATGACTGTCTCTAATGACTGATTCAGGATCAGGTCTGTTTTCTAATCCTACTGACTTGAGGATAGGATTCGATCGGCTGAACTGATCTGAGGCCATGGGCAACATCAGCCTGGAAGAAGGCTTGACACCATCCACCTCTGGCTACCATACTAACACTACATGACCAAAAGTATGTGGACACCTGCATGTTGAGCATTTCATACCAAAATCATGGGTATTACTATGGAGTTGGTCCCACCTTCGCTGCTACAACAGCCTCCACTCTTCTGGGAAGGTTCCACTAGATGTTGGAACATTACTGCTGGGACTTGCTTCCATTCAGCCACGAGCGTTAGTGAGGTTGGATGATTAGGCCTGGCTCACAGTCAGCGTTCCAATTCATCCCATGCTGAAACAGGAAAGGACCTTCCCCAAACTGTTTCCACAAAGTTGGAAGCACAGAATCGTCTAGAATGTCATTGTATGCTGTGGCGTTAATATTTCCCTTCAGTGGAACAAAGCAGCCTAGCCCGAATCATTAAATATTCCTCCTCCACCAAACTTTACAGTTGGCACTATACATTCAGAACAGGTACAATTCTCCTGGCATCCGCCAAAACCAGATTTGTCCATCAGACTGGTGAAGCGCGATTTATCACTCCAGAGAACGCGTTTCCACTACTCAAGTCCAATTGCGGCAAACTTTACACCACTCCAGCCGACGCTTGGCATTGCGCACGGTGATCTTAGGCTTGTGTGCAGTTGCTCGGCCATGGAAACCCATTTCATGAAGCTCCCGATGAACAGTTAGTGTGCTGACGTTGCTTCCTGGAACTCGGTAGTGAGTGTTGCAACCGAGGACAGACGATTTTTACACGCTATGCGCTTCAGCACTCGGCGGTCCCGTTCTGTGACGTTGTGTGGCCTACCACTTCGCGGCTGAGCCGTTGTTGCTCCTAGACGTTTCCACTTCACAATAACAGCACTTACAGTTGACCGGGCAGCTCTAGCAGGGCAGAGATTTGACGAACTGACTTGTTGGAAAGGTGGCATCCAATGTCATTGCCACTTTGAAAGTAATTGAGTTCTTCAGTAAGGCCATTCTACTGCCAGTGTTTGTCTATGGAGATTGCATGGCTGTGTGCTCGATTTTATACACCTGTCAGCAACGGGTGTGGCTGAAATAGCTGAATCCACTAATTTGAAGGGGTATCCACATACTTTTGTATATATTGTGTATCTACCACAGCAGGGCTGTGTTCATTAGGCACCAAATGGAAGAAAACGGACTGAAACAGGGCGGGACTTTGTCGAAGTTATGAAACACAACAGCTCTTTTTCATTATCCGTTGCAATACTTTTTGCTAAGGTATGGTCTAATGAATACAAACCAGTGCAAGTGAAGTGGCCTAAAACGCAAAACGCTTTGCATCGGAAAGGTCACAGACAATGCAGACCAGTGGTGTGATGGTGGAATACTCTTCCTCTTCCCTCTGAGATAAGATGTATGTGGATCGCAGCATCAAGAGGGTGGAATTGGAACTCTTTGATGTTCACACTTATGTGGATCTAGGCCCTTCTCATCACCGGGGGGCTTCTCTCTCCTCTCGAAAAATCCTCTTACACCCGGGAAATCCGTGTTTAGGTAGATTGTATCGTAATCTGAGGGGCACGCTGAGGCTATTATTTAAAATATGACATCATTCACTGTGCTGCTTTCTCTGGGAAAGAATAACTTTAGAAACAAGGTCTGCACTCTTTTATAGTCCTTATTAATAGCGTCATTCTCAATATTAGGAAGGTGTTCCTAATGCTTTGTACACTCAGTGTAGATTCTACACATTTCTGGAACTCTACCCTGTTGCCTCACACTTTATTTGGATAGTCTGTATTTTCCATCTGTAGATGCTCTACAGAGGTTCATACTATCAAGAAACATTCTGTTGATAAGCAACTGCTTACAAAGGTTAAGTGTAAGTTAAGGTTAGGGTTAGTAGATAGTTAGATGAAATGTTGCTGATGTTCTGTAGAGCATCTACAGATGTACTATCCAAATAAAGTGTTATTAAATGGTGTCTCAGGCGCCACTCCAGAATCTCCCGTATGTGTTCAATTGGGTTGAGATCTGGTGACTGAGACGGCCATGGCATACTGTTTACATCACTTTAATGCTCATCAAACCATTCAGTGACCACTCATGCCCTGTGGATGGGGGCAATGTCATCCTATGGGGGCATAGCCACGGTAGACATAATGGCCTGCCCGGCATTTTTATACATGACCCTAAGCATGATGGGATGTTAATTGCTAAATGACCTAATGAAAAACGCCTGTGTGGAAGCACCTGCTTTCAATATACTTTGTATCCCTCATTTACTCAAGTGTTTCCATTATTTTGGCAGTTACCTGTACATCTACACTCTAACTGAACAAAATCATGTTAAGAATTACAATAGCAGTGTATCTTCAATAAAATAAATATATTTGTTTTCTCAGCAAAATCTACATTTTGGAATATCCCACATCATGTTTGTCTGACTTTTGGGATGATTTTAGCCCCACTTAACCTACATTTTACCAAGTTTTCACCCTCATTATAAAGCCCTAGTTATTTTGTTGCTTTGGGAAAGTCATTTCTGAAGATTGTTACTTTTTGAATATGATTAGTGATTCATTTACATTTGTCCCTCAGGCTTAAGGTCAACCCTGTAATGTGAACTGAACTCTCGTTTTAATATGGTAAAGCTATTCCTTAAAAAAGAAAATCTAAATAAACAAACATCTAATAGTCAAATCATACAGATTTCATTTGAGCCAGTTTTCTACAGCAGGAAAATAATCCTGCAGCAACAGGAAATGTGGATTATACATTATGTGGGTTGATACATTTTTCATAAGGGGAAATCAAGTCTGACATTTCAAATTTAAGATGCCTTTTTAAACCTCAAATACACGACATGTTTTAAATGTCCTGCATTGCAGGAAAGGTCTCCTGCAACAGGGTGATCAAATTAAGATTCTACATCTGTAGTGTAAAAGCAGGTGAGCTGGTTGTAGGCCGCGATTCAATACGGTCCACCCTTTTTGACTATGCACCATTAAAGGCAATGTAACCGCGGTCGCAGACATCACATTCAAAGTAAACGCTGCAGATGTTGACTAAATCAGATATTACCTTTAAATGTCAACCACACTACAACACGGATCTTCAGCAACCGAATTGAATCCTGGCCCTTCTCTTTTTGGCCATTTAACTGGTGTTTTGTGGTGGAAAACAAAGTACGTCGGGCTTAACACGTCAACCCTGTGACCCATAGATGGGCTAGAAATGTTTAATCAAGTTCAAATATTTTTATTAGGCTTGCATTCTATTTTACCTCCCTGTTGCACACTTTTCCATTCCACATGTCACAAGGGGAGTAATGGCTGATTTAAGATGAAATCATCAACCCTTTTACAGTCAACCATGTTACTTTTGTCACTTCTAGTCATTATTCTTTAATTTACCCAAAAATGTATGGGAAAACATGTTTGTTATGAAGTTGAACATCCACTCTTTATGACAGAATGTTACAATTTTGTAAAATAAATAGTTATTTTTGACTCTCGAAATTACCTAATGCAAAATGTTAGTCACAGGTGCGTATGTTTAAAAAAGCAGTATAATGGAAAGAATAGATACCCGCACACAGTCAAAAATATGACAAAATCATATAATTTATTGAATATCACGGTGATGTATGCATCTGAAGATTGAAATAACAGTATGGAGTGCACTTGAATTTCGTGTGTTTAAACTATTTTATTTATATAAGCAGGTACTGTACCATTTGCATGCCACTTTCCCAGCATAGGCTGTTAAGACACATGGGAGCGTCCTATATCTAAGTAAATTTGGCATAGCCCCTGAAATCATTGAAGCAATCCAAAAGCTTCCACCTGCTCAGACAGACATGCTCCTAGTCAATAGTATTTCAAAGTGAAAGGGTGGGGAGAGCCCGGTAACCTCCAAAAGTCCTTTGTACTGTAGCCATCGCTGTCTCTCTAAAAGCAGCACAACAATCCTCAACAGCAGCTGAACACGGGCTTCTTTCTGATCAAAATGAGAACGCTTGATAAGTCAAGGTCACCGGGGGCCTGCCTGTATAAGGCCTCGATCACAGTCGGAGCCCGACAAACACTGCAAAGTCATAAAGTACTTTGTCATCACTCGTTATATAAACTCTCCACAATGGAGTGGGATCACATTTCTCCCCCTCTGTGTGGCCCGTGTCACTTGATTTTCCTCCTGGCACCGTGTCAAATCCAAATGGAACACACCATATACCACTAGGGTTGTCATGTGGGGGAGCTATGGGGCCCCTGTATGTGAACCAGGTGGAAAGCTTTTGTCGCCTTATTGGCAGGTAAGTGAAGGTGTCTGCAGTGGAGAGAGACAGAGAGAGGAAAGCGTTAGGAAAAACAATAGCGGTGCTGTAAAAGAGGCCGATAAATCTTTCAAGCACCGAAAGCCCCTGGAAGTAGGGGATACTGCCGGCGATATTTATGAATGGCCCAGTAATGAGGCATCAGGAGTGTGGCAGATATGAGAACACGAGGTTGAGACGAAGGAGAGGGGGGAGAAAAATTGCCGTTGTCCTGCACTGGTGGAGAGAAGAATGGATTATCCAGGGGTGTGCTTGTCAGTCTGTCGAGGACCCAGGGCTGCAGGCAGCGCAGGGGCAACAGGTGCGGCGCTCGCCAACGTTTTTGCAAATTACACTAATCACAGGGCCTGACTGCAGCCAGGCAGGGAGGGAGGCAGGGATGAAAAAAATAAAAAGGAAGGCAACAAGGGGAAATTAAAATGGAGTAGATACTCCCTCTTTACGACTCTCGTCTTCACACAATGCACAGTAGTGGTGACGTTCCCCTTGAGACTATGTTCTGCATAGAGGCAATAAAGCATGCACTACAACAACCTGAGCAACACACTCACACTACTGCTTCCAATAAATACACCCAGAGTCATATATGGTTATTCAGGATATGAGTAACACCACTCATCATTCCAAATGTCATCAGGATTAAACAACTTGTACTGATTATATTGCACCTGATCCCTAATAATGTATTCTAAATGTAGTAGGCATGTAGTAAATAAATGTAGCTTGCTGATGCTAACTTCTTGATATACTGTACAGTAGTGTCTTCCTAATCATAGCTGTTCAATCATTTGTTGTTTTGGATGTCACGTTTTTCTGAACTCCCCTCAAAGCGCTGATGGGTAGAGAAGGGTGGTCTCTAGGAAAAGGGGGAGGGATGTAGATTTGACGACCTTGTCCTACAGAATTGGCATGGATTGTCGCTGCGAAATACAATCCTCATTTTTGAGCCCTCAGAGAGAGGCAGAGCAAGTGAAAAAAATAATCCCAAAATCCCTCACTGGATGCCCAACGTCTGACTTTGGAAGGAGCGTGGTACTCGCAAAATTCCTTTGGTAACAGAAACCAAAGTCAATGATAGACATTTTCTATTATTAGCGTCAGTCCAATCTTCGAAACCTTTCCTTCTTCCATGATACAAATGTCACATTGCTGATGTATTCCATATTAAATTACAGCGTTTTAATAACTGAGCTGCTGGACGCAGAGTGTTATCAACAGCCATAATGTAGAAGATTAGCACACACATCATGCTCACCTGTTGTCCATCTACTTTTTTATCAAGGACGCAGCTGTCACTGAAACCGGTATTTTTAAAGGCTCTTGTCATGGGTCGCTGTTTAAGGATACATATTGGGCAAGGACAAAGAGAAAAGTGGCTTAGAAGAAAAATATCACATTTTTTAAGTCAAAATCCGATCGATGCCCACAAATCATTTAAGAATAGGCCGTCAGTATGTAGTAAAAACTCTATCGGAGTAAACTGTCATAGCATGTTATGATGGATATGGCAGTATTTTGAAATGTTTTTACAGAAAGAAGCCACTCGAAGTAAATAGTCAGGTTTGTTTACTATGGAATTAGCCAGATCAGTTTTTTACAGTATCCATGTCCCAGTGAGTCATAAAAGGCTGGTGCCAGGGTCGAAGTCTTTTATGGCCCTGTCAAATGCTGCCAGTCCTGCTTTCTTCCCATCATCACACAGCAATACACCATGTTGGACCATTGCAGCTCATTGTCAGCCAATCTGCCAGGGTTTTTCCCTGAAAGAAAACGATCCCATTCCCCTCGGACTCACGTCAAATTAAGCAAATTTACAGCTTAGCACTTAAGAACTTCTTCCTTTGCCAAGAAACCGGGCCTCTCTCTCTCGTCAGTGAGTGGTGCGCTGTGGTGGCTCAAGCTGAATGCGAATGGCTCTGGCTCTTTGCTTGCTAGCTCTGGGCATTTGATTGTTGCTCCTAGCTCTCTCCTTTTTGGACAGAGTTATAAAGTGATGAAAGACTCTCCTTTCCCGCTCTGGAGACCTCCCGTCAGATTTTTTAAGCAAACTACTTGAAACTTAATGGCTGCTTGGCTCCTCGCCACGGAGGATTAACCATTTTATGTGCTTGTTTCTCGTCGCTGTTCGATGCTAGTTGTTTGTTCTCTTTGTAAAGTCCTGTTGAACACTGGGTAAAACTAATTTACGGTGAGGCGCAAACTTCGGGCTAACTAAAACAAATAGAACACAATGTTTGGTATTCCTTGGTAAACATTTATGTAACGGAGTTGACAGGCGTCTCATTTTTCAAATGCTGTTTATAGGGCCTCTACACTAATCTTTCCATTGGATTGTGTTTGTGTTTGACAGATGCGGACAACTGCTTGTTGACCAAATAAAATACTCCCACTGCAACATAACACCCCTCAACTTATGTGACCTGTTAAACAAATTTTTACTTCTGAACTTATTTAGGCTTGCCATAACAATACTTATTGACTCAAGACATTTCAGCTTTTCATTTTTAATACATTTGTAAAAAATAAAAAAAAATAAAAAATGATGTTTTGAATATCATTCCACTTTTACATTATGGGATATTGTGTGTAGACCAGTGACACAAAATCTCAATCCATTTTAAATTCAGGCTGTAACACAACAAAATGTGGAAAAAGGAGTGTCAATGCTTTCTGAAGGCACTCATTTTTGGAACCAATATCTATATCATATTGATGTTATGAATAACACAGCAACTGTGTGATGGTTTCATTTTCTTTTCCACTGCTTTGTGAACTGCTTGCTGATTTGTCCATTGGGCCAAGTATGATTATTCTGAGGGCCTAACCCTACCCAACCAGTTTGAATACAATGGGAATCCAGTTGATGGCCCATCAGCAGGCAGTTAAGTATTCTGAATTGCAAGCCTGTGAGAGGGTTTTGTACCTACAAGAACAGTCATGTATGCTCTTTAACATAATAGTGTAGGTTAACAGCAAGAATAATCCGTTTTTACAATATGTTTTGCTCATATTGATAAATGGCCTCGCTTTTTTTCTGAATCATCAAATGTACATTCTCATCTGCTGCAGTGACATGATGCAGAAGGACATTCAATCGACGTCGGAATTAAATATTTAGTTATGAACAACCTACACAGGTCTCTCATAAGACGTAATGCTGTTTTTCAAACATACAGTCTATGGGTCATTCCACGAAATGGGTGCCTTTTGGACATGCAAACTTTTAAGAAATTAACTTATAAATATTTCTTCTTTCAACATTCAATTGCACGGAGGATATGTTTAGCCTACGGAAAAAAACACCTTGTCCCATCTGAGGCATTAAAATCCTATGAACTAAGAGCATTTTAGCTTCAGTTTTACCACACTGTCTGTCAACCCTGTCACTGATACGTATGTAGCTTTCTGACTATTAATTAAAAGCCTGTTTGATATAAATCCAACATTTTCTCATTGTTTAAGTATGCCTTGTATAAATAAACTCACATCAAACTGATAAAGTTACCATTGGGCCTCTTACAGGGTTGACGATAACAGGGTTGAGGTTTTAGGTGAAGATCGGCCACTATTCCTCATGTGATGAAAATCATGGGACCACATGGTGTTCATGAAATTATACATATATTCCACATATGATTAAAGTCCTAACATTAATTAAGCGAACAGGGTTGACGTGTTGAGCTCAACCACCTCAGTCAAAAACATTTTTTTTTATAAATAGACCGAAAAGAGAGAGAAGACTTACTCTCTTTTCCACCATGCTGTTCAGAAGACCCAAACGATGTCACCTGCTGTGAATCATTTAACTTGGTAGAATGGTACATTATTTTAAAGTGGTTAATTGTTTGCATAACAGGGTTTACCTTAAAATGAGGGACAGATGAAAATGCATCACTAATCACATGAAAATAAATAATAATCTTCAGAAATGACTGTCAAAGCAGCAATGAGACATTTTGGGATAAGTGGATTGAAATGTTCCTAGAAGTGACACAGAGTTGACGGAGGGACATGTCAAAATGTTGAATATTCATACTTAAGCAAGTCTTTATTTATATTTTAAGAAAATCTGATTTATTGAATTCTCCATGTGGTCTATATTAAAGTGCACTTCATTTAATATAACAGGCTTTTAAAATTCTATATTTGTAAGGAATTTCTACTTAAAATATCAAAGGGATGCAAAAGGAACCCATTTCATGGAACGACCCAAATGATGGAACACACAAGTATTCATGCTTCTTTTAGTGAAGGGTTTTGTCCTGTTTCTCATAGGTCTCACCTTATCTTTGTTTTTGTTTTTTAAAGAAAAAAAGTAAACACTTTGGTAGATTTTCTGATGTTTCTCTCATTCCGCTTAACAGATTTGTTTCCAGTTTTTCAAGGAAATAAGTACACATGCAGGTGTTGAACTGAAAGAATATTCTAGTTGAGCTGAGAAAAGAATGTCTTGTTATCTTGAGGTCTGAACAGAACAATACATTGAAAGGCAAATATTTATAGATTCACCACTCCCAGAGAATGTGTCATGTTACTGAGAAGAAATGTTACCCAACCTGAAACTTGTAAAAACTCAGGTCTGTCAAAAAAAATTAAGAAAGCATCAGCTCTAAATGCAGTACATAGACTGTGCATAAGCCTAAAAACTTGTGGACATAACATGTAATATGTACTGTACACTTCCCGAAATGTGTAATAATACATACTGTAATAAATAATTATATACTGTATCTATTTAAAAGCTACAGGATGAAATCATACTGAATCTTAAAGTCATGATCCCTCTGAGCAATGGTTGCTAAGACAGAACCTTAAAAACACCAGCATTTAATGTTGTGGTTTGATTGAACAGTGGAAAAAATGTCAAATAACAGTTGGGAAATCTCTTTTCAGATCAGTGTAAAACAACAGTGTTTGATATTTTAAATGATCTCATCTTAAAACTGCTCAAAGTTTTTATTCTTCCATATTAGACTCTAAGGTTCATGCAGAAAAAGTTATTTTGGTTACTTTCAAGTCCCTTATATGTGATACAATAGGAGCAGGTCAAAAGGATACACAAGCGAGGAAAAATCTATTAATAAATGCAGATTGACAATTTAACTGTTTCTTTTGTGTACTTTTGTCTTAGATGTACATTTGTGATTGTATTTTACACATTTACACATTCCGTCTGCTTTTGCCTGTTAGTCGATCTTAGTGACCTTATGAGTGCACTTTTCCAACATCTCTTTTTCATCTTGAAATGCCATCACACAACTATCATATAACCATCACACAACTATCATACAACCCCGTAATACTCCTTAAGGGAGAGTAAGAGCATATATAAACAGAGCCCCATACGGTAGCGCTGCATGGTTCTGCCATGTGTTCCAGCCTCCAATAAGGTCTAGTTAATGTTAAATTGGCTGAATGTGTGTCCAATTCTCTATTTCCTCTGGGGTCTCTCAACAGCAACAGCTGCTACCAATGGCAAAGCAGCCTTCCTCAGAGGCTACGTCCCAAATGGCACCCTATTCGCTATATAGTGCACTACTGTTGACCAGGGCCCAAAGTAGTGCACTATATAGGGAATAGGGTGCATTTGGGACGCACAACAAGCCTTTTTTACCCCATGACCAGAGGTACTCGAAAATAACCCCATACACGTGCCAAAATAGATAAATGAACGCAAAGGGCAGTGGATTAAAAGAGAAGCAACAAGAAGATAGGGTGGGTGGAGAAAGAAAATGAGCCGCTCCTTTCACAATGTAATCTCTCTTGTTCGTAAATGGTTTGTACGACTTATATAGAATGTGTATGGTGCAGCTAGTGTTCCATCATACATGGGTCTACATGATATGATCAGTGGCAAGTGCAATATTTCTTAGATGGGACATTTTTCTCTCAGAGCATTTGCAGTAGTTCCTTTACAGCCATTACGGCTGAATTCAGGACAACCAGACAGTAAGGCCAGGGCAATCAAATATCAATAAATCTTTCGGTAGTGGCCGTCCTCTTCGGACTTGGCTGTACAAAGATGTATCTTCATCCATGACTGTAGAGACAAGGCCACCTGCTTTTCCTCTGCCCCCCCCCCCTCCCCCTCCCTGCCTGCCTCCCTCACATTGTGAACTTAATAAAAGCTGCCATTAAGGAGCGCTTCATCTGTTTGGGGCCTAATCTGCCTCACAGCCATCATGTGACCACATATGCACTGCACACCTGTCGTGTGTGTTCCCAGGGCCGATTGTCTCTTCACTGCTGCTGTCCCCTTGCACAAACTGTTCTTGGCACATCAACCTGGGACAAGCTGAGGCAAAGACACACACACACACGTACATGCACTCACATGCACGCACGCACACACGTGTATACATGCATGTGCTCCACTCACATTGGCCCAAACATGTCATGCAAGCGTGGTAGCCTATAAGTCATCATTAAATAACGTTTCATGTTCTTACTGGACTGTTAAAAGACAACATTGAAACAGGCCATTCATCTATTTTTGTTCAATACATCTTTATTTTATTGAGTGAAAAGCTCAACCCTTGCATAAGACATGCAGAAAGAAACAAACTATTATAGCACATTGAAGGACTAAACAGCACTAAATCAAAGTGGTAAATATGCAGTGATGAACACCAGTGCAGAGGGCAGCAAATTCAAGTAATTTAAAATACTTTTTCATTAACTTCACTGTCTACTTTTCATACAAAATGTCTGATTTGTCTCCCTGTGTGGTTGTGAAATAAAACCAAAAAGAAAATGAGCTAGAGATGGCTTTTAGTCCTGGAGTGCAAAATATTTGACAACTTTTCTCTATTTGTTTGCCACCAAGCCGTAGTAGTACACTGCTTTTTTACTACATTATTACGCAACAGAGAAAATACATCTCATTTAGTTTTTCTTTCTGTTTTCATGTCATCTTTTTCCCCGTTAATTAAAACGGTAAAGCAATCTGTCGTTTCAGCAGCAGTCTATGTAGGATTTGGAGGTTGTTTCCGTCTGGTTTTTGTGTAATATAATTTTCATGTTTATTTTTTTCCTTCTCGTAGATTATATACAGGATGCCAGCTGGCTGACAGATGGTGATGCCTTTACCCGTTTTTTATTTAAAGAAACATCACAAGGAAGAGGAGGAGGAGAGACGGCAACAGCTGTAGGCTGAGGGAGGACAGACACCACCAGAGCGGCGCGCTGGTCATTGTGTGCCACTGAACGAGAGGAAGGGACCTAACAGCACAAAGCTCACAAAGAAAAAAAACCCGCCAGAAACTAAAAAAGTGTCCTCCTTTCCTTTCGTGAAGAGACACAGAGACCCATCTTGTTGGCACCAGCAAATTACTCCTTTCATCCCCAGACTATTCCCATTTCAAACTCTGAATTGTATTGGTTCTGATTGGTTAATCTCTGACCAGAGGCGAGCCCTCATTGGGCGGCCTGACAACAAATATTGTTGATTCTCTGCTATCTGCAACGATGCAGATGTTTCACTTGAATGTCTACTGGGACAAACTTTTACTTCAATGTCTACTGGGACAAAAGCATTTGGTAGAATATAACGAGGAAAGGTCACATGAAGCGAGGCTTTGTAGCTCTAAGCGACCAGAGCAGTTCCACAGGTCTCCCTGCTATTAGCGGTCTCTATCCGGGGGGAGAGAGACTAGCCAGACACTAAGTATTATCACAGAAAGAGAGACCAGTTCTCTGCCCTCATGCCTTGCTCCAGCTACCGTATATGGGTTAGTCTCTCTCCCCATGAGGTTTTGATAGTGTCAGTATTTTGGGACTTCCCCCACAACACATGACCCCAGACGTCATCGGGCTACAGCACTACTAAGCAGTACATATGTATCGTTATAATAATTATGGTTTCTTTATTTTAAACTTTTTACAAATCCTGCTATTTTACACACACACAGGCACACACACAAACTGTATTCAAGTGCACAATATCTTCCAGCCCAATAGCTATTCCCAAAATGTTGTCAGAAAAACTCAAATAAATAAAAAGTGATGCACTGCCTTGCATTTGAGTCCGTGAGAGAGGCATGTATGCCCACAGCAAAGTAAAATGTCAAAGAAAATATCAAATTAAGGAAAAACTACAAGCACACACAAAAATGACAAACAGAAAAATGAATAAAACAAAGTGTTAAATAAACCAGAAACATCCATTAGTAGGTCTAAATCAGTGTTTTTTTGTATTAGCTTTGAAAATGTCAAGGTAAAAAACGGAATCCCCTTACTGCCTTCAGTGCTACAGTATGGCAAGGGTCCTAACAATGTTTACTGACTTCCTATAGAAATCTAAGGGGGGGAGAAAAATTATATTTAAAAAAAAAGGTCACACACACACACAAGCAAACTATAGTGGGGTTATTTCAATGTTTTACTTTTTATTATTCATTTCTCCTTTAATTGTTTTATTTTTAAAGGAAGCTGTTCATCAAAGAGCATTTTGTTCATATATAGTCTTTTTACAGAAGAAAATACTGTACAACCTTTTTTTCTTCTCTAAACAATATTTTGTGGATAACAATCTACACACATAATTCCCCATATTATGATTATTTTTTCCAAAGCCATATTCAAGAAATAATTCATCATAACAATTTTCACCCCCCAGTAAACCTGAAGATAGGTTAGACTAACGTGTTTTGTGTGATAATTTAGTACTACAGTATCTGAGCATTGTCATGTTTTTAATAATGAATTGAAATCACAGGTCTTCTTATTAGTGTTGTTAATAGGCCACCATAACTCGGTCATGCCCATTTCATATTTAAATCCTCCAATCACAGAAGCAAATAAAATCAGTCCTTACTTTAAATAAAACACAGAACAACAGTTCTTTGTCACACTTAACAACTATTTGTGCATCAAAGCAAAGTGAACTAAAACGACATCTTAAAGCAAATTCCCTGTTAAAAGATGCATGCCATATTTTTTCTGAAGATAAATCTAAAAAGTGCTAGAACACCCTAAAAATGTCTCATTGCAAGGTCACATAAATATTAAATAAAACCGTTACAATAGGCGCTAAACCACAGCCATAGTAAATGGAAAACAAAATGTCCAGCATTGACACATTTTGCTTTCTGTCTGTACATTTCAAACAAACACTCCCTGACGCTACCTCTGTCATTCCTCATTGCATCTGAGTGACTCATCTTTTCCTCTGGTCAGTTCATTCAGACCCCCAGCTAGTTAGTCATGATGGTTCCTCGCCTAGTTCTAAATCAATATTCCGAGCCGTCTGATTTTACTATGCAAGTATAACGCAATCGTAATGCAATGATGCATATGGTAACAAAAATATGTTTGAATATCTATCATCATTTATATAAAAGTGCACTATCCAAATGCAAACTTAATAGGTTCCTCGACAGGGGGTAAGGGTTACAATTGCAAGTCCACAAGCTTGATTTTGGTGAGAATTTAACATAATTTCCCAGGTAGCTGCATACACAGAGCAATGCTCGCTCAGAGATCTATGCCCATCTGCAGTTGAGACTGAGGACACAGTCACTGGTCACTTCTATTTGAAAATGTACATTGAGAACGAAAGATAACCTTGCAAAGGATGAAGAGAGAAGGGTACAAGCCAAAACACTAATGCAGACCCCTGCACTTAATGTAGTAATAATAAGAATAATAGTAATAATAATAATATTAATACAGAAATAGGATCAAATGTTCAAACACATTCTGCTTTAGAACTTTTCCTCAATGTAATTTAACAGTGATGTCTTTCCCTTTCATTGTTAACAAGGGTCCTGCAGTTCATGTAAAGACTGCACCAGTAATTTCCTTTGTATATAAAAGTTCACACACACTTACGTATATAGTTATATAGAGATTTTTTTTTCTTATCGTTTTTTCCACGCACAAAAAAGGTTAAAAATAAAAGTAAAATAAATTAAAGTCAAACATGCAGGCACACAAAAAGACTGCTGTGTAGTAAAATGTTTACATTGCTGCCCCACGTGTAAAAGAGGCCTAATTTGTTTGTTTCTCTGTTCATTTTTTTATGCATAATTTAATTTATATTGTTGGTCATCTTGTAAACATCATCATAAATCATTTTGGGCCATAATTTCTTGTTGTTGTTGTTGTTGTTGTCTTCTTGTTGTCATCTGCAGTGTCTCTAACCTTGATAAATGAGGCCACTTTAATTTGTTTGTTCATAGTATACAGGATTCTTCTTCTTCAGTGTCAGAGTATCTTTCATGGGTCGGCCTCTTGCTTTTCCAGTTGGGAAGTGTCAGTGTGGTTTAAGGAAGCATCAAAACTCTCGTCATTGTCCTTGTTGTCGCCGTCGGGCTGTGGCATCGAATCTTCGTACGAGTCAGTGTTCAGATCCTCCTCCGCCTCATCCTCATCCTCCTCATCTTCCTCTGCATTGGCCTCTTCCTCAGGTGACTGGTCATCTTCGGGGTCGCCCGATGTTCCCGTGGTGTCATCCTGAGGAGCGGGCAAGCCTAGCGGTGGCATGGGGTTGGGCCCGGCAGCCATGGTCAGGCTCGGGTCATGGTGATGGTGCATCTTTTTGCTCAGGTCCAGCGAGTCATTGAGGCCCAGGCCAGCGGCGTTTTTCAGGAAGAACAGGGAGCTGCAGGTGTCGGTGCCCAGGTTGAGGGAGCTGTCCAGACTGACTGAGGAGGTTGGATAGGGGTGGTTGTAGTCAGATGCCATGCTGGCTGGGGGGTAGAGCATGGAGGGGGCATGGTTGTTGTTGTTATGGTGGTGATGGTGGTGGTGGGAGAGTCCTGAGAGGCCACCGGGCGAGGCTGGAAGAAGGCCCATGGAGGCGTGGGGCACCGCGGACACTCCTCCCGTCATGTGGTGCGCCCCCTCCTGACGGGGAGACACCGACGGCAGCTCGCCGCGCTCCTGCTTCTCATGCTTGCGCTTGTGGGAGTCCATCTGGGACATACCGACTACAGTGTGCTTGCACTCGGGGTAGGTGCAGTGAAAGTGTGAGCACTTGAGCTTGTATTTGCAGTCGGCAACCTCGCAGTCAGCACTGGAGCTGAACTGGCAGAAGCCGGCGGCGCTGATCACATCTTGCTTGCCATGGTGTTTGCGGTGGGCTGTCACCTTGGTGCTGTCCGTGCAACGGAAGCTGCAGCGCAGGCAGTGGAAGTGGGTGCTGTTGCCGGAGAACTGGCAGTCGGAGAAGTTACAGCTGAGCGATGACTTGAAACGCTTGAAGTCGTCCAGGACCAGGTTGTCCACGCGGTCGTGGTGCTGCGCATGCTTGTACATGTGCGTGCGGCCGCAGAACTTGTAGCCGCAGTTCTCGCGGGTGCAGTGGTAGTGGGTCACCTTCAGGGAGAACTGGCAGCCGGAGTCCTTGCAGTCCTCGTACAGGTCATAGCGGCGGAAGCCCTCCAGCATCATGCCCTCGTCCAGCATTTTGCGAGCAGAAGCCGTCTTGCGCCGCTTGCCGAAGGGGGACATGTCCTCGATGATCCAGAAGCGTTTCTTGGCGCCGGTGGCCGTAGGGATGGAGATGGTGTTGCCTACAGAGAGAGGAAGAACATTAGAACTCAACTGATCAACTTTTAGTGGTACAGCACACTAAACAAGCTGGGCCAAGGGGAGATTTTCCTTTGCGGAATCTCTGAGAGGCTGTCCTACATTCACAATTGTATATATTTTTTTGTCTTTACAAACTATTGAATAAGAAGAAGGGAAGGGGGGGGGTTAAATGATAGATTGACTTTGCTGCTAATCGGTACTTGACATTTTTACTGGGTGTCTACAGCCTCCAAACAGTGGCAGAGATGTGGATCTTGGCGGCCCCTCTTATCTGCCTTTGGTTTACGAGGGGTAGCCTACCTTGCCGAGTCCCCTGGAGTCACTGCTAATGATGTGATCCCTGTTCGGCTCGACAGGAAGCAGGGGCCTCGATAAAAGTGGGGGCATGATTAAAATAAGAGGCGGCTGGTGCCGTTAATGGAAGCTAAACAAGGCCACGGCTTTGGACTACAGGTGCTGAATTTACGGTGCTGTTTCCACAGCCTTGTAAATACCAAAGGGGGACACTGTGCATAACCTGCGTGTAATGGAGACGTAAGACCAAGCTCCATGAGAATAAGGGAATGGCTAAAACGGAAAATAAAGATTAAACAAACAAAAACGTTTCTATATCTCATCTAGACCGTATATCCAGACTTTTTCAGACTAACTTAGACGTTTTCCCAAATGTTCACTTTTTCACAGTTTTCCCAAATAATGTTTGCATGGTGACTTTCCCCATTGACTTTCTCTCAAGCTTCAACAACAATTTTGAGAAGTCATACTGGATCAAACAAGTACACACTGAAGTAGACTACATCTACACCAATTGACACTGACAGCTACAATGTTGGTTTGCGTCGGGATAAGTACCTGCAGCATCCTGCACTATAGGGACGTCATTTTTAACCGGAGACGGAGTGGCAATGATGGGGCTGAAAGCTGGTGTGTTGGTTGGCATGACAACACTCCGAGTGGCTCCGAGAGAGACGCTGAGCAGAGAGTATGACAGACAGGATGGAGAGACGAGATATGGGAGCGAGGGAAGAGGAGGTCGGAGGAGGGCAGGAGGGAAAGATGGAGCCTGAGACTGAAGTCCAGGCTGAGGAGGAGGTGGTGGAGGAGGTGCGTTTTGGGGAGCGCTAGTGTCAGCGGGGGTAGAGGGAGCAGTAGTGACCGGGCAGCCTGGTCCTGGAAAGACAGGATGACCAGGAAGTGTAGAAAGACGGGAAGGGAAACAGACAGACGGGTAGACGCAAACACACACAGACCCATTCACACACACGGGGATGGAAGGGAAAAAGGGAAAAGATAAGAGAATGATACAAAATGAAGCCGAATCAAGAAAGCAAACACCAGCCAAAGCAACAATGATGAAAATGGTGGATAACATTTGACACAAAATAATGGAAATGTGAAACTCATTTGATGAAGGCAAGATCAGATTTTGAAAAGCAGAGAATCTGAGAAGTTTGTTGCCACAGGGATAGCTTTCAGGTAAAAGGGAAATGTAGTCTACTATATCAAATTGCCATAAGTTATTACTGTAGAAAATTAATAATAGAAAATAAATGACCTCCGAATAAGAGAACAATTAATTTATGGATTTTGATTGGTTTCCCACTCTTCCTATTGTTTTAAATAGTATTTGTAAAAATGGAATCCACTACGAAATCAGGAAATTATGATGTTGATGAGATATGGACATGAATTGACATGGCTGTGTCCTGTGAGTTCTAATGGTACTGTAAATGACGCTGGATTTACAATACAAAAACACTACTTCATTCTAACTTCATAACCACGTTTTACTTGCTTCTTTAATAGAACTTGATAGACAATTTACTTTTCACTGAAATTAAACAATATCGCCATCATTTCACTAAGCAACACCATCCATAAATCCATTGTTTTTCTTGTTATCTCTGTTATCAACTCTACAGTATGCATTCGTATGCAAGTTGCTATGGCCACAATGTTAATACTCACTCCTCAACCAGCCTGGCTAACCCTAGCCTCTATATCCTGCCCCCGCTCCTCAACTCACCTGCTGGGGAGCTTTCATTGCCCACGGGGGTGCTGCTGCAACTGCGGTCCTGATTGGAGGACTCAGAGGAGAGGCACAGGGGGCTGCCCCCGCCCATGTAGTCCATGTAGTCATCCGTCTCGTCCATCATGCTGGAGAACCCATGGGTCATCCCCGGGTGGCTGCCCATGAGGCCCGAGCCCATGCCCGACAAGTGCTGCATGTCATCGGCCCTCTGGCCATGGGACACCACCTATAGAGGACCACACAGGGGGGAATACATATTGTAGGGAATGTTCCTCACACAGGATTCTTCTTTTTTTAAACATGATATTTATTGACATATTTAAATGTAGGGATTCCCCATTTACGTAAGATATTCTCTCATGGGGCACCAACTGTCAGGCATACGTATACTGGCACTACATCACCATAGAGTACTGATATAACAATGACATTGCTGGCGGTGGTTTGCATATCGCAAGTATGTAAAAACACAGTTCTTTAGAGACACTTTCAGTGAAAAAAATGTACCTCCATGATACTTTTTTTGAGAACGACAACATATTAGCGATAAATCCCATAGATACACTGTAACATGAAGGTTAAAACAAATAAAAAATGCAGTGTCACCAAAGGTGTTCATTACTCATTATCCATGCATCTGACTCAGGAATCAGGAAGCACAATGGAAAATTATAAAACCCAAAACCTTATGACACGAGCTGCCACAGTCACATTTTTCAGTGAAAGGGTGTGTGAGGAACTGCGTGTTTTTGCATACTTTCAATATGCAAACTATCACCGGCAATGGTTCTATGGAAACTCCCCACATATTTGTCTTAATAATTGCACTGTTCAGAACATTATGTGGAACGCACGCACACGCACACTCTCACACACACACACACACTTTTCGTTACCTGGGATGGAACCCTGTCAAAGTTCTTTCCCAGCATCCTCCTCATGTGTTTGCGGGAGTGCGAGGTCATCTGGTGCTTGAGCAGGAAGGAGAACTGGCAGCTCTCGCGGATGCAGTGGAAGTGACTGTTCACCTGGTTGTACTTGCAGCCTGCAAAGAGACAATGACACGGTTTCAATCACAAGGTGAAGAAATTGACTTTTTATTTTATTTTAATTTTTTACATATGACGTTTTCACAGTGTTTAACTCAATGCTACGTGAGAAATGTGATGTTTTCACATATGAATTTGGTATTGCCTGGCACATTTCGGAGATTCGCCCAAACTACAATTCAAAGCAGCTGTAAATGGCAGTTATTGTATAATGTGAAGTGTAAGTGTCCATTTAAAGACGTCCTCTAACTAGCTCTGAAAACCTGGTAAAATCGTGTCTTTAAGAAGCTCTACTTTGGTTTAGATTCAGCATCATGACATCGCAGGGACAAAAACAACAGTATATGTAGCATATTAGATTAGATGACTCCAGTGTCACACTGAGCCAGTCTAGGCTGCCGTGGACTAAACCTGTGGAGCTCTTTTATTACACTGACATCCTTTATTCAATTAGGAATTTACATAAATACATTATCCTATGCAGTGTAGGCCAATAATGCACACACCCCTGCAAACCAAAGTAAATATACAATTATTCCCATATTAAATTCATTTTTCAAAATCGAGCCATTGTTGTCTTTTCATTTTTTTTTGTGCCATGGCACTATTGTGTTGGATTCTTCCTCTTTTATTCTTTTCCTCACTTTTAGGGAGCGATTTTCGAATTGCTTCATGATTTCAAATGAAATGTCGGCTCCTCCAAATATCATTATATAAAAGCAGGCAGAAATAATTGAAAGAGCAAAATGCTGGGCAGGTGCTAGCATGTCAGTAACCATGGGACCAGGTGCACAAAACAATAGCTTTGTACACAGTAACACTGCACATATACTTTAACCATGCAAAGTTGAGTCAATAACTGTAGCCACCGTGACATGCAGGGCCTTTATGAGACCCTTCCAGGTAACTTAATCGGCCGTGTTCAGTTGAATGTTGCTGCCATGGATACCACCAAACCATAAATGTTTTATAACTTGAGTGCTTGCTTTAGTAATCCCTTTTACCCTTTCAAAACAATACAACGGGGCTGATCAGGATAGAGGACAGGAATTCCTTTTTGTCTTTTTCATTTGTGTTCAGAAGAACTTTTTAGAACAGCCAGAAATAAGAGATGACTTGTAAAATCATTTGGGAATGATGATGACGGGTGACTGAGAAAAGTACACAGCACACACAAACAAGTATGTCAATCGCTCATTTCTGACAAGCAAAAAAATGAAAACAACCTTAGTGGGTTTGTCCCTTATAAATATATACATATGCATTCAAGTCTAGTATAACATATAACCAGACATTTAAGTTATATGAGAAAGAAAGCAACAAATATATATGTTACAGTGCCAACAATGTAATCACTAGGAAAATAAGGTTTCACATTCATAGTGCCTATGCAAAACATTCCATAAAAAGTTCAGTACGAGCCAGACTTGTTTTATGCCATGTGAATTGCTCTGCGATAGCGTGACAATGTGTTTGCCAGGATTGGGAGCAGCTCTCTCTGTGACAGTTGAGGCGCACAGAGAGAATATCTGCTCGGAGCGTCCACTGAAAATCAATGTGGAAACATCACTACATCTCTCTTGATTTCACACCCTTAACCCTTACATCTCTCACTGGCCTAGCAGTGAGAATGAGAAAGAGAAAGAGGGAGTGAGAGAGTGAGAGACAAAGAGACAGAGAAAAAGAGACTAGTTTAAATTGAAAGCTTACCTAGCCTGCCACACTCCTCTCTCTTGGTGAAGTATTTGAAGCCATTGGCGGCGCGTCTCTCTGCCTTCTCATGCTTCTTGACATGCCAGGGAAGCTTGGTGGTGATGTTGGTTACAAAGTAGCAGCCAGATCGCAGACAGTGGTAATGGCCCCTCATTCTGAACTCACAGTGCTGGAGGAAGGAAGGCAGAGAGACAGAGGGGTGGTCATCCTAATGTAAGACTGGGAAACAGGCTAGAACAATGACTTTAAACCTAAGTTGCTGCTGATCAACTTGACTTGTGGATACAAACTACAGAACAAAATGTTGCGAGATAAGCTTGCTGAATTCCCAACCAGTTTCTGTTCTGATGTCTGATTAACTCATTTTCTGTTTTCCTATTTGTATTTATTTATAGTTACTACAGGTCCTACAATAAACAGATTTTGGGGTGCTGCTGATTGCTCAAATGGACATCTATATTACTCTACTCCACCAACAATTCACACCTTTACACTAACTACCCCCTTGTACATTTGGAAGGATCGGTCTATCAAATACTCTCTAACCCACCCCTCTCTTTTTAACTTGTCTCCACACCACTATCTGTTTCTGGCTTGTGTGTCCCATAGGAGCCAGGCTATATAGGATTATCTCAGTTCAGGTGGATAGGGGGAGGGAGGGGAGGAGGTGGATATGGGGGGGGGGGGGGGCTAAGTGAGAGGATTATTTTAGACACATTATTAATGAAATAAAATAAAAAAAATCCTCCAAATATTGGCTCACGAGAGGCAGGCAGGAGCCTCCATTAAGGGGTTTAATTTGAGAAACATTTGCCAGATTTTGCCCTATTCAAGACAGCCTTGTTTATTGTGCGGCTGACAATGATTTATTGGGTAATATCAGCTAAATTGGCCTTTTCTGAGGGGAGAATGCGGCAGTCAAAATGACATCATTGACATATAAACAGACATTACGGGGTGAGTCGACTGTCGTCTCCCAGCAGACAGAAGACAGACGAGGAGCGATTCTGAAAGACTGGAGTTAAATCACCTCAAATACAGGTCTAATAGATTGTATACTTCATGGTTAGAAAACTTGATGATATGACAGCAATTTGCTGGTGCTTGGAGAGAGAAGGTGGGGACCTACCTGGTTGGGACATAGACACTGGAGGGAGAAGTAGGAGAACTGATCTCGAACGTTGACCAGGTGGTTGTTAGGGTTGATGTGGTCCAAGCAGTGGGATTCGGCCTTCCCCGAGGTCTTGCAGACGTACTTGCAGTTCCCGAAGAGACAGTGGAAGTGGACCTTGTTGGAGTACTTACAGTCAGTGGCCAGGCAAGGGTCACTGTATGAACAAAAAACATAAAAGAAAGGGGGGTATGTTCAATACCTTTTTCTAAACAGAAATAGGACAGGGCTTCTGTACTGCGGTCATGGAGGGATGAAATGCTTCTGGTTTTCATTCTGTCCGTCTAATCAGGGACCTGGGACGCCAGGTAAGTGGACTCTCTGATCAATCAATTATATAATTATTAGTTATACCAGATGAATGAACTACCAGGTAGATAGGAACACCAGCCGTACTTTGGCACTCGAGGGCTGGTATTGAATAGCCCTGGAATACAGGATCTCCAATGTCCAAGAATATCAAAATCCATACATCTATAACATTTCATATAAAGTATATTGCCATGACTGGTCATAACAACCTACATTGCTTAAACCTACGATTCTTAAAACATTCTTTCATTTTACAATTGTATTTTTTGTGTAGCCTAATGAAAATACAACTTGTCGTGTCAGTGGTCAATGATTTTGCCTGAACGTGTTCAATAAAGGTGCTCAAGTCAAAGTGTTTCATGCGTGTTATTTACAAGTCTCACGGTCCCTTACTTGTCCTGGAACTGCAGGAAGCCCGGTTTGACCTGTGGCTTGGCGTTCTCCAGAGAGGTGGTGGCCAGCGGCGAATTGGCAGGCAGGTTAGGCATGGAGGCATTGAGCTGTGGGATGCTGCCCGTCAGCTGCTTCCATGCCAGCAGTGAGGGGGAGGAGCCATAGCCTCCGCCTGACGATGATGACATGTTGGCCACTTCCATGGCGGGGTTGTTCGCCATGGAGACAGGGGCGGTGGACTGGTGGGATGCTCCGTCGCCGCAGTCCTTGACTTTGTTGAAGTGAGGCTCTGATTTCACCTTCAGCGTGGCTCGTAGGTGGAAGCTGAACAGATGGACATGGTGGGGACACACTAAGTCAGATCTTTCATTCAGTCATCGACTCAAATTATCGGCTTAACATTTGTATACAGCTTTCTAAGCAAAATTGCTTTTACACAATGGACTGTAATAAACAACCAATACTATAATGATCATCATGATAAAAAAACATTTTGCCTCATTATTGAATATACAGTATTCTTCTTTTAATGTATCAACATGGGTTGGGTTGACCATTGAGATGCATGAGACTGATTCTGAATCTGCACAGCCAGAAGAAACATGCCTATGGCACAGTGTATCACATGGACTGCTCTTCTGGTGCAGTGCCACCAGTGCCACCACACTCACTTGGCGTGTTTAATGGCTCCGTCCATCGTGCTGAAGAGCGCCCCGCAGTCCTCCACAAGACAATGGAAGTGGACCTTCTGCAGGAAGTCACACTGGGCCTCGCAGAAGTCCTCCGTGTCGAACCTTGACCCAGCAACAAAACAGAGAAGAGATATAATTAGTATATATATTTTTTTTATAATAATAAAAAAAGGGGAAATAATTAAAGTAATACAATGACATTTTACCCCTCTGAAGCATTATACTATTATTTGAGCTCTTCAAGTACCTGCGCAGATATGTCCTCCAGAGCTCGCTTGGTTTGTCTGGCATGGGCCTCTTCATGATGCGGCTCAGGTACTGTGCTGCCTCTGAGGTGTCGGCCCCTTGGCCGATCTCCATCTCCGTCTTCAGGTTCAGGGCACTGAAGAAGCCGGCATTCATCTGCAAAACACACAGCACATAAAGCACCGGCGGCGGCAGTGTTAGCTGAGCGCGGGCCTACACACACACGGAATGTACATAGGTACACGCACACACACACAGGCGTGCAAACACGTACACACACAATCTCACGCGAACAAACACGCACACACACGCACACACACACTTTGGCAGAGCGGAAGCTCAGCCGAGTTTACAAACAGCCGGCTTCTGCTTGAGCACAGGCCAAGTGCGCATGCCAAGTGTCCACTGTGAGCGATTGTGCGTGCTTTATGTGATGTGGTGACTCGGAACGGGACCCCAAAAGGCCTACATGAAGGGGAGAGCTGTAGGACATCTGATCATCAAGCCCCTCTCCCGTCAGGCCTCAACGGCCGCTTTGTGGAAACCACTCATGAGTGTGTTTGAGTGTGTTCCTGATACAAGAATACAAGCAGAAGGGCAAGAAAACCCCCTTAGCCAGTAGTGTGAGTGAGTTTGCCAAAAAAATGGAGCCAGAAAACTCTTTAAATCATCAAGGTAATGGGAACCACCCGCACATTAGTATTAGTCAGAAATGATGTATGATTAAAACAATGTCCATTTCAATCTTCACAAAATCACACATTTAAATATCCCTCAGCAAACATTTACTCTTTTTAAAAAATGAGGGTGACTGTTTCTCTTTTTCCCCCCCGAGTTTTTAATCAAATAATTTACAAACTCCATGAATAAATATAGAGTGACAGGAAGCCGGGGAAGAAAAAAGGAGAAAGGAGGAGGGGACAAAATGGATGTCGAGTTCAAAACAGCTCATCAAAAAACAAACATCTCTATATATCTGGCATGGCACCCAGCTCCTGGTTCATTATATTCATTTGTGAGAGGTACGGTGGAATTACACCACATGAAAAATGGCTGGAAAATGTAAATGATACAAACTCATCTTATTAGCAGTGAAACATTAAAAAACAAACAGAGGCTCTGTGCGTCCCACTAATTTGTCTTGGGGATGAAAAGCGTTTGATGGATGGATCTTACCTTATTCATAAGCGAGGATAAAAGAGATGTATTTCCCGGTACAGGGTGTCCGTTTGATTCATTACTGGAACAAGGAAAA
Source organism: Salvelinus alpinus (assembly GCF_045679555.1). Classification (NCBI taxonomy): domain Eukaryota; kingdom Metazoa; phylum Chordata; class Actinopteri; order Salmoniformes; family Salmonidae; genus Salvelinus; species Salvelinus alpinus. Next base: position 18,192,039 of record NC_092113.1, read on the forward strand.
TAAACAATGTTTAGTCAAGATTTGCATAAGAACAGTAAATATTATTATTTATCACAGGAGGGTGTGCATGTTTAATGAAGAGCAAAAATGCAGCTTTTAAACAAATTTGCAGGGAAGATTGGAGTTGTGGTTTATGTCAACATCCGAGGTGTGAGATCAGTGAGAGATGGAGAAACGTGTTGGAGGCCATATATTGAGATGCAAATCGAGATAACATAGTCGTTTTTGAGGAATAAAAAATAAAAAGTAAATTAATAATCATAATCAGGTCAAAACTGCTTTCAGAAATACGAGTCAGTGAACAAATCGCATCCCCTTCGCAACGCTGCAGTCACACTTTCATCATTTGTATTAAATACTCTCACACCAATTGAGATACAGTAACATTGCTTCATTTAGGAGTAAACCTGTTTTATTTAGGAGTAAACCTACTTTCTTTAAGAGTAAACCCGCTTTTTTAAGGGGTAAACTTTAGGAGTGTGACCCTGTGACTCTACCTGTGGTCTTTTTTGCTCAGGTCCAGGCTGTGCTCTTGGATGGAGTCCTGGGAGGCCCCGGAGGTATGGTCGACTGGCTCCTGCTTCACTTGAACCAGATTGAACAGACTCGCTGAAGAACCAGCCAGCCCATTCCCTGAGGAGAAGCCAGAGAGAGAGAGCGACAACAAAGTTATTGTTGGTCAGCATTATTACCCTGTGACGAGATCCAATCTGACTCCTGTCCCAGCCGAAAAGAATACTCAGAGTGATAATTATTGCGAAATGATGTCAGGCCGTCAAGGCCTTTAAATGGTGATTGAGAGGCAGGAGATATGAGGGGAAAATACTCCTTTTTCAGCAGCACTTGTCACAACTCATTTGCTAGGCTGCCTCTTAACTGGTCATTAAGTCGGATGCTAATGCTGAGAGAAAGTGGCAGTCTCCGATTGCCCTCCCCCCCCGCCCTCCTTCCCTTCCCTTCCTTCCCTGGTCCTTGTTGGCCTGACAACGGCAGGCAGCCAATGCCAACTGAGCATGCCCAAGAGGAACAGGGCTATGTCGGTCAGATTGGAGCTGACAGCCAATCAGATCAGTTCAAATAGCGTGACCTCCAGATCGGATTCTCCTCTGAATAGGTATTCAGCAGATGATGTCGTGAGTGAGGACAGCAACGGCATGATAAATAAATAAATAAAGACGAGAGGGGCGGGGGCAAAGACTGCTGACAGGAAGGTGAGTTTTTTCCCCCCAATCCCCAAGTGATTGAAATATTAATTTCTCCTCGGGCGATATAGAGAAAGCCGGGCTTTAGGTAGACAGTAAGTGGTATTTTCTTCAAAAAAGAGGAACGAATGAGAGTGAAGGAGTGCCTGGCAAGGGCTTTTAGGCCTGTGTGCTGAGTGAGTGCATCGCCTGTGATTGGTATTGTGTGGGGCCATGTTGTTTAGGAAACAGGGCCTGGTAGTGACTGGTAGTGACGTATTGTGACGGGCAAGGTCGCGGAGGGCCAACTATGTGCCCTGCAAGAAAGCAGCTATGTGAGTGGGAAGTTGGAACCAGCGTCCCTGAGTAGAAGATGACCCAGAGACATATCAAAGGCAATGCGAGTGGAAAAGCCAGTCTTGGGCCTTGTCAGCTCAAAGCTAAGGGACGGAGATGGGGATGTGTCAGTGTCATAGCCTTTTAAGCTGACAATGGTGTGGTGGTGGGGGGACGGGGAAACAAGGAGGAGGGGGTCGAAGAGAGGCCGTTTTGTGGCTGGGGTGAGGTCACTCCCCTAAAAAAGAAACCCAATGATTAACTAGCCAGACAAATTGTCATTGGACATTACATCAAGTCAAAGACCTGATGAGAGCACATCATATCGAGGAATATGTGACCTACACATAGACATTTAGTTAATCACATCAAAGAAAAGTTAGTAGTGAATGTTCATCAAAAAAAATTAAATGCTTAGAGATCTCGGCAAAGATTCTTGTCATGAAAAAAAAGAGGAAGAAAATGAGTAGATTTCAACGTGGTGTTTTTTCTGGATGTTCTCCAGGAATAACGACCACAATGTAATTACTCTGGCTAAGTTACAGAGGTCGTGAAAGATCATTTGCACTCTGTGTTTAATTAGTAAACCCTTCAGAGGCCTGGATCTTAAAAAAACTAAAAACATTTAGGGGTAAATTGGTGAGAAACACTGATAAAAAGCAGTCTATAATGAACCCCTGAAAAAAGAATACATAGTTTACCACTGAAGAGATAGGCCCCGTAAAAACAAACAAAAAAACCATCTAAAAATAGCCACACGCTAAAAGGTTTCTCAAACCTTTTTGACACTGTGAGCCATAACCACTTCCTCTTCAATTTAGCCCAAATGTCCTGTTCACACATATTTTGCGAACAATAAGTGAAACTTCAGAGAAAACCTAACCCCCTAAGTGCCTCTGAAAACGTCTATATTCTCTATTACTGCTGTTTAAAAAAGTGAACGAAACAGCATACTTGTTTTCTGTGCGAGTAGCCCTGTGTGTGCTGAGCTCCCCTCATGTTCTGGTGCAGTGGAGCAACGGAAGGGGAGCCAGCCCCATCTGAGGAGGCCCTCCTTCCCAGTCAGGCCCTCTCTCTCTCAATCTCTCTCTCCCCCTGTTACCTGCTGCCTGGAGGCCCAGAGGTGGAGCTCCGACTGACAGCCTGTGCTACCTGATCACACCTCCCCCGAGCAGCTGCCCTGCTCTCTCCCAGGGCCCCGTCCTTCTCCAACAACACCACCAGGCAACTAATCCTCCAGCCCACCAGCATGCGGAGACGCTCTCCTGTCTTAGCCCAATTTTCCAATCTGTACCGCACCTGCTAAAGTCTCAGCTCGGGCCTGTAGCCTAGTCTTCTTTTTGCTCAGTTGTGACAGTGTGAGACTGTTTTATTGTCTTTTAGACATCTTTATTTACTATTTTGGCTACTATTGTAATGAGTAGTGGTTGTTTGTGTCCGAGCCCAAATAGTGTGTGAGTGTGTGTGTGTGTGTGTGTGTGTGTGTGTGTGTGTGTGTGTGTGTGTGTGTGTGTGTGTGTGTGTGTGTGTGTGTGTGTGTGTGTGCTTGGGCTGTGTGTGTTTTGGAGTATGCATGCATGCCAATGAGGTTGTTGTTTGTGAGCCCAAATTGTATGTGTGTGCCTGTGTGTATGTGTGTGCATGTGTGTGCCTGTGTGTGTATCTGTGTCTGCTCTTGCATTCTGCAAAAAACCACCCTCTCTCTGAATGCTCTGGTGCGCTGAGTCATTTCTGCCTGAGCGATTTCTGTTTTTATATCAGTTTGTAGAGAGAGAGAGAGAGAGAGAGCAAGAGAAAAAAAATGGGTTTTGTTCTTGCAATTTCTGAACTTAATTTCATTCCACCTCCATTTGCTCGGAACGAGCGCACGCACAGATAAGAGACCAATGATGAGGAAACATGTACAACACAAGCCCCGGGAGCCCCCTCCGAACGCCGTAAGAGACTTTTACAGGGCCCACTCTCCTTTCTGTCAGCGCATTTATCTACAAATGGATTGCAGGTATCTAGCTAACCATCGGCACAATAACAAGCGTGGAGCAGTGAACCACGCCTTCAGTATGCCCCTTCAAGCCTGGAACGAGCAGTTTGTGACTGCTACATTCTCATCCACCGTGGGCCAGTGATTTTGGTTAGGTGACCTAAGTGTGCACTCTTTTAGCTCTTGCTGCAGTAGAGTGACTCCACACTAATGTTTGGGGGGGGGGGGTGAGTAGGGGTTGCGTTTTCCCCACAAACGTCGTGAAGAAAGACAGACTCTAGCTACATCCCTTTCTGAGGAGGGTAGCTAGCTCAACCCCCCCAGAAAAATAAAATGGCCGACATACGCTAGAGCAGTATTTCCTAAACTCAGTCCTGGGGACCCCAAGGCATGCATGTTTAGGTTTTTGCCCTACACAGCTGATTCAAATAATCAAAGCTAGGGCAAAAACCAAAACATGCATGCCTTGGGGTCCCCAGGACTGAGTTTAGGAAATACTGCACTAGAGCATTGCTACTATTGCAACAAGCTGTGTAGTAATGTGTTGAGCCATCTCACATTACCATAGACAATAAATATTCACATTTTAGACATGTAGCAGATGCTCTTATCCAGAGCAACTTAGAGTAAGTATATATATTTTTTATACTTTTTTCAAACTGGTCAGCTGTGGGAATCGAACTCACAACACTGGCGTTGCAAGCACCACGCTCTACCAACTGAGCCACATGGGACACTACAACTTTATGAAAACACCCACCTGTGTCTTGGTGGTTGCCAGAGGGCTTGAGGGCAGCTGCCGCCAGCCTGGCCATCATCGGGGATATGAGGCCCTTGCTAGCAGAGATCTTCTCCATGATGGAAGAGGCCGAGGCGTAGGAGGTCGGCGTGGATGCCATGGCGCCATCGCTGCCTGCCGAGGAGCAGCCGCCCTGGGACAGTGAGTCGGTGGGCATGGAGTGGGCGCCAGACGACACGGCCGAGATCAGGCTGGCGGCCGAATGGGGCAGCTGCATGGGCAGCCGGGGCATGAGTGGGAAGAAGGGATTGTGGACGCTGGCGAGTGCGCTGTTGGACAGCGCCAGTGCCACAGGCATGTTGCTGGGCAGCGCCTGGGATAGCAGGCTTGACATGCGTGCCGAGTGCGGCAGCGAGGAGGTGGGCTTGAGGCCGCTGTGGCCACCGCTGGAGGACGACATCACCGTGGTGGGTGTGGCAAGCAAGTGGGCGCCGGGACCGTTGGACGAGTGCTGGGTGGTGGGCGAGGCGCTCAGGCTGGAGTTCTTGCTGCTGATGGCCGAGAAGTCCATGAGGTCGTCGTTGCTCGACTCGTCTCCGGGTTCCTCCTTGGGCATCAGGAAGGAGCCGCCCGAGGAGAGGGCCATGACGCCTGAGGAGCGGATGTGGCGGCGTTCGTGCTTGCGCTTGTGGGAGGTCATCTGGCTGGTGGAGGTGAAGGTGAAGCCGCAGCTCGAGCGGATGCAGTGGAAGTGGTTGGTGGCCTTGCTGTAGACACAGCCCTCGTATTTGCACTCCTCATACTTGTAGAACTTCTTGAAGCCGTCCTTGGCATACGCGTCATCCTTGATGTGGTAGCTCTTGTGCTTCTCAATGTCGCACTTGTTCTTAAAGGTGAAGGTGCACCCCGGGCGCCTGTGGAAGGAGGGAGGGAAGCAGGGAGAAAAGTTCAAAAGATGTCACCTAAGATGCTAAGTTACAAGGCCTTTTCTGTACAGTGGAAAAGTTTTGAGGCAGTCATGGATTGAAGCCACATAATCAAAATACTTCATAATGGAGGAAGGTGACACAATAAACCTCCATTGAGATATCATCGCTTTCACAACTTACCAGAGGTGTTTTAAACTGTGCCAGCTAAGGAGCCATTCCAAATGACTGTTTGGCAAAACCAAACATGTTTTCAATCTCAATTCTTACAATCCATTGTTTTATGTGGAGCCTACCGGCTCATCGAACCCATAGTATGAAGCAGATTCAAACTGCAGTCTATGAAAAAAGACATTGATTCCGATTTCTTTGGGCAATCATGGATGCACACATTAAACAGAGTGGCTGGTGTGAGTTAAACTCAAATAGTGTTGAGACCTGGTGAAAAGAGACACCTATAAATACAATCTCTATCTCGATTACGGGGTGTTCTGATCTCCTGACCTGCAGTGGAAGTGGGTGGTCTTCTGCCCGTAGAATTGGCACTCCACCGTCCCACAATCCTCAGTGGCGCGGAACCTCTGAAAGCCATCGTTGATCAGCTGGGCGTTCTTCTTATGGAAGTTCTCGTGAGTCATGACATCGGAGGTGCTGGTGTATACCTTGTTGCAGCCCACCTGCAGATAGAGAGGAGAGTGTGGGATTGAAGCTTTTCAGTAATAGGCAAATAAATCGACATATAAATTATTCATTCATCAACTTATTCTTTACTTAACCAGGTATGGTATTGAGAACATAATTTGTTACCATAATGACCTAAAAGAGGTGTGGAGACAAACCTTCAACTTTATTGACATCAATGAATAAATCTCTGACACCAATCTTTAAGAGGCAACCTAGCATTGATTTACATTGTTTTTGTTCGTTCAAATAGCAGTGGTTTGGAACAGTGACTAAGTCAGACTTTTTCACAGCGGGACCATTAAGAGAACTGAGAAAGGCTCTGTTGAGAAATGAGCTCAGTGTGGTAAGAAAGCGTCTCTGGTGACCTAGAAATTGTAAGACGGACGGAGGTCTTTTTTTCAAGTTCAGCTACTTGTCTGTGTGACAAGTCGAGAGACCTTATCAAACATCATGTTAAGTAAAACATGGCAAACCTGCTCTGTTTGAAACATTGCGACGTGACAAACTTGAGCAAGAGTCAGTGGTATAACTACCAGGGTCGTGTGTGGTTAAAAAATACCTTCCATTTAAGGCTTTCTTTTAAGCTGATGCTATTCATATTCGGAGCGCTACAGTATGCAATCACCGCAACCTAACTGTAACTCACAGAGCAACTTGAGGGGAGGAGGGGGTAAGTGGTGGGCAGGTTGATTGTCACTTTCTTTAGTTTAAAATGTTCTGGTACTCAGGAGACTTCGGGGCCCGGAGGAAAATACAGCTAATGTTTGAATTAAAAGCAGCAATTGTATATCAACCCTGGCACTTTTTGAGGGTTGATAACTTCTCCATATTGAGTCAAACAATGAAAAAAATGCCACTCTGTTTTTTCCCCACTAAATCAGAGGTGCCTGATGCCAACATCTGCAGGTTCTCAGGCCTGTTAAAACAAGGGCTGAAACGTCTTAATAACAATTACGCCGTTAGGGGGGTTTAAAAAAGAATATATCTCTGGCCATCCAAGCCCGGGGCTGCTGGCCTGCCGGTGAGAAAGCACTCGGCGCGATGACACCTTGAAAATAAGCAGATGTGGAAAAAAATTAAACAAATCCGGTGGGGGGAATAATCTTCAACTCGTCGCTTGGTACTAAAAGATGAAAAATTTTCAGTTTATATAAACAACTAACTGAATTTTTACCCATGCCAATTAAGGAGCGAGGAGAGAGTAGGGGAGGGAGAGAAGAGTGCTGCTGCTTCAACGACATGGGTTCATCCCTTTCATTTTGATTTTATTACTTTATGACACCTTTTGTTAAACGCACCAAAACTGCTCTTAAATGGCAATTTGGGCTTAATGGAAAAAGTGGAAGAAGTGTAATTCCCTTTTATAGATACAGTTAAAGTGCAGAGCTCTCAAGACTCGGAGAGCTCATCGGTGTGCGTCTTGTCATGCCTGAGTGGCCTGGTTTTCCCTGGGCTTGGCATGGGGGCCATGTCTCTGCTCACAACTTTTTTCATGTTTTCTGTGGGAGGTGTTTATGCTATACTCTCCATGCCACCCCAAATTTTCCCCTAAATGGTATCACTGGAGAAATAAAATGACAATCATTTTCCTTATAGGCTTCTGGTAGATTTGGGTGAACTATCCCTTTAAAGGAGAGACACACTGAATCTGTATAGCTAGCCAATTCTAGAAAATGACTCCAGTATGTACCGTATATCCGGTACTGTGGTGTGTGGCTCTGGAATGCAACATCAATGAATTATGCATGACTCTGCAAAATCCCATTTCACAAGAAGCCTCAGATCTCCATAGGTGACAATGGTCATGGGTCTGTAATGTGTGTGGCGGAGTGCCGTGTGTGTGCGTGTGTGTGTGCATACCGTACTGGTGTGTGAAACAAGAGTGTGTATATGTGTAGCACATTGGGATGTGTGAAACTTACTCCTGAGCCTGAAGTGTCCCCACTTGCGCCAGCGAATAGCTAGCTTTTTGCGTAACGCCGACTGGTAAGACGCTTCATGAGGGCGGTCACATGTGCTAGCAAAGCAGAGGTCCTGGTTTCGAACCTCGTTGTGAGCCGAATCAGGAGGAAGTGGTATTGGCTAAGCAAGCAGTGTGACGTCCTTTATAGTTGATGCCGTGACCCGGATGTACAGTTGTGCTCAGCTCAATGCTGGGGTCGCTGTTGAGTAAGTTTGAGGGGTGAATGTAGCACATTGGGATGTGTGAAACTTACTCCTCAGCCTGAAATGTCACCACTAGCGCAAGCGAATAGCTAGCTTTTTGCGTGGTGCCGACTGGTAAGAGTCTTCAGGAGGGCGGTCACGTGTTCTAGCAAAGCAGAAGTCCTGGGTTCCAGCCTCAGTGGAAGCCGAATCAGGAGGAAGTAGTACTGGCTAAGCAAGCAGCGTATCTTTCGAGTGTGCGTGTGTGTTTGGTGTGTGTGTATGAGTGTATGTGTGCATGTGTGTTTACCTGCATGCAGTGGTAGTGGGTGCTCTTCCCGTTGAGGTGGCAGCCATGGTAGTAGACGCTACAGTCATCCAGTGGGCTGAAGCGCATGAAGCCATGCTGTAGGGAGTTGTCCCTCTTCTTGTGCATATTGTAGTGCCTGATCACGTCTTGCTTGCTGGTGAACCTCTGCCAAGGGACAAAACGCACGGCAACAGATTGGTGTTTATTTAAATAGTCACAAAATCAAGTCACTATTGCTCTGGAAACAGCTGCAAAGCGCAGGAGCCAACTTGCAAAGTAGGAGATGAGGCTGTGTGTGTTGTAATGGAGAGGGCCAGACTCTCTAAGGACTTCATTCATATTTACATACATGGCCTCTATATGTCCATGGCTATGTATGTGGCACTGATAGGTAGCAACAAAGACATATTTAAGAAGTGGAAAGTCTTCGGCTCGTATCTCTATTATTTTCCATTTCCTCCGTTTTTTAAATTAAGATGGATCACTTGACATGCAAGATCACAGTTCCGATGTTCCTGGCTTTGGCAAAATTATGTTCCGTGCAGATGGTTTCTCAGATGTGCAACTGGAGGAAAAAAATTGACAACAAAACAAACAAACAAACAAGCTAACCAAAAAACGTTTTCCCTTTCAATTCCCTCACCGAGATATGATTCCATTTTTAATTAAAGCATTAACAGTGCAGTTTTCGCACCGGCTTTGGCTGTAATAAGGAGGGAATATGCTACGATACCCTCCTCAAAATTAAAAAGCCTCCTACACTGAGGAGCGGAGAAGAAAAACAGAAAAGGGACTCTGGAGAGACCTAGAGCAACCAAATCTGCAGTAATTGGGCTTAAGCTGATGTTACAGGAACTGTAACTAGAGAAGCCTGAATCAATGACTCTGGAGCTACTTATATCCATATTTATGTACAGTAGAGAGATAGATCAGGGGGAAAATGTAATTCAATCATTCTAAAACACATACAATTGCTTCTACAAAGTATGGTAATTCCTGGTGTGTCAAGCATTTGTATCACCAAGGCCCAAATGAATGGCAGCTGGTTGCCATTCCTTAGTTCTTGACCCATTTCCCACCCCTGACGTTTTTTCTTCTGTAACCCTGTAACTTACAGTAGTACTGTATCATTCTGGCTGAGGATTTGTCACTAATAACTGATCTATTGATTTTCCATAGAAACATTTTTCATTCTGGAAATGATTATCTTTGGCAGTAAATGAGGACGAGATGAGAAGTTGAGCTGCGGACGTCCCACTGCGTTTGATCCGTTATGGAAGCCAAAATAAGCCTGGTGATAGCTGACTAGGGTAGAAGAGCCTCTTTTCAGTTGGAGTCTGGGAGCTGGAAGCCACTTGACATGCACCATGTATTTTAGGATTCCCATCACTGTAGAGGATGCACACACAGGCCCATGAAAGGAGAATGCCACTGAGCCTGGCAGCAGGATAATATTCCAGGAGTGTGTCATGTAACATTTCATGAATTATCACTACCAAAGGAGGTGCTTATCTTAGCTAGGCCGTTTTTGCCGGATATATACACCCAAATGTCTAGATTTTGAACTCTGCACTTCAAGTCAATGACAGATGGGGACTTGACCTGATAACCCCAACGAAAATTCTAAAGGACGACTTGAAATAATTTCAAAACCTTTTTTCTCTCCATTATATTCAGCCAAGTATCCATCCTGTCTAACAGTGAAAGCATGACTTGTGAAAAGTCTAGAGGTTATGCTTTGTGATTAGAGCTACAGATGCCTTCATTCGGAAAAGCGGACAGAAAGACGGAAAAACATACCGCTCAAGTTGCGTGAGGATCTGACGTCTTTGACAAATACACGTGTGTTTGTCTAACTCTTTTAGACCATATGCTAAGGCAAACACACAGGCCTGTATTCTGATCTCCTTAACACTTTTTTCCTCCCTCCCTGTGCCGTACATGACAACTCTTGGGACCGGGACAAGATTAATAACGTGAAAGGGGATTAAAAGCAGACCCAGAGCAACGGCAGATGTCTCCAGGAAAATTTTAAAAAAACACATCGAAAAGGAACCATATTTCAAGCATATTTACAATTAACCCAGGATAAAAGGCCAATTGTCAAAGACCAACTGTGCACGGAATCAGCTTAGGGAGAGAAAAAAAGCCTTTGCTCTCAATTGGACGAGTGCCAGCAGTCATAACCTGTTCGGCGGACACACGTCAACAACGTTTCATCTGTGCATGCCTTTGTTGGGCATGAGCAGAGATGAAGTGATGACATATTATTCATCTCTGTATATCCTAGAACCCTTAGTTTTCCCCGTCAAGAGGTCAGGAAGACACGGAAGAGGATTCAAACTCTGTGCTCATACACTTCCCCATATTTGTGAACGGGACACTGAGTTATAGAGACGTCTCTGAATCACCCAGCGACACCGTCTCTATGGGTTCTCACTAGCTGAAGTTGAGACAGTAGGGGATGTAGAGTAGAGTACAGCACAGCGCAGTACATTTGGAGGCACTGAACCATGGCTGTTAAGAGTACAGCATTACCTCTGCTGCTGTTATCTCGTTTGTCATGGTGACACGAGGCAAGGCCTAGACTAGAGAGAGGGGAAGCCTGCAATTTGTGGGAGATGGGGAAACAAGGCAAACATGTGTCTGACTAGGCCACCTAAATAGGGGGTGTACAGTGTTCATTTTAGGTCAACATTACAAAACCTTGTATAAGTAATAGGGACTTTTGTCATCGGGAGTGGGGACATTTGTCATAGGGAGTGGGGACTTTTATCAGAGGGAGTAGGGTCTTAAGTCATAGGAATGTCCTAAAATGTACACCTTAGAGTTGTTCACCAGGGTGTATGGTGTACATTGTAGGACATTCTCACAAAACTTGTCATAGCAAGGGACTTTTGTCATAGTACTGTAGGGGTGTCCTAAAATGTATAACGTATGGGGTGTTCAGCACACAGCTACTCACCTGGTAGTTGCACTCCGTGTCCATGCAGTGGTAATGCTCCCTGTATTGGTAGGCACAATGCACATGTCCGCAGTGCTGGCTCCCCGAGAACCTGGAAGTCAAGTGACAAAAAAAAGGGTACAGAGTTACATCACGGGCCATGTGGACTTTACACTGAGTGATTTTGTCATGACTAATCAAGGTACAGGTGTAAAAGCTGTGGACACTCCAATGCGTCTTCTTAGAAGACAGTCATAGAGCAGAAGTTATCTTCACAAAAAAGGGGCTGAAAAATTATGTTATTGTGGTATAAAAGCATGCATGCTATTTTGCAATGATAGTATTGTCTGAATATAAACTCCCTCCCTAATTATCTTGGGTGCATCCTTCCTTTTCTTCTGGCGATTAGTGAGCAAATGGACAAAAACATCACCTTCATGAAGGGAAACACCTGTTTCTATTCCCGAAACTTAACCTAACCCAAATTTCCCCCCTTTAACATTCAAGGTGTCTGTCACTACCAAAAGGAAATCCAATCACCTCACAGACAACTACCTCCTAATCCTAACCATACCTCCAAAACAACTCATCTCGTCACGCAAATACGTCTGTTTTCCACACACCGCCACAATTGACTCGCCTGTCACACCAATTTCGACTCAAATTAGCTCCGTTTATTTCAAAAGCAGCCGGTACACAGACACTTATTAAACTGTAAACCCCACGCATGATTCCCCTCATTTGCCTTTTAAACCTTGCCAAATCAATGTTGTGGAGTTCTCTCTCAGGTTAACGGCGCTTGCTTTAATCAAAGGAAGGTTAGGTTCTGCTGAGAGGCTTGAGTGGATCTACACGCTACTGCCGCCCCCTCCCGTCCCCTTCCTCCTCCTCTTGACTGTAAGAGTCTGACTTGGTAAAGACTTCTCCAGGTAAAAGAGTGGGCACCATTTCCTTGCGCGTTTACTGATGACTGTTAAAAAACCTCCAATTACGACTGAAAACACACAAATAAACATTTGGACTGCCACTGCCAAGAGTACCATCTGCTCTCTCTCTCACTCGTTCTCTTTCTTTCTACTTCTCTTTCTCGCTCTCTCTGTTTTTTGTTGTTGTTGCCTGTAGCCTGTAGGATTATCCTAGGGCTGCATTTACAGATCACTTTGCGGAGTTCATTAGGCTAATTGAACGGCAAATCCACTACCTTTTAAAAGTTGGTGGTGTGGTGGGGGGCTCAGGGTATGGTGGTGGTGGTGGTGGTGGTAGGGGCTTCGGGAAGGTTTGACGGCTTCTTTAGAAAAAAAAAAAAACAGAAATGGAGCTAACAGTAGAGTACATTACACACACACACACACACACACACACACACACACACCAACCAACTCTCCCACCATCGGTGCTTTTCTCAGCCCTACTCCTCTATGGACTGTGCATGTACACACGTATTCGGACACACGCACACGCTCACGTACACACACGCACACACAGCCCCCCTGGGACTGTGGCCCACCCCTCTGCTCATTGCCCAGCTGTATCACTTTGCCTATGGACAATTCCCACTTGCCGCGTCAGGGGGCCTAATGGGCCGCTGCTATTCAGCTGCAGATTAAATATTAATATCACAACGATACAGAGATTGTGGCACATCTCCCGTTACAATAGAGTCAACGCAGATCAAAGTGCCGCGGCAATAGTGGGTGCATGAAAGCATTTAAAGAGGGAAAACTGCGACTAAACACTACCAGGGAAGCTCTTTAAAACATCAAACTGGTGCGCGGCAAGGAGATAAATAACTTTTCCCCCCTTGGTTGGTGAGGGGGAGGGGGGTGGAAGGTGGGAGTCAACAACATTTACAAAGCTGGGTTTTTAGCATAAATGTGCGCTCATTAGTTGTGGCTCCAGAGAGATGAACCTCCCCCTACCTCTACCCCCCTCCCCCCAGTCTACATTTGCCCTTTTTATGAGTCCTCCTTTTCTGTCTTTTTTCCTCCCTCCTCTTCCCTTTCTTTTTTTCGCTCTCTCTCCCCAACACGGAAATTGAAACTGTATCTGGGCTTATCTGCAGCCTCCCCGTGCATCAACTACCGAGATGTTTAGACAAATTTTATGCATTATGCAGCGCAAATATCAAAACAGTTCTTGGCAGTGCCAGCAGAAGCCTCATTAAAAATTCCTTAATTAAATCTGCAAAATGTAATCAGTCCAAGGAAGGTTTTTGTGTGTGTGTGTGTGTGTGTGTGTGTGTGTGTGTGTGTGTGTGTGTGTGTGTGTGTGTGTGTGTGTGTGTGTGTGTGTGTGTGTGTGTGTGTGTGTGTGTGTGTGTGTGCATGATGAAAATGTGTGTGTCAGTGACAGTGCTTTTGATTTGTGCCCTTCATGTTACGGTTTGGAGAAGTAATCATTAACGCCAAAGCCACTTTGGGCTTTTGAAACAGTGCTTTTCCTTTCTTTTTAGTGAAGTGAAGAAATAAACAAGTGACAATCACCTTTCTAGTGTGTAGTTCAAAATGACTGGAGAATGGGATACTGTGTTGTCTATTGAAATATGAGATTACCTTGCAATGTTTTGCCTCCGTGTTTTGTGAGTGATAAAGAGGACAATTCAGAGACCATGCAGCCATGTAACCAACAGTTTCACTCTATATTTGTTACATACACCGCCGCACAGTACGCTCGAACTACTAACTTTGTAAGAAATTCTCGACCTCAAACAGAGTAAGTACAACCATCTTGTCAGCACACCTCTCACCACCATAGAAACCATCTCATGCCTCGTTCCTCCTAACAGAATTCCACTTCCTTTCAGTCCATAAACTCGGCCTCTTACTATTTCCCTCACTTTGCAGCACAGAACTTGACCTCCACCACTATTTTACACATCTAGTTTCATCACTGTGTAAAATACGCCATCAGTTAATAAAAAGCTTTGTCTCACGTCCGGGACAACAGTTGTTTCACCGGAGGGAGGATTTGCATACCTGGCGATATATTTCTGGTACAGGTTGACGTCCTCTGTGACAGGTTTCTCAGGTGGTAGGCCGTTCCTAATACAAGCAAACACAAAAAGAGACAGGATTAATGGGGTATTGGGCGCACTGTTAATAAAAACAACTGACACAATATTTACCTAGAATCTGTTTCAAACGACCGCAATCAATATACATTTTCTGTGACGCGACAGCGGTTTTCACGTGGGTTTGAATCAGGAAGGTATGAACACACTTTTGCATGGCTTTCCAACAATGAAAGGCAAAAGGCAGTGGAAAAGCGCTATTTTGGAGAGTGCTCATATGCAAATCTAGATCATGGGGAAAGGCAAAATCTTTTCTAAAGGTCCCTAAGGACCCTGCCTCCAAAGGCTGTTGTCATGTCTCATCAGGAGGACTGAGTTCAAACAGAAGGAGAAGACAGGGTTCGATGGAACAGAAGGCATTGGTTCAGCTAGTGACAAGTTGGGTAGAACCAATAGGACTAGACTGGGGGGAGATGAATGAACTGAGTCCAATCATCAGGAACACATTAGGTTTAAACATTGCATGGTTCCTACTGAAATGTGACCTGCCTTGAGAGGGACCCACTTTTTTGCTAGCGCTAACCAGGGCTAGCTTCCCAAACCCCCTCGTTTGCTAGCACTAACAATGCGGAGGGCTCCGTATAGCTCCACATTGACATGATTGGTTGATGGTAGGTGGGGGCGGTACGTCCTGTATTAACACAAACTCACTTCCTGACAACTTCTTTCCCAATTGCTCTGCTCTGCTAAGTGCAAGAAATATGAAAGCCCTGAAGTCTATGTCGGCTGCATCGCACTCAACGCTGTACGGTCACCTCAGACGTCGGATTGACCATGTAGTTTCTTTTAGTGTTCAGCCTAGGCCCTGTGACTCTCTGGTAAGTTAGTCACAGCTCCAAAGTAATTAAAGGGACAGTTGTTCCACCCCAGCCAAAGGAGGAAGTCAGTCACTTTGCGATGACTGTGCTAAATCAGTCTCCGAAGAGAGCGCCCAGCAGGTAAACACTTCATGGGCCTTCGCTACTCATCACGTCGTGGATCTATTGGCACCATGCGCTATTTCACACTACATTCGCATCGGCTGTTGTGGAGGTGGCAATTACCTTTGCGTTAGGCTAACTGACTTGCAGTGGCAGTTAAGTGTATGTGAGACGCCCATTATCTCCCAGGTGTCCCACAGAGACAATTTAGGAGAATTCTACAATATTAAAACCTGGAATCATTTCAAAACACAAGCTAAATATCGGGGGGATTCAGTTGACGGATTATTTGATTTAATAATTCAGGGAGGTTTGCATAGGCAACTTTTGGTGCAATGACAGACTTTGGTGAGAGATTTTCATTATTTCCTTGGACTATTTTTGTCATGAGCGGCCAATTTTCACTACTGGGATCTCACAACTCATTCAAGAAAATGTATGACTTGAATAAACGCGTAATATATAAGCATGTATACAGTACACACATTAATATTGCTGTGTGAGAAAAGCTTAGCATGTTTCTCATGCAGATCTTCTGTACCTATGTGGTGTCGTTCAGCTAAAGTGTCATTCAAGTCATCTGAAGAGGTTCTTACTTGACAGAGGACACAGTGCCTGTGGTGATGGAGTCGGTCTTGGAGAAGCTAGACTTCATGTAGTCGGAGGTGTTGAAGCCCAAGTGGCCTGTCTGATCCATGATGAGTCCTGGGGGGCCCGTGGCCCCAGCGGATGAGGCCGAGGTGGCGGCCACTGGTGTCCCCGGGTTCCCAGGCGTGGCAGGCAGAACGCTGGGCATCAGCGAGGACTCGGGCCTCCCCGGCATCAGCTTCTGGATGTTCTTGATGTCGTACTTGGACGGGCGGCCCACCTTCCCCGTTTTATAGGCGATGGCGCCCCCCATGTCAGTGTTCCCGTCGCCGGGCTTGAAGAGGTGCAGGTACCGGACGTTCTCCAGGTCGTACTTGGATGGCTTCTTGTAAGCATTGCCGTTCTGCTGGCTCCGCAGGCTTTCACCCATCTTCAGCTTCTGGATGAAGAAGTCATACTTGGAGGCTCGGGAGGCCATGTTCTGGAGGTGGGAGGTGGGGTTGGTTGGTGGGGGATTGTGCCCAAGGTTGTGCCCCTGCCCTTGCCCCTGCTTGTGGTCCAGGCTGGAGTGATAAATCTGGCCCTCAGCCCCGGAATGGCACCCCCCAGAGGCGGCCATCTGGGCCTGGAGCAGGGCATTCTTCTCCTGGGCCAGCTTGGAGTTGAGGTCCTCTTGTTTGGGGTTGGTGTGGATGGGCCAGGGCAGGGTCTCACCAGCCTTCAGCTTGCGGATGTACTCCTCATACTTGGAAAAGCGGGCTCGCCGCGTGGCCTCCTCACTGCTCAGGGAGGATGGGTCGGAGCCTGAGGTAGCGGCTTTGAGCTTCTCGAAGCTGATCTTCTTGGCCAGCTCGTCCCTCACCTGCTGGTCGTCGTAGCCGAACATGCCCAGGAACTCGTTCATTGTGTTGGCTGCGTAGTCTCGCAGAGTGGATGCCTCTCCTGCACAGAACAGGGAGGAGCAGAGAGAACAGAGCCCTTAGGTAAGATATGTGATACACTGTTTTTGGATGACCTCTTTGTCTAAGTGTCATGTTCTATTGACTGTCAATAGATTCTTCTATCCAAAAATCATAAAACCAAGAAAGGGGAAGCAAAAGCATTGTACAAAGCTGAAAAGGGCTGATTCTTTGTCAGTCATTTTATGCCGAACGTAATGGAAATGAACCAAAACATTCCATGGGACTTCCCCAGTCAGTCTTCTGACTGGGAAATTACCTGTACTACTTTCCTCACCTAACACTTTAGATATACACCAATTGTACAGAACTTCTTCAAATTGAGTTTGCCCCTCAGAACAGCCTCTATTCGTCAGGGAATGGACTGCAAAGTGTCAAAAGCACTCCCATGTTGACTCCACTGCTTCCCACAGTTCTGTCAAGTTGGCTGGATGTCCTTTGGGTGGTGGACCATTCTTGATACACATGGGAACAAGCAGCGTTGCGGTTCTTGACACACTCAAACTGGTGTGCCTGGCACCTACTACCATACCCTGTTCAAAGGCCCTTGAATCTTTTGTCTTGTCCATTCACCCTCTGAATGACACACATACACAATCCATGTCTCAATTGTCTCAAGGCTTAAAAATCCTTCTTTAACCTGTCTCCTCCCCTTCATCTACATTGATTGAAGTGGATTTAACAAGTGACATCAATAAGGGATCATAGCTTTCACCTGGATTTACTTGTCAGTCTATGTCATGGAAAGAGAAGATGCCATTTAATCTCTTGTATATTGTTGAATGCTTGAGAATTTGAAATAGGTTACACTGTTTCATTTTTCTCAGTGAAAGACCTTACCAATGAGCCTTCTGATTATGACAACATTCCAAAAACGTGTTCCCTTTAGTTAAAAACATTATTTCAAGTCCATCACGTCTCTATCTACGGAAGCTTTTACATATTTGTGAACTGAAACGTCACTTTTTTTATTTGAAGAGTCCATTAAATTGTACAACCTCCCCAAGGACATGGGGACATGTAGTAAATGTATAGTTTAATTGCATTATGTGGAGATTAATTCTGGCTCATTAACTTTCATCCAGGTTAGCGCAAGAGGTCAGCAAGTTGGGGGAAAGGGAGGAAAAAAATGTGCTTGAAAAAAAGAGGGGGAAGAAAGAGCACTGCATAGCTATCCCTTATTAAGACACGCCACTAGCAGTAGTGTGTGTGTGTGTGTGTGCGTATGAGAAAGAGATTGAGAGAGTGTATGTATATGTGTGTGCGTGCGTCTGAGAAAGGGAGAGCATGACACAGAGAGAGAGAGAGAGAGAGAGAGAGAGAGAGAGAGAGAGAGAGAGAGAGAGAGAGAGAGAGAGAGAGAGAGAGAGAGAGAGAGAGAGAGAGAGAGAGAGGATACAGAGAGGAGGAAACCCTTGGGCATTCAGCTTTTCCTTTCTTAACAGTAGTGTTTACTGATCCAGATCTATTCCAAAAATCTTGCCTGGTGTCAGTTTGGATGTCAGATAAGATATCATGAACACAGCCACTACGCTCCAGATGACAACTTCACTTAGGTGTCATGTAAAACTTTTGGCATTCTTGGTTCCATTCTGGCCACGGGCCCAGGACCCCGCTCCTCCAGACCTTTTCTTAATTTATTTGATTGCTTTTTTCATCGCTAACGCACATACACAAGGCGGGGCCAGCGGTAATACCAGCCGCCGTCCTGGTAATTAATACAAAAAGATTTCAGCTCTCGTCTCGGATTTCTGTGTTATTGCTAAATCGGTCGCCTCTCCCCCACATGCCTTTTCACATCTCCTTCACGGAGTGTAAAATAATCCCCAAATTTCCATCAGCGTCGCCGGGGTTACTGCTCTCTGTGGCACATTGGTATGAAAGGGGATCTGGCGGATCGAAAGGGCATGAAAAATTTAAGAGAAATGGATCAGGTATTTGTATTTGAGAGGAAATTCCTGCCTGTTTTGTCACATATCATCTGATCAATTCAGCATGTTTGTACATTCGTGTTTGACGACTGAGTGAGCTAGATAAGATAACATAGATGAGATAGTACTTTATTAATGGGCACTAGATTTATCTGAGTTTATCAAGCAGCCCGTTGACTTTCACCTACTTCTCAATTCAGAAGGACCTCCATACTAAAAATATAATATCTGTAATTCTGTTGGCTCAGTTGGTAGATCCAAGATCCTGGTTGGTTTCCTGCTGGGATCACCAATATAAAAACGTATAAACTAACTACTGTAAGTCGCTTTGGACAAAAGTGTCTGCTAAATACATGATCATATCATTATCTACTTATACAGACATGTACCAAATTTGTTGTCCTAAGATACACCTTGACATTAGTGTGTGGTTTAGTCATGGGAGTGTTTACTGTACTCTACATCCATGGGCTTCTACTGTAGCAGGGTCATGACGTCTAGCATGGTTAGCCAGGCCGCCTCAGGTCATATCATATAGCGCTAATGATAGGACCGTCTTCACATCTGCGAAGAAAGGGACAAGACATTCCACTGGTTCCAGGAATAGTAGTATATGGGTCAAAAAGTTTCAATGACAAAATGTTCAGCTGGGGACCGCTTTTAACCCCAAGTTAAAGGACAGCTTTGACCCCCAAGTGGTGAGTCTGCTAAACAGCTAATTATATTATGGTTGCACTGCACTGTATCTTAAATATTTGATGTCTTGTATGCGTATTTATTGATGTTAATTTCTTGTTGTAATGCATCTTTTTCATTTACTACTATTATTGTGAGGTAAGCAATATTCTGGGTAGGCATTTCATTGCATTTCCATGGCCGCCTGAGAGCCGTTCCATCAATCAGAGCTTTTAAAATGGGGCTTAAAACACATTTCTTCAGATTGTCTTTCTCATAGTCCTAATACGTAAACTTATTTTTAGCACTTACCCTACTATTGCTATTCCCAGCCTTGATTCTAAAAGTGATCTTTTATTATCATTTTTATTTTATTATTATTATGATGACAAATACATTTAACCTTACACTTGCACAATCCTAACTTTTTCGGGGGAGAAACCAATCCTATTTTCAGACTTCATGTACTTTAAAAAACCCTCTAAATCAAAAAAGTATGATTGTCATGAATGATCTATACTATTAATTTGTAATTGTATTATTAATACTAAGGTAGTACTTCTATTATCATTGTTTCGCAGTGGTTGTAGTATATATACGGAACAAAAATATAAATGCAACATGCAATAATTTCAAAGATTTTACAGAGTTACAGTTCATATAAGGAAATCAGGCAATTGAAATACATTCATTAGGCCCTAATCTATGGATTTGACATGACTGGGAATACAGATATGCATCTGTTGGTCACAGATACCTTAAAAAAAAGTAGGGGTGTGAAGCAGTAAACCAGTCAGTATCTGGTGTGACCACCATTTGCCTCATGCAGCGTGACACATCTCCTTCACATAGAGTTGATCAGGCTGTTGATTGTGGCCTGTGGAATGTTGTCACACTCCTCTTCAATGGCTGTGCGAAGTTGCTGGATATTGGCAGGAACTGGAACACGCTGTCATATACGTTGATCCAGAGCAGAGCGTTGATCCAGAGCATGCTCAATGGGTGACATGTCTGGTGAGTATGCAGGCCATGGAAGAAGTGGGACATTGTCAGCGTCCAAGATTTGTGTATAGATCCGTGCGACATAGGGCTGTGCATTATCATGCTGAAACATGAGGTTATGGCGGCGGATGAATGGCATGACAATGGGCCTCAGGATCTCATCACGGTAACTCTGTGCATTCAAATTGCCATCGATAAAATGCAATTGTGTTCATTGTCCGTAGCTTATGCCTGCCCATACCAGAAACCCACCGCTATCTTGTCTCATCGCTCCAACTCCCCAAAGGCCTCGGGAGAGGCGGAGGTCGAGTCATACGCCCAAAGTCAGCCTGCAGGCACCCGGCCCGCCACAAGGAGTCACTAGAGCGTGATGAGCCAAGTAAAGCACCCCCCGGCCAAACCCTCCCCTAACCCGGACGACACTGGGCCAATTGTGCTCCACACTATGGGACTCCCGGTCACGGGCGGATGTGACAAAGCCTGGGATCGAAACCGGGTCCGTAGTGACGCCTCAAGCACTGCATGATCATGCTGAGTAATCAGCTTCTTGATACGCCACATGTCAGGTGGATAGATTATCTTGGCAAAGGAGAAATGCTCACTAACAGGGATGTAAAAAAAAATGTGCACAACATTTGGGAGAAATAAACTTAGTTGTTTAGCTTTCTGTAACTTTGTAGCAAGTACGGTCTGCATGTGTAGGCGCATATTGCGTCATGATTTCAAGGTGTCCCGATATATTTTCCAACTGTCACGTTATCTGGTTTTAATGTCCATTCTAGAATGCCCTTCTAGCCAAACAGAAACAAGTACTCAACAATGCTGTGGTATAACTCACGATAATCCCTGAGTTCTCTTGCCTTATTGCTTAAGTAGTTAGCAGATAGCAGTAGTGGTAGTAAGCGTTGCAGTGTTAGCACTAGTAGGTTTATAATGTAAGTTATTGTTGTTGGTTTTTTATAGAAGTTGTTATTCTTAAAATTAGCCGAGTCACAATATTCCGCTCTCAGACCACGTGACGGGCTATCAATGGCAGGCCAATAATTGGACTTGAACTGAAAGGATTACGCCTGGAACCGACAGCAGATAACCTTTGTGAAACACCATGTAAATGAGTTTTATTCTCCAGCCTTATCTCGCACCCTCTTAATGATGTCATGCGAATGCCTGTGAGGGAGACCAGGGCTTACAGGTTAAGGTGAGATTGGCCCTTGCTGCTACTGTGCTTTCTCTCTTTTTTTCCACTCCCTCTCTTCTTTCCTCTCCCCCTCTCTCACTGTGGTGTCATTGGAGAGTATTAAAAGAAGTGGGTGTAATCTCTGCACTTCATGCCTGGCAAATTGCAACACGTGACACAGACCCAGGACCTTGTCTGTGTTTGAGGCAATATAGGACCACATTTCCCTCCTCCCCTGATGTGACAACAAATGGGCATTATATCACCTTTTTGCTGACCAAACACGGATATCAGCGTGCCACCATGTCTTCTGAGGGTCAAAGATAGAGTAAAGTGAGGTGTTGGAGATGATAAGGCTTCAGCTTGCTGTTGAGACTATATACGGCCTATAATCTCACTTTAAATACACCTAGGGTTTTAGAGCAGGACATTTCCAATGCTAATCGTTCGGTCAATCATTGTCTTTCAAAATCACCTGAACTCTAGAGTTCTTTGTGTTGAGCTGATGTCCCAAGTCCTTACATGGAATGATGGTATTGGCACCTCTGGCCTGAGGAAAAATCGCTTTCATGAGCTTTAATGTGACAACTTAGACAATGTTGACTGTTATAAAAAAAAAAAAGTTTGATTTTACTGAGCTCTCGTCTGGGTGAAGTGACAGTGCATTGTAGGTTTGTTGAATTGAGCATTTTGTTTAAGTGGAATCAAATGTCTGGGATGACTGAGAAACTAATGAGTTGCAGAATGATTCCTCAAATTCTTGCAAGTTAACATGCTTGCTATTTTGAAATAAATAAATAGAAAATAAATAGAATAGAATGTTTTGAAAATGATCCATAACCTTTGACACAGAACATAGCAGTGCAATTGGAAGTCATGGTCAGTTGTGTTTGATTCGATGAGCATCTTTGTCATTGCCTTCATCGTTTTTATTCAGTTGTTTTCACTGAATAGCTTATGAGGGGCCTAATAATGCAACATCTAAATGATCTCGGAAAAGTATTCTGGGGTTTTGCACTGATAGGAAATCCACACGGTGCCTCGATGTGAGGAGTTAAATGTTTTGAAGGTCGCAGTTTCTCTCATTGATCTTGCAATGTTTGTTAATTACATTGTCACTGATGTTGTGAGAGATAATTAAGCCACTATGTTTATATGCATAATTATGCGCGCTCCGCATCAGCCTTTGAAAGACAGCGGCGAGAGGGGGGGAAAATGTTTTAATTGTGAGCGCCACAGAAACATGGCAATATAGATGGCCTAGTTACAATCAACAAAGAGCAATGCAAAAAAAACACAAAAAACCAAAGACAAGAGTTGCTACTAATGCAGGATGCTCTCTCCACAGTCTTCAAACAGTTTGCCTTTGTTGTGAGATGTAAAGTAGCAGGGACCCAACGGAGGGAAAGGTGTAAGCTTGTTTCACAACACAAACACACATTTACAGACAGTTTTTTATTTTTTACAAGCACCAAATAAACACAAAATGACTAATTAAAACCACAAAGCCCCTGCATTTGCCGGAAAAAAATATTTTTCTGAGAAGCCCTTGGCCCCACTTCTCTGACAGGCCACAGCCACTGCTGCTCCACCGGTGTAAACAAAAAAGGAAAGAATAATAATACGAAAAAAACCTTCTGCAGCATATGTACATGACACTGAAACACGAGATGAAAGACCAAAAAAATGTCTGTGAAAAGTGAGGTGAGCAAGCAGAAAACAGACCTAAACAAAACCTGTTTTGTACCACACGACAACAACACGACTCCAACTGTGTCTTGTTCTGTCACTTATTTTGTGGTTATCTGTGAAACTAATCTTTTCTCTGTCTCTGTCTTTTTTTTCTCTCTTTTTTTTTTACTGCTCTGTGTTTTGAATTCTACTGTAGTTATATAGCCCAGTCTCTCAGATAGCAATGTGTCTCCTTCTGGTTTCCAAGTTCAAGTCTGTAAACGGTGCATTCTCTGGAGATTGTTTGTGCAGTTAACACATTGCTGTTGCCACATCAAGACCACACCGTTAAGGTATATGCCACCTTAACTATTTGATTGTCCCTCAGTGCTACCAGAGGAACATCATGTAAAAAGAGACAGATCATTTAATAGGATGTTGCTGTAAGCCACTAATGCACAGCAAATCAATTGATGAATAAATTAATTAAAGCAAATACACTTACAGAATATCTGCTTTCATCAAATGTTAAGTTCATGAACAATAATGTACCCTCAACTGTGATTCAATGGAGATTGCAAGAAATAGGTTCTTATTCTATTTCAGACTTTATTTGACAACCGATTATCTGGATTCAAGTGCTAAGAGCTAATCGTTCCTCAGCAACGATGGAGACCTATTCTCCTTCAAGGCAGACTAGGCTACCACTGTATGTAATAGTGGGATTGGGCAGTGACTAAGTTTAGTGAGCTTAGGGAAAAATCTAAAACTGGGTGTAATATGAAGCTTATCCTTGGACTGCCAAACTCTTTTGGCCTACAGAGTGAACAGGCAGTGTAAGCCTACTCCAAATACTGGATGAATTTCTTGTTTCACTTACTGTAACCACACACACACACACACACACACACAAACACAGGTTCCTGTTTTCCCAATAGCCTGTTAGTCAGTTCCATCTGTCTGTGGAGTATTACCGTCACTGGCTATTCATGGCATGCACCTCTGTCCCTCGGTCGCGTCGTTGCCATTGTTATCAAAGTTCTACAGACGCCGCAGCCATATTGATGCCCGACTGATGACTAATGCCCAGTCTTTCTGAAAGAGATCTAATTTACACTCTAGTGGCTTGAAAATAAGATTACATTGCTAAAGTAGACAAGTAATTAGTAGGAAGCAATTTTTCCATCATTATGATGTCGTCAGCAATGTTGTCATTAGCTAGCAAAGTTTGTCAAAAATAGCTACCAATGTTAACGTTAGCTAGTTAAAATTCAGTGCTGTTCTTTCAATATTATCTAGCTAGCTTAAGTTATACTGTTTCTATAGTCAATCTGGCAACATCACAATGATGACAAAAGGTTTTCCTACTTAGTCATTTTGAAATATCAACATGTTTCCAAGCCTCTGTAAAGCACTTTTGATGAAATATTCATCAGCGCTATTTGACAATGCATTGGGTAGAACACTCAGTTAGGCATCAGTCCTAAAACGAATGTTCAAAACAATATTGTGATGAAAAGTGCAACCCATGAAATCTCATTGTAACCTCACAGTCTCTCTTTCCAGGGACAGGTTTAGGACAGGTCCTGGATGTGGCTATGTCCCCCACCTACTATGTATTGGCTCCTTAACACTTTAGTGAAAGGAATGGAAGGTTTGAAGGGCAGTTAAAGCGAGAACAGAATTCATCGAGAGGCGTGACGAGAAAAGAACAGAACAACGAGAAAAGAAAGAGGGCCTTGTACCTGGAGAGGAGAAAGATGTTTGGCGACTCGGGGGCTCACTTATCAACGGCATGTAGACGTCCTTTTGAGGCCCGTCTTCCGAGTCCTTGTCGTCGTGGTAACTGCCGTCCCGGGAGTCGAACATGGGTTCGGGCTCATCAAGCGCGTTGTCCTCCTCGTCACTGCAGCCCTTGGGCTGTACCATGTACACACCCTCGGGGGGTCCGTCCTCGCCATTGTTGGGCTTGAGTCCCTGCGGTTGCTGCTGTTCCTCCCCACAGTCCAGGGCAGAGGGTGGTGGTTCATCCCCATACTCCCCGTTGACCCACTTTTCAATGGCCTTGCGCCGTTTCTGGTCCTCTTCGAGGCTCTGGCCGAGACTCAGGCCCTCGGGGAAGTTGGTCTCGAATCGCTCGCCGCTGTCGTCATAATGGGAGCTCCCGCGCTCGCTGTTCTCCGCCACGCTGTGGTCTCCCTCAGCATGCTGGGAGCTGCCGTCGTACACCACCTGACGGCTCAGCTTGGCACAGATTGCGTTGAGTTTTAGGCCACCTTTCCTTTTGCCGGCCATGTTGGATTTTCCTGAGGTCTTTTCAGTGCATAAAGTCCTTTCAGCTGTTGGAGAAAAAGAAAAGAGAGAAAGGAAAATGGTTGAATGTCAATTCACATGTTTAAGAACCACCATATGTTATTATCAAACCTTCTACCATGGAATTATATTTTATGTTATTCAAATGTCATCATCATTTCCCTCAATGAACACGTTTATCAGATGAGAGCTGTAGGCCAGCTCTCTTCATCAACAAAGGGCCATCGATCAAGTGTCATTCACGTGATTATTTGAGCTTCACCATGGAAAAAACAGTCTAACAGCTTCTATAAATAGCCCCAAAGCAGTGCCTTTTTTAAAATAATAACAGCAATCACAAGACTGCAGGGACAAAGAGATAGATACATACGTACAGTGGGCATATGTTAGCCAAACCACTGACAGTCAGTTTAGTCAGAGTTTTAACGTATTAGCCGCTGCAGAAAAAAGAAGGAAAAAACTCTCTGAGAGCTGAATAGGAAAACCACATCCAGATCAGTATCGGACCCCCTAAGGTACTACAAGCAGCCAATACACAAGCTACATAATCCTTCACATGACAGCTCTGTAGAGACCCTCCTGAAATGTTATCTTCCAATCTTCCCCTTTACCTAAAGAGGCTGTGGTTCTGCCAATGAGTGGGGGGCTGCTTAGTTTTAACCCTGACAGGCAAGGGGTAGAAACAGAGTCCATGCTTTCCTTCCAGCCCTCCTAGTAGTTTTAGCAGAAGTAAGCCAGCTAGCCAGCAAACTCTAACCTCCTCTTTTGCTCTTCTCTTCTCTTTTCAAATCAAATTTTAAATGCGCCGAATACAACACCTTACTGTGAAATACTTACTTACAAGTCCTTAACCAACAATGCAGATTTTATTTTTTAAGTAAGAAAATATTTTCAAAGAAAATCTAATTAAATTAAATTAAATTAAATAAACTAAAGTTTAAAAAAAGTTACAATAAAATAACAATAATGAGGCTATATACAGGGGGTACCGGTACCAAGTCAACGTGCGGGGATACAGGTTAGTCGAGGTCATTGAGGTGATATGAACATGTAGGTAGGGGTAAAGTGACTATGCATAGATAATAATATAATAATATGATAATAATCGTTGTTGTCGTTGTGTCCTCCTCCCAGAGTGCTAAGAACCTTGGCGTGATCCTGGACAACACCCTGTCGTTCTCAACTAACATCAAGGCGGTGACCCGTTCCTGTAGGTTCATGCTCTACAACATTCGCAGAGTACGACCCTGCCTCACGCAGGAAGCGGCGCAGGTCCTAATCCAGGCACTTGTCATCTCCCGTCTGGATTACTGCAACTCGCTGTTGGCTGGGCTCCCTGCCTGTGCCATTAAACCCCTACAACTCATCCAGAACGCCGCAGCCCGTCTGGTGTTCAACTTTCCCAAGTTCTCTCACGTCACCCCGCTCCTCCGCTCTCTCCACTGGCTTCCAGTTGAAGCTCGCATCCGCTACAAGACCATGGTGCTTGCCTACGGAGCTGTGAGGGGAACGGCACCTCCGTACCTTCAGGCTCTGATCAGGCCCTACACCCAAACAAGGGCACTGCGTTCATCCACCTCTGGCCTGCTCGCCTCCCTACCTCTGAGGAAGTACAGTTCCCGCTCAGCCCAGTCAAAACTGTTCGCTGCTCTGGCACCCCAATGGTGGAACAAACTCCCTCACGACGCCAGGTCAGCGGAGTCAATCACCACCTTCCGGAGACACCTGAAACCCCACCTCTTTAAGGAATACCTAGGATAGGATAAAGTAATCCTTCTAACCCCCCCCCCTTAAAAGAGTTAGATGCACTATTGTAAAGTGGTTGTTCCACTGGATATCATAAGGTGAATGCACCAATTTGTAAGTCGCTCTGGATAAGAGCGTCTGCTAAATGACTTAAATGTAAATGTAAATGTAAATAATAAACAGCTATTAGCAGCAGTGTAAAATAGTGGGTCAATGCAAATAGTCCGGGTAGCCATTTGATTAACTGTTATGCAGTCTTATGGCTTGGAGGTAAAAGCTGTTAAGGAGCCTTCAGACTTGGTTCTCCGGTCCCGCTTGCCGTGTGGTAGCAGAGAGAGCATTCTATGACTTGGGTAGCTGGAGTCTTTTACAAATTTTAGGACCTTTCTCTGACACCGCCTGGTGTAGAGGTCCTGTTATAGTGGTCCTCTCCTCTGCTCTCAGTAGGCTGCACTGCTGCTGCCTGTGGCTTTGTGTTGTTGGCTGTAATTTTTTTCATTCTGCAGGTGAATTCATAGACAACATGACAACAAGTATGTTGAAAATACTCTCGTCCACTCAAATATACAGTGCATTCGGAAAGTATTCAGACCCCTTGACTTTTTCCACATTTTGTTATGTTACAGCCTTATTCTAAAATTGATTAAATTTATGTTTTTCCTCATCAATCTACACACAATAACCCATAATGACAAAGAAAAACAGGTTTTTAAAAATGTTTAGATTTTTTTTTACATAAGTATTCAGACCCTTTGCTCTGAGACTCGAAATTCAGCTCAGGTGCATCAAGTTTCCAATAATCATCCTTGAGATGTTTCTACAACTTGATTGGAGTCCACCTGTGCTAAATTAAATTTATTGGACATGATTTGGAAAGACACACTCCTGTCTATTTAAGGTGCCACAGTTGACAGTGCATCTCAGAGCAAAAACCAAGCCATGAGGTCGAAGCAATTGTCCGTAGAGCTCAGAGACAGGATTGTGTCGAGGCACAGATCTGGGGAAGGGTACCAAAAAATGTCTGCAGCATTGAAGGTCCCCAAGAACACAGTGGCAGAAGTTTGGAACCACCAAGACTCTTCCTAGAGCTGGCCGCCCGGCCAAACTGAGCAATCGGGGCAGAAGGGCCTTGGTAAGGGAGGTGACCAATAACCCGATGGTCACTCTGACAGAGCTACAGAGTTCCTCTGTGGAGATGGGAGAAACTTCCAGAAGGACAACATTCTCTGCAGCACTCTACCAATAAGGCCTTTATGGTAGAGTGGCCAGACGGAAGCCATTCCTCAGTAAAGGGCACATGACAGCCCGCTTGGAGTTTGCCAAAAGGCACCTAAAGGACTCAGACCATGAGAAACAACATCTCTGGAGAGACCTGAAAATAGCTGTGCAGCGACGCTTCCCATCCTATCTGACAGAGCTTGAGAGGACCTGCAGAGAAGAATAGGAGAAACTCCCCAAATACAGGCGTGCCAAGCTTGTAGCGTCATACCCATGAAGACTCGAAGCTGTAATCTCTGCCAAAGGTGCTTCAACAAAGTAAAGGGTCTGAATACTTATGGAATTTTATATTTTAGTTTCTTTTTAATACATTTGCAAAAATTTCTATAAACCCGTTTTTGCTTTGTCATTTTGGGATATTGTGTGTAGATTCATGAGGGGAAAAAAACTATTTAATCAATTTTAAAATAAGGCTGTAATGTACATTTTTTGGGGGAAAAAGGGGTCTGAATGATTTCCGAATGCACTGTACGTTTACCAAAATTGTTTGTTATTGTTTCCGTGGTGAAAATACACGTTGTAAACTGAGAGATACAGTATAATCTCTATTTCTCTAAAGAAGCTCCACTGAACAATAACAGTGACAGAGTGACTGTCCGGGGTAGGAGTGGGTGACATTATTTCACCCAGGCAATCTTTAAAACATGTCCTCGGCTAAAGCAAGTGCAGCTGCCTCCAGCATTCCATATTAAGAGCTGCCTTTTTAGGGCAGAAACTGCACACTGTTACCTTTCACTTGATGAAAAGAGCCACCAAAGTTCACCTTGAGCAGATGTTCCAGGCAAAAAAATCAAGTCCAGATCTTTATCATGTTGTAAATAACTTATATCATGGGCAACGTTTAGACGTTAGTGAATAATATGCTGTCCATCATCTTAATCACTTTTGGATTTTTTTCCTGCCATTTTAAAAAGACCACCAGGGCTAGTTTGGTGCCCAACTCTTCAAAGTTGTCAATGTTTCAATTGACATAAACAAGGAGGAGAAGGCCAAATCTTCTGCAGTGTCATCCACTTTAAGTTGTATTTTTTGTACCAAATACTGAAGCTGTATTTCTCTTTACTCAAAAGTCTGTCACTATCATTATCAATACATTGTACTTTACTGGGAATGCTATTTTTGTTGAGGAAAAAATAAGATATTACTATGGGAGAGGAAACAAAGAAAAAATGGTATATTTACATTTACGTTTTAGTCATTTAGCAGACGCTCTTATCCAGAGCGACTTCCAATTAGTTCATTCATCTTAAGATAGCTAGGTGAGACAACCACATATCACAGTCGTAGGAAGTACATTTTCCCTCAATAAAGTATTTATCAGCAAAGTCAGAGCTAGTATAGGCTTCTTCATTTAATCTCGGCCATAAAGCGAAGATCAAGCACAATTATGCGTGAGCCATTGCTGGCATTATGTAAATCACAGACAGCGCTTAAAATCATTTTTTCATTTTTTTCCATTAGAAGATACATTGTGGCTACCTCCCAAATGGCACCAGTTTCCTGGTCAAAAGTAGTGCACTATATAGGGAATAGGGAGCCATTTGGAACACAACCCTAGTGTGAGTGAGTTTACAGATATTACCTCGCCAGTATACAATACACCCAGTGCTGCCCACCACACATGCTTTCTCAGTTACTTTATTTACATTGTGGACTTCCTCATTTGAAACAATGACTTGTGGAATTATGTGCAGTCTCGAGCTCGCCGTATATCAGTGGCGCATTACTGTACAATTTTGTGTTAGACAATTGCGGGCCGGGGTGAAAAGGTCACATTTTTAGAGGACAGCAATTTTGAAAAAATCAGCTGGAAAAACTATTAGGAAGTGGAAGACATAAATGTTCGGGTATTTTTTCAGAAACACCCCCTGAAGGAAGATTGAGGTCATTTGGGCGTTGCAGTGGAGGTCATTTTTCTGTTTACTGTGCTCAGTATTTCATGCTTTAACTACCGATTTCCTTTGCATCGCAATCTCCTGCTCCTTGTAGGAAATGACCCCTGCCGAGTTGTTTCTTTCCATTAGTGACTATTTATGTACATTTTCCCCCAACAATATAGAGCTCGACTCCTGGGGTAAACTGCTACTGATTGAGAAGCACAATAGGCTTCACACTAAATCTTCTGAACGTTTTAATTACTAGATATGGTATAAAAAACTACGCGGTTAATACAATACATATGGAAACCTTTATTACAAGACCCAAATATCAACGAGAAGAGATTGGGAATCCAACTGGAAATTAAGAGTCTTTGTGGATTGGAGTGGCCTGGGGACTTTACAGTACAACTTGCTGTTTTCAGTGTAGAGAACGCTTGTCCACACGCAACAGCTTTTGCCACTGCTTACAACAGGGATTGCTATGGTTACACTGGCCTCACGTCGTTTGTGTGCATGACAGCATACAATGAGATAAAATCAGTGGGGACCTACATGAAAGAACAACTTTTTCCTTTGGGGCCAACTCCCCCTTCCCAGGAGTCCAGTAAGCAATCTCAGCCATTAATGAATATCAGGGAGAAAAACAAGACTGGATGCATCGCTCCTCTGTTTTAGAATAGACTGCTAATTGTCAAAGCCACACACCTCGGTCGCACAAAACACTAAGAGCTCGGGAAGACAAATAAGAGTTGAATCGGAGCACTACCAAATGAAACGTATGTTTCCTACTGTTTACTGTAACTGTGACAAGATTTTTCACTGGAAACTGTGCAGGGCTGAGACAGCGGGGCTACGCTGACTGTATAAGGCCAAAACCTGACGAAAAAGTCAAGAAACTATTTTTGAACGCATCCACTTATTTGTACTGGGACAGGGGTTCTTTTTCAAGTCAAGAAGATGTGCATCAAAGCAATTTGTAAGCCCTGTTTCTTCTCAGAACTGGATGACTACATGCAACACAGGGCTCACGTTCAAATCTACTCTCGGCACTGAGCTCTCCGAACCCCGGCGTGTCTTGTTGTGTCTTTTTGATGCCGAGCCCCTCTGTTTACGTGCCAGAATGATATCATGCCCAATCAAGTGGTGTTTCAAATCCTAATAACGCTGTTGGAAGTGCATTATTTGCATGTACGTGCAACGACTGTAAAAAAGGATGCCAGAGCGCAAGAGAGAGAGAGAGGAGACAGAGAGAGAGGAGACAGAGAGAGGGAGCGAGAGAGAGAGAAGATAGAAAGAGAGAGAGAGGATACAGAGAGAGAGAGGAGACAGAGAGAGAGAGGAGTGAGAGAGAGAGAGAGAGAGGAGACAGAGAGACAGAGACAGAGATAGGAGACAGAGAGAGAGAGGAGATAGAGAGACAGAGAGAGAGATAGAGGAGACATAGAGAGAGAGGGGAGACAGAGAGAGAGGGAGAGAGAGATCGAGAGAGAGGGAGAGAGAGATCGAGAGAGAGAGAGAGAGAGATCGAGAGAGAGAGAGAGAGAGAGAGAGAGAGAGAGAGAGAGAGAGAGAGAGAGAGAGAGAGAGAGAGAGAGAGAGAGAGGAGAGAGGAGACAGAGAAGAGACAGAGAGAGGAGACAGAGAGAAGAGACAGAGAGAGGAGACAGAGAGAGTAGACAGAGGAGACAGAGAGAGTAAGAGAGGAGACAGAGAGAGAGAAAGAGAGACAGAGATGGCAGGGTCAAGTCTCTGCCCCTTTCTGCCACACAGACAAGAGGGGTACACATTACACATGGGGAGCAGACCAAAATGTTGGCTTATTTTTTATCTATAGTACTGGAAGACATCTAACTACTATACAGCTAAAATGTTCTATAAAGGGTCAATAGGAAGTCTAGGTAAGAATATGGCTCACTCCAACGATGTATTGTATTGCAAAATAAAGGATTACATGCTGCCTTTTACATTTGTATGGAGGATATACTTAAGAACCCGTCTGAGAAGAGTAGATATGACCTGTAAAACTGGAGCTTATCTCCTTAGGTATAATCAAACATTGGCACAGGAGTTTTGGTAGGTTCCTGCTGGGTTCCAACATCTTGACTGACACAGGGACAAAACCTTGGTAATATTTGAACTTAATTAATCCAAAACTGGCCTGGGAAAAGACTGAACAGCTCGGGATTATTTTTCAATATGTAACCCAGTTTTTTAGCTCCTGGGAAAAAAAGACCAGTTATAACTTTGCAAACCTCAGGCAGATTAATCGACAAGGCCCGAACTCCCGGTGTGTGGCTGAGTGAGCCTTTTGTGTCTCTGTTTCTCCAGGGTGGTGTGGGGAGGGGGTCTGAATGCATTGTGCGATACACACACACACAGTCACAAACACACACGCACCTTAACACAAAAACAATTCTCTGGTTTTTATTTTTGCTAATTTACAGCTTTCAGTAAGAGAGCGTTCCCCCCCGCTCTCTCTCTCTCTCTCTCTCTCTCCTTTCGCACGGCCGAAGGTGAGCTGCCGCAGCCCAGGGAAGCCAGGCAGAAAGAAGCCACTGATGGACAAACACGCCACAGCACCCAGACCTGGCCCCTGCATCTGGCCCCTCTTTAATTTTTATTACACAAGAATAACAATAAGCAGGTCTGCGACCTCCGCCGCGAGATTTTGCCACAGTTTCCCCAACAGTGCAGTGCTGCCGAAGCTCCAAATTTCCATTTTCTGCATGCATATTTAATTGAGTTTTGTCCCAGTGGTGCGGAAATGATTTGTTTTTTGCTCTCTGTTCACTTGACTCCTCTTCGGAGTCACTAACCCTGATTAAGACGTTCCCGTTAATTTCCCAGCGCACACCTTTTTTTTGTGCATTAATGGTTCTGATCGTCTAATTAAAACTTCTCGGCTCGCCTGCTGATCACCGCTCGTTGTGCCTCTGACCTGAAGTTTTAATTGCCGCATCAGAAGCGATAATAATAATTTCGGAGGTTCTGATGATTAAAAACAATGCCATTGCCAACTATTCAAGAGAGCGGGAGAGAGAGAGGGAGAGAGGGGGGACAGGAGAGAGAGAAGTTTATGTAGGAGGGGATATAGGTGGATGAAGGGGATGTACTGTACCAGAGGGGTTGAGGGGGTGAGGCGGGGATGGGGGATCACAGGGTGATTGCTCTGGGGGAAGAGGAAGAGAGGGGGGAGGGCAGATGGAATTTTCCCAGCATTCTTCTCCTCTGGGGTCCTGGCGTAGAAGAAACAGGTTGGTTGGGCTGAGCCTTCCCCACCACCTGATATCTGCCACTCACTTATTCAGGCAGTCACTCAGCTAGCCAAGAACGTTACTCACTAGGCAGGTTTGCCAGGCTGTGTTAGAGGGAGTGAGAGAAAATAAAAGATAAAAGGACGCAAAAGAGATGACTTGTATGCACTACTGTCCTCAGCTCATTTTCATAATCCAACAATAGTTAGCCCAGCACAAAACACACTTTTGTTCCAAGAGGCAGATACATGGAACAACTCCATGAGATTTGTCTCCCTTGTCAAACAAAGCTATGTGTAAACGGAAAACACAAGGTCTGTGCCTCCCAATGGCCTTTCAGGCAGCACTCACTTAGCAAAAAATTACGCAAAACATTGCGATGACCTTAAAAAGGAAAGGTCGTGCACCAGGAAAACTGCCATGAGCACTAATGTGTCACATTGTCACATTCTGTTCTTTTTTAACCACTGGATTCAAATAGATTTTTTTCTTGTTTAGATTCCACTGCAGAATCAATCTTTTACTTCAAAGATACACGACAGGTCAATACAATAACCACCCAGAGTTTACTAAATGCTATTTTAGAGCAAAATGAACAAAGCACAAGCACATACAGTCTCACACACACACACATGCACTCACACATACACACACAGGACAAAGCTCTCCCTCCCGCCCTGTCTCTCGGTCTTCCTCTCTCTCTTTCTCTTTCTGTCGGTACCGCTCTCTCACAAATCTATTTTATTATTAATCAGTTGGTTGCACATCTGCTTGCTTGCTGTCTTTTTTCTATCAATAAAGCACTTATTGCTTTTAGTCTAGGATGTGACCTTGCATGTTGCGTGATGTCTTTTAGGGACTGACCTTGAGGGACCCGTTTGGACTTCACAGCAGCACTACCCCTGGGCTGTTATCACACTGCAGCCCCCCAGCCATGCACCCAATACTCACCCTGTATCGCCAGCCTGCCGCAAACATAAACAAAGACACATACACACGTATGCACGCAGACAGAAACGCACACACACAGAAGCACACACACAGAAGCGCACACACACAGAAGCACACACACAGAAGCACACACACACACACACACACACACACACACACACACACACACACACACACACACACACACACACACACACACACACACACACACACACACACACACACACACACACACACACACACACACACGACACACACACACACGACACACCCTCTCGGGATACAGGACAAGGGATACGGAAAACAATGTATATCTTGAGTGCAAACGGAAGGGGAAAGACGTTGAACTTGGGTGCAATCAGGCAGTAACGTTGCATTTTTGGGAGGACAAATATGCCCTCTGGCTCGATCACAAACGGTAATTACAGACATTTTCTAGAACAAAAAACAGACGAGCCAAACGGTTTATCAGACAAAGAAAATAACGTGGGAGACGTGAGACATTCTGACAGGCAAGAAGAACCAAAACAGCTAACTTTTTATTCAGTTTGCCGCAGAGGGTGATTCCTCAGCTAGTTGCGTAGCAGACTGACATCTACAGTACCTTTCTAAAATTGCACTTAACATTTGTCCTAGCAGCCGGCACTGTAGTTTCAAATAAAGACCATTTCTCTGTATTCCAGGTAGCTAGACCACAAATCGGGAGTCTCTAAATAAAAACCAACAACCGAATAAGAAGTCAAAATTAGCGTGGGCGAGGCGACGACTCTGGCTCTCCCTCATGGCGGCAGTGTGTGACGGTCGGCACCACGGCGAGCCGCACTGGGGCAGTGTGGGTGATATGCTGGAAGAAGGGCGCTCGAGCTCGGTGCGCCACTTGAGGGCCCTTGAGCTAATATCTGTACAGATTAACTGCTTGAGTTGTATTTTAGTCACGGGGATCTTTTTTTGCTTTTGTTGCAAAGGCTTGTGGGAAGGGAGAGGGTGAGGGGGAGTGTGTGTGTGTGTGTGTGTGTGTGTGTGTGTGTGTGTGTGTGTGTGTGTGTGTGTGTGTGTGTGTGTGTGTGTGTGTGTGTGTGTGTGTGTGTGTGTGTGTGTGTGTGTGTGTGTGTGTGTGTGTGTGTGCGGAAGCGTGGGGGTTAGTGCAGGCTCTTCTCCACGGCGAGGGCACACGGCTGGAGAGGTCGGGAGAGAGGGAGGCCCCCCAGACAGACTGGTGTCTGTCACTCCAAGTCATTATCTTTGGGGATATATTTAATTTACCGGGTTCCGGCACCACACTGCTGAGTAAGTCAGTCTCATCCCCCTCCCCACCGCTACCACTGCCATCAGGAGGGCCTGTCCTCTAGGGGAAACCCAGCGCAAGCCGCTCCATTAGTTATCAATTAAGAGTGCGGAAATCTCCACTGCGGGTGCACGGACATACGCACGCGCTCACACAAACATACACGCACGCACACAGCACACGCAGATGAGGCCTGGACACCTTCACTCTCTTTCTCTCACACACCCATTGGACAGGAAGTCGGAGAGGAGAGGGCCTTGACGTGTGTGTGTGTGTGTCCGGGTGGCGCTTTGCTTTTGTCCATGAGGTTAACCTTGATATGAGGCCCTGTCAGGCCAGATAATGTCAATCAATGACAAGGCCTCCAAGATAACCCCCTAATGTGAAACCTAAAAAGCAGGCCTGTTTAGATGTTCAGACATGCCCCCTCTCACACCAGCCATATGAATAACATTACATTGAAATGAGTTGTGGCATTTCTTTAACAAGACTCTCAAGACATTTTGACAGCCTATAAGGCACTTTGCAGCTAAAAAAAAATGAATAAAGGCCCACACCGACTGAGCACATGACAAAGCTCCTTCGTTGCATATGGCAGCATTTTAATGGCCAGTACCAACTCAGTGTGAGTGTGGGGGGAGGAGAGAAATGGGAGGTGGTCTTTCTCAAGGAAACGTTACAGCTCCCGGGACAGCTTAATTGATTTCCAAGGTTACTTTTCAAATTTGTTTTTCAGATACAAGGGGCCTCGTTTATGTGTGTGTGTGTGTGTGTGTTCGAGAGAGAGCAAGTCAATGTTTTTCAAGCAATTTCCTCAAATTCGGCCTACTTCGGATTGTTCACATCAGATTTCCTGCCGATCTCCTTGAGACGAGAGACTGTGAGAGAGGGAGGAGGTGACATTAACCAAAAAGCGTACATTTCCAGATAGGATGCCTGCGCTGACAACATTGATCCCTGGCCACCATTAAAGCATTTGCTCTGCTTGACAGATTTTTCCTCTTTTGGATTTTAAGTGCGGCGGAATGAATCACAGGTGCCCCCTAAATGTCATCTAGCACAGGTAGCTAGCTAAATATACGATAAGACCTTTACTGTAGCTTTACTGTAGCCTCTATCTGAAAGGCGAAAGCCGTGTAAAAAGAAAGCCTGCGAAAGGTATTTATCATTTACGCTTTCAGTAAAAAAAAAAGTAAAGATTTTTCCCTTCGCATACAGTGCAGTCAAAGATATTTAGGTAAAGAAAAATAGCCTTCTTTGTAAGATCATGAGTATGATATTTGGTTGAAGGTAATGGATATTCCTGTCATTTAAGCTTGCACGGCCTAAGTCTCTTTTCTGGGCCTCACTAAGGAAACACAAAAGTCTAAGCCGGTAGACCAAACACTGGTGGAAAGTCTCATGGTGGAAATTCCCAATTTGGGGCCTGGGGTGTGGATGCAGAGAGCATATTAAAGAGAGACGGGTCCCCCCGGTGAACTCTGCAGTATGTTGACTCTTATTTACCTCTGACAGCATGGGGCTGAGGTGAGTGTAGTCACAGCTAGGGTTTGTCAGTTGTTAGAAAGACAACGGGGTTCGATAGTATGTGTACTTGCAGTGGACATGAGGATGGTGGTTGTGTGTGTGTGTATGTGCGTTTCAGTCGGCATAGAGAGAGAGAGAAGAGAGAGAGAGAGAAGAGAGAAAGAAAGAGAGAGAGAGAGAGAGAGAGAGAGAGAGAGAGAGAGAGAGAGAGAGAGAGAGAGAGAGAGAGAGAGAGAGAGAGAGAGAGAGAGAGAGAGAGAGAGAGAGAGAGTCTGAGGTGGCTGCAGGCCCTTGGACAGCATGGTACTCTCCAATCACACTGCTCCTCTGACTACTGGCTGCAGGTCACATCACAGGCTCTGACACACACACTCTCAAATATGTACAGTGACACTTCTACACACATGAAACGTATACACAGTTCAGCTCAAATGGGAAGAGTAAAAAAATTCAACAACAAAAAATGCTGTATAGTTAAACACAGGTTAAAACTAAACTAGAGGTGGAAGTAAAGGAAGAACTAAATGTTTCTATTTCACCTAAAACAGAAAAGTCATGTCTTTGAGAGTTTTGTTGAAAGAACAATGTGTCTTGGTTGGATTTGAAAGTTGCATTGAAACAAAAAGTGACTGTGAAACCATGAGGCGGGTGTAAAGCTGCTTTACAGAGAAAAAGAGCCTTCTATTTTGGTCCAAGAAACAAAATAGGCTACAAAAGGAAGTGTTGCTAGCTGACTCAAACAAATAATATGCTTTTGATAAAAACCACAACAACTCCTTTTGCATTCTACACCAAAACCCACCTGGTTTCCTGAATTTTCTCAACATCATCTGCTTCTTTCACCAGAAACAACTGACAAAATGTCAAGCATCAAACACATAGGTCTTGAGAAAGGATCGTGTTGCTGGTTATAACGTAATGTTGAATAAATAATTATAGATACAAAACATTTAAAACACCTCAAAACTGAACATTGAAGCTTGCATGTTTGAATGCTATACAGCTGCCCGTTTTACATTTCTGCAGCATTAATATTCCTCTTATTATTATTTTAAAGTGAAAACGGATACTCCGTTGAAGTGCAAATCTGATGAATTACGGTAGCAGATTGCTGTTATTAATTATTAAAGCCTATTTTATAAATATTCAGGTCTGTCATGCATCTAATAATGAACGCTTTAGAGAAGGTTACTTCCCGTGCGCATCCTAACGTGTCAGAAATATCACTTTTAATCACACTCATGTCAGTTGGCAGCGTACAGGTCGGAACTCTGTTAAAAAAGAACCGAATTGCAGCCTAGGCCCTCCACTGTGCTCATCCACAGCTTTACGTTACTGTTGCTTCACGCCATTCAGTACCGTAGGTACTGTAGTCGCTCTACCCTGTCTAAAGTGGTGTCGAACTAGTACTTCTAACTTCCTGCAGGATTCTCACCGGCGTCTGTAATTTGAATGGCGAATAATGCATCAACGCCCGCTCTACCTTCTGGACACACCTAGTCCCAGTGCTAGGGGAGCCATATGGTGCCTTGATGCATATTCATAACCTTTCTCAGTGTGTCGGGATGCAGCCAGGCTTTAACAAGTGCCTCGCAAACTTCAAATAGAAGACGAAAAGAAAGAGAAGAAAGAAAAAGCCAACGAAGTTGGCCCGTGCTCCCTTTTCTTCTTTCTTCCCCCCTCTCTGGAAGAGAGGAAGATGAGTATGGGTGCTGATAGCTGATCCCAGCACAGTTGCGTTGTGTGGAAGGAGGGCGAGGACGTACTGGAGCGCTTGGAAAGTGTCTTACAGTGGCAGGGAGAGGCGGGGGTGACAGCCGGGTGGGTAAACTGTGTTGTCAGGTGGGCTTGACAGTCTTACCAGCAGGGTAAATATCAGAGGCACCCTATCTCCACACACACACACACACACACACACACACACACACACACACACACACACACACACACACACACACACACACACACACACACACACACACACACACACACACACACACACACACACACACACACACACACACACACACAGAGAGAGAGAGAGAAACACGCTCTGCACGCTCTAAGATTAACACTGTCAGAGCTGCAATACTACCCCATTATTATCTGTGCACAGGGCCCTCTCTGTAAGCTTGCCTCACTGTCCTCTCCCCTGCTCCTCCATGGAGGTAGCAATTACTAAAGCTAACATCTCTGGTGCTCTCCTCTTTTCCTCCTGCACCCCCTCCTCCATTCTTTTCCTCCTTCTTGTGCGATACGCACTCGAGTGCCGTGCCAGTCAGTTTACCAGCCAGTGACACAGTTGACGGTGTGCCAGCGATTAAGTGGCATTTCATCAAATTAGTTTGGTACCCAGCTGATGTGTAATAAAGGTACAGTAGGATCCCACAGGTCCACAGACATCAATCCCCGGGGTCTCCGTCAAACTGTGGAGCCGGTAAGCATGGCCCGGATTTACCTCACCGCACTGCCTAGGAGCCATTCGCTCAATGCTCCAAAACACAGGCATATCAACTACGGGTCATATTAAATATTATATAATGAACATTTTGATTTGAAACTATTTCAACATTATAGATTATTTCTTAAGTGTTGATATCTAGGCCTATACTTGAATTTATTATTTTCCAAATGTTGTCAAAGTGCAACTGACTCTGTGTGTACCCGGTTAATGTAATCGGTTGAGATGAGAGGAGTGCTGCCTTCTTGGATGGCATTTTCATTACTAACAATGTTAATTTTTTTTCTCCCCTGTTGGAACCCGCGTCTTTATCAAAGGTGATAGCTTGCTTGGGCGCATTTTCTCAAACGTCTTCTTCCCCGAGCGCATATCCCAAGCCGCTCTCCAGCGAGTGTCAGTCATAAGAAAGGAGGAAAGATTTGATGGTGAGATCAAAAAGAGAAGGACAGTGCAGAGGAGAGGAGGAGAGTGAGACAGAAAGGGAACTA
The DNA here is from genome assembly GCF_045679555.1 of Salvelinus alpinus. NCBI lineage: Eukaryota > Metazoa > Chordata > Actinopteri > Salmoniformes > Salmonidae > Salvelinus > Salvelinus alpinus. The sequence continues at coordinate 18,232,461 of NC_092113.1, forward strand.
CCTCCCCGTGCCACTGAGGAGGGGAATTTCTCCAAGCAAGCCCCTGTTTTCAAATGCAAATACAACAAAACACGAGGAGCCGCCACGAGACATCAAAATGTGCGATGTTGACTTTAAAGAGGCCTTCAGATGCATGAGGAGTTGTCAGTGTCAGCTCTTGCCAACCGGTGGGACTAACGGCTGAGAACAGAAGGTACAGGCAGAGAAGATCATAACCAATTCAGCAGCTCGGCAAAAAACAATGTCTCTTCCAACCTGTCGATCAGCACGAGATCAGTAAACATTTCCACTGTACTCTGACTTTCTCCGCTCATATGATTTAAACTGATTATCAGGAAGACTGTCAGGAAGACAGGCCTAAATAGCAACTGGCAGCTAAGCATATGTTTCTCAACTGTCTCCCTCACTCCATGGACTGGTGCCTTCAACAGGTGCCTAGAAAGCAAGGATCTCAACTCAACTTTGCTTCATACAAAGAGATCTTCATTGAGAGATATCAAAGATTTTCCTCAGCCTTTTTTAGGTCTGAGCTGGGTCACGACATGTAAAGACGACGTCCATATTTCTCCTGTGTTGTCACGTTCATTCCTGGAGCATTAGGTTCACTCTAAATAGCCTCGAGGAGATTGCATTGGCTCTTGTTCAAATGTGCATTTTCTCCGAAAAACCTGGTCCACAAGTTGGGCCAAAGATATCAGAGCAGCAGCAGAAGGCCGACTGTTGAGACTATAGTAGTCAGAGAGAATCTGCACCTTACTAGTCAGCTGAGAGAGAGAGAGGGAGAGGGAGAGGGAGAGGGAGAGAGAGAGAGAGAGAGAGAGAGAGAGAGAGAGAGAGAGAGAGAGAGAGAAATAGAAAGACAGAAAAATACAAACAAGCTCCGCTCTGCTATTTGAGTTTAGTTAGCCAGAGAGTTAGCGAGATGAGTTATGGTTAGCTAAGGGCCGAGGGACGCTGTATTTATGGGGGGACTGAGTGAGTGTTAAATCCCTGGTAAGAAATAAAGTTGTCCGTGAGCGAACTGGGGGAAACATTTCACTCAGTCTAAAAGGTGGCTTGAAAAAATAAAAGACATCCCTCTTCCTAGGTAAGCACTTTTCCTTACTCCACAAAAGGAAGAATAAAATAAAAAAAATCTAACTGTAGAGGACATTCAAGTGGTCTGAATCTTTAAACAGTACTTGAATAGTAGCATATTTCCCCAAGTAGATAATATCTGGGGGATTCAAGAGCCAAAAGGAGGAAAGACCCTGATTCCTCTGAAATTGCATGCAGGTTTTGTGACGGATTGTAGCTATGCAGCTTTCCACACATCAATAGGAGCACACTTGTTGCAGTATAGTAGTTTATCCAAATGCTTTCTACTGCACTGTAGTTGACCGGGACACCAAAAATTGAATGGTTTTAGTTTGAAGCAAATTGCACAGAAACAGGTATTAAAAAGTGAAAATGAGGTAAAATTGTCAACTGAGAAAGGACCAAACTGAGACTTCTGTTCAATAGAGTAGCCTTAGAGATTGGTTCTCACACACATACTTCACCTCAAACCTCTAGCCCACCCTGGCTCACCAGTAGTAACAACAATTATTACTTAAAAGGCTATATTTTTGCATTAACTTAAAAGGCTTTATCTTTTTCCTTCCAGTCTGTGCGGCCTCACTTCCCCTAAGTATTTCTATAAATCACCAGTTACTGTTAACATGTACTCCACAATTCAGTCATCAATCTCCTACCGGGTCAGAGTGAAAACAGAGGGGGAAATATCTGCTTAGTAAAATCTCTCACACACACACAAAAGCTGCAACCATAGCAGTCCTCCTGGGACGCAAGAACGGTTGCCACATCGCCACGGTAACGCAAGACAAATGAAATTGTGTGACTCCACCTTCAGCCTGTTTGCTTTGTTATCAAAACAAATAAACAACCATTGGGAAAATAAGAGCCAACAAACTTCTGTCTCTTGTTTCTTTTCTGAGGGCCTCGTCGAGTGAGGGCCTCGTCGACGGATGTCAGGCCCATGTAGTGTGTGTGAAAAGACAGAGAGTAAAGAAAGAGAGGGAAAGAGAGAAAGAGAGAGAAAGAGAGAGAGAGGGGGGGAGTAAAGAAAGAAAGAGAGAGAGAGAGAGAGAGAGAGAGAGAGAGAGAGAGAGAGAGAGAGAGAGAGAGAGAGGGGGAGTAAAGAAAAAGAGAGAGAGAGAGAGAGAGAGAGAGAGAGAGAGAGAGAGAGAGAGAGAGAGAGAGAAAGAAAGAGAGAGAGAGAGAGAGAGAGAGAGAGAGAGAGAGAGAGAGAGAGAGAGAGAGAGAGAGAGAGAGAGAGAGAGAGAGGGGGGGGGGGAGACAAAAAAAGAAAGAGAGAGAGAGAGAGAGAGAGAGAGAGAGAGAGAGAGAGAGAGAGAGAGAGAGAGAGAGAGAGAGAGAGGGGGGGGGTAAAGAAAGAGAGAGAGAGAGAGAGAGAGAGAGAGAGAGAGAGAGAGAGAGAGAGAGAGAGAGAGAGAGAGAGAGAGATGGAAAGAGAGAGAGAGAGAGAGAGAGAGAGAGAGAGAGAGAGAGAGAGAGAGAGAGAGAGAGAGAGAGGAGAACGAGAGGGCCACATGCAAACCTGTTTAGGTTCACAGACCCAGTATTTATTTAACCAAAAGGGGAACATTTTATTGTACTAGAGGAGGATATATTTGTCTGCAGGGACAGAAAGAAAGGAGTCCTTCACCCTCTCCACAGACACTGTGCACCCGAAGCTGTAGAAAATCCCTCCGTTGACAAACTTTCCTCCGTACATCAGTATCTAAACACAGTGATACATCTAGCCCAATAGCACAAGTCACTCACTTTAGCTCAGCAAACATTGTCGCGAAATTCTTGATTTTTTTGTTATTGTGTCCCAATAGTCTGTGAATGTTGTGGAAACTGCAAACATTCTTTCATTATTAATGAATGTAAGTGATAACTATTGGCTATGTAAACTGTATCTAATCCTTTAAAAAGTTAAACAGTGTAACCTAGATAGAAGTACACCTGTGGAATACAGAGGTAACACTGACTAAACATCAAACATTTATCCCCCAAAATAATTTAACCCAGTCACATTCCATCACTTCAATCACTTCAATCACTTTTGGCCATTTCTGAAAATACTCTTTGTTCTTGAAATACACAGGTCTTACATAGTCTAACATATACATTAAGAATCTTTATAACAACTTGAAAACAAAAACACACACACACACGCGCGCACCCTCCCCCCTCCCATCACTACACATGCGTGCCTCACACTGACAGCCACCAGTACCAGACCTGTGTACCTCAACGTATCTTTACCCCCAGTGTCTGTGAGAGAGTGTTGTGTGTGAGAGAGAAAGAGAGAGAGTGTCTTACCTGGCAGGAGACCGCCCTCTGTGTTATGTCTCACCTCTCCCTCCTGCTCTGGAAGAATTCTCTCCACAAAGCAAGGCATTTTCCCTCCTTCTCCTCAACCGGCTCAATGCCTGCATGGGCTGTACTCTCTCACTCCCCTCTCTCTTTCTCTATCTTCCTCTCTCACACTCTCTCTGTCTCTCTCTCGCTCTCATTCCCCTCTCCACCTTCCCCTCCCCCCCTCCCCCTCCCTCCCTCAGCACAGATGTCAAGGCTGTGCGAGTTTACCCACTTAACCAGTAGGGGTCCTTCACCACCCTCTCCACCCCACAGTTACAGTGGGAAAAGCAGGCCCAGGGAAGAGAGAGGAGCCACTTAACCAGCGTCATCTTGTCACTGCTTACAATGAGAGCCTGTGCCGTGCAGAGTATGTGTGTTCGTGTGTATGTGTGTGTGTGTGGCAGGTGGGTAGTGGGTGGTGAACTCATGGCCTGCTCCCTGGCCCTGTTCAGCCCTATTTGGCCCGGCTCAGTCCTGGCGCAGCCCCCATAGTGTGGTGCGGTGTGTGTGTGTGTCTGTGTGTGTGTGTGTGTGTGTGGTGGCACAGATTGAGTTACACTGTATCAGTGAGAGCCAACAGCCGGAGGAGGGAGGAAGCAGGCAGGCGCGCACACACAGAAACACACACTCACAGCGACTACTGCTGCTACGGCTGTTGTTGATACTGATCACATGTGCCACACACACACACAAACACACACACATGCACGCACACACGTGCACACACACACACACACACACACACACACACACACCCTCTCCCCTACAGTGAAAGTGGACGCCTATCAGGTCTCACGTTTCAGGTCTCAATCCATTTTTTGTCCCCGGGAGATTGATTTAGGAAAAAAAACAGAAAAGAAAAACACCCTTCATTGACACAGGCATGCTAAATCTGAAAGCTCTCTGTAATTCTACAGTGGGGAATTTCTAGTTTCTCTCTTACTTGTGGGGCACTTTTAGCGCTGGGAGAATATTAGCTGGCCCACTAGAGAATGCCAAATCCCCAGTACTCACTCATTACAATGAGGGCTGCTGTTGCTTTGCTACAGAAAAGCAAGAGACAAAGTAAACTACAAGACAGTCAAAGTCTGGAATTAACAATCTTAGGCCCAAATTAAAGCGATAGTTCACAAAATTATCTTTTGGTATTTTGTTAATTAGTCCACTGTTAATAAAATCCCAAAACATGGTACATGTCAGCAGTCAAGCAAAAACTGTGATGATGATACTTTTTTGGGAACTATCCCTTCAACACCAAGCACTAGACTAAAACAACTGGCCATTAACATAAGTCTAAAACTAAAAAGGTAAGTTAAACACGCTACTGTTAATCGGCGTGCTTGGAATTTAACCATAAACAAGGCACTTAATGATATGATATGAGGCGAACGATGTCCTATAGGAGTGCCAGGCAGTTTATATCTTTAGTGTGATTTCAGCCCAATTCTCATTAAGAAAGGTTATGGACGTTGCTGACAACAACAGAATCTGATCCGTCAAGTTTATATGAAATATTGCTCAACTATTTTTACGAGCGTGTATTGAGGCAATACAAAGGTCTCAATTAAGCTCATCCGTCATTCAAATAATGGGGGGGGGTTATCAGCCAAAGCCTTATGATGCAGACGTCTTTTCTTTTATTGCTCAGGTGGAACAGGATAAGATTATCTGTTGTTAAGATACGATATCCTGGACGACGTGCGGTTGGCATTGTTTAAACAGAGGGTGTATCGCCCTTTATTTGACTCAAACAAACGCTTTTAATGACAAAAAAATGGAAGGTAAGCACATTTGACAGACAAGCTTGCGCACCGCCCTTTCAGGGAGTCTCAAATACGTTGACAATGAGCAATTAGAGAAATAGGATGTTAAATAATGGGATACGGATGTTAAACTAAGAGATCGAAGGTCGAGACACTTTTGTGGATAAGGTAATGAGGTAATATAGGAGTGAATTTGGTTTGGCTCTTCGAAAAGAAAAGCTGTACTTTCAGTAGGCTATCGATCCTTATTGTACATTCAGTAGGCTATCGATCCTTATTGTACATTCAGTAGGCTATCGATCCTTATTGTACATTCAGTAGGCTATCGATCCTTATTGTACATTCAGTAGGCTATCGATCCTTATTGTACATTCAGTAGGCTATCGATCCTTATTGTACATTCAGTAGGCTATTGATCCTTATTGTACATTCAGTAGGCTATCGATCCTTATTGTACATTCAGTAGGCTATCGATCCTTATTGTACTTTCAGTAGGCTATCGATCCTTATTGTACATTCAGTAGGCTATCGATCCTTATTGTACTTTCAGTAGGCTATCGATCCTTATTGTACATTCAGTAGGCTATCGATCCTTATTGTACATTCAGTAGGCTATCGATCCTTATTGTACTTTCAGTAGGCTATCGATCCTTATTGTACACTCAGTAGGCTATCGATCCTTATCGTACTTTCAGGAGACTATCGATCCTTATCATTGTTAGCGTTTGAATTACCGGTTGCATCACACAAGTAAGTAGCAACCCTCCTGCTTAAATAGAGAAAGCAACAACAACCAAACAACAATGTTTTCAAAGAAATAAAATGACACCATAGTCATCTCATGATTCTCCCTGTAACAAGTGAACAGGGTGAAAAGGCACCTAAAACATACCTTCCATAGACTACAATGAAGTCACTCCACACCCACTCCTTTCCCTTGCCACCCCCTCCCTGGCTGCTCTGTCTTCAATAATAAAAAACCCTGTTTGACTCTCTGTGTTTTACCGTTGTCTTTCCCTTTTAATAAACAGACACCTCTCCTGTCATTATGCAAGGATGGTTGCATTCCCCTTAAATGGCTCTTTTGACAACTGATCTGTAAATACAGCCAGATCTGCAACTTCCCCTTTTCTCCCCCTCTCTCTCTTTCTCCTATGCTCTGTCTCTCCCTTGCCTCCCTCCTGCCAGCAACCCGGACCCGACAGCCACACACAAACACAGACACACACAATGCCCCCACCTCAGTGAAGCTTTATCTGACACCCTCCCACCCCCCTGGCCCCCACCCCACCAAAACACACACACACACACCCCCTCACCAACTCCATTCCCCCTGCCACTATAAAAATACAAATATGCCATAACTCAGGCTGCACTGCCAGCCTCCATCTTGCCCTGTACCAGGGGTTGAGGGGGGGGGGGGGGGGGGGGGGGCTCTCAGGAAGGTCACCAACAAATGGTTTTCCGATTCACTGCCCATGAAATAATTTTGTGTATTAAAACCTGAATCTGCACTTTCTGGCCTGAAAGCTTTTCTAATTATTCCCGTGTCCTTGGGACAGACACAGATCCTTCACACGCGGGAGGGGAAACAAGCTATGGACCGACCACTACAGCCACAAACATCCCCCCTCTCCCTCCGTCTCTCCATTCGCCCCCTCCCTCCGTCTCTCCTCTGCTCTCCTCTCCCCGCTTTACAGCTATCCCCCCAATCTGTTTTCAAAGCGTGTCTGTCCTTTATTAAATTGTTTTCTTTTCCACATTATCAGTTGCCATGGAGACCTCATCTCTCGGATTATTTGAATTTCATTATATCTATTGATTTGGGAGCATTTCATCTTTTTTATTGTTTTTCTGTCAATTTTCGAAACGAATAACCATCTAATTTGCGTCAGCGCTGATTACGTTCGTCCCTCAATAGAGGTCGGCAGCTGCGCCGGGGAAACAAATCAATGAAAAAACATCATAAAACTCGAAAGTACAATCAACCAGGATATGGGTGACATTCCGTGGTTGCTGAAACGAAGTCATCAAAAAATATATACTTTTTTCCCTCTGCCTCTGCATGTGTGAGTGTGCTGAGGAGGACACATACAATGCCTTCAGAACGTATTCTTACCCCTTGACTTATTCTACATTTTGTTCAGTTACAGCCTGAATTCAAAATGGATTCAATTGTTGTTGTTTTCTCACCCATCTACACACAATACTCCAAAGTGAAAACATATTTTTTGCAATTGGATTTTTTTTAATACAAAAATGTTCAATTTATATAAGTATTCACACCCCTGACTCAATACTTTGTAGAAGCACCTTTGGCAGCGATTACAGCTGTGAGTCTTTCTAGGTAAGTCTCGAACAGCTTTCCACACCTGGATTGTGCAACATTTTCCCATTATTATTTTCAAAATTCTTCAAGCTCTGTCAAATTGGTTGTTGATCATTGCTAGACAACCATTTTCAGGTTTTGCCATAGATTTTGAAGTATATTTAAGTCAAAACTATAACTTGGCCACTCAGGAACATTCACTGTCTTCTTAGTAAGCAACTCCAGTGTAGATTTGGCCTTGTATTTTAGGTTATTGTCCTGCTGAAAGGTGAATTAATCTCCCAGTGTCTGGCGGAAAGCAGACTGAACCAGGTTTTCCTCTAGGATTTTGCCTGTGCTTAGCTCCATTCCATTTATTTTTTATCCTGAAAAACTCCCCAGTCCTTAACGATTACAAGCATACCTATAACATGATGCAGCCACCACAATGCTTGAAAATATGGAGAGTGGTACTCAGTAATGTTTTGTATTTGCCCCAAGCATAACCCTTTGTATAAATTAAGTTAATTGCTTTAACACATTTGTTTAAGTTTTACTTAAGTGCCTTGTTACAAACAGGATGCATGTTTTTGGCTTCCTTCTTTTCACTCCGTCAATTAGGTTGGTATTGTGGAGTAACTATAATGTTGTTGATCCATCTTAAGTTTTCTCCTGTCACAGCCATTAAACTCTGTTTTAAAGTCACCATTGGCATCATGGTGAAAACCCTGAGCTGTTTCCTTCCTCTCCGGCAACTGAGTTAGGAAGGACGCCTGTATCTTGTAGCGACTGGGTGTATTGATACACCATCCAAAGTGTAATTAATAACTTCACCATGCTCAAAGGGATATTCAATGTCTGCTTTTTTTACCCATCTACCAATAGGTGTCCTTCTTTGCGAGCCGTTGGAAAACACTCATGGTCTGTGGTTGAATCTGTCTTTGAAATTCACTGCTCGACTGAGGGACCTTACAGATAATTGTATGTGTGGGGTACAGAGACGAGGTAGTCACAAAAAAATCATGTTAAACACTATTATTGCAAACAGACTGTGTCCTTGCAACTTGTTATGTGACTTGTTAAGCAAATGTTTACTCCTGAACTTTTTTAGGTTTGCCTTAACAAAGGGGTTGACTACTTATTGACTCAATACATTTCAGCTTTTCATTGTTAATTCATTTGGAAAAACATAATTCCACTTTGACATTATTGGGTATTGTCTTTAGGGCAGTGACAAAAAAATCTCAATTTAATGAATAAAAAAATTCAGGCTGTAACCCACCAAAATGTGGAAAAAGTCAAGGGGTATGAATACTTTCTGAAGGCACTATATGTGTCTGGGCAGACATTTTACAATATATTTCAGGAGATAATAAAGTAAAGCAAATCTCCATACTAATACCCCCCCGCCACCCGTAACCTGACCAAAACAAAAAAAATGCTTACTTTGTGCTTAAATAATTTATGCAATTTTAGCATTTATATATAAATGTTTTAATAAGCTGCTCGGAGCAAAGTGGCCATTAACAAAACACACAGCTGTCCAATGGGCTAAGCTCGGCAGATCAATTGCTCTCTTTTATGACATGATAAAATGCTTTTAAAGCAATTTACACAAATATGGAAAAAAATGGCTTTGTGTGCTTCATTTATTCATAAGGACGGGTATAAAAAAATAATAAAAATGTCTTACAAAAGCCAGACAGGGGAAGATGGTCCCGGTCCTAACTGGAACGGACTTGCTGCCCTCTCTACAAGGACATAAAGTTTCATTAACGATGCACACAGTCAAAGGCAATTTAGCAAACACAGTGTGCAAAAGAAAACATCAGCATATTGCACAGTGCTCGTGTATTAGGAGGACCTTGCTTGTTGTTTCTCAATTTGTATTCCTTTTGGGGAGGGGGGGTGGAGGCAGGGGACTTTACCCTCCCCTTGTCCAGTGTCACCCTGACTTGTACCAAGGTAAGTGGAGGTTTAGCGGCAGGAAGTATGGCTTCTGAAGGGGCCTACAAAGGTCTTTCTATACATATGTCACAGACACTGTTGTGAGGGCCCTTATGGACATTGAGGAGTACGAAGGTGGAGCTATTTGGATTAGAAGAGAGAGACATGGTCCCTCACCAAAAGAGACAACATCAATTAAAAACATTTTTTTTTCTCTGTCTTCATAATATGGCTGCCCTACAAGACCTGTCACCCTATGAGAGTAACTTCCACACTTCAAATGTTTATACTAAATATGTCCACCGTTTCAATGGGTTTGTTGCACACTCGCACATACGCGTTAACACACAGACAGGGGAGAACTGGTCATAGAGCAATTCTAGTGAATGCCAGATGGGCTGGTACATTTTTAGCCCTGTCTAAATTGAGGGTTTTGCGCAAAAGGGGCCTTCAGGTAAAAAATGGGCCGGTGTGTCAGAAATGCCCTGGCCGATTTCTGGTCCCAGTTCATCCCTGCACACAGACACCCACACGCACTCATCTCCAATTATGCACAGTAGCATAAGGGGAGGCTGAGTTGGTTGGAAGGCTAATCTCATTTCAAAGCATTTTCACTTCATGTGCCGGCAGACAGACAGACAGTGTGCCTCGCCTGGACCCCTCTCCTCTCCTCTCTCCCAATGCAGGGCTGCCACTAGCACTGAGGGCCCTGTGTTTGGTACACATGTCAACATTTGACAAAGCATTACTTTTCCACCACAATATTCCGCTACTTGGGCCTCCGAAATGAGGGCGCTAACAAATTAGCCTTTTATGTTTATTTGTGTGTGGGTGTGTCGGAAAGGGGGGGGGTTGGGGGCAGCTCATTTTCCAGGCGTCGTATAACCGAACCGAGAGCAGATAGATTGAACGTTTCGGAGTCACGATTCTTCTCCTGATTGCCCTGGCTGTCTATTGTGCAAAACACGGCCCTCCCTCCCTCCCTCGGCCAAAGACAGAAACATGGTAGACTGGATAAACACTATTTTATGCAGTAGACTAGATGAATCGCAAGACAGTAATTACAGTGTTTCTCTCTGTCTCCCGGCAAAACGGTACTGTACAGGCTCACCTCCTTGACACCACACTGCAGAGCCATGTACTGTAAAATTGCAGGTGTGTAACATGTTTGTCGATGCTTCCCCTAAGCCGATAAATATAAATATTACCACCAGATGACAGACAAACAGGGTTTATGTGTTTATCATTTGAAGCTAAAATAAGACTAATACGATAGGATGGTATGTATCGTGTGATGCAAAACATTGCATGGCGGCTTTGAATAAAAGTTGGGAACTTTTTTTGCTATGCTTGCAGTTTGTCCTCCCCCCTCATCAATGTGGCAAACATAACAGGTTTCTGTCCCAAACTAAACATTCCCACACTATAGCATGCGTTTGGCTAGATCTCTAATAGCAATACGCTCACACTGCACTGATCAGGGCCCAACACTTCCTGCTTGAAAAGGCACTGTTTGCTTTAGTTTGGGCATTTGGACTTGGCTTTTGAACTCAGCCAGACCTTTGTATTTATATTGTACTTATTATGGATCCCCAAGGCAGCAGCTTTAACAAAAGATTTCACAATACATTTAAGAGTTTCATATAAATAATACATGTTAATATGCCATATGCAGTATATGACAATATAATGTCACACAAGTACATATTAGCATATTATTTGCAATTTCATTTGAAATGAAGAGCATTCTAACATCCATTGTTGTGAAAAGTGCTAAGGTTGGTCTCCGAGACTAATGTCTCCGAAAATGGGGTCATCAGGACAGGACATTATAGACTGGGGTAGATGTCCAGTTGGGCCTATTTCTTAACCCCTCACTTGCCTGTCTGTCAATCTATGCACCAGCTAATTACAATGATGAGAGTCAATTATCCACTGAAACACACACACACAAAAAAAGTGAACCGTCATCCGGCCGATCTGTCCCCCAGATGTACTGGGCAGTAAACCATGATGCTGTCAATGTCCAAGGCTTTAAAAAGCACAATTAAGGGAGGGACACTGCTTGAATAATGCATCATTATTGACCCTTGTTTGAATTCCTCTGAAAGGTACATTAAGATATAGAAACGTGGAAGGAAAGCTGGGGGAAAAAGAGCGTCTCTCTCTCTCTTCATGCTTCCCTAATGCACTCTCCTGCTGTACTCTGACTTCCTGTGGACCCCTAATGTGCCCGCTCGCCGGCTGATGAAGACTGCAGTTAATGAGGCCCCTGTTTCTGAAATGAAGTATCTCTGAAACCATCAACAAGCATTACTATCAAGCTCCTGCCCCCTGATCTCATAACCCTCCCCTCCAATACACACACACCACCGACCCGAGCCCCCCTCCCACACCTCTCAGTGCCACCATGGGTTCAGGCAGCTGGGCTAGACAGGGGGTTGGGATGGTGTGGAGAGGAGAGGAAAGGAGAGAGGGAGGAGATTTGAGGGTTAACTGTCCCTTAGGGGGCTATCACTGCACTGGGCAGCCATCACTGCTGGTGTCCCCGACTCACAATTGACAACCAGGCCCTGACAGATTAGCATCCAGTCAAGACAAATCCATTCTTGGGCAACAATTAAAATAATCACTTTTGTGAATTTGGGGTTTTGTGTGAAAGGGTGGGGGTGGGGCAGTTGGTGGATATAGGGAGAGGAGCGCTTTTGAATGAAAATAAAATATTTGTGTTTGCATACTACCGTGGCTGAAACCTGGGAGGATTGAGCACATTCTGGATGTTTAATCACTTGCTCTTGAGGTGAATTGGGAATAATTCAGGGCTTCTATGTCAGCATGCATTTTTAACATTTCCATTAGGTTCATGTAGAGAAATGGGGAAGTAAGTTTATTAACAGTTAGAAACTCTGAAAGAAGCAAACAGACAATACTTCATTTTATCTGAAGGAGGACGATCATCCTGTTAGTAATTTTCTGAAGAAAAAACCCTATTTCATTACAATGCCTGAAATAATAAGCATTTCAGAGGGGGGGGGGGGTCCCTACTGAATGATATTCCGCAGTATGGATAGAGGGCACTGGAATAATTAGGCAAGTTCTGCAACATCCCGAATGCCAAGGACAGGTGGATTAAAGTATTAAAACAATCGCATTTCAGTCTTGAAATAGTCCTGCACACGACTCAGCATCATGCGCTGAGTCCTGTTCAAGTTCAGCTGCCAGCCCCATAACGCCTTGGGAGAAAAAAATCCCAGAATCCCATTAGCTATTACGTATTTGCATCTCAGAAGACCTAATCTGCATCCCAAATTGCACCCTATTCCCAATATAGTGCACTACTTTTGACCAGGGACCTTTTTTACTTTGAGTCTGATCAAAAGTAGTGCACTATGTAGGGAATAGGGTGCACTTTGGAAGGCAATCTTACTGAACCGTGAGCAAATTTCACCGATGATTACCCTGTGTGTTCAATACAACAATACATGATAAAACAATACATGATTGAAAGGTAGTCTTCCAAAATCGTACAGCCCGCAAGGGCACATTTTTGCATCCTGTTGGTTTTCGAACACTGGCATTTCATGTCGGAATACGCGATCACAATCAATCGTCTCTACTTCCAAAGTAGAAGTTTAACAGTTGTCCACTGATTAGCAGGCTGTGAATCGGGCTTCAAGCAAGGGGGAGAGGGAAATTGCAAACGTCACGGGTTAAGACAAAGTTCATCCCTGATTCTATTTACAGAGGAGAATTAATAAGAGCTAAAGGTGACAATGGTGCTAGCACACTCAAACATTAAGGCTGAGTGATTTTTTTACTGAATCAAAGGGACAAGTCTGTACCCAGGCATTGCAATCAAAAGAGACTGTTTCCTGTATCTTTTCCAATGCTTTGAAAAAAAAAAAATCTAAGGTCACATCAAGCAATGGACTGCTCTTTCTCGCTATCCATATAACTGCCTAAATACCCAAGTATATTACATTTATATGTCAGTAATTTAGCAGATGCTTTTACTCAGAGCGACTTACACTAGTGCATTTTCATACTGGTCCCCCAATATTCCAATATCTGTGTTTAGAACGGAGTATAGAATCCTGACAGCACCGATCTACTTTTAAGTGAAGATGTGGAGAGGAAGGTTAAGAGAACTCGTTAAATTATTTTTAAAATTCCATTAGTGAGCTCTTTGCTAACGTGGGATTTTATCGGAGAACCACTTTCTTTAGAGCAACCAGACTTATTTCATCAGCGTAGGCTGCAAATGGACAGCTCTCTAAACTTAAGCACCCATTTAGATGGCTAAGAGGACAGGAAATACTGGAAAAGGACAAAAGAGACAATAGGTATGAAAATAGAAAACCTATATATTTTTTTACGGATATTGCCTTTTACTCATATACATATTATCTTTCCACTTTTGTTACTTAATTCTCAAACCACAGAATTTATGATGAAAATACATAACCTACATTATGTTTGTCCCTTGAAACACCGTACATTACAGTAACCAAGACATGAATTAGAGAAACAACAACTCTGATTTCTTACAAATGACAATAATGAAGGTGAGCCCTGATGAAATCTAAGCCTCTTAGCTGAACACGTGCCATCTGTGCCCACAATATTGCACCCTGGGAACCTTCCTACTGTCTATCTCTTACTCTCCAAAAGAAGGACGGAGAAATGGACTTTAAGTAGGAATCCCCAGGTCAACGTGCTTTCGCAGTCATGCCTTAACCGTGGAATGTACCCGACACGACTGACAATAAAAAGGAAGCCTCTCTCTCTTGCCGCTCGCCAATAGAGAGAGAGAGGAACCTGTGGCCTTCAGTCTCCCAGCAAAGACGCACTTAACCAACTCTGACAGCTGCCAGCTCCTTGACAATTGGGGTCAGTTAAAGGAGAAGTAGCTCAAGTTTGCAGGGGAGATTTGGCTCCACGAGATGTTCAGGAGCAACTGCCCACCGCAGCATCAAAGGGGATTATGGGGACAAGGCCATCTGTTGCCAGAACCGGCGCAAGCCCTTTTATGTCTCGGCTCGTGTGCACAGAGAGCGAGAGAGAGACAATACCTCAAGACCATGGCTCCATCCCAAATGGCACCATTTTCCCTATGTAGTGCACTACCTTTAACCAGGCTGGTCAAAAGTAGTGCACTACATAGGGAATAGGGTGCCATTTGGGACAAAAGCAACACCTCCCTAAGTTGTAGAAGTGGGAGTGGAGTGAACCAGGGTTGGGTCAGGACCACGTGTTGGCCTCAGATGAAGGGGTTAAGGACATTACTCGTACTAGGACAAGGTGATGTCATGAATAGGCTGAGTGAGCGTTGAAAATGTGCCCAATGAAATCGAGTGAAAGCCCTGGAAACAAATAGATCATATGGTATTGCACGTGGTATTGCAATACGATGTGCAAGTGACCTCATCTTACGTCATACTGTACTTCCTGGGTCATGTCCCGGGTATTTTGAATACGCTTCAAGATTATTATCATTATCATCAAATTCATGAAAACACGTAATTTAAGATATATAAAATGATATTTCTATTCGTGTATTGATTTTCTCATACCCAATGAATTCAATTGAAATATTTGACACAAAAGAAGTAAGACAAAAAAGTTAGCAAAATCTAATTTGAACTACAGTTGAAGTCGGGAGTTTACATACATTTAGGTTGGAGTCATTAAAAGTCGTTTTTCAACCAATGTATTGTTAACAAACTATAGTTTTGGCAAGTCGGTTAGGACATCTACTTCGTGCATGACACAAGTAATTTTTAAAACAATTGTTTACAGACAGATAATTTCACTTTTTATTCACTGTATCACAAATCTAGTGGGTCAGAAATGTACATACACTAAGTTGACTGTGCCTTTAAACAGCTTGGAAAATCCCAGAAAAAGATGTTATGGCTTTAGAAGCTTCTGATAGGCTAATTGACATCATTTGAGTCAATTGGAGGTGTACCTGTGGATGTATTTCAAGGCCTACCTTCAAAGTGCCTCTTTGCTTGACATCATGGGAAAATCAAAAGAAATCAGCCAAGACCTCAGAAAAACAATTGTAGACTTCCACAAGTCTGGTTCATCCTTGGGAGCAATTTCCAAACGCCTGAAGGTACCACGTTCATCTGAACAAACAATAGTACGCAAGTATAAACACCATGTGACCACGCAGCCGTCATACTGCTCAGGAAGGAGATACGTTCTGTCTCCTAGAGATTAACGTACTTTGGTGCGAAAAGTGCAAACCAATCCCAGAACAACAGCAAAGGACCATGTGAAGATGCTGAAGGAAACAGGTACAAAAGTATCTATATCCACAGTAAAACAAGTCCTATATCGACATAACCTGAAAGGCTGCTAAGCAAGGAAGAAGCCACTGCTCCAGCCACCACCATAAAAAAGCCAGACTACCGTTTGCAACTGCACATGGGGACAAAGATCGTACTTTTTGGAGAAATGTCCTCTGGTCTGATGAAACAAAAATAGAACTGTTTGGCCATAATGACCATCGTTATGTTTGGAGGAAAAAAGGGGAGGCTTGCAAGCCAAAGAACACCATCCCAACCGTGAAGCACGGGGCTGGCAGCATCATGTTGTGGGGGTGCTTTGTTGCAGGAGGGACTGGTGCACTTCACAAAATAGATGGCATCATGAGGGAGGAAAATTATGTGGATATATTGAAGCAATATCTCAAGACATCAGTTAGGAAGTTAAAGCTTGGTTGCAAATGGGTCTTCCGAATGGACAATGACCCCAACCATACTTTCAAAGTGGTGTCAAAATGGCTTAAGGACAACAAAATCAAGCTATTGGAGTGGCCATCACAAAGCCCTGACCTCAATCCCATAGAAAAATTGTGAGCACAACTTATTGTGGGAAGCTTGTGGAACGCTACCCGAAACGTTTGACCCAAGTCAAACAATTTAGTCGGAAGTTTACATACACCTTAGCCAAATAAATTTAAACTCAGTTTTTCATAATTCCTGACATTTAATCCTAGTAAAACTTCCCTGTCTTATGTCAGTTAGGATCACCACTTTATTTTAAGAATGTAAAATGTCAAAATAATAATAGAGAGAATGATTTATTTCAGCTTTTATTTCTTTCATCACATTCCCAGTGGGTCAGAAGTATACATACACTCAATTAGTATTTGGTAGCATTGCCTTTAAATTGTTTAACTTGGGCCAAACATTTCGGGTAGCCTTCCACAACCTTCCCACAATAAGTTGGGTGAATTTTGGCCCATTCCTCCTGACAGAGCTGGTGTAACTGAGTCAAGTTTGTAGGCCTCCTTGCTCGCACACGCTTTTTCAGTTCTGCCCACACATTTTCTATAGGATTGAGGTCAAGGCTTTGTGATGGCCACTCCAATACCTTGACTTTGTTGTTCTTAAGCCGTCTTGGCTGATTTCTTTTGATTTTCCCATGATGTCAAACAAAGAGGCACTGAGTTTGAAGGTAGGCCTTGAAATACATCCACAGGTACACCTCCAATTGACTCAAATTATGTAAATTAGCCTATCAGAAGCTTCTAAAGCCATGACATAATTTTCTGGAATTTTCCAAGCTGTTTAAAGGCACAGTCAACTCAGTGTATGTAAACTTCTGACCCACTGGAATTGAGATACAGTGAATTATAAGTGAAATAATCTGTCTGTAAACAATTGTTGGAAAAATGACTTGTGTCATGCACAAAGTAGATGTCCTAACCGACTTGTTAACAAGACATTTGTGGAGTTGTTGAAAAACGAGTTTTAATGACTCCAACCTAAGTGTATGTAAACTTCCGACTTCAACTGTAAACGACTTTGAGCGTGGTATGATCGTTGGTGCCAAGCGCGGCGGTTCCAGTATCTCCGAAATGGCCGGCCTCTTTGGGCTTTTCACGCACGACATTGTCTAGGGTTTACCAAGAATGGTGCGACAAATAAAAAACATCAAGTCAGCGGCAGTCCTGTGAGTGAAAACAGCTTGTTGATGAGAGAGTTCGAAGGAGAATGGCAAGAATCGTGCAAGCTAACAGCGGGCCACAAACAGGCAAATAATGGCACAGTACAACAGTGGTGTCCAGAATGGCATCTCGGAACTTACAACTAGTCAGTGCCTGCCACGGATGGGCTATTGCAGCA
Source organism: Salvelinus alpinus (assembly GCF_045679555.1). Taxonomy (NCBI): domain Eukaryota; kingdom Metazoa; phylum Chordata; class Actinopteri; order Salmoniformes; family Salmonidae; genus Salvelinus; species Salvelinus alpinus. The sequence continues at coordinate 18,250,031 of NC_092113.1, forward strand.
GACAACCACGCCGGGTTCCACTCCTATCAGCTAAAAATAAGAAGAAGCGACTCCAGTGGGCACGCGATCACCAACACTGGACAATTGAGGAGTGGAAAAACATTGTCTGGTCCGACAAATCCCGGTTCCTGTTGAGTCATGCTGATGGCAGAGTCAGGATTTGGTGTGAGCAGCATGAGTCCATGGCCCCATCCTGCCTGGAGTCAACGGTACAGGCTGGTGGCGGTGGAGTAATTGTGTGGGGAATGTCTTCCTGGCACACATTAGGTCCCTTGATATCAACTGAGCAACGTTTGAATGCCACACCTTGTAGAATCCATTCCCCAAAGAATTCAGTCTGTTCTGGAGGCAGAGGGTCCGACCCGTTACTAGATGGGTTTACCTAATAAACTGGCCACTGAGCGTATATATTAAATGACCACATTTTTATGACTTTGATGATGCATTCTTAGCCAACGAGGAATACGGAAGTAAAATTGACGCATCACTTTCATATGGTATATGGACCAGAATGGACTTCGATCTTCCTCTCTCCATTTCTCTCTCCCTCTTTCTCTGGGTTTATTGGCAGACTATGCTAACCATTTTCTTGCATCTAATTTGTTTTGGGTCCTGTTCCTAGCGTCCCCCATGAATGTTTTTCCTCAATAGTCTGCTACCTTTTAGCTCGGCAGCTCAGCACTTGACCCGTCTGCCGTCGCTTATTTCCAGCACTCTAATTGTCCTTTAATCACATATCAACCTGTCACTTAAAGACCCGGAAATTTGCATATTGTATAAAACACATTTTTCTTTAAAGCGTGACTGGCTGTGAACGCGGCTTTCTCTCTCTCTCTCTCGTCTCTCTCTCAATCTCACTTCAACAGCCATACACACCAGGATATACCTGATATTCTCAATTCAGGTGGTTTCGACGGTTTTGTTAACAGTATAGGTTGACACTTAACGTTTTAGACTGGGGGCCAGTGACAGAAGCGATTTGGCACACACACCAGTAAGGAGTGAAACTGGAGGTGACAGTGAACATATACGTGTTATAAGTAATCAATTAGGGTTAATAATGTATCACTTTAAATGTAACCTTCATTTGTAGCACTCGGATAACACTATAGCAAATGTCTGCTAAGGGCTGGTTAGCCCTTAGCAGACTGCATTTACATTATCGGCACAAGCCGTGTTATGGATGAGCGGTGGCGAGATGAGGGGGAGGTGGGGGAACCATGTTTTAGGGCCCAAGGAATGTCAGTCCTCTGGAGAGCCCCACTTCTAATTACAGAAAGGGGGGAGAGAAAGCTCTTTGTTCCACCTTTTATTACATGGATTGATAAAACGGGACTCGGGTGGGGCCAGCTTTAGGGGGGAAGGGGTGGAGGGGGGATCCTCTGGGCAGATGAGCCTGGTGGAGAGGGGGAGAAAGGCGCTCAGGCCTTATTTTTAGAGGGCGTTTTAATCCTGTTAGGGGTGCTCCCGGTCGCCCTATGGCATTTCGGCTTCCCAGAGGCTCTTGTGCCTGGAGAGTGGCTCTAGCGGTGCATGGTGGTAGCGGTAGCAGCAGTAACGGTGGGTGGGGAGTCCTAGCAGCACCGGCTGGGCTAGTCTGTAATTAAGTGTCTCTTTAGGGGGTGTGGAGGACCATGCCGAGACCCTCTACGTCCCAAATGGCACCCTATTCCCTATGTAGTGCACTACTTTTGGCCGGGACCCATAGGGCTCTGGTCAAAAGTAGTGCGCTACGTAGGGAATAGAGTGCCATGTGGGGGCGCAGGCCCTGTGTCACAAACGCCACTTAAAATCTCCAACCCACGAGAGGAAGAAGTGTGACTCTCACCCACTCTGGAAGCCAAGGTGCCCTGTAGTGCTTTTTTATTTAATATCACTCTCACACAGAGCACAGGCAGATTGATGCCGTAGGATATTAGTAGGGTTATTGTATGATATATGTAAGTAGCATATAAACTACAGCAGAATGTAGCAAGCTTTATCAGAGCATGCATCTACTGCTCCTTTGCTACTTGGAAACTCAAAGGAAAGCAGAGCAACCATGGTAGGTAGCCCAAGCGGAAAGTTTGGAGTTGCGAGGCAAGGATGGCACTGAAACAATGATGCGCGTGTGTGTGTGTGTGTGTGTGTGTGTGTGTGTGTGTGTGTGTGTGTGTGTGTGTGTGTGTGTGTGTGTGTGTGTGTGTGTGTGTGTGTGTGTGTGTGTGTGTGTGTGTGTGTGTGTGTGTGTGCGTGTATAAACGACAGAGGTGTTAAGCTGGGATGAATTTGCTTCATTGAAACGTCCATGTTAACCCCACCAAGTGCCTTGCCTCCTTTTCTTCCCCGACAACAAACCAAGACGTTTCAAGACTGTCAAAAGCATTTTCCAGAGAGCTGAGAGGGGTAAAAACAAGAGGAAGATCTGCCATGCGCGCACACGCACACACACCCACTCACTTGCGAGGCTGTCAGGTAAATTAGATCTGAAAGCTGACAATTTCTGACCATATTTCCTTGATTATTTCGAACAAATGCACACCAGCCGCTCTCAGGAGATTAAAGTGACATAAAAGTCTTGTGTGGGAGGAGGGAGGGCAGAGAATCCAGGTCACCCCCATTTGTCCCCCTGCCTGACAGCAGCTATATCGCTATCCAATCCAATAAAAGTCCCCCCCTCCTTTTGCTTTAATTAATTTTACAGCTAGCTTGCTTAATTACTTTCAATCAAAATCCTCTTGCCATCACAAAATTAGAAATGGTTCAACTCCATTAGTCTAAATTCTTCATTTACATACACAAAGACTGTCAGCTCTTGCTAAGCAAACGGCCTCCTGCTTGATGAGATTGTTTTTTTTAGTCTCTCTCTCTCCCACTCTCTCTCTCTCTTTTTTTAAAGGAGAAAAGTAGCATAAAATTATTTGATCCCTTACTTAAGATGTTCCGCATCTAAAAGGAGTTCAGGTGTGCTAATAGGTGCAATGTATCCAAGGTAACAGAGTTTCACTCCCCTCCCCTTTAAAAAAAAAAGAAAAAAAGAAAAGGCATCTATCTAAGTACATTGTATATTCCATATGTTTATGAAAGATGACCAGAATAGCCAAGCTTGACTGAAGCAAGCCAATAGGTAAATGTCAACGAATGCTAACTAGTTCCTCGGCATGGGATTAGCTATTACTTTACCGGGCAGTAGAAAAGCTGCCGATTACCCAGTGACACATTGTGGCCTATACATCTGGCCCCTCTTTGTGGCTGGGTGTCACTGTGGTGTCACCTCGGCTCAGTGGTAGCGCCAGTGCTCATCAGCTGCTGCTGGGGACACAACGTGATTTTTATCTTTTTTATGGTAGAGGCCCTGGCCCGCACGATAATTTCAACTCGGAAGGCGGGCGTTCTCCCTCTCCATCACACACACTGCCCAAGGCCTGCACATCATCAAGAATTAAGGACATGCAGATACAGAGATACAGCGTTGTGCTCTGACTGACCATGGACCCACCCCCTAGCCGTTTAACTAGGTCCCGAGACGGTGATGGTAGATTTGAGTGGGGTGTGTGTATGCACTCACTGATGTATTTCACTACTACAAAGAGTACCAACACTTAAACCAATAGCTGGCCCACCATGCAAAACACTCCCATAGGCCTACACACGCAGTGCTGCTGACCGTTCTCCTATTGAGCTTGTTATGGTTTCCTGTACACATGAATACTGTATATACTGTAGGGCCTGTGTAAAACCACAACAACTCTAATTGGCTTTGATGTGGTCTCCTATTGTCTGCCTAAGGGATAAGATCACCTTACAGTTTCCCCATCTCGTCCTTTGAAAAGTGGAGGGTGAGAAAGGAACACCTTGGAAAACGGAGGAACTTAGATTTGTAGCGTTTCACCCCTTAATGGTACGTGACACTCTCTCAACGCTTAATCGTTGTAAAACAATCCCCGCAAGTGACCACTGGCTGGCTTCTCGTAAAAGGACCCGTTGTCCTGCTCGGCCCAAGTAGAGATACAATACAGGGGTTTACCCCACACCATTTCCATGTCTGCACTAACCACATCCCCTGCCCTTTTTAACCATTCCCCATTAACACTGTTAATTATCCAAATCCATCATTCTTGGGGTAAATGAAGACTGCCTCTTTAATTCAATTTAATAGGATAATTTCCCAACTCACATTCACTTTAGTCCCCCCCCACCACCACCACACACCCACTTTCCACCCCCTATCTCTCCTGGGCTGGGAGTCTGCCATTGGTCGAGGGCGGGCGGGTGAGGATGAGTGGTAGGATTGGCAGTGAGGGGAGGATACACTGTTGCTCTCTCTTGTCTTTGCTATGCTGGTGGCAAGCAGCAGTTCTGGATCCTGTTCTGCTGTACACGCTGCCTGCCTGCCTGCCTGGGCCGCGCACACACACACACACACACACACACACACACACACACACACACACACACACACACACACACACACACACACACACACACACACACACACACACACACACACACACACACACACACACACACACACACACACACACACACACACACACACACACACACGTTCACACTACCAGCCATGCTCACCGGGGCTTGGCTAATCCTGTCACATTGGCCCACGCCAGCCGGCCTGAGGCCTCGAACAGTGGCCCAGTGCACCTCCACACTCCACCACTGCACTCCTTCACCGGCTCCTTTTGTCTCCTTCACTTCCTCGCTCACTTCCCAGGGTCATGGTTGGCAAGTCACGGCATGCGAGGGGAGAGAATGGATGGCTGGACAGTCCACTGGCCTGCTTGTACCTCAGCCAGGCTAGCACAGGCTAATAGCATAGCATAGCCTAAGACACTATTATTGTTTCATCAGAGCTAAAAATGTCCCAGCAACAAATATTTAACTAATTAGTCTGGGTCGGGCCCTTAGACTGGGTCGAGCAACTGGAAAATTGCCCTTTAATTTCAGGAATCTATAAATGTCTAGCTGTACGGTATCAAGAAACCACATTTTTACGTGTGATAATATACTCTCATGAAAATCATTACATAGGCTAAAATTGTCTATGACAAATTGATTGATGTAGGATCAAGTTCGACTGTTTTTCCTTCAATGTAAAATTCTATATATTAGCATAATGTATATTTCTCACAGATGGATAGCAAAGCAACATTTGTTACAACACTAAGTATAAGGTAGTTTGTAGTCTTTATAGTTTAATTCCTTTGATAAAATGTCTGTATGTGTTAACTATTTATATGAGTATAAATATAATAAGTAGAGAAAGAGATACACACACACATAAAGCACAAAGTACTGCGCCAGAACACTGTCCTCTAAATGCTCTTGCGACAGCCCAGAAATTGTTAAATATTGGCTCCCCCTCATCCAATTATTCAGTGTGAGGCTAAATTTGCCCCCATTTCCACAGTATACCCCATCCCCCCATGCCTAAACACACACACATACACACACACACTTCCCTTAAAAATGTCCCAGACACTCATTGTTTAGCCATTTCAGACAGACTCTGGGAGAGTTTCAAATGATTTTAGCCATGATTTAATTTCGTTTGTTAAAGGGTGATGTCAGCACAATGGGAAGCGAGCCTCTAAATCCACTACATTCACCCAAAATGCCAAGATGAGATAATCACGGGTGACGTCTAAGAAAACACTTATTATATTTGCCCATCGCCTGGCTGAAGCTGCTAAAACTCATCAGCGTTATTCGCTATTTTTCTCTGGGAACGAGAAGAAGAAAAAAATCCAAACTTTTTGTCAAAACTGTCATCCCCTTTAAAGGGACAGTGCAACATTGTTATGGATTTAGTGGTGAGCTAGACAAGGAAAGAGAGACAGAGGTTATTGTGTGAATACTGAATACTCATTCAGACAAAGAACTACTTCTGTTCTTACCAAAAGTTCATAAATGTAGTACATGAAATGAAAGACTAAATGGTAGTTCATCATGTTTTCTGACAGAAGTTGAAAAGTAGATAGTACACAATTCTGGGCGTAACAAGATACACCCTTTATAAGGGAACAAGTGCAAAGGCTACTAATACATTGCCAGGACTGGTGAATTTCCTTGTCCATGTAAGCTTTACCAAAGTCCCATAAAAGGCTTGAGGCTGACAACTCAGCAGATAAGAAATGGATCAACCTGAGCCTTTCTCATAGCTTAATTTAAATCCGAGCCCTATTTACACTCTGCAAACTGGCAACCCGTGTCGACTATGGAGGAGCATTGAGATATTTAAAACGATTAATGGCATACAGCTTCACCCTGAGCATGTAGGGCCGGATGAATGAAACAAAGCTGTTTTTCTCCAACTAGACTATAGCTTCTACTTTAAATACAACAGAGCGGGACACAGCCGAGACGCAATAATAATACATCACTCTAAATGTAGTTTACTGTATCATTAGGAAACAGGCAGGCAGACCATCCTAAATAGTGTTGGTACATTGAAACTCTAAAGTCATGATTGTTGGAGTTAACATAGTAAACCCAGCTAGCACAGAATGTTCCCTAAAGGTTCTCCTTCGGTTATTTGAAAAATTACTTCCCCACAATGTTCTGGGAACCAACATTTGTAAGCTTGGAACCACCCCACTGCTTGCAAAAAAACTATTGCTGAGGTGAAGCTATAATCTCTGGTTCAAGTCTCCTCAGACTAAAGCTAAAAGCTAGGTCATTGTTTATCGTTAGCATGAGGCTAGCCCCTGGAGGCAGGAGTCGGGGATATAAAACACAGAGGCCGCTAGTCTCAGACAAGGATATTCTCACCGATCCTACCGCCATCTTGACCCTCCCCGGTTATTAAAGGGCTAATCTGTTCCACGTGTCAATGTTAGCACTTTTAGCCGCCGATTAATAAAACAAGACCCCAGAGTGCTGTGTGTGCTTTTTTACCGCCCCAGGTTGTTTTGCATCAGTTTGTATTTTTAGGTTTCTGTCTTTGTTAATTCAACAGTCCCCCACGGTATTAGCATAAACAGTGTGAATTATTAACTTAGATAAATAATTATTATCTATCCCCTCAATCCCCTGGTGGATGTTAGTTTTTGTGTATTTGTATTTGTTTACTGCTAATACAGAGGCAGATAACTATTTCAGTTGTCAGCAGAGAAAGAACATGCATCTCTATATTTAGTTGCCTGATTTATTTTGCATTCATTCTTGTGATTATTTGGGGGATTGATACTATGGCCTTGTTTGTGTTGTACCCTGACCAGCAATCTAGGGATGCTAACACTCTCAGGCTATGGGGATCACTGATGAGACTATAGTACAGTACTGCCTCTGCATCCTCAAGCATCGTAGAACTCCAGCGAGTGTGTGTTGTATGCTTGAACTAAGTGATGAAATCAAGAAACTTACACCCACTGAAGACCGAAATGGCACAAAAAAAAAGAGTTTGAACCACAAGAGGAAGTTTTTACATTACTGCAAACAGAGGTGTGAGATGATTGCATGCCGGGGCAAAACAAAATGAACAACCACCACGGAGGAGAAATATACTGTACCTCCTTCTTACCTTCTTTCAATGTTGACTAAGCTTTACCGACTCGTATTGTCAACATGTGATCTTATACAGTGTGACAAAACATTGTGGGCAGTAAAGCTAGTTGATGAAAACAGAATGATGCAAAGCAACACAGGAGAGGATGGGGGGGACGGACTTAAAGGACGTGATTTATCTGGGCTTGATTGCATGTTAATCGAGGTTACATGTATTAAGTGGAATCTAATTGGAACAGACACTGGCAGTCTGACAGATTGACATGATGCAGATGGATTGAGAGAGAGAGAGAGAGAGAGAGAGAGAGAGAGAGAGAGAGAGAGAGAGAGAGAGAGAGAGAGAGAGAGAGAGAGAGAGAGAGAGAGAGAGAGAGAGAGAGAGAGAGAGAGAGAGAGAGAGAGATGGAAAGAGAGAGGCAGCAGAGAAGCAGAAGAGTGGCTACATGCCATACACAGAGGTGTGCCACTACGTTAGAGAAAAGAAAAGACAACAAGGCTAGTGGCACGAACGGAATAAGTCATTTTCAGCTAGGTAGACAAGTAGGAGGAGCAGGAACTAAAAGAAGCTGCATAGACCAATCGAAAAGGTTCCTACTTTAAAAAAAGGAATAATCCTTGTGTGTTTTTATGACTGGTGGTGGACAGGGTTGTGAGTGACAGTGTGCGACGCTGGAATTCGCTCCCTTACAGCCCCAGTTGCCACAAACATTCATTTACTGCTTTATTGGAAATGACAAAAAAAATATCCTCCCCTAAAAAAACAGGAGGCGGAGGAGGGAGTTGAGGGCAGCTGCTGGAACATTTCTCACCTCAGAGAGACGAGCAACTGCTCCACTGCTCCCATAACTCTCCAACTTTATGACAGGTGACAACTGGTTCGAAGGCCCTCTTCGCCCAAATCTGAGGCATTTAGCCTAGCTAGGGACAGAATGGACTGAATACCCCTTAGAAAGTTACCAAGAACATGGGCACGCAGGAGGCCCACCTGTTTAGCAAGAGCAACTGGACTGAACTGGCAGTTTATACTGTGCTAATATCTATCAAACTTAGAGGCTTAGTAGAGTGAGGGAAAGAGATACTGGAAGACTGATAATAGGAAAAGAGTTCTGCTTTTAGAAACAGCATCACATTGCTGTCCATTTCTACTCTAGGATTGGAATTTGGCACTGGTATAACATTCTCAGAAGTGATATAACCAATAATACTGTGCTTAAACGCCAGCCTAGGAATCACAGTATGGCTGGTTAGCCTCAGAGAATGTCCTGTGAATCAGAAAGGACAGTCACATTGTCATTACTTGAATGTGGGTTGAAAATGCAGCACTAAAATGAGAGACTTGGCCAGCAATGACATCTAGAACTTAATGTTAGTAGGAAATGTAAATAAAAATATTTAAGGAGTGAGAGAGAGAGAAGAGAGAGAGAGAGACTAAGTGACTGAGTGAGTGACTGTGAGAGTGAGAGAGAGCGAGAGAGAGAGAAAGAGAGAGAGAGACTAAGTGACTGAGTGAGTGACTGTGAGAGAGAGAGAGAGAGAGAGAGAGAGAGAGAGAGAGAGAGAGAGAGAGAGAGAGAGAGACTAAGTGACTGAGTGAGTGACTGTGAGAGTGAGAGAGAGCGAGAGCGACTATAGGCATAATTTAGGGGGTGGGGGGGTTACAGGATATACTGCAGCACTTGAAACTTCACTCGTCAACACGAAATTCTCAAATTGTTCCCGACATGATCCCGTCACAGCGCCGAGACAGAGGAGTTACTTCGGTCATCCGTTGATCTGATCCATGCTGACTGTTACACTAATGGCATTAATAAGGACAAAATTACTATTTTGAAATATAGCATTTTTTTCTCCTCTTAACCTGGTCAACCTTATCCCCTTACCCTCTCCCACGTGTGTGTGTGTGTATGTGTGCGGTTATAGCTTTTTCTGTTTTTCAGGCTTGGTATGCCACGCAAATTGATTGCGACATTTTGCAGGACAAAAAAAAACATGCAAGCCTTGAAATTTGACCCTTTGATATTTTTGATAGCTTGATTGCGATATTAACCAATGGAGTCCAACCCAGATAACATTTCCCCACATCATTTAACTGTATTTCTGTAAATGTGGGTTCATACAGGATTTATAGCCAGAAAGAATGTGAGGCCTTGGCCAAATATCAATAACACACACAGTCTAATGTAAAGCAATGTCCTGTATAACCAACTATTGGCATGACGACATGCTTAAAACCTATATTTAAACTAATCAAACAGAAATCATTGTTAATTACACAGAACCCTATGTACGTGTATTTATTCTTCATCAACACAAACGTTTTTAAGGGTGTGTGTGTCCTGCTCTGAGAGCTTTTTAGCCTCTAACATTGAGAGAAATGACACACTGATCAAGGACATGAATTGCTCATTGATTTTTAGGGGCCAGCTTAACTATCCATTCCAATTGATTTTGAGCTTTGCTGGGCGAGTTATGGGAGTTTTAATGCATCATCTGTATGTGTACTCATCGTCGCCAACCCAAAGAGGATTTACAATTGTCTGTGGAAAATGCATATGGACAACAATTCACGACATCTCAAAAAACATGTGAAGAGGCCCTTTCTTTTTCTTTTTTCTTTGTTGAGAGATATGCTCACCATAAACTTCAATAATCATCAACTATTGCACTTTACTCTCTTGTATATGTGGGAATATTTTACCTTAGACAGCCTTGGCCTTAACTGATACCAGTGATAGTAGGAAGTTCCTATTTCACAGTCAGTTCAGCCCTATTGTGGTGCTTATGTACAGAGTAAATGATCTATTGGGGTATAAAACATAGTCTGTCCTGATATGACATGATGAAAAACTAGGTAAAAAGCATAGGGAATGAGATATAATGTAACTACAACAAGGCAAAAAGCACACAAAATAAGAGACATTGTAAAATAAAATACAAAACAATAGGCAAAAAGCACACAAAATGACAGATACTGTAACAAAAACGAGGTAAACAGGTATACAAAATGAGATACTGTAACAATCCTATAGGGACAACAAGTGCCGGTTGGGTTATACATTTCAGCTAGCAACGCCACTAAGACTTGTTTAACACAGAGTGTTATTTCCAAGAAAGCTTAATAGACGCTAAAGCTTAATAACAATTTTTTTACATTTCCTGTTCAAAAACAATATCCTACGTTTAAATAATGTACACATACTTAAGGGTAAAAATATATGTTTTGAGCAAAATTGTGTTTTGTTTTTTTAGACACAAGCGCTAACTTCCTGGAGTAGGCCATTCAAGGAGTTGGTCTGATGTTGACTTTGTGATGTCATCGGCTTCCCCCTTTGCTTGAGGAGCAATAGAAAACAAATAAGGAAAGGCCCACCCTCCCACTTGTATCATGTCATGAGGATACCTGGACCACCTATTGAGATGTGCCCTATTGTTAAGTAAATCAGCTGATAAGTGAGCTGAAAAGGAGACTAGAGTAGGACTTTAGGTCCCTTACAACATACACAAACATACCACAGTCCCAATCAAACATGGACATGTACAATCAACCACATCACTCTATTATAGGCTCCATTTACATTCGGAATGTTTTGAGAATGCATTCTCCAACCATGACAGTAAAAATCTCCAGTCTCATATGCAATATTGTGTGCTCTCCGTAATCATCTTTATGCTGGATAATAGCAAAAAAGAATTGATATCAAGTTACGATTAACAATTCATATCAACCATTAATTATCGAAGGTCTGGCAAAGTAAGAGATCATGTCAGAGCAATGTGATCCAAAAGACGGCCTAAATGTCATCTGTCATGTAGAAAGTCGTTAAAATAGAGGCTTGTTTTCCTCGGGCTGGCTCGGGTTTCACTCGGCCACGGATAGATTTCTGTTCTTCAGCGAAAAAGCTGGCATTCATATATGATATCGTCTACTTTATAGCATGACTGAAAGCTCTAAATTAAAGCTTTTTTTCCCTGTCTCTCCACTCAAGGCGTTTTTCCAATTGGTTTGGGTTGAAACGGCCTCTGTGTGAGGTAAATGTCCTTTATTCCCGCATAAAGCACACTTTACCCGTTCCTTTAAAAAACTCCCCACTTAATTAATGTTTTACAAGTGCCGCTGTATTCTTTTTCAGAAAATGCCTATCAAAGCGGGCAGGTTCCGATTACGTACACTAATTGAAATTCTGAATTTCTCTCCTCTCCCTCAACACAATAAATGCAGCATTTTGTAGTCCACAAATGACACCAAATCATCAAAGTAATGTGGGCTTTTCTTTCTTTTTACCCCCACTGTATTATCATGTTCTGCTGGTGGGTTCATGAGACAGCTTCATAAAGCAGTAAATGCTTGGGGAAGCCTGTGACTGTTTGTGTGGCTGTGTGTGTGGCTGTGTGTGTGTGTGTGTGTGCGTGCGTGCGTGCGTGCGTGTGTGTGTGTGTGTGTGTGTGCGTGCGTGTGTGTGCGTTTTGTACAGTAACTCCACCAGGGAGCTCATAACAGACGGCAACAGCTATCCCCCCAGCCTCCAACTGATGATGTTTACAAAGAAAACGGCCATAACACAAAAAGTAATGAATTAGGACTGAACCAAGTCTATAGCTCTCAAAAAGATACTTGGCATTGATAGAAGCTGTATTCATGAGGTTCCAGTTTGGTGAATGTAGCGTGTTTCCCAGGTATGATAGTGTGTGCTGTGTGATATAGTCAGACAGGTTGTGTGTGAACAGCTGCAAGTTGGAGCCGGAGCCCTTTGTAGGAGAAAGGGAGACCAGGAGGACGATAGAGGCTCGTTTTGGAGACGGTGATGATAGAGACAGCAAACAGCAGAGGAGGAGCTGTAACCTCATCACCACCGTCTACTGCGACCTTCGGCCTACACGCCAAACAGCGTTTGCATACAAGGAGACAAGCCTGTCACAGTGAAGCACCACTGATGTGACTTTGTGCTATGGATGACTTGATCGTTCTCAGATGTAAAATATAAAAAAAATATTTTTGCTTGGCACAGCTAAACTAAATGTAGTAGACACAACTCAACTAAATGTAGTAGACACAACTCAACTAAATGTAGTAGACACAACTCAACTAAATGTAGTAAACACAACTCAACTAAATGTAGTAGACGCAACTCAACTAAATGTAGTAGACACAACTCAACTAAATGTAGTAAACACAACTCAACTAAATGTAGTAAACACAACTCAACTAAATGTAGTAGATGCAACTTTATCTACATACTCCATTTCTCTCTCAGATGTGAAAAAAAATGCTCATACTTGTTATAATATATACACTATGCACATTTAGTAGGCAAGACTAAACTAGAATTAGTATGGCACAACAACTAAATGTAGTCGGCACAACTTTATCTCCATACTTTATTTTCCTTTGTTTATCTGATGAGTTGTCTTGCTGTAGGGCAGTTATAAATGATTGGGTTCCAATGGCACAAAACCACGTCATGGAAACATTTATGAACCTTTGTTCCTAGTTAATCAGGGTATAAAAAACCAGTCCCTCTCCGCTCTTTCTTATATTTGCCTAAACTCCCTCTCTTTCCATGGGCATTCTTTTATTGGTTTGTTTTGCATGCATGGGGCATTATAACTTTGCATTCTTTCTCAAGGTCAGTTGCCTTGGGTGTCACGCAGAATATTTGCTTATTGGCCTTTTCAGGTCACTTTTATTATATTTATAGCAAATCATTTTTGATAAGGGATGTGAAAGACCTATACAACAGCATCATAAATGGGAGAGGCAAGACTGAAATAAGGACAAAGGATAAACTGAATTTCTTTTTTATCTCGGACACGTTGATATTTTCGACTCTTTCTCTCTCTCCCTCTCTCCTCCCCCCTCTCTCGCCAAGCCAAAGTGTGGGTAGGCTACTGCACGGAACTGGTTAGATTTACTCCAATAGCTTCTCTCGGTGTGGGCAGTGAGCGAGCTCTTGTTTCATAGAAGATAAGTAGCTCCCTGTTATCTCTCTAGCACTATAATCACTTAACAAAGACTCAGGCATTTGCACAAATTAAAACATCAATAATGCACAAGTGCTTTCCAGTTTCAGACGTAGAAATACCCCCCCCCCAAAAAAAATGCCTCCTAGCTCACCATCATTGGTCCTGCTGATGGATCAAAAGGTATCATAAACAACACCTCCCCTTAAAGTGGACCGTCCCCTTAATCTTTGTTTATAAATGTGGGGTCAACTTTAGAGATGGGACCAAAAAGATGGTTTGGGGGGGTGTTGTTTTAGAGCGAATGCAAGTAAAGTGGTGGCGCTTCAGTGTAAACAGCCAACACCCTTGAGTGGCGTAGCGTGGCGTCCTTCCATAAACAACACCACCGCTAAGTCGCCAACATTTATGATTTGTGGTCACAATGGGAATCGCAGCCATGGTTTTAAGTCCAAGTCTGCGTGTTTTGCCCTATCGTTAGACAGCTAAATCCGCCCAGGCCAATTCTTATTTACAGGACATGAAAACACCAAACAGTAAAAAACTGTATGATATGGACATTTTTGTCTACAATGAGTTGTAGGATGGTAAAACCACTATGAGAAAGGGGGGTTAGAGTTAGAGCTGGTGGGTGGGGGAGTTACATGGGAAAAATACTTGGTGACACTAGCGAGTGGCTCTACAGAAAACCTTCAAAACATTATTCATAGATGATACAAAAAAAACATTTTTACAACAAAAAAACGACATGCTTTATACATCCTAAATCATCACCTACAGTTTGTCGTGGATGTGCATTAAACAGGATGTTTTGCATTGCTTATGAAAGGGTTACGTAGTCTCCTTTTGACTTGCTGGTGCTGTGACTGGCATATTAGAGCGGTACTAGCCGCTACATGTCAATGTAAGCTCATGACCATCGCTGTGTCACAAATGGCACCCTATCCCTTAAATAGTGCACTACTTTTGACCAGAGCCCTTTGGGCCCTGGTCAAAAGAAGTGCACTATAAAGGCCATAGGGTGCCATTTGGGACAAGGGACATCTCTGTTATAACAGGGACAGAGGACGATCTATCCCATACAGATGGCCTCAAGGACAATTACCAGTAATGATTGGTTGCTTGGTAAATGAGGGAAATTCTATTTGCCACTGCTCTTCGCTGATTGCGGACAACAAGCCTGAGAGATCTGATGATGAACACGCATGGGTGCCTTTAAACTTAAACGTTACTTCTGCATGTTTGTGGTGAGATTTGACATGAATACACACTGGAAAGGAACATTTCCTCAAACTGAGGAGGCTCTGGTGCTCAGTAGTCGAGCTCTAAAGTATTACATTCTAACTGTCATATTTGTAGGTTCTGTACAAAGGATCCGAGGGCAGAGTTACTGTACAATAACAGGAACATTGATTTGGTACATGAATGTGAAAATAAGAACACGTGTGACTGGACTGAAGAGAAAGCTAAAACAGTTGTGAAACGTGTGTATTCTAGCCACTTATAAATGATTTTAGGATCTGTATTCTAAACCTAAACAATTATCACAAGCGTTTCTTTCAATCCTTTTCAAGTCCTCCCTTTCCAGATGTCTGTATTGTCCCCTTCCTCTCGGTTCTCTCTCAGTTAGCCCAACAAACAATCCCCTTGTTAGCAAACTGTTAAGACAGCCACTCGGTACACAAATTGCGCTCGACCAAGCGAATTTGTTTTGCAAGGGTGACCTGTTTAATCATCTAATTTTCTTTGGCGGACATTTATTCATCTGGTTTCCACGGTTACGGAGAACATTAAGGGGCTCCAGTAATAAGGCTGGAGAGTCAAACAGGTAATAAAGAAATGAACGCCATTTTCCAGCAGCCGAGGAGTCGGTGAAATGAATCAAGGGAGAGAACAGAGGGAACGTGGGTGAGGGGCATGAGAGGGGGCCTCCAATATTGTTAAAACAATAAGCCCTTACTGGCTATGTTACTCTGAAGATCAGCTGGTACGGTTCTAGACATGACACTTTGGGCACAGAGCAGATGGGAGTCATCGAGGCAATGCGCAGTTGTGGCAACTGCTGTGTGTCAATAACATGTGGGGGCGAAAACGTGACGTTTATGAGGCACGGTGAGAAATATTTCATAGTCTTCTCAAGTCGTATCATGTTGTCCAATAATGTCCTATTCACAGCTAGGGAATATGTAGCATTCGCTGTATGTTTTCCACATACAGAGACTCAGCTGAAGAGCTGTGTTACTGCTGATTGCCAAATAAGGTAATTGTGAGACGTCGCAGTAAGACAGAAAAACAACCTACAAATGTAATCTAATTTTGAACTTCACACATAAGCTGCAGAAACTCCACAAACTGCTTTAAAGCATGAACAACTATTAAAGCATGAACAACTATTAAATTAATTTTAGGTGTATCTGCATTTCAGATGTTTAATTGGTGTCATATGAATTGCCTCATTCAGGCAGTATTGAGGTTTGTTTTAAACAAACGGAACAAATGTTCTCAACCAAACCTCTTCTTTTTGTCTGGTTTAACCAAAACCATTTTAACACAGTGACAACACCTGTCCCCCATCCCTTTGCGGCAGAACAAAGCAAATCCAATTATTTTCTCACTTGCTGCCGCATTACTTGTGTGTGTGTGTGGACATCGTTCGTGGCCGGCTCCAGACTGACTGAGGTCTGGGAGTGAAGCAAAACTGATGGCAGACAACATGTCTCAGGAGAGGGAAAGATGTCAGATGACCTGGCCTTTCTCTCTCACAAGCACACACGACCATTAACGCAGCCTCACACACCATGCGCTCCCCTCATTAACCTGTACTGAGGCCAGAGCCCCCCCCCCCCCCCTCTGAGGCCAGAGCCCCCCTAAGGATAGAACTTATGTCATACATAGAGTGAGAAATCCCCAAAAGGGGTCTCAGAAAAAAACAAGCAGTAAAGAAATAATAATAATGTTCTGGGCATAGGACTGCCAACTGTTCCGCTAACAGCCTCTTAACAGGTGTGGGCCCTAGAACCATGTAATCCGATCAAGTTACAGAGTCTCTCTCTCTCTCTCTCTCTCTCTCTCTCTCTCTCTCTCTCTCTCTCTCTCTCTCTCTCTCTCTCTCTCTCTCTCTCTCTCTCTCTCTCTCTCTCTCTCTCTCTCTCTCTCTCCTCTCTCTCTCTCTCTCTCTCTCTCTCTCTCTCTCTCTCTCTCTCTCTCTCTCTCTCTCTCTCTCTCTCTCTCTCTCTCTCTCTCTCTCTCTCTCTCTCTCTCTCTCTCTCTCTCTCTCTCAAATGACAGAATTGAACAGCTGTGCTTTAGATTTATCATGTACAGACAGTAATTATTGCTGGTGCTGCCTTCTACTGACCCAAGTGAATAGAATGTCAAAATAAAAAAACACGACGAATCAGGGGAACCTGGGGTTGAGGGGTGGAGGGTTGTGGACGCGGTGAGTTGGGGACACGAGGTGCAGGGAGGGAGGGGACTGGGGGTGGTTGTCTGAAAGCCACCAGCGTCCTTGTTTGCAGTCAATTACCAAAGAGGACAGGGGTATTGGCTCTGGAGCTCGGCAGTGCAAACACGAAGGTGACAGACAAGAGACGTACATGTTTGTTTCTTTTTCTCTCTCTCTCTCTTTTCCCTATCAAAAAGTTATACCGAAACGGAAGGAGAGGACAAATTCAAGATGGCAAAGACAAATTCAAAACAACACCTCATAACCCTAACCCTACTCCACTGAAACTACAACTAAACTACAACTGATGTTACGGTAACATGACAAAATGTGATTTTACGACCACCCAAAGTGCTTTCTTTGTTGTCTCAACCCCGCTGACCCTTCCCCTGTATTTGTCCCAGAGATGAGAAGGTTGAGGTACTCTCCAGAGAGATGAAATGCTGATAGTTTATCTATGTCAATCACTGTCCCTATCATTAAACAGTTAACCCAACGTTTCTGTCCCAGGTCCTCCATGCTACTCGCACACTGTCACATACCATACCCATCCTGGCCACCCTAACCTGCATAAGGGGTGGTTCACACCTTCGAGACCCCCCTGCCATATTTAAAAGGATTAGTCAACGTGTTTTGTGCCGGCTTAATCTCTCTTTCAGACGGGCCTAATAAGTGTGCTTCGATAAGCGAAGCATGCAAATTCATTCGAGGCCAGTGGAGCCTGTGCTTTTCAGACAAATGCAGCATAGTCTTTCACACTGCTAATTGTCTCCACATTTCTCCTCCTTTTCTCTCTTATATGGCATATCAACGAGCCCAGATGATTCTTCTCCCATACTTTGCATGAAATTATAATTTCATATGTAAAATTGTGAATGAAACGGCGCAGCATAAAAGCCATAGAGAGAAGCCTCTCTATTGACTCTGCACATGTGAATACATGACATTGCACATTGGGGCTTCAGATTAACAAGTTGAGATGATATCCTCCTCGTATTTTATTTCATGGGGTTATAGCAGAAAGAAGATAATACAACTCAGCCTACACACAAATCTGAGAAATATAAAGATGTCGATTTATCAAATGTCATATTTTTTCAGGCAAATTCGACATATTTTGTAAATGTATGAGACACTCAAGACACAAAATAAACATATTTGCAATTATACTTGTACTGAAAGAATATAATAGAAAATAATAATAATAATATATATTTTTTAAATCTAAACTTTTTTTTTCTTTAGCTGGGACAAATAAGTTTTTAGTAATATATATATATATATATTTTTAAATTGCCCTGGTGGATTTGAGGATAATAAAGACATAACGAAGGCCTAAAGGTGCAACCTGTTTATTATTCTGGAGTACTTCCTCTCCGAGTATTAATAAGGCCATTACTCCAGATTGGTGACGGGGAGCTTTGAGGTTTTAATTAGGTGCTGGCCACTGCATGAGTGCACAGGAGTGAAGAAAGGGGGCGGCCATGCCACTTGCCCCTGCTCCTGGCCCATATCAAGTAGCCCCCCCTGAACGCTTTGCCTGCCTACTGCTGCCCGGGAGATGTATGGACGTCCATGTGCATCTGGACTTGATTTAAGCATTTGAGCGTTTGATCTCGGATGTTTCTCCCTGTCTGCTGGTACAAAAAAAGGAGTTGGTGCGAATTGGGTATTAGGGGGGGACTAAGGTAATTATGGTGTAGGGTGGCTTGTGTCTGATGACGGGGGACATGCTCAGGCAGGACTCAGCTGTCCTTCTCTCTCTCTCTCTCTCTCTCTCTCTACTGCCTGTGCTCCCTCTCCCTCTAGCTGTTCTAAAGCCTGGTATAACACACACAGCCTCACATAACATCAATCACACACTCACTCGGAGCGGACCATAAAACTACACAAACATATACATTGCGATTAACTATGACACTCTTTTTTTTTTTTTTTTTTTACAATGCCCCAATAATTGTTCGTACGTGTGTGTTTTGATTTGAAATGAAAATTAACGAATTGATATGAAAGTTACCTGTGTCAAAACTACAATATGGAAATTATTGAAAAATTTAAATATATTTAGAAAATGTAATTGTGAACCAATTAAGTAGATAAATAGCCTAATGAATATACGTCTTAAATTGTTCACAGTTTTGCATAACTCTGTTGTTAAAAATTTACTGAAGTATGAACTTTTGTTGTGCTTGAAAATACAGAATTTCATTGTCATTCACAAACAGTCAGTCATCACAATGACATATTCCGATATATGTCAGTGATAAGAAAAGCACACCTTTATGTATTGTTTTCAGCAATATGTAAATAATATATTGGGAATTCAAATGTTTTGCCTCGGTTGACATGGCGATACTAATCACCTCATTGCTAAAATGCACTCTTGCCTGACAGGGCTCCACAGAATAACCAGAGTCCACCAGAAGAAATCGGCATAAAAGGGGTTAAAGACAATGGCTTGCATTCCACCCCCCCCTCCAAACGTCGCCCTGCTAAATTTATTTCAAAACTCTGTTAATCTGTGGTACACAACATTCTCATTAGCATAACCCAGCCCCCTCATAAAAATTCCAGCTAGTTTAATTAAAAAATGTAAATTTACTGTCATCCGAGGAGCCGGAGAATCAGGACAGCAACAGCATTTTTTATTGCTTAAGACATCAAATTGATTCGGGTTATGGCTAAATTGTGATAAAAGGTTATGGAAGGCTGCAAGACCTCGGGTCTTGTTTTCCCCCATCATTTCACCCTTTTTTTGTAGAGGGCCGTAAAAGGTGGAGAAAGGCCCACCAAGGGTTAATCAGACAACTCACTGAGGGAGAAGGCAATCGCTATTATGACTCATAAACAAGTAAAAAAATAAAAAAACATTTTCTGAGCTGAGTGAAAAGTTTCAAATTAGGGTGTGTCTGGGTGGATCGAGGGTTATACTTGTTTACTGGTAGTTTCAAAACTATAATTCAGGACAACCAAGGTAACATCTAGATAATAGCCAAGCCCTTAGGTCTGTTTGTGCGAGTTTGTCGGCAAAATGGTCTACAAGTTGATTGTCACTGAACGCCACACTTCATAAGAATTGTATTATCAAGTATTGGCATTCTTTGCTTCTACCTCAAACACGTTATTTTAATGTTGAATGAAACTGTGTAGGGCCCTCCAACATATAAGGACAGGTGCAGTAGAGAGAGAGAGAGAGAGAGAGAGAGAGAGAGAGAGAGAGAGAGAGAGAGAGAGAGAGAGAGAGAGAGAGAGAGAGAGAGAGAGAGAGAGAGAGAGAGAGAGAGAGAGAGAGAGAGAGAGAGAGAGAGAGAGAGAGAGAGAGAGAGAGAGAGAGAAAATGAATTCTTATTCGAAGGTAAGGTATCAAATATGATACAGGAAAAGGACATTGCTTAGTTATAGCAAAACCCATTGTACACTATATCAAAAAGTACTTTAAATAAACGGTAGTAAAAATGCATAATTCAGTTAAGTTTATATGAATTGAAAGTGGAATAATATATCAAACAATTTCATCAACCAAATTTTCTCAGCAACGTTCTGTCATTTTTAGCCATACAAAAGGCTGCTTTCAAAATGATGAACAATCTTTCACCAAAATAGTGATTCCAGGAACTTATAAACAGGAATTTACTATGTTTATTGCTATCTTCAGTCTTTGTTTAAATTAATTGCGTGAAACAGAAATAAGTTAGGTTACAGTCAGTGTGTGTCCAGAATGACTCACAGAAAAGTAACACAGTCATATGTATCAATGGTAAAAATAATTAAATTACGCATAGGAAAAACACTCACACACACTCAGATACAGAGAGGAGAACAAAAACACACATGCGCAATAAACAAACACACAAACATACAGTACACAGCTATACGATGAGCCAAATTCGTGGATATTGAAGAATATGACGAGGCTTCATTTAATCTGTTAACTGACTTTAAAAGTATCCCAGATTAGAATATCAAAGTCTAAGTAAGAAATGTAATCAATTGAAATTTTTGAACAGGTTAGTCCAAAAAAGCATGGGGGAGAATGACACCATGAAATGTTTCAGCACAAGCTGTGGTCTAGAAAACTCTGGATCAGATATTTCACGCCAAATGAATATTGAACATTCCTACAATATTTAAGACGTACACATAATTTGATAAATCATTGTATATATGGTACTGTGTATGTGTATATATTCTGTGTTGTCTCCTGTTTTAGTTATGTATGCCTAAACTCAATTCAAAATGAATGGAGCAACCAAAAAAAGGGATAGCAGTTGTTGCTGTGCTCCCTTTACATGTGTGACAACATAAGGAACACAACAGTTTGTTTGCTTTGTCCCCTTGGCAACAAGCCCTTAGGCCATTCAATACACCCTAATGCCATTTCACATACCTACGAGGGTGAACCAGTCTGTATTTCTACAGTATGGAGCGTATTCATCTACTCAAAATCCTAAAACCAAATAAAGGAACCAAACATTATAAAAGAGAAAATGAAGTGAAAATGCCTTGCAGTGTGTTGGTTCACTTCAGAGCACAGATATACACTTTGACTCTTACAGGAGAAAATGAAACTGGCTCAGCTAACTTTTTCCCCCCACTTGAATGTGCTGCACAGTGTTATGAGTACACTAATGTGTGCTCGTGAACTCAGAGATCATATTTTGATATTGCAACCACCATTGGGCACTGTCAAAGAGCTATAAATAAGGGTGTACACTCGGGTGTATATCTACACAGCATGTGTAGTTTAATATTGGACAACTTCCCCCCTCTCGGTATATTTAGTATGTGATAAAGGCACACCTTTAACTGTCAACTAATAAAACATCTGACCAAGATAGTAGAGAAGAAGAAGAGTACTCACCATATTCAGGGAAGTCGAAGTTAAATCCTCTCAGACATGTAACTTTCATAATATTACTAAACTCTGTTAGAAAATCATTAGAATGGTTGGTTGGTGAAGGGGGAAGCAGAGCGGAAAAGTAACTAGATAAAAAGGCTTCCTTCAATCATGCACTAAACTCCTTGACATGTAATCTGTCAATAGTTTGTTGCTGAGATAATGCCGGCTGCCACGAGTGAATTTGATTGGCAGCTGGGGTCTGGCCCCTCCTCTCTGTAGTTTGATGGGGGGTGGGTGAAAGAATATAGAGCCTTCCCCTTGCTTGCTTGCTTGCTTGCTTGCTCCCTCTCGTGCGCTCGCTCTCTCCCTCTGGTTCGCTCCCATACACACACACACACCAAGCTGTTGGTGATGTTGTCTGAATAGGCTAGGAAATTACGGCAGAGCAGGAACCGGAGCAGTTTTTTTCCTCCCCTCAGTGGGCTGGCCCTTTCCATCTTTGTGGTCTACTAGCCTTTCAACTCTCTTGGGGTGGAGCCTTGCCTGGCTCTATTCAAATGAGGAAGGCAGCAACATTAAAAAGAGGTTTAGGGGGAAATAATGGTTCATATAGAATATTACACACTTTTAGGATATTGCTCAGAAACTTGACTTTTTATGGTTTTCAAAGGTAGACTAAGATGATTATTTTTTCAACATTTTATCAGGTAATTTTATTGATATTATTCAGGTTGTAGTACTATAATAAACCAATGTTTTGCATGATACCTATATATGTTATGGTATAACAATTAAAAAGTGGAATTTGTGGAAAAATAAAACGTGCATTGCAACTGGAGATTACGAACACAACATTTCTTGAAGACTGTTATAAATATATCACATTGACTGAAGTCCCTTACGGGAAGAAAACAAGAGTACTGACCAGATTCACATATGTTATGAAACTTTATCCAGCACTGTTGGTTTAGAAATGTACAGGTATATTAAATATTTCTCCCAAATACCCCAACAAACAAATTTGCCTCTTTTTCAGCAGTCTTTCTTTAATTAATTATCTTTCTCTCTCTCTTTTCTCACACTCTTTTATTTTTTCTTTCTCTCTTTCATTCTCTCTCTCTCTCACCTTTCTCACTCTCTCTACCCCTTTCCTTCCCTACATCTGATAAGGTATCAGTTTTCATTGTAATTTCAGGTGAAATTATAAACGACAGCCGTTACCAGGTGACAATCAATACTTTATAAGACAAACCCCTAGCTTATTTGCCTGGCAGTTTCTTCCGCAGTGGCATGCAAAGTTTGCCTCTGGACATTCTGCACATAATGTTCAATATTACCAGTGTATTATATAAAATATTCACGTCATACACATAGTATAAGATCATTCAAACGTACTAGAAATTAACCAAGACAACATTGAGACATTAGTGTGCTTTCTAACACAAACAACTTCAATGACGAATAAGTAACAACAATTTTTATAACAAAGAAAACATTTGAAAGAATAACACTAGCGTTCAATGTTTTTGAAAAAGGGGAAATATACTTGTCTATGGTTATAAAAAAAAACATAATTCTATGATATGAGTCAAGGCTTCAGTTCCTGATTGCTGGCAGCAAAGTCCAAAGTGTGTACATAAAACAGGTTTTGGTTGATTCTGTAATTACGATGAGTCATCCTAGTAAATAATGGAAAAATGTCTCCTCCTTAATACAGCACTTAAAGGGGAAAATGGCCTTACAAGGAATCGAATCAAAGGCCTACACCCTGATCCTGCCATTAAAATACATTCACTACCTTAGGTAAACACTAAATCCACAGCAATTTTAGAGTAGACATTAGATAAAGATTCATTGACTAATATTGTTTTAGGTGAAGCTGAACTGCAACCACAGGCAACATGTTTTCAGGTTTCTAAGGGTCTTCAGTGACATTTTTTCTCAGAATGGCCAAATGGTAAAGGAAAAAGATTATAGCATATGAATGTATAGTATACCAACTGATTTGTTTTGAGGAATAACTGGAGTTGCTGAGATGTGATCTTCTTGTGGAGCATTAGCAAACTTTGGTCTAAAGTTTAGCAATGCTGCTTAATTAATGTGTTTATACTTGCATTCGACCAGTTATAAGTGATATGCTGTGTATACAAGTAGAGGCTATATATGTATAACACTGTTTAAACAATGTAGAGAGGGTAAGTAGAATAACTTTCTATGAACAACCTGTGTGATGCATTTTGAAAGCATTATAAGCATGAATATATTTACATAGGACTATAATAAGGAGCCATGAGCTGTTATGAATGCCAATAGCAAGCATGACCTGTTACAGCAACTCATTATCATAGATTGCGAAATAGACACAAATTATTTTTTGGAAATGTTTTAATGTACAGTACATGATTTTGTATACAGTGCATTTCAATCACGTTAATTAGGAACTTTGCAACTACTTACTACATTCGAACTACTTAGCTAGCATGTTAGCTAACCCTAACCATAACACTTTAACTACTTAACTAGCACATTAACTAACCCTAACCCTTATCTCTAACCCTAACCCCTTAGCCACCTAGCTAATGTTAGCCACAACAAATTGGAATTTGTAAGAAAATTGTGTAATGTACAAAAATGCATTATGAAGAAAATTGCGACACACGAATTTCGAATAAGTAATTTTCACAATAAGCTGTGATAACTACAATGAACAAAAAAGTTTCTGGATATTGGCAGGAACTGTCGTACACGTCGATCCAGAGCATCCCAAACCTGCTCAATGGGGTGACATGTCTGGTGAGTATGCAGGCCATGGAAGAACTAGGATATTTTCAATTTGCAGGAATTGTGTACAGATCCTTGTGACATGGGGCAATGCATTATCATGCTGAAACATGAGGTGATGGCGGCGAATGAATGGCCCGACAATGGGCCTCAGGATCTCATCACGGTATCTCTGTGTATTCAAATTACCATCGATAAAATTAAATTGTGTTCATTGTCCGAAGCTTATGCCTGCCCATACCATAACCCCACCACCACCATGGGGCACTCTGTTCACAACGTTAACATCAACAAACCGCTCGCCCACACGACACCATGTCATCTGCCCGATACAGTTGAAACCGGGTTTCATTCGTGAAGAGCACACTTCTCCAGCCTGCCAGCGGCCATCGAAGGTGAGCATTTGCCCACTGAAGTCAGTAACGACACCAAACTGCAGGCAGGTCAACGAGGACGACGAGCACGCAGATGAGCTTCCCTGAGATGGTTTCTGACAGTTTGGGCAAAAAGTATTAGGTTGTGCAAACCCACAGTTTCATCAGCTGTCCGGATGGCTGGTCTCAGACGATCCCACAGGTTAAGACACCAAATGTGGAGGTCCTGGGCTGGCGTGGTTACACGTGGTCTGTGGTTGTGAGGCCGGTTGGATGTACTGCCAAATTGTTGTGGTAGAGAAATGACCATTCAATTATCTTGCAACAACTATGATGGACATTCCTGCAGTCAGCATGCCAATTGCAAGCTACCTCAAATCTTGAGACATCTGTGGCATTGTGTTGTGTGACAAAACTTCTCATTCTAGAGTGACTTTTTATTGTTCCCAGCACAAGGTACACCTGTGTAATGATCATGCTGTTTAATCAGCTTCTTGATAAGCCACAAATGTCAGGTGGATGGATTATCTTGGCAAAGGAGAAAGGCTCACTAACAGGGATATGTGCACAACATTTGAGGGAAATATTTTTGCGTATTGACATTTTTTGGGATCTTTTATTTCAGCTCATGAAACATGGGACCAACACTTTACGTGTTGCATTTATATTTTTGCTCAGTATAGTTGGTTACAGAGTGTAGGCACTTTCTATGAACTAGTGATGTGTAGTTTGTGAAGGATTCGTTCTTTTTGAACAACTCTTTTTACTGACTCGAGAGAGTCAGTTTTCTGAGTGACTCGTACATTTTTGTAGTTCATTTGACCAGCTGGCCACAATGAATTCTACACAGCAGGATTAATACATGCTCGTCCGGAGACGTGCTCCAACCAACAACTGTTTGTCATATACAGTTTGCGTGCCGGCAAAATAGATCACGCTGCAGGCAGCATAGAGAAGAAAAAGACATGTTTAGAGCTGTTAATTGATCGGATGGTGCAAGAATGAATACAATCAATTGATAACTGAATGTTATGATGGACACAGCTTTTGTAAAAGCAAAACAAAGACAGCCTCTGCTCAACAAACTCAAACTTGAAAAGGAATCATTTTGGGTGCTGCAATTCGTGAACGATATTGTGCTTATCACCCTCACAGCAGTCAAGCAATGCATTCCGCCAAGAGTCGTTTACAGTCTAGTTCGGTTGCGGCCATAACTAGACCTTGTTTCAAATGTACCAAGAAATAATCGTATTCATATGCCTAGCAATCAACAAATGTAGATTGTTTAAAGCCCACTTTAACAAGTCTCAGTCACAAATGACAGCTTCAATAAGCTCCTTATGGTGAACGACATATGAACGAGAGGCTTGTAGAATCATGAATATTTTGAGTTTTCAGTTCATTGTGCTCTCTTGCATTACTGACTCAAATGAACGAAATCAGTAGAAAGTTGAGTTATTTTGACTGAACAAGTTGAAAAGATCAGAGTCAGTAAAAAGAGCCGAACTTCCCATCACTACTATGAACAACCTGTGTGTGGTGCATTAACATTATAACTGTACTATAAGCATTTCTAAATGTACTTAGGGTGGACTATAATAAGGAGCGATTAGTTGTTATGAATGGCAAGTTTGATCATGCAAATTTATACATGCATAAATCTCCTGTGTGTCTATTTCATTCTGAATGGATTTATAGCCATTATGTAAAGGATATAAATAACCTTGAGCAGCTATGAATGCTTATAACAAGTCGTATAATGCACTATGGGAAATTATAGGTACATGTACAACTTGTTCAATCTGTAGTTAAGGCAGGCCTAAGACCCAAATTCCCCACTCATAACAATAACAGTAAAGTAAACTACAGTACCAATGATTTATGCAATTTCAAGACAGTCCCACATTGAACTTAGACCCGTGCAATTGTCCAGTACAGTGCATTGCCTCACACATTGCCTCAGAATTCTGCTGATTGATATTCGAGCATAAATCTGTCTGACTTTTTAATTTTTAATTTTATTTAACGTTTATTTAACTAGGCAAGACAGTTAAGAACAAATTCTTATTTACAATGACGTCCTACCCCGGTTTCCCCTAACCCGGACGACGCTGGGCCAATTGTGCGCCGCCCTATAGGACTCCCGATCACGGGCCGGTTGTGATACAGCCCGGGATCGAACCAGCACTGAGATGGAGTGCCTTAGACCGCTGTGCCACTCGGGAGCCCCCCGAGTGGTGCAGCACATACAAATAACACAACAAGCATTAACTGGAAATGGGATTGAAACAACACATTATACCTTGTACTGTGAAGTGCAGCAGGTTCTGTAATGTAAAAAAATGCAAAACCCTGCAAAAGGGAGGATGGGCATTGCAGGCACTCGGGACTCTAGCTGCCATATTTGGGCGCGATACCATTATTTTTCAATAAGAACTGAGGGGGCCGTTCGTTTGATGTGGTCTCCGAGTATTGTATGGGGCATGCTGGAGAGTGTTGAGGATGAGGTGTGGTGGTAGGGAGGGGTGTGTGGGGGTGTGACATGGCAGGGGAACATCAGTCAAAGGGCCGCTGCGCCAGACGTTTGGTCGCCCCTGACTGCGCACTCCAGGAGGGGCTGGTCTGGTGCAGGGCCCACTCGCAGGCCTCCATTCCACTAGGACAAAAGCCAGGGCCCAGTTGAAAGATGTGAATTCAGGGGCTTTTGTGCCCAAAGCTCAGGGACATGCCGAGTGAGAAATCTGACCTTTGCCGAGAGTTAGATTGTGTTTTTGAACCCCTCTTGCTGTCTCTGGCAGTTCAGGGCAAAGAGTGAGTGAGCTAATGTGAGGAGGGGGGAGTGTGTGTGTGTGTGTGTGGGGGGGGGGGGTAGACTGTGCTAAGAGGTTGGCTAGTGGAGGATACATGGCCAAGGGTATGGGCGGAAGGTGTTGGTTACAGAGGGATGGTGTCCTTAACTTTTTTCCCAGAGTAAGACAAATTTTAAGAGTTTGTGTTTTTTAACAGATAATCAAGGATGGTTTATTCTGACACTTACTGTCACGAGTTTGTAAAATTGGCAGGAAATTGAATGTGCCAAAGCTCAATTCAGGCTTCAAGCGGGCTTTGACAAAAGCATTTGCCCTTGTGTTGTTCTAGGGAGTCTGTGATGTTGGATATTATTCCCTCTCACGTCTGTTTATATAGCATTATATATTTATTTTTGCACAGAGAAGGTGCTGAATATTAAACTTTGGCATACCTAGCATACTGGTGACGGCTATGCGCCAAAGTCTTAATGATCAACATCTTGATGATATGTGTCACTAATTTATGTGGATTTGGCCTTCATAATTATGATTGAGTATTGATATTCATTTGATATGGTAAATCCTTGTCTAGATATATTAAAATGTCCCCTTTCACAAGCTGGTATGAGGTACTGTATGTTTGTCAGCATAAGATATTTTGTCTTGTATAATACAGTGCTAAATGATATTACTGAGAGCAGAGATTGTGGATAAAATGTGTTTTACTGTCAATACATTTTTCAAAACAGTGCTTTCATCCCCTGCCTTTAATCATCATATCTTCCGCAGTTCTCTCCCGGATGCAGACATCCATAATGCAATCTTCCTAATTTTGATCCCTCGCAATCTGGTTTTTAAAAGGGAAGGAAAAAAAGGGAAGGAAAAAAAGGGACATATTTCTGAAGGCTCGGTCCATAATCATTTTAGACAGATAGCCTTTCCCATCGCAGATGAGCAAATATTTGTAAACCAGCTATCTAATGGAAAATTAGAGCGAAATTCATGACGGAGAAATCCGATTATCCGTAATTCTATTATGCCATTTTAGCCCACACAGCATATTTTTGTAGAGTTTTTTCCATAAATACCTATGCCAGGGGTCCCGCTAATCAAATAAAATTGAAATTCATCTTCCCATTAAATTCAATTAGCCGCAATTTCTAAAGCCTAACAAAGATTTTAATTACTAAATTATAAAATTCTCCCAAGCCAAATTGGGGAGAGAAAAAGTGCATCCCTCGCATTCGAAAAACAAACCCACAGAAGGAAATTGCTGATCAAAAAAAGATATCCAGGGGAAAATAAAATTAGGGGAAGAGCGCTGGGGCCCTTGTTCAGCGAGTCTGGGGTGGAGAGTGACGTGTGCCAAACTCGAAGCTCCTGGGCCGAAGGAAATGAACTTAGTCGAGGTGCTCTCTGTCTCTAAATGTCTGCCCTCTGAGTTATTACGCCGTAATTTACTAATTGACACCTTAATTTCATTTATGGGGCTCCTGCACTCATAAGGCAACATCTGGGTGGGCCAGTGGTCTTAAAGCAGAAGCAGGGAGCCTGCAGCCGCATCAGTGATACAGGTAGACCTTAGGCCTGTAAGGTCCTTTCTCTCTCACCGGTAGCAGATGCCGATTATGGATTTGATAATGGACAGGGCTTAAGGAACACTGTCCTCATATGTTTAAATCCCCTGATTCATCGCGATGGGAATAACGCTTCATGTGAGGCCACGCAAGAAGACCTTTCACTGGCCATAGAGCTGACCCCCTTGAAGCTCAAGTAGCTTATTTTTGTCGGGAAAACTTCCTTTCAAAGGCATTCACTGACCAATGGAAATGTTCAGTATGCAGAGAGTAGTCTACATCCAGAGATGAAAGAGATCATGCAAGTAGGTTGTGTTTAAGTAAATTAAAACTTTTTGTCGAATATGCGTAGAATAGGACAAACTAGGAATTACGGCAGAGCAAATTCATGATGATAATAAGGACAGCACCAGCTATGGTCTCAGGTCACCACTAGGCACATTTCCCAGCCACCCCTTTCTCCTTCACCAATGGGCGGCTAAAACAACAGCTCAGCATGCCCTGCAAACACTACAAAGCTCTGTCTGAAAAGACACCTGCTGCTGTTATTCACTTTAAGGCTCTTTAACGGCTGACTTTGTTTGTTTAAAAGGCCCAACAGAGAAAGACAACCTTCAGACTGGATTGGGCGGTGATGTATTAGATAAATACGACTTGTAATTGTTTAGAAACAAACGTCTAGTTTCAGAGAGGTACAGAGGGGTTCGATCCTTTTGAAGAGGTCTGTCTGGCGTTGCTCGCAGGCAGCCAAACGCTCGAAGTGGATCTGTAAATATGACCAAACTGAAACTTTAATCTGCTTTTTCCATACTCAAGCTGGCCGGGTATTAGAGATAATCTTTTATGTGTGTCATATGGTGGGAGATATGGATGGAGCTAATTTTTTTGAGACAAATCTGATATTTGTCAACCGGTTGAAAAAAACCTGGGGATTTTCCTCCTAATCCTCCCTCGATGTGAAGGCGCGTTAACAGCGAAATGCAGATGGTGTTCTGTGCCCAGCACTGAGAGCAGTGCATACGGGAAGGCGCAGGCTAGCCTCACCAGGGCTCAACGCAAACCTGCGGATAGCTAACGCCCCAAACGTAATTAACGAGCCATTTATGCAAACGCTAGCCGGTCCGGGTGTTTTCTCTAGTAACAACTTTTCAAAATACACTTCTTTGTTGTTGCTCCTCTTTGTTTTTTCGCCTTTCCAACACAACATCCTTAGTTCTGGGCTGTGCTCATCAAATATTCAGTTTCAAGTCTTCAATTCGAATAAGGTAAAGAAAACAAATTATAAATAAAATGGTGGCATAAATCTTTTAGGATCCTAATTCTAACCTCCCCTTGGAGTGTTTTTGTCTTGATTTTGTCACATGAAGCACTTTTGCTTTCCGTTCCCACTGTTAGGCGTGGTTCAGTTGACACTGGTAGAAAAGCCCTTTCTTCAGTTGCTTTCTTGTTTTGGCACACTGCTTTTGTGGTGTGTCAATTCTTTTCAACACAATTATAATTTGGGTAACTCTTGGTTTTCTTTACGAGAGACGTAAAAACAACTTTAGTTTATGTTTTTCTTTTGGCTCATGGGGTTGAATATCAACCCAGGGGCAAGTCGCCTCTAATACACTGCTCACTATGGAGCTAAAACCGATCATTAGACACATTTCTTCTCAAAGACCAATGACAAATGGAGTAAAGCTGCTAATCGAATATTTGAGAAGATGTCTGCTCTGGGCACTTTAGCACCAGAATGCAAGATGGCAGAATGCTATGAATACATTCCTCATCTGCTTTGGAGGTCTTGACTACATTCAACATTCTATTGATAGTTATCGCAAGTTTTCACATACACTAGGTCATGTACTTTATGCACTGTATATGACTGAGTCCTAGCTTCCCCGTCCTAGCTTCAACAAGCCATCCGTTTCTAAGAAGGTACCAAACACATGACAAGAACAGGAAAGACCAGTATTCTAAATGAAAAGGAGGCCTCTGTGAGTCTGTAAAATGGCACTGTTAACATGGCAGCTCAGCTTTTTAAGAGGTAATATACTTCCTACCCGCAGGCGAGCGTCCTTCTAAACCAACTATTAAATATGTAATGCGACTGAAGCAGACACTGAGGGACAGACCGTAACGTGACTGAAGCAGACAGTGAGGGACAGACCAGATTAATGTCAGGGCTTACAGACAGACAGAGACTATTACCTCTCAGCATAGAGGTATAGGGGACTAACACAGCTCCATAAAACATAGACGGACACTGTAGTGTACAGTAAGATACTCACAGTTCTTTACCTTAACCTGTGTTTAATAAGACTTATTTGACTTAATTCCACTCACTTTGACCTGACCTTCTCTATTCCTATTTTTAAATGGTTTTCATGGTAGGATTTGCTATTTAAGTTGTGTTATTGGGAATACTCTCGGTGTAAAATTACATTCTATCAGAATTGGGGCAGTTAACATGTGCTCCTAACTCAAGATAAACCAGGGTCATTGACCATTTATTCAATCAACAGACAAGGATTGTATCATCCTGGAGCCTGTGTCTCTTATCTGGTCAACTGCAGCTCTTTAACTTCCTTGTTGTGTGCGTCCCAAATGGCACCCTATTCCCTAAGTTGTACGTCCCAAATGGCACCCTATTCCCTAAGTAGTGCACTGTATAGAAAATAGGGTGCAATTTGGGACATAACTGTTGCCTTCACAAAAGAGAATATAACAACCAAAATGGACTAATAAAGCTTCAATGAAGGCTCAAATATGTTATAGCGTTGACCCACAGCACAACAAGCGGGGATTCTGCACACTGCTTATTTGGAACACTCTTACTTGTATTAGAGTGAAAGTGATATGTTATCCTCTAAAGACGGTGTTGTTTTGCCGTGCTTATTTACTTTCATGGAATTCCTTATGTTTTCGACTAATTGATATTGACATTAAGAATGGGTCAAAATTGAAGTGTAAAAGGCAAAGAGCCCTATTAGGTCTTATCTATTGTGTGGGCATTTGTTTTGCGCAAGGCAGGCTTGACATCTATTGATTAGCTCATCCCGATAAAAAAGTTGACATTATAAGCACTATGAAATTCAGCATTTTTTTAACCTTCAGAGATGCTTTACATTCGTCTGTGAAATAAATAAATAAATCCACGACCAGGTGGGGGGGTAAAAATCGCTAAAGCTCTTTTGGTGTAATTGGCTGAATAGCAAGGGCAGCAGAAAATGTCCAGGCAGGCGACAGTGTGAAGGGGACTCGGTCACAGCGCAAAACTAACCCCTCAGCAGCGACGAGGGAGCTAGACGAACGAGGGGGCAAGCAGGCATACAGCAAGGGCCTGGCACATCTTAACTAGTGCAAGCTGCTCACTCGCCCTCTCTCTCACTCACTCGCTCGCTTCCGGGTAAGCTCCAGATCGGGGGTCCATTTCTAGACAAGTTAAGTAAATAACACGAGCCAGGCTCCAGACGACAGCAACAAGGAAAGATAAATCCCCCAAAGTCACAGCGGTGGCACTCCACTAAATCCAATCAAACTGAGGAGAGGGAGAGGGGGGAGGAGAGAGACAGAGGGAAGGAGGGAGAGAGAGAGATATCCTCTTTACTGCCTGTGTGTGTCCAACAGCATTGGTAGAATAACACCTCATTCAGTCTTTAGCCCTCCTCAAAGGACAGGCAGGGATAACACTTATAACCCTGTGGCTTTATCTCTCCTGCAGATTTTCCATAAAATGCCGAGCCAGGGAGCCGGGGCCATGTGACTGCCATGTAGGTCAGGGCAGATGGGGGGTAGAGAGGGAGGGAAGGAGGGAGGGAGATGGAGAGAGACCGAGAGAGAGGGGGAGGACGGGAGTTTTTCGATGGAACTGTTGAAAATAGCAGGCCGTAACCAGATTAGATCAATAAGGATTGTTTCTATATCTGTCTGTGAATAGGACAGAGAGAGACAGAGAGAGAGAGAGAGAGAGAGAGAGAGAGAGAGAGAGAGAGAGAGAGAGAGAGAGAAAGAGACGGAGAGAGAGACAGAGAGCTAATGTCAGAGGGAAAGAAGAAAATGAGAGGACGAGAGTGACAACCAAAGTGTCAGTTTCAGGCCTTAACGCAGGGGTGTCAAACTCATTCCA
Organism: Salvelinus alpinus; assembly: GCF_045679555.1. Lineage (NCBI taxonomy): Eukaryota > Metazoa > Chordata > Actinopteri > Salmoniformes > Salmonidae > Salvelinus > Salvelinus alpinus. The sequence continues at coordinate 18,283,409 of NC_092113.1, forward strand.
CGGAGAGCTTAGTGTCTGCTGGTTTTTGGTCCTAACTTTCAGTTAAGACCTAGACAACCAGGTGAGGGAAGTTCCTTACTAACCAGTGACATTAATTCATCAATCAAGTACAAGGGAGGAGCGAAAACCTGCAGACATCGTCCGTCCGTGGAATGAGTTTGACACATGTGCCTTAACGCAACAAGTTTCAAGGTAGGGAAATGATTGGGAGGGACAATTTTCAAGCCAGCTCCATTTGCAATGCGCTAGCTATATTTACCAAACATGTACTGGACATGCAGCATACATATTGCACTTGCGGGATCATCCCTTACATTGGTTTATCACCGGATAACTGGAGTCCTATAGGCTTTTGGTCAAAAGTAGTGCACTATGTAGGGAATAGGGTGCCAGTTGGGAAGCTTGAACTTGGTGTACACTGATAAGTGACAGCTGGCTAAGTCACAGGAGCCAAGAAACAGGACACCGATTGCCAGTCGCGTAAATAAATGTCAAAAATCCCAGCTCCCAGCACCCAAATCTAGGGATGAAACTGAGACCCTGAGAGAGAGATGTCTTTAGCAGCAGTTCTAGGGTACAGTATGTAGCCACAGAACTCAGAATCCCCCTACTGAGGCATGTTTGACACGATGGCTACGTCCACGAAAGCCTATCCACTGCAGCCTCGTTTGACGCAATTTATCAGAGGATAACAGATATTAATGTCGAAAGTGCCTGTCGTCCTACCAAGGCTCTAGTAATGAAGTAGGATCCTCTAATATACTCACTACGTAGACTTTCAAAACGAGATATTTTACTAAGCCCTGTCTGGCAACCCATCACACAGCCAAACAAACTGCATGCAGCTGGGTCCTGCAAGGCCCCTACATATGCACTAAATTGACAACTTTAGGTCTATGGTGATGATGGTCCTGGATGTGTTGTGTGGTTTGTTCATCTGACTGTGAATAATCTGTGAGGACACTGGCCACTTCTCCTTTGAGACAGGTAAACAGAGCTTGACCTTGTGTCAAGAGTTTTCATCCTCATTGTATCGACTACCTAGTATGCCTTGAGACTTCACTTGCTTACATTGAAGCATATATTGATCAAATGGTTGATCATCGTCCATGACATTCAGAGAATTACGAGGATATGTCAATATTCGGCAACTCAATGGGTGCTTTCATTTAACTAATGGGTGCATTCATTTTTAAGGCCTTTAGTTTCCATATGCCTAGGGCAAACCGTTTCCCCAGTGGAATATAAGCGAAGCTTGATGGAATGCAAAAGATGGACAGGGTGAGGGCTTTGCGTCATTCACTGACCTTGACCTATCTTTTGACCCACTCAATCACACCATTCTGTTTTGATCAATAAGGGACAGGTGATGTACCAAACGCTAGGCCTAAAAAGGTGAAATTTCTATATTTGAAATCTTTTTCATTTTTTTTTACATAAGGACTCCTGAGCACCAGAGGACATGATATGTTTGAATAACTAACCAGACAACATCAAACCAAAACACTCCATCCCCGTTTAAAACAATTATTGATCAAAAAACAGCATCTGTCTGTACATAAAGGCCTCTTTCAATTGATTTTTTTTCTTTCCCTGGCTGAAAATGAAAAAAATATATAATAGAGTTGATATGAATTAAGGAGTGTTTTGCTTCAATTCATCTAAGCAGACTCAGACAATAGATGTTGTTGCTAGGGAAACATGATAACACAGATTCTATCTGTTGCTTAACAATCAATTACTTGAATGCCTTTATACTGGTGTTTACAGTGAAACACAAAAGAGACTGTTAAAAAAGCCAGGTGGCTTTAGTGTAGGACAGCGCCATATACAGACAGCCTCTTTTGTCAGGTTCAGAAATTCAACAACCCTGCAATCCAACAAGCATTGCAAATATGCACAGGGTTTTTGTTGAAAAGACCGTTTTTATTCCACCAATAAAGGCCCAAACAAAGCTGGGACTTTATCCTTGCTAATCCAAACCTACTGCCTGGTGTTTGCTAGAACTCCTCCTTTTTTGTTGTTGCTGTGGCTGTATTGAGCATGTTGTTGAATTCTGCTCAGTACACTACGTTTGGGATCTCAAACTTATTTCATGTGGTTGCGGTGTAGCTATTATTGTGCTGCAAAGAACTTGTGACCGATCAGGTGTCACTTAAAACTGGCACAGTTGGTCGTCATGTTTTTACGAACGTCCACTGCCTCTAATAGTGAGGCATACTTAGGCTCAAGGTTGATCTGTGTAATTTCCGTGACACTTCCATTTAAGCTCAATGACATTACTGACATTAAGCTTCATAAGGCGGTCATAAGAACGGCATCATGATTATGCTTATGACCTATGACGTTAACACTTATGAAGCATGACATTATGAACATCTGATTTAGTTGTGCTTCTAACCATTGTATGCATCTTTACAAGAGTGTAAGTGCTGAAGGCATGAGAAGTATATGGTCAAACCGTAATGACCTACAGTTTTTGTCCTTATGACAGATTTGTGTAGGCTTTATGTCTGTAGGCTTTGAGTTAAGTGTTTAATTGGTGACACTTTATTTGAAGGGTACCAACATGAGGACTTCATAGCACATTCATAACCCACGCATAACCCATTAATAAGAAGTGCATAATAATGTAATACCTGCTTATGTCAATGTCATGTATTTGTTATGTCACAGTAGTGCCTACTGCAATGATACCTTTGTATTTTAGACATGCGTATTGCTTATGTGTTATGTATGGGTTATGAATGTGTGGATACTCTTCATGTAACGTGTTCCCTTTCTGTTTCTGTCAGACATGCCCTAGAGAGAACCCAGACATGAGGGTATTCAGTATGACACAAATTGACTGAAACATGCAATAGAACAACTATTGTTGGACCAACAGTGTTTGTGACATCATGCCGTAGGGTTACAGGACAACACTCAAGAAACGTTACAAATATTTCTGACTCCTGCAAAGGGTATTTTTAAAAGCAGGCAAATCCATGTACATGTCCTCCTCAACCAAAAAAGGCTAATCTAAAGTGGGTAAAGAGATTAAATGACGTGACCCAGCAATAGCAAAGTAAATCAAGGGCTATTCCTGTCTCTAAAGCCACTTCATCCTGAGGATGAAAATTCACAGAAGTGACTTCAGGTGAGGAGGATCTATAATTTACATATATTGTGGTGCAGTAAAGCAGGGTTTAGTCATAGGACTTAAGTGCTATATAGTTCCTCTTTTATAATAATTTTCCACTTTCAATAATCGGTAACACTTTATTTGAAGGGTACCTTTATAAGGGCTTCTTTAGACAAGTATGCGTTATTAATGTGTTATGAAGTCCTTATGCAGGTACCCATCAAATAAAGTGTTACCAAATAATCTCCTTATTCTAGCTCATAACAATTGGTTCTCAAATACAACGTAACAACTTAAACTTCACAATACATTTCAATAACAGGAGGTAAGAGTTTTCACTTGTTCATATCATTTACAAAATGACGATCTATTAATGCATTTTGTTTATGACACGCCAATATTGAGGAAATTACATTCCAACACCATAGATATCAGCATCTGTACCAAAAGCATCCTTTCCACAGTAATTGAAAAATAGAAGACACGACTAGACAAATCATGCATGGCTGATATTATTACGGCTGCAGCCTTGTTAGATAGGCTTATACAGGTACGTTCTTTTCATCAAGATGAAAGGATTAAAAGGGACACTTTCACACAGTTAAGCTAACCATTTCCAAAGACAGTGAAGAGAGTGAAGGTTCAAAGTGGCAAACGTGTGCTTCAAAGATGAAACCCTCCCCACTTAAGACATTGTCAAAGTTTCCTAACGCCTGCCAGGCCTGTGCAGCTAGCCCTTTTGATTGAAAATAATATGATGCTCCATCTTTCAAAGATGTACGTTTCCCAAAGCATTGTTGATTGCCCTGTGTCCATTACTTGGAGGGATTATGATAATATTCCACATTGTGCTCGGCGTGATGCACAGGAAATTCAATACTCAAAAGGTTAATGCAATCAATTAGGATGACAAAGGAGTAAAGTAAAACCCTCCTGCTCGCTGAAAAAAGAGACAGGGGAAAAAAGGGTGGAGAAAAGGTATTGAAAGCTTGAATGGATCCGCTGAGAGAAAAGAGGCACTCAAAAAGAGAGAAAAATAGCATTTACTCTGTGTACCCTTCAAAGCCAACTGAGTGCAACAAACACACACACCACCATCATGCGCAACCACACACACACACACGCACAAACACACACAAAAATTGTGAATTGCATCATTTAGCATTTGACAAATGTACCTTTAACAATAAAGGAACAACACTTGTCTTTGAAGGTAATCGGACACACTAAGCTCGGGAAAATGGATCCAATGCTAGAAGCATGGCTCTCAATTAATAATGAAAATGTATAATGCTGTGGATGTTCTATGGACTTTCCAAGTCAAGTTTTTGCTCAATACTTCCTTTTTGTGTGTGTATTGTTGCGTGGATTGAATATTAAACAACAGTTGGGGTCTACAACTGTGCACGTGAATGCTATCTTTTGTTATTTAAATAGATGTTACAATCCTACACAACACAAAGGAGTCTCATCATTGCAGATAAATGGATAAACTTGGATGGCGGCGTTGAGCTCTGCAACCGTTGTAATAATCCATATTACCTTTTCTAGACTCTGGCTCAGTCTGTCAGAGTGCTGATGTATTAATCACATTCTCTGTGGCTAATGTTAGTATTATTAGAGGCTGGGTTGGCAATACTTCACTAACATTTGCCACACCAATTTCTTTGCAGATAAGTTATGCAAGACGAAAAGCCTAAAACCTTGGTAATCAAGTACGGAACAGGACAACAACATCACGATAATAGCCACACACACACACACACACACACACACACACACACACACACACACACACACACACACACACACACACACACACACACACACACACACGTATATAGAAAAATAAACAAACATACTCAGCAGTTTGTGGCTTGGGGGGAAAAAGACAGCAGAATACTTTCCCCTCTCGTTTCTAACAACATCAAGACAATGTGCCATATCTCCATACAATTACACAACTCAAAGGCCCAAACAGAACTAACATTTCAAAATCTTGATCATACCTGCACAAGCAAAAGACCTCAAAGTACAGTACTAAGAACAATATCCTCCCTTAATAGGTTTCCCACTACTAATTGACCTGTTGCAACACCGTTTAGAATTCAGTCAGTGTCTACTTGAGTAACTGGCAAAGGAGAAGACAATTTCCTACATTTGCACTACCTTTCCAACTTAAGTCTGTCTGTGTTACAAATGTTACAAGGAAAGAGTGAATTTGGAGGAAAAGCATTGTAGGAAAAGCATTGTGTCTGGTTGGTGTTGTTCTATCATAGACACGGCACTAAAATCATTCATAAAGACCTGGGATTAAAACGGTTGTTTAGATGTCAATTCTACACAATGCTTTCAGCTCTTTTCCACAAACAACAACTACAGCATTCAGACTTGGTGTGTGCAAGTGAGGAGGTGGACATCGAAACACAAAAGCCAGGGCTATGCGGTAACCAGGGCTACGCGGTAACCAGGGCTTTACATTTGGACCATAAGATATTTCACTTTTTCAGAGGCACAACTGCTGTAATTTGACCTACATCACATTTTTCTGTTTGGGCATTTCTCGGGGCCGCCAGCCACGTCACAGAAACAATGGGCCAAAATGGGCTTTGAAGTCGAGGCTGAATGAAAGCGGAGGGGCCGACACATGAAATGCCCTCACAGCTGGGCGGCCCCCAGTCAAAAGAAAAACAAATACTTTGAACGAGAGGGGGACACGCCGCTCCTGTCTGAGGCTTCCTAAGGCCCTGAGCCGCCACCGGGAGGTGGGCTTTCATGACGTGCCCGTAATGATGGATGGATTCGGAGGAAAGTCTATTCACATGGAGATGTTACATCATAAATATTTACACAAGGCTGCCGTTTCCATGTAGCCTTTGCTTGTTTTGACACACTGGAAAAATTCAAAAGGCCAAAAAATGGAAGAGAGAGAGAAAATAGGAAAATGAGGGGGCGGCGGCTTCTTTTTGTTGTTGTTATCGTTGAGATATTACATCGACTTTTTCTCTGTCTCTAAGAGACAAATGGTATGCTCCTCCTGCAGGACGATGGAGTTTATTTAGCTACTCCAGTTCATGACTAGGCAAACAAATAAGCCACAGATGTTTTTGTAGAAGCATGACTCTAATACACAATAACCTTCAATGATCGGTATCGAAAGACAAAAAAAGTCCACCATTTCAGAGGGATGTTGTTATTAACCATACAACTAATCCCAACACTATTACAATGTTCTAAATCACAATACTTTACCCCTTATGCTTTTGTTAAGAAATGTAACATAAAAGAATAAACCTTAAAGAAGAGCTGTGCCTGCACAATGCAAAAGAAAGCCACAAGCCACAAAAGAAAGCCTTTCGCTAACAAACTCGCACACTCCTTTTTGAGAGCCTGAGCGTTCAAGAACGGCAAAGAGGAGAGAAAAGGGAGCCGGCAGTTTTGTTGTTGGTAAGCAGCCCTACAAAATTCTTCACAGCGAGCACAATTAAAAGCCTCTGACTCCCCAAAGGAAGCCCCAGAACCAATGAAAACAAATTTGGCAGTTTAATTTTCCTCCCACTGTTTAAGAGAGAGGGGGAATCCAGTCTGGGAGTCTTCTCCTCCACCCCAGTTCTCTGGGAGCTTTGTGGAAGGGGGGAAAGGCATGCAGGCCCGATGTTGGAGCCAGTTGGGCTTTCTGATTAGCTGAATTAAATATATCAAAACCCAATTAAGCTAACTATACTCCAGCTATTCAGGTTGAAGGCGAGGGGAGAGTTGGGTCAGGATGCGAGGGCTGCTGTAGTTGGCACACACTTGCTTCACTGGGCCTCCCAAAGCACCCTGCCTATTGGAGAGAAGGAAATCATCCTCCCCTTCATATTACAGTCTCCCAGGCTAATCAACCTTTCCAAAATCGGCAGAGAAATTAAGAAAAAGCTTCCCAAAAGACAGCAGCTGTAGAGCGGTCTGTCTCACTGTGGTGCTAAAACATCCACTATGCGTGCAGTTTTGAGCAACAATTTTGAAGGAAAACTTACAGAAAGTTCAACCATGAACACATTCCCAGGCGTTTCTTTAGATAACAGCAAACACTTAATTTGCACAGAAGTAGCTAGTTAGTTATGCTAACTTTAGCTAGTTATCTAAGCAAACGAAAATGTTTAGAATGCCATGGCTGAATGCCTCTAGTTTAAACTCTAATTTCCCACAATGATTTTAATCAGAAGAGGACATCCATTCCATTTAGCTACTGTTTTTGTTGTAGTTATCAGGTCAAAATATTTATGCAAATGATCCCAATTCTAGTTGCAGCTTGTGACTAATTCATGTTGAAGAAAATGGATAAGTAGCCTAGGCTAGATATAATAGCTCTATTATATTTTAAATGATCTCAGACCTGGCTGATCTGTTGTTATTGTCTCAGAACAGAGTTTATTTTGTGTTTTCTTCCCCTATAATCAAAATATACACACACACATATATATATACCTACAACCCAATGTGATGTTTTTTGTTGTTGTTGAAACATCTTAAATTTGGGTAAACATTTTTTCCTCGTTTGACAGCCCTACTACTAACATTCCCGTAAATTGAAAGACACCATGGCTTGTCCTAGTCTCAACCTGTGTTACTAACATTCACTTTACACCTAGTATATCCTGTAAGTTGAAAGATACAGGTTCTCGTAGGCTATGCTTCAAGGCTCTATAAGACTTCATGAATGTGTACGTAGTGGTTATGAAGGTGTTATATAGTCCTAGAAGTTACAATTATAATGCCTCTAGTTGGTGCATCCATTAATATGGATTAATTAAAGTAACATCAATCTGGAGACGTAGTTGGGCCCTGATTGATGCCGAGAGTGTCTCTTCCCTCCGCTCTTTGACTGACGCCACCAAGACAAAGAAGTGTGGTGCAGCCCCGTCTTAATTCACAGGCATGCCACCCCCCGGTGACATTAAGGGTCCTCACTTTGACATGAGACAGCCCACGGTGTCACTTCTGAATGTACAGATCCCTCTTGACTAGGAAGCCAGGGGCAAGGGCTGTTGTGTGCATCCTCATGACAGACTCCTACATCAGCATTGTGCTCTACCAGCTAACATCATTAGCACAGAAGGTTTTGTTTCAGAAAAAAAAAGCAACCCAGTTTCTACAAGTCACAAGTCATTAACGTCTTCTGAACAATCAACTTGTACAAGCTCGTTTTTTTATTGGTTAGATAGTATTGTGAGTTTCTGACAATGGCGTACAAGTTAGGGACAACTATTTAATACTGTGGCTCTTATTTCTTGGTTAAAAGGTTGTAAATTGACTCAAAGGTTTATAACAACATAATGACTACTAATGGTGGCAAAAGTCATCTGTATTTACCCTTCTGCATCTAATGGTTGGAGTAATTACTAGTAATTAGTGAATGACATTCAATGGAACCATTAGAAAATGATGTCTGGGAGATTATGGGGTAACACTTGACATAAGGGCTACATAAAACATTCATAACCTGCACATATCACATTCATAAGCAGTATATTCAACAACCACAAAAACTAATGGCAACATCAACTTGCAGTTGCTGTGATAAGTTGTACGAAATGCTTATGTACTGCTATGAATGCTGTAGGTATGGGATATGAATGTCTTATGAAGTCCTTAAGTAGGTAACCTGCATGTAATATTATAGCATGCTTAGTTACAATTTACCACTAAAACGCCCAAAACAAGGCAAACGAAAACTATTGTCATTATGACAACCAACCTTGCAAGTGACAAGTGACATACTGCATACTTTGAATGTTTGTTATGTAAATGTTGTTTCATGAACATTCATAATGTAGTTCACATAACAATCTCTTAGTAATGACCTTCTATCCTAAAGAGTCTTTGCATCTTATGCCAACTTATAGCAATGACACAAACTGTTATCCAGGTAAGACGTTTAGCTAGTGGACAATTAATGAACCTAAACAATGGTTTGTGTCATAGCAATACCATAACATGACATGTGTCATAACATAAGGACACAACTGCATATGGCATCTGTTATGTCATTATTATGCAGATGTTATGTATCCTCTTATGACAGGGCTTCAAGTATGTCTCGTTCTCTTGACTTGATAAAGCACTATCACTAAGAGCCTTATGTAGCCTTATGTAGCCTTTTATGTCAAACATTTATGGGTGGAGTGTCCTTATACCACTATGTTTCCAGCCCTAGCACTACCTGGAAAGGGTCATATAAGGGTACACTCACAGGTAATAGCTCTGTCTGCACCATATTACATGGTACCAAGAGCAGAAGAACACTGACTGCATATATGATCATAGCCCCAGCCATTTCATGCTGTGAATGCCTCCTCGAAAAACCGATACATCAGGGCATATGTACAGTGTACGACATCACTGTGAGTTAATCAGCTGGAAAATAAAACGGTGGGATTCTAATAAGTAATTTGTCAATTTTTACAACCCCAGACACATTGATCCATGGTGATTAATGAAGATGCTTGATATTGTTGTAGATATGAACAGGGGAGAATGTGGTGGCAGTAATCAGTCATGCGGTATATTTGTCCTACCTCGTTTTCTCTTCCAGCATGGGACCAAGTCACTCCATATAGACTTACTTCATCTAAGAAAGAGGGGAGAGAGGTGTGTGTGGGATGGGGTAACATTAAAGCCCAACAATCATCTATTACAGTATCTACATATACAGTACCAGTCAAAAGTTTGGTCACACCTACTTAATCAAGGGTTTCTCTTTATTTTTTACTATTTTCTACATTGTAGATTAATAGTGAAAACATCAAAACTATGAAATGACACATATGGAATCATGTAGTAACCAAAAATGTGTTAAACAAATCAAAATATATTTTATATTTGAGATTCTTCAAAGTAGCCACCCTTTGCCTTGATGACAGCTTTGCACACTCTTGGCATTCTCTCAACCAGCATCACCTGGAATACTTTTCCAACAGTCTTGAAGGAGTTCCCACATATGCTGAGCACATGTTGGCTGCTTTTCCTTCACTCCCCAGTCCAACTCATCCCAAACCATCTCAATTGGGTTGAGGTCGGGTGATTGTGGAGGCCAGGTCATCGGCTGCAACACTCCATCACTCTCCATCTTGGTCAAATAGCCCTTACACAGCCTGAAGGTGTGTTGGGTCATTGTCCTGTTGAAAAACAGTCCCACTAAGCACAAACCAGATGGGAGGATGTATTGCTGCAGAATGCTGAGGTAGCCATGCTGGTTAAGTGTGCCTTGAATTCTAAATAAATCACTGACAGTGTCACCAGCAAAGCACCTCCACACCATTACACCTCCTCCTCCATGCTTCACGGTGGGAACCACACTTGCAGAGATCATCTGTTCACCTACTCTGCGTCTCACAAAGACACGGCGTTTGGAACCAAAAATCTCAAATTTGGATATTTTCCACCAGTCTAAAGTCCTCATGAGAGTGGGTTTCATCATAGCGCTTAATGGTTTTTGCGACTGCACTTGAAGAAACTTTTAAAGTTCTTGATATTTTCCGGATTGACTGACCTTCATGTCTTAAAGTAATGATGGACTGTCATTTCTCTTTGCTTTTTTGAGCTGTTCTTGCCATAATATGGACTTGGTCTTTTACCAAATAGGGCTATCTTCTGTATACCACCCATAACATGTCACAACACAACTGATTGGCTCAAACACATTAAGAAGGAAAGAAATTCCACAAATTAACTTTTAACAAGGCACACCTGTTAATTGAAATGCATTCCAGGTGACTACCTAATGAAGCTGGTTAAGAGAATGCCAAGATTGTGCAAAGCTGTCATCAAGGCAAAGGGTGGCTACTTTGATGAATCTCAAATATGTTTTCTGTTTTCACTTTGGAAAAAATCGTGCCCAAATGAAATGTCCTCGTACTCTTATGCATATTATTATTACTATTGGATAGAAAACACTCAGAAGTTTCTAAAACTGTTTGAATTATATCTGTGAGTAAAACAGAACTCATTTTGCAGCAAACTTCCATACAGGAAGTGAAAAATCTGAAAAAGAGGCTCTGTTTCAGGGCCTGCCTATTCAACTGGCTTTTATTTATCGATATGCATGCACTTCATACGCCTTCCACTAGATGTCAACAGGCAGTGGAAGGTGGAATGGGGTGTCTAGCTTGATCTGAGGCCGAACAAGAGCTTTTGGAGTGACAGGTCCAGAATTTTCTTTGTCTTCGAAGGCGCGCGAAGGAGCTTGAATTTGTCTTCTGAAAAGCGTTCGGTTTACACGGCGAATATCTCCGGCTCTGATTTTATTTGATACATATGATAATAACATCATAAAGTAGGTTTTTTCAACCGAGTTTTATCAGTTTATTCAACGTTTATTGGGACTTTTGGAGTTTTCCGTTCTTTGCGTCAAGAGAGGATGGGAATGTTAGCAACCTTGGCTAGCATTGTGGCGCGAATTCGACAGAAGAAATTGACATTCTAAAACCAAACAACGATTTATTCTGGACCAAGGACTCCTTGTACAACATTCTGATGGAAGCTCAGCAAAAGTAAGAAAACATTTATGATGTTATTTCGTATTTCTGTGTAAAATGTTGACTCCTATTCTCCGCCGTTTTGGTGAGCGCTGTCTCTCAATAACGCAAGCTGTATGTTATGGTAAAGTTATTTTAAAAAATCTAACACAGCGGTTGCATTAAGAACCAGTGTATCTTTCATTTGCCATACAACAAGTATTTTTATCTAAAGTTTATGATGAGTTCTTTGGTCAGATTAGGTGAGTGTCCAAAATATCTCCGGAGATTCTGGTGAATCGATGCTACGTATTCACAATGTATAATCAGGATTTGTAGCTCTAAATATGCACATTTTCGAACAAAACATAATTGTATTGTATAACATGATGTTATAAGACTGTCATCTGATGAATTTGTTCAAGGTTAGTGATTCATTTTATCTCTATTTTGTCGGTTTTGTGCAAGCAATTTTTGCGGGGAGTAAATTGTGTTGTGTGTTTGGCTACTGTAGTGAGCTAATAGAAATATATATTGTGTTTCGCTGTAAAACACATTAAAAAATCTGAAATATTGTCTGGATTCACAAGATGTTTATCTTTCATTTGCTGTACACCATGTATATTTCAAGTTGCTCTCTGTAATTATTCTGGCTGCTTTGGTGCTATTTGTGATTGTGGCTGCAATGTAAAACTATGATTTATACCTCAAATATGCACATTTTCGAACAAAACATAAATGTATTGTATAACATGTTATAAGACTGTCATCTGATGAGGTTGTTTCTTGGTTAGTGACTAATTTTATCTCTATTTTGTCAGTTTTGTGAAAGCTACCTATGCGGTGGAAACATGGTGAAAATATGCGGTTGTGTGTTTGGCTATTGTGGTTAGCTAATAGAAATACATATTGTGTTTTTGCTGTAAAACATTTTAAAAATCGGAAATGATCGCTGGATTCACAAGATGTTTTATCTTTCATTTGCTGTATTGGACTTGTGATTTCATGAAAATTATATTATATGATATCCCTGTCCCGTTAGGCTAGGCTATGCTAGTCAGCTTTTTTGATGAGGAGGATCCCGGATCCGGGATGGGTATTTTAACACTTTTTTGGTTACTACATGATTCCATATGTGTTATTTCATAGTTTTGATGTCTTCACTATTATTCTACAATATAACAATAGTAACAATAAAGAAAAACCCTTGGATGAGTAGGTGTTTCCAAACTTTTGACTGGTACTGTACATATAAAGAAATATATATATTTGAAGGTCCATTCAAATAAATGTTAAGACAAATTGAAGGGTCCCTACATAAGGACTTCATAGCTCAGTCATAACCCATGCATACAGCATTCTTAAGGAGTACATAAGCATGTTAAAATGACTGTGGACAACTGAATGTTTTAATCATCGCTTTTCTTATGAACGAAGTATGTATGGATTATGAATGTGTTATGAAGTCCTTATGTAGGTACCCTTCATTTAAAGTGTTACAAAGGAAGGTGTACTTCAGCTGAATGGCCCTTTACACTGAGTCAGACTGTAGAGATAAAAAGAGGGAGGGGGGTGGAGGAATGGTTTAACAGTTGACAGAGTCCCATCTTCAATTCAACAGTGGGGAGCAGGTGCGATATCCGGTTAACCAGTTTTGTGAATATTTCAGCACAGCTTGCCAATGATAATTTACTTAGAATCAGTAATCCCACAATCAGATTGAAGGGTGTGAATTTATTTGCCAATAACATTGAAGGTCTAGTTAGCCAAGGCCTGCTCAACACATTCATGGAGAATGTGAAATTAGGTCAAACGTGATCTCTTTCCCTTATGGCAACAGTCATATGATACAGGTGCAAAACATTTAAAATGACATGATGCAACATTGTAGATGTGAGACATGGTAAGGTCATAACGTTATACAGAAGAGACACTTTAAGCAGGGGTTTGAAGGGTACGAATTTCTAGAAAATCCAGAGGTTCCTGGAAAATCCTGCTATAAACATAAAACAAGGATTATGACCCAGCCATATAAAGCCTATAACAAAAAATATCTAAAAAGATGAATATGTGTATTTAAGCATACAGTTGGCTATACTTCATGAATGACATTCAAAGCCTACTGAATTGTATAGCACCCAGCCATTGGCAAAGACAGAAACTTACTTAGGCAGAACCAGTTGAGTCACTGCAACTTCTCAACAAAGTTTCCTAACCTTGAGAGCACAAGTGAGGCCAAAACGCAATAATAATTCTAACCTGATCTTCCTACTTATTTTATATCTCCCCTCAGCAACCTAACTTCTACTCGGCAACAGTGCAGTTATTAATTCATAAGGCACTAATTAGTTCTTTGTTTAATTTTGTGTTAAACAGACTGACCAGAATGATAACGACTCGCACTGTAGCGCTTCAGTCCCATGCCGCTCCTGTTTGCTACAACAAGGGAGCATCGTGCGACTAGCATGATGAACCCAATTCCCTTCTAAGTTGCACTTCATTAAGTCAAAATGTGACAAGGAGCTTAGAGGAGGAACTGGCAGATCTGATCATACATAACAATGCAGGCCCAGTAAGTTTGGAAAGGGAGGGGTGGGCAAGGGGGGGCTGTGGATTCCAGCATGCATGTTGCTAATTTTCTATTTTCAACCCTTGGGGGACGTCTTTCATTTTCCTTTAATTGTTTTTGTTCAGGGCTGCAGTGTCCTCTTTTTAAATTGCAGCTCCTATCAACTCCCCTGATCAAACCCCTGTGCAACATCTCAGACAGACGAGTAAACAACAGGGTTGCCCTTTTCCACGGCGGGGTCACGGACAGAATGCGCCCGGTAAATAGGTGACACCTTTATACCACACATAGCCCTACAGTATAAAATACAGGCTAACAGAGTGAAAACTAGCGTGAGATGTCAGAATGGCAGTAACAATGAAACAGAACTTGAAACATAACGTTTTTGGCGTTGTAAGTAGAAAAACCTGCTGAACCACACCAAACGCAAGGTACAGAAGACGTCTAAAACACAGGAATGTGACAAGGTTGTCCCAACACCACATATTAGTCATACACTATACACTACATGACAAAAAGGATGTTGACACCTACTTGTTGAACCCTCATTTCAAAATCATGGGCAATAATATGGAGTTGGTCCCCCCTTTGCTGCTATAACAGCCTCCACTCTTCTGGGAAGGCTTTCCAGTAGGCGTTGGAAGATTTCTGCGGGGACTTGCTTCCATTCAGCCACAAGAGCATTAGTGAGGTCGGGCACTGATGTTGGGCGATTAGACCTGGCTTGCAGTCGGCATTCCAATTCATCCCAAAGGTGTTTGATGGGGTTGAGGTCAGGGCACTGTGCAGGCCAGTCAAGTTCTTTCACATCGATCTCGACAAACCATTTCTGTATGGACGTCGCTTTGTGCACGGGGGCATTGTCATGTTGAAACAGTAGAGGGCCTTCCCCAAACTGTTGCCACAAAGTTGGAAGCACAGAATCGTCTAGAATGTCATTGTATGCTTTAGCGTTAAGATTTCCCTTCACTGGAACTAAGGGACCTAGCCCGAACCATGAAAAACAGCCCCAGACCATTATTCTTCCTCTACCAAACTTTACAGTTGGCACTATGCATTGGGGCAGGTAGTGTCTCCTGGCATCCGCCAAACCCAGATTCGTCCGTCGGACTGCCAGATGGTGAAACGTGATTCATCACTCCAGAGAACGCATTTCCACTGCTCCAGTGTCCAATGGCGGTGAGCTTTACACCACTCCAGCCGACACTTGGCATTGCCCATGGTGATCTTAGGCTTGTGTGCGGCTGCTCGGTCATGGAAACCTATTTTATAAAGCTCCAGACTAACAGTTATTGTGCTGACGTTGCTTCCAGAGGCAGTTTGAAACTTGGTAGTGATTGTTGCAACCGAGGACAGATGATTTTTACGCATAACGCACATCAGCACTCACGGTCCCGTTCTGTGAGCTTGCGTGGTCTACCACTTCACAGCTGAGCCGTTGTTGCTCCTAGAAGTTTCCACTTCACAATAACAACACTTACAGTTAACCGGTGCAGCTCTAGCAGGGCAGAAATTTGACATCCTATGACGGTGCTACGTTGAAAGTCACTGAGCTCTTCAGTAAGCCCAATCTATTGACAATGTTTGTCTATGGAGATTGCATGGCTGTGTGCTCAATTTTATACATCCGTCAGCAACAGGTGTGACTGAAATAACCAAATCCACTAATTTGAAGGGTTGTCCACACACTTTTGTATATATACTGTATCTTCTGTCGCTGAGTTAACAAAAAGGATATATTTTTATGACTTGAAGGTATTCCTCATACAACACTGTGCGACACAGACAGTATTGTAACCAGTAGGCACTACACTAAATTACACTATCAATAGCACGTTAATTACATTTGACAAACATTGTCCTTGGCCTCAAGAAAAACAACAGTACATTCTTCTATGAAAGCAACAGAAGTGAAGCCCCACCAAGATGTTGTTTCTCCCTCTCCAACAATCTCCCTACTGGCTGAAGATGTGAAAAGCAGACGAGTAATTACACTGTATAATAGGCGAGATTGGCATTTTCAAAAGCATTTTCATGTGGATGGAAATTACATTGCACAGACTATTCTGTATTCACTGGTGCAGATAAATAAACAAGGCATGGAAGAGGGGGGGACCATAAAGAAGGCGCAGTACAATGGCAAGCAGGTCAGTAATTAGAAACTCTGTTTGCACAGTAATAATTTTAATATATTCATCAGGAAACAGGGCATGCCTAGCATGATAAAATCCCATCAAGGAGCATATCCTGGCTCTCTCTAAACCTTTCCGACAGACTGACAGCATACTGTGGAGGATCTCTGAGACAAAAAAAATAGGTTTTCAAATGATAGCTAGGCCTTTCTTTTGAAAGGATACTCAGCATCATAACAGCTGACAGTATAAAATAACATGCAGATGCAACCTTTCGCTTATATGATTGAATTGGTTGAGCAAAGGAGAATATATTGATCAGTGAGTAAAAGCACTTTAACAGCATTTTACTATCTTACTACATTTATCTAAATGTGTACAGATCTGGTCTTCACCATGACAAGGGAATGAATGCTATTTCGATTACAAAGCGTATAACCTTGTTTGTTATTGTGGGTGGTGGTGATGTTATGGAAATTATAGCAAATTGTTTAAAGGAGTCCTGACACGCAAAAACCTTGACCTCATGAAGCCACTTCCCAAACACAGAAGAATACATAATTGTAAGAGGAACCGAAGGAGGAGCGAGCGGTAATCACGGTCAACAACATTCTTGCTATAAGATTACTTTGTACAAAAATAGCTCCAATGAATCCGAGAGTGAAGTATACCAGTGCACACACACCCAGAGTGCATGTTATGTTAACGTCATGAACACACCTAATGCAAACCAAATCTCCATAAAATATTTAACAGATTTTCTTTTAAAACATTAAGTCTGTGAACAAGTCAAGCTTATATATTGTACCTGAGTGTGTGTGGGTTTACAAATCGAACATTAAAAAAAAATCAGGAACACACACAGTCATTCCACTGAGCTGAACCACTTAAGATAACAATCCTCTTTGTTGTAATGATTGCCAAACTATTGTCTTTGTTTCCTGGTTCCATTTCTCACACATAAACTTAGAAACGTACAGTTTACATGACCCCAGCCCAAACACAAGCAATCGCTAATTACACAAACCAGAAGCTGCATACTACAAGAATAACCTTCTCAACAAATGACCCTCTCCTCAGTTTCTCCTGCTCTGTCTAATGCTACGTGGTCCTTCCCAAGTGACTTTTTGAATGGCCGTGGCACAATGAGAAATTGAACATTTACTTAATGACACTGCTCATGCATATTTGACAACACCTAGTAGGCCCCCTTTTTTGGGCTGTCACTTCTCCCTCCTATTCTCCTAGGAGAGGAGCAAGCGGGGGCTCAGGGGCAGCTACATCTACAGTTCAGCCATACCCAGCCGTCCGCTCCTCGACTAATTTTTGTTGTCCCTCCCTTTGAAACCACAGCCTCATGCAGGACTGTGGAATGGTGAGCAATGTGCAACAAGTGCCGGCGCCATGGAAACCTCAGTTTCCCCCCCAAAATATTAATTTTTATCCCTTTTGAGGACCTGTCACTGGCCAAAGCAAGCATCACACGACCCTGGTCCTGGCCGTGACAAAGCCTATTTTCTGCCTCCAAATTGATTGATTAAAAAAAAACTTTTTAGGAAAACCATGTTAAAGGACAAAAAAAGTGACACGCAGAAGAAAGGCCCAATCAGACGGTTTCCCTGGTAATATTGCACGGAAAAAGGAGAACAATATTATAATCGCCACAAAAGAAGGGTCAGGCCAAGCATGAAACTTGACAACAATAGTGATTAAGACGATGATAAAAAAAAAAAAGCCAGTGATGTGGTTGGTAGGTTGAATCGAACAACATTTATAACCGCACAGTTGAACCATTTACATAGAGTGAACACCTTTTGGGGTATTTTCTTTTTGGAATGATCATGCTTTTAGTCCATATGGCCTTTGTGATACTCATCCAACACACTTGTTGTACAACGTTATAGAACATGAATCCACACTGAAAGATCAATTTGCTATTATAAACCGGGTAGTTTGGCTCCTGGATGCTGATTGGCCAATTCTTTTTAAAATATCAGACAATATACCACAGGTATGACGCAAAACGACTTGTTTACTGTTCTAATTACGTTGATAACCTGTTTATAATAGCAATAAGGCACTTGAAGGGTTTGTGGGATATGGTCAATATACCACGGCTAAGGGCTGTATCCAGGCACTCCGCATTGCGTTGTGTCTAAGAACAGCCCTTAGCCATGGTATATTGGCCATATACCACACCCTCCTCAGGCCTTATTGCTTAATTAGACCCCTACCAATTCTTCAACCTGTCCCAAAAATGTAGATCTTGCTAGCAAGGTAAACCTAACAACATTGACTCCGGTAACACTTTACTTATGTAGCGTTCAAAAAGCCTTTATATGCATGACATAAAGAGTCATAATTCCCTACATATGTTTATATACTCTGTACCAATGCATTGACATGAAACATAACACACACTACATAACTTTTATAAGCACACTACTTTGTCTCTGCTGAAAACCTATATGTCCATGTCTCTGTTATAACATATATTTTTCTTATGAAGTGTGCTTTATAACAGTTCTTATGGAGTGGGTGTTATAATGTTTTATGTCAGTGTTGCATAAACATATGTAGGGCATAGCATATAAACATATGCAGGGCATTATGACTCTGTATGTCATGCATATAAAGGCTTTATGAATGCTACATATCACAACTAAGTCAAGTGTTACCCTGACTTCTTTTTGGTGTATGATTCTCACCCAGCCACTACAAATGATGGTATGTAATATCTACTTATTCACAGTCTAGTATCCCCCCTCGATGATTATTAATGCTTTTTGCATAAGCTTTCCTCCACACTTGAGCGCAAAATTATCCATGTTCTGTTGTTACTCATGTGTAATATGGGATCAATATGCTATGCACTGAACATTTCACTCCTCTCGTTGACCTAAGTGACAGACCATTTAAACTGAGAGCGAGACTGGCTCAGCTGGTCTGGCAAGCACCAAAGGAGAGGCCACATTATTAATTAATCTCAAAAACACAGGTCAATACAAAAACTTCATTGCTTACATATTTTGCCAGATTCATTGCATTTTTCTAAAGAATGGATCTTTGTATTCTGTGTGTCATATAGTACAGTGCCTTCAGAAAGTATTCATACCCCTTGACTTATTCCACATTTTGTTGTGTTACAGCCTGAATTCAAAATGGATTAAACAGATTTTTCCCCCACTTATCTACACACAATACCCCATAATGACAAAGTGAAAACATGTTTTTAGAAATTTTTGCTAATTGATTGAAAATGTTATACAGAAATATCTAATTTACATAAGTATTCACACCCCTGAGTCAATTCTTTGTATACACACCTTTGGCGGGGATTACAGCTTTGAGTCGTCTTGGGTATGTCTGTAAAATCAATTGAATCCATTTTGAATTCAGGCTGTAACAAACCAAAAGTGGAATAATTCAAGGTGTATGAATACTTTCTGAAGGCGCTGTAGTTGGAAAACAGATGTAAAAAAGGATAATATGAAATATTTTGGTGTATGGTTGTGATTTTGTGTGAGATACAGTATCATTGGTGAATACAGAGGATATAGCGCTGGTAAGAGGCAAGTTGGATCCTGTTTTCCCTTTCTTCCTACCTTGAGAGGAGGTATTTAGAGAGAACAGAGGGTGAAACAGGAAGCTTTGTTAGAGTCGTCTGCACATGAAAAATTAGTATTCTAGATCCTGATGGTTCTAAACACAAAAAGGCCCCGCCAAATCCCCACGGCGGAGGTGTCAGACGGAAAATGACGAAAATCTGCTCCTTGACAGGGAGTCATTTATATTTTAGCTTCGTTCCATTATCTTAACGAATCCATCATAAGCCAATGCAATATTAACAGCAGAAAATCAACTCATTAGATCCAGGGGGATTTAATCAAGATTGCAATCATGTATGCGGTTCCTGGATAGTTGGCTCTTTTTTTTTTTTCTTTTTGGTCCTTTCCACGTAATTGCCGCATCTCAGATCTTAATAAATTATTCTCGATCCGAGATTGATGCCTTTTTTTCCCTCCCTCTCACGCCAAGCACTCGCCGTCTCCGACTATAATATTTACCATAAACATTATTATGTCATGGGCACACAGTTTAAAATGGCCTTTAGCTAACTCGTAGAAGTAATTGGCTTCTCCATTTCTCTCTCGTTTCCTTGTTAATTGCCCAGTGATATTGCTAACAGTTCCCTCAGAAAGAGAAAAAAGGCTTATTTTGGACAAGCTGGGATGTCTTACTGAAGTTTCTCTACCTCTATTGGTGGAATCTTAAGAGACTTCACTGTGTTTGATATTCGCTAACAAGTCAGGCAAACAGATAAGCCTTTCTTCCGCATTTGATGAATGTGAAACGCTAACCTTAGCGAGTTATTAACGAGTTATTAACAGAGGTTGCTCAAATATCAGGTAAGGAAACTATTTTAGTTCAGGGTTTCACAGAAAATCACTTGCCAGAGGACGAGCTTCACAGACATTGCCTCCACTTAAACAAATAGATCATATTTCTCAGCCTGGCATGAAGGCAGAACTATTAATATTAGTTCTTACATTTATACTATTCCTCTACTTTTTCGCAGCTAACAACTGTTGCTACCCGTTTTTGAACAATTTACAGACCAGCTTTAAAGTGATACATCACTTAGTTTATTAGAGTAGTTATTAGCTAGTCATCTTATTTACGCTGTGGGGTGTTGTTGTTTCATCAAACCGTTTTTAAGTTCATTAGTTGTTTATTTTTTCAATGTCTGGAATGTTGTGATCCTAGTGGAAACAGATTGTATCAATTATCAGAGCTTTCAAAGGCTAAAACGAAGTGAACTATCCCTTTAATCTCATACATATCAATGATAATCCACTAGTCAACCAAGAAAATATCCAGTCAGTTACAGTGAAGTCGCAATGGTTCAACAGCCATTAAGGTGCCTGGAGTATGAGTGGGATGCAATAGCAGGTAGGCCCACGGTTCCCCATCTACAAAAAGGAAGACATGACAAGCCAGTATGTAGACCACAACGTGGTATAAAACCAAAACGTAATTTTCATGCAGATTGCAATTATTATTTGAGAATAAGGGTAAAGTACTTGTTCATATCGCCCTATGTGGACCTTTCTCCCTCTCTGGTTCCACTCATCGCCCTGACAACTGGGCTTCCATCACCTACAGGATTAACTCCCAACATGTTCAACAAGATCCAAAAGTGTAAAAACTGTCGAAGAGCCATTTAATCTGCCTATGGAACAAAGCCTTTTGTACAAGGGCTAACCTGACCTTGTCACTCTGAGTTAAACTTCCCGTCTATTCGGCAATATAAAGCCCTTGCCAGGCCTTCTCCCCCTCCCGTCTTCCCTCTCTCCCTCCTCTCTGTCCCTCCCTCCTGTGTCTGTCCGTCTCTCTCCCTGTGTCCAGGCCTGGGCCTGTGTAGCAGCACCAAATGCTGTGTTAATCCCTGTCTCTCTGAGATGGCCAATAGTAAATCCAAGCCCTCAGTAAACCAATCTCCGAGTTTTTTTATCTTGATTTATTAGATTACCAGTCCTGGGTCCCTGAGTCCCTACTACACATACTAATCCTAATCAGAATAGACAAGTATTAGCCCAGTTCAAGGGGAGCTAAACTGTGACTGTGGCCAACTTTCAGTGCAAGGGCAGCTGGGCTTACAGGCTTGGGTGTGTGTTTTATCCCTTTTTCCTTTTACATTAGGAGAATGAGTGTGTAATTAAATACATAAATCCTGACATACAAACCCTCAAAAGGCCTAAAAACCACTGAACCCCGTCCATTTTGCAGTTTTTCCCAGTACAATGAATTTACTGAGCCAAGCCCAATCATTTGTATCTTTCTCCAATTTTGAATGTCGAGCAATGCAAATATGAACAGAAAGTCCCAATGAGAACATTTGCAAGAATTAATTTTACATCCGAATGAATTCAAAGCAATGTTGTCAAAGCAGGAGCGAGTGGGGTTAAATACCTCATTCCCTTTGGTCTACAGTGTTCTAGAATAAAAAAAGCTCTACAGTAATTGAAATACACTTGTTATCTTTGACCTGTCAATATAATACGGCGGAGTGAGGGGACGAAATAAAGAGAAACAGGGGCTTAATTCTGTCTATCAATCGGTTAATACGGCGGAGTGAGGGGACGAAATAAATAGGGAATAGGGTGCCATTTGTGATGGACTCAGAGATGCAGATGTACCGTTTTCAACCAGTCTTGTTGAATGTGAACTGGCATTCGGGGAGGCTGGAATGGGTCCATGTGACACATGAGGCCTGGTCTGGGGAACATTCAGAAGTGTCTGCTGGTACACGAATGCTGCTGGCAGCTGTTAGTCTGCCAAAAACAGCAGCAGCAAGGCTATCTTGAAATACTATTGAAAACTGCTAAACCTCATCCTCGCCATGTAAAGTTAAACTACTGCTAGGCGCCAGCACAGTCAATCACTGATCAATCTGTGAAAGTAAAAAATGGAGCAAGAGGCCATGGTCTTAAATCTGCTTTTCATCCTGGGATGGTCACATGGCCAGTTTGAAAAGAAAGTATATACAAATCAGATTTTGTATATATGATTTAGTATCTTGATTTAGTGCACTTCTACGGTCGGCAAGCACGTGTCTGATAAGTACAGCATGAAGATTGTGTGTGTGTGCGTGTGCAAACATGTGAGTGTGTGTGTGTGTGTGTATGAAGGTGGCATCACTACACTACAGAGGTTGCCCCTGCCCCCCTGCCCCCCTGCCCCAGGGTGATAGAGGGAGCTATGTGAGAAGTGACAGCCATGTCTGCTCCCTGTATGTGTTTGTTTGCCCCAGAAAACGAGACAGCGGCTTCCCTGCAGCCCCCTGGGCATGTTTAGTGTATCTCGACTCCCACCGCATGTCCACCATTTCATACAGAGAGAGGGGACGTCCAGGTATAATAGGAACTCTATTGACATGGGGGAAACGGATTCTTGAACTTCTTCAGGATGTGCAACACGAACAGAATCATTGATTCTTTCTGAGATTTTTGTGCAAAACGCATCACAGTTTTTGCCCTGTGCTGAAAGTGCTCTTGAAAACTTGACTGCTGACATGAATACTTTTTGGGGATTGTATTAACAGTGGACTAATGAACAAAATACAAAAATATAGATTTTGAGTTAACTATTCCTTTAACTGTTCCTAATTATCTGTAGTGTGATATACCTAACATACTTTACATAATAACTGCTGTGCATAACACCTTATACATCCCCATTCCACAACATGGTTAATAATCATCATTTGTAAAGAACTGTGGAATCCTTTTTTGGGCTATTCAGAATGCTCTCATGATGAATATATAGAAAGAACCTTCTAGAAAAGGTTCTGAGTAGAACTTTTTACATAGGGTTCTATGTAGAACCTTTCATTTTACAGAGGGTTCTAGGAAGAACCCTTCAAGTTTCTAGGTTAGGTATAACCCACTTTCCAGATTGTACTGTACTGTGATATCCAAGTGTTTATAAATAGCAGTCACTGACCACAACATATGTCAATATATGTACACATTTACAAATATCCATGTAGTGCTTACAGTATGTATGCCTGACCAACACTAGGAATGGTTTGGGGTAGCTGTTTAGGTCGTGCCCTTCCACTCAAGTGACACCAAATGTACTTTGAATATTAATTTCCTTAGGTAGACCTTGTGCAGCCTTGTGACCCAATCCATATCTGTCCTGTCCTGTCTGCCCTTCCCAGTCTCTGTCCCCCTTTTCTGTAAGTGGGAGATATTTCACTAGCCTATCAGTTTCCCTTTAGACATGCTGGTCTATGCAGGAAAGGCGCCCATGTAGGGTCACTGATTCTCCTCTGTGAGGCCCCCTCTGAAACAACTGAGTTTAGGCCAGTGTATGAAAATCTCTCTCTCTCTCTCTCTCTCTCTCTCTCTCTCTCTCTCTCTCTCTCTCTCTCTCTCTCTCTCTCTCTCTCTCTCTCTCTCTCTCTCTCTCTCTCTCTCTCTCTCTCTCTCTCTCTCTCTCTCTCTCTCTCTCTCTCTCTCTCTCTCTCTCTCTCTCTCTCTCTCTCTCTCTCTCTCTCTCTCTCTCTCTCTCTCTCTCTCTCTCTCTCTCTCTCTCTCTCTCTCTCTCTCTCTCTCTCTCTCTCTCTCTCTCTCTCTAGTTAGAGAGAGAGTGTGTTGGGAAATTAAAAGAAAAATAAGACAAAACATAATTTAAAAATATATAATTATTCTCTGTCTTTAATTTCCTGACGGGTAACTGAGAAAAGTATTTGTTTTTTAATGACATGAACTGTTCTAAACGTCGGACTTGTAATCCAATTTGTTGGCATATGTTCTTGAGAGACATCTTAAGCCAAACATCTTAATAATTATTTGTGTACACAGCCTGTATGTAGTCAAATCTACCTTGCTACTAAATATTAGGAACCTGATCATTTTCCATGAAGGAGTGGAGCAACTGAGTGAGGGAAGATAAGCAGCTGCTTAAATGTGTGGAAGATAGGATGAGGTTAAAAGGAGTCAATAGAGGCTAAAGAGACAGCAGGTCTAGCATTGACAGAAAGAGTGGCAAGGGACTGCAGTTCAGGACTTCTGGAAACTACACCAAAGTGCCAAAACAAACGCCACACCAATTGTTGAAAGACAGAGAGAGAGAGAGAGAGAGAGAGAGAGAGAGAGAGAGAGAGAGAGAGAGAGAGAGAGAGAGAGAGAGAGAGAGAGAGAAATTGACAGAGAGAGAGAGAGAGAGAGAGAGAGAGAGAGAGAGAGTATATGAAAAGAAAGGGAGGGAGGGAGAAAGAGAGGGAAGGAGTGAATGAAAAGAGAGGGAGGAAGAGAACAAGAGAGGGAGGGGGAGGGTCAATGGAGTGAGAGAGGAAGAGGTGAGGAGAGAAAGAGAGAGGCAGAGATATGCCTTATGGAGAGAGCGAGAGAGAAAGAGAGAGGCAGAGACATGCCTTATGGAGAGAGAAAGAGAGAGGCAGAGATATGCCTTATGGAGAGAGCGAGAGAGAAAGAGAGAGGCAGAGATATGCCTTATGGAGAGAGCGAGAGAGAAAGAGAGAGGCAGAGATATGCCTTATGGAGAGAGCGAGAGAGAAAGAGAGAGGCAGAGACATGCCTTATGGAGAGAGCGAGAGAGAAAGAGAGAGGCAGAGACATGCCTTATGGAGAGAGCGAGAGAGAAAGAGAGAGGCAGAGGGGCTGGTGGTGGGGTGTAGTTATGGGAAACACAAACGGCCCATGCCTCACTGCTCCAATCAATCTAGCCCCGCAATCAATCCAGCTGCCGAGAGCCACGGGCAGGCCCCACTCTCAGGCCTATCAGAAAGCAGCCACTTGTTCCGAGGAGCACCTGACTAATACCCACTACAATGTCACTTCTATATTTGTATCCTGCTAATCTGCTTCTCCCTGGGCTCCAATCATTTCCACTTTCTTGCAAATTTATCACTAGACCGAAAGGCCGGTGCCAGATCCTAAGTGCCTCACCCTTTTAAATTAAACAGTGGCATTTGTGATAAAGCCACTAAATTCCTTATCTAACTGCTCTGGAGAGTATTTCCAGGCAAAGTGTCACTTTTCCTAAACCGGAGCGCTCCTGAGCCCACACACACACTCCCTGCTGAACCCCCGCACTGCCTTTTCTTTCTGCCCTCTGTTCAAAGAAGGAGAATTGGGCCCAAAATAGAATGAAACACAAGTGAGATGCGTTACAGAACAGACCGCTTTTTTCTGTTGTTGAAGTGAAGGAGTGATAATGGTCAACTGACTCCCACCGGTCGTTTGTTTGGTTTTCATTCTATCTGACGTTCATATGAAGTTACTTGCTTGTAACTTGTTCAACTTGGAATAATACAACTTCATTAAAACAAATTATTTGGCATAAGAGAAGTAGCCTATGACTGAATAATGGTTCATATCTAAAAAATGACTGAAAATGTACTGAAAATGTGTCCATAGTTGGATGCAACTTTACACACCAAACGATTTTAACACATAACATAGAGGCAAAGGATTGGGGGGAAAAGACTTGTGTTAAATACTCCACTGTGCTTCGCTATCAATATCGTGGTATGTTATTCAGTTACGGAACCAGGTGATGCGTTTAGATAAGCCGCAGGCAATGACCGAAGAAGCCTTTCTGTGTTTCTCTTATAAGTAGTCAAGATCATGTAATTTGACCTTAACTAATACAATTAAACTCGAGTAAAAGTGTTTTAAATCTCTCCTTTCAAACAACATATATCATCTAACTCAGCAGGATATATGTTTAAAAGTTACATGACACAGTATGTGTAGTCAGTCAGTCAGTAGGTTATGGTGTCCTTCAGAGCCACTGTAACACTGGCCTGTCAATAAATGTATTGTTCACTTGCTTTTCCATTGCAGATTCATTACCTAATATGGCACTGGCTGCATTCTGGGTTATTTTGAGTATGTGTGATAATATTCACTCTCTAACCTTGTCCCTCTCCATAGATTCCAATAGTAGGCGAGGTGGGGGGCTCTGAGTGTGGCATATTTGTTCAGAAGCCACAGCAGGTCAAAAGGGGCCGCAATTGATTATATGTACATGCCATTACTGTGTACTTTTGGCAAAATTTAATGGAAGAATATATGTAAGAATGTCAGTGGAGTAGGTTTGCAGTACAAAGCAAGTGTTGTGTAATATCCAACAAAAAGGTTAAGGCTATTGGATCATGTCCAGTCTAGTGCTTTTAATCAAGTCAAAGTAGGATTTTTTTTGTTGATACATACCATTGATATGGACCCATCTCGGGTCCTTACATTCAGTGAAAAGCTGTTTCTCATTTTCAATGCCAGTACTTTTGTTTTCTTGCCTTCAGTGTTGTTTTTAGCCTTTTCTTCAGTTTCTAATCTCGTTTTGATACTGTGTGATCTGACTTCCTGCTCCTGCCTGTTCCATTGTTTTCCCAATTTTTCGGAGGAATGAGGTTAATACAAACTGTTCCTATGTAGAAGGTCAAAAAACATTGTTATGAAACGCTTCATAAATTAGACTAAAGGTAACAGTATGTGACCAACAACATGGCATTTCTGTCCCAAAGCAAAGCCAGTCAAGTGAATAGTTAGGTAGAAAATACAATGAGCAGTCACTGTGATTAAGAGGGAAAAATCTTCAATATGACACTCTGGGCTCCTTGCAACCATACTCCCCTTTAATCTTAGTTTCTTGTGTTAATTTATCAGTTTTGGAAAGTTCTTCACCAAAGGACTCCTTGATTATTTAGACAAGACACAGGAGTATTTCCTGGGCCAATAGAGTGAAATCTCTGATGCCAAGCTCTAAGCAGGCAGTATGCTTAATGCTTGACCTATGACCTCTCCTGGGTAATAATGCTGCTATATCTCCCCTCGCACACATAGCAGGCAGCACAACACAGCCAAATATTCACATGCCTGAGAAGTAGATGCAAAGCACAGGGGAACTATCCCAAACAACCTGGGCTGAAGCAGAAACAATTATTTTGTGTTACGCAACTGCCAATAAAGCCTTTTTTAAACATTATTAAAGAAAACAAAGCTCTATACGCTATATAACATATCAAAAGTATCATATCCAACATGGCTTTCATGTTTATCTATCACAGGTTTATGATGGATGTTTGTTTTTGTCAAATCTGAAGTGAAAGCAACTACACAAAACAACCAGTCCCTGGCCCTTGGTGCTTACCAGCACCTTATTCATTCCACTTCAAGCACTGCCCTTGCTACTAAGATATTCCACTCTATTTTCCCTTTTTCTCATTGACATTTTAAGGAGGAAGTCAGAAACTCCAGAGGTCCAACTTGCCCTCTAGTTAAGATTTCTGGAGTTTTCCATTTTGTTCCTTTCTTCACACACACACATCTTCCCTCAGCTGTTGCTCCCTTTAGTCACACAAGTTTCACACAATCTGCCCAAATATGCCAGAAAGACGCGAAAACAGCAACTGCAAGCTGATATCTGCATGCAAAAAAGAAAGGGCTCAGAATAGATAAATAAAATCTCTGTTATCCAGCTGTCCCCTCTAAATCACTCCCAACCCCTTCAGCAAGTGGTCACAAGCCAGGGCAATCCAGACTATTTCAATAGCACAAGAGAACCACAAAAGAGGTTGCTTCTAGATTCCTCAACTGATTGCTTTAGTTTACAAGTGAAAACTGGGCAGATTAGAGATCTTTTGAACTTAATTACAGTACGCCTTTGTGTCATCCTTCCTGTTGGAGAAATACATGTTTGCTTCTCGGGAATTCCTGGAAAAGAACAAGGACATGGAAAGTAGGAAGTTTGGCTTTTTTAGCTTGAATGCTATAGTAGTTCTCAGAGCTTAAAGAGGAAGGTGGGAGAGCGGGTTTAAGCCAGAGGAGACACATGCACTGTTGTCACGTTGCCATATCTCACATATCAATCGAAGCAGAGAGGGTGAGAGAGAGAGAGAGAGAGAGAGAGAGAGAGAGAGAGAGAGAGAGAGAGAGAGAGAGCTAGAGAAAGAAAGAGAGGTAGACAGAGATATAGGGAGAGAAACGGATAGAGATATAGACAGAGACAGATGGATTCAGCAAAACATGATGTAGCATACTGTACTGTGAAACGTTCTCATTTTTCCCCCCTGTTTTGTTTTGCAGGACTGAATCCCGCAAACACACAGCCTGCCAATGTGATTGTTTTTACAGTGTTGGTGTAGCTGCTTCAGTTTCTGGAAGACAGTCCTACCCACAATACTTCATCTCTGAGGGCCAGCACAGGGGGAGCATACATTATGAGTGTTATTTAACACGTGCTGTTAAGGTGATGCCAGATTTCAGACCAGCTGCTAAAATTAGAGCATTCAGCTGTTTTGGAAATTGATCAAGTAGGTCCAGAGTGCTCCCAATACAGTTGCCATTGAAAAAATATATATATATCTTTGAGAATGTTTGTTAACATCAAACTATGCAAATACTTCTGCTTTTTTTTTTACTGTGGAGTGAACACATCATAAAGCGGTGTTAACGTTTAACACCTATACTTATTTTTTGCGGTGTTGTAATGGTATGAAAATCGTACACCTTTGATTAAGTTTAAAATATATTGAAAAGTTAAAATACTTAGAGATCAACCCACATTTGAAATTCACTAATCCTCTCACACAATTATGACAACAATGACAATGAATAGTTTTAAAGTGAAGTCTCAAGACAGCCCATCAATGTCTTGTTCTTAAGGTTAATTTGTGTCTGCCAGATTAGCTGTCACATGTATACCACATACAGTACCAGTCAAAAGTTTGGACACACCTACTCATTCAAGGGTTTTCTATATGTTTACTATTTTCTACATTGTAGAATAATAGTGAAGACATCAAAACTATGAAATAACACATGGAATCATTACGTAACCAAAATCGTGTTAAACAAATCACAATGTAATTTATATTTGAGATTCTTCAAAGTAGCCACCCATTGCATTGAGAAGCGTTTGCAAACGCTTGGCATTCTCTCAACCAGCATCACCTGGAATGCTTTTCCAACAGACTTGAAGGAGTTCCCACATATGCTGAGCCCTTGTTGGTTGCTGCTTTTCCTTCACTCTGCGATCCAACTCATCCCAAACCATCTCAATTGGGTTGAGGTCGGATGATTGTGGAGGCCAGGTCATCTGATGCAGCACTCCATCACTCTCCTTCTTCGTCAAATATCCCTGGAGGTGTGTTGGGTCATTGTCCTGTTGAAAAACAAATGATAGTCCCACTAAGCGCAAACCAGATGGGATGGCGTATTGCTGCAGAATGCTGTGGTAGCCATGTTGGTAAAGTGTGCCTTGAATGCTAAATAAATCACAGACATTGTCACCAACAAAGCAACCCCACACCATCATACAGCCACCTCCATGTTTCACGGTGGGAACCACACATGCGGAGATCATCCGTTCACCTACTCTGCGTCTCACAAAGACAAGGTTGTTGGAACCAAAAATCGAAAATTTGGACTCATCAGACCAAAAGACAGATTTCCACCTGTCTAATGTCCATTGCTCGTATTTCTTGGCCCAAGCAAGTCTCTTCTTATTTGTATCCTTTGGTAGTGGTTTCTTTGAAGCAATTCGACCATGAAGGCCTGATTTACGCAGTCTCCTCTGAACAGTTGATGTTGAGATGTGTCTGTTACTTGAACTCTGAAGCATTTATTTGGGCTGCAATTTCTGAGGTGCAGTTAATTCTAATAAACTTATCCTCTGCAGCAGAGGTAACTCTGGGTCTTCCTTTTCTGTGGCGGTCCTCGTGAGCGCCAGTTTCATCATAGCGCTTGATGGTTTTTGCGACTGCACTTGAAGAAACCTTCAAGGTTCTTCAAATTTTCCGGATTATCTGACCTTAAAGTAACTATCTTCTGTATACCACCCCTACCATGTCACAACACAACCGATTGACTCAAACACATTAAGAAGGAAAGAAATTTCACAAATTAACTTTTAAAAAGGCACACCTGTTAATTGAAATGCATTCCAGGTGACTACCTAATGAAGATGGTTGAGAGAATGCCAACAGCGTGCACAGCTGTCATCAAGGAAAAGGGTGGCTACTTTGAAGAATCTCAAATATAAAATATATTTTGATTTGTTTAACACTTTTTTGCTTACTACATAATATGTGTTATTTCATAGTTTTGATGTCTTTACTATTATTCTACAATGTAGTAAATAGTAAAAAATAAAGACAAACCCTGGAATTAGTAGGTGTGTCCAAACTTTTGACTGGTACTGTATATTTTTCAAACATTTCAGATACCACACAGAGTGAATGGGGGCCTCAACTTTCTGTAAATTACAATATTCACCTGACAGCCCTTGTTGAGGTGCCTTTTCGCCTGTTTAGAAATGCACTATAAACATGCTGTCACCCTATCCGCCTGCACACAGCTAAGGGGGATGTTAGGGAGTGTTGTAGTCAGACTCACCAAGCCAATAAATCCACAACCAGTCAGGGGATGGTCTCCGAAAGCCCCACAATCAGGCACCAGATAAATTGTATTTTGTGCTGACTGCATTGTCTCCTGTCTCTGTGTTCTGGTAATCTAATGTGTTCAACATGGTCTTGGTCACCTTGACTTTGGTTGCCATAGTACTGAACACAAACATATCCACACCCAGAAATATACCCAATAAGGCTTGGGGAAAAATCTCATAATCAAGAGGGCTGAGAGGGAGAGTGAAATATACCGTAAAATACAGTGTACAGGCAACACCTATTTCAATGTGTATGATAGGAAGAGGTTATTAGTGTCACAGACCAGCTAATTAGGATACGGTAATCATTCTACTAAGCTAAGCTATTGTTGATTAAAAGAAAATAATAATTGCATGGGCATCAACAAAAAATAAATTGGAAGTTCTTTAGAATAGAGAGCTAGTCTTTGTATTGGGAATGACCTTTAAACACTTTCCTCGAACGCAAAGGAACCAGGCTACAAGAAGGCAGCCGTCCTGTCTAGCTGTCGACCCCAGCAGATGTGAGTTCTGAAGAGTTCAAAAGAATTCTGCATGGGGGCAACGCCATTAACATAATCCTCCAGATATATTCCCCTGCAACCTAATCAAATTATTCACAAGTCTAGCCCCTAACCATGTAGACCCCACGATACACAGCCTTTCCATTACCAGCCTCTGTGCCTTAATCGTATCGAACCAACCAATGTAAATTTCCCTTTAGAATGGGCAACAGTCACAGCAAACAAAGCACGGTTGTGTCTGACACACAAAGATTTCAGACAAACAACATATTCCCCTCTCGTCCACTTTGTTTGGCATTTCAAACTATCCCGGGATTATATTTACTTTTCAAGTACAGGGTACACTTTAAGAGAGAATATAATCACTTGCAGACTCATAAACTTACACTCACACATTATGTCAGAGGTTTCAAAGAATGTGGGTGGCTCTTGTGTTTTAAAAGTAGATAATATTAATAATAAACGTTACACGTGATCATCGCTTGAATTAATGAATAAACAAGTTCTCGGAACATGTAATAAGAAAAAATGGTCCCAATAAACAAAGAACTAAAGGCTTCAGAAACACTTCAAAGATGCTTCGCAAATCATTTAGAAGCAAATTCATACAAGATAAAAAGGTGTTATCTGGCACTTTGCCAAATGTGCCTGTTCCTTTTTCCACCCTCTATATAGCATAGCGTGGGACCAAAAAAAAGTATGTGTTCCCAGACATTGTTACTAGCTGACAGTTAGCTAGCTAATCATTAACTAGCTAGCTACTACTAGTTAGTTACTTCTAGCTACGACTACTAGCTAGGTATTAGGTAGCTGGGTTAGCTATGCATTAACCTAATAGCCAGACATTCTTTGATCAATTTAGCAATTCATCTGGAATAAATCTAATAAATTGTGGTCACATTTAATTTTGTCAAATAACTTAAAATAATCCAGGCCTGAAAACTATATGCAAAATTAAGCAAGACTCTAGCTGACCTGTCAGTTAATAATTCAAGATTATTAAAATATGATACCTATAGTTACAAAAGGAATTAATGCAAATCTTAAGAGTGTTTAAAATGATACAATGATAACCACACTATAAGGCACTTAGATATTGTGTTGTCTTTGGCTTAGCTTTGTTAAAGTGTGTAACGCTAAATTATATTGTTTAATCCGCCCGTTGTTGCTTTATGTTTCCACTACTGCCAGGGGCTAAAGGGTTAATACACCAGGCGACATCCAGCCAAAGTTTACATCCTATGTGCGGTCAATTGTCAATGACTTCTTTTCCCACGTCAAAATAAACTATTTCATGTCTCCAAATATGCAGATCATTTTGCTTAATGAAAGATGCTTGACGTCTCAGATCCAATTAATATGCAAATGCAAGTGAGGATTTATTTGTGACATTCTGAATGGGTGAGAGAAAACAAAAAAGCTTCTTAACAGTAACACTAATTGCTGTGACTGATTGTCACATATCATCATTCACTCTGAATCTCCTAACTACCAAATTTCAGAGAAAATTCTCACTTGCACTGTGTGGATTTATTTACAAAGGGGTAGTATATATATCAAAGTGCCTGGCACAGTACAAAGTATTTTCTTTTTATGACAAGAGTTTAGGAATAAACAACCCACCTCTCTCCCTCTCTAATCGTTGTCTAATTCCTACTGCGTCGAGGTGGTGGGAAAAAATGATACAAAATGTACCCAAGACTTTTGAATCTTCTTACTGTGCGTTAATTCAATCTTGGTGATCTGTATTCACATGGTTATCTAGTAAACTCTAAACATTACCCACATATCTATTGTATCAATAAGTGTCATGAATATATTCGTGGATATAAGATTGAGAATGTACTTTATGCTTGTACTTTACGAACACACCATGTGTACTGTACATGAATTTCCAATTGACTCAAGCCACTAGATACAGCTATTACCAGGTGTTGATTACATTTTCTGCATCAACTGAGAAAAACTGTGATGCAATAAAATGTGCAAGAGTAAATTGTGATATGGAGTATATTGGAGTATATGCACATAATGAGTAAACTCCTTACTGCTGATGCTAATTTTCTTAAACACTCAATCTCAAGTTTTACCAATAGGGCCTTTAGAAATGAATGCCCATATACCCATATTGTATGCCATGTTAAAATAGATTTTATGGCTTTCGTACATCCATCCAATATCTCAGCTCCTTGCATTGCTAGACTAATGCAATTCATCTCCTACAAGGAAAATGCTTCAATCAATGATGTATTTATTACTGTAAAAATAAAATCACTAATGTAACTCCACTATTAAAATCCTTTAATGGATGGAGCAATGTACTTTGCTGTTTGCATCATCCTCAAGCTTTAATGCCCAAGGCACTATACACGGTATATGGCTTGCATTTCAAGTAATGTAAAGTGTGATTGACACGTAGCTTGAACAGACAGGAATAGTTGAGAATGAGTGCCATAAAATAAAATATAACGTACTACTATTTTAATGCGTTTATACTTTTGATTAATATAAGGAATAAACTAAAATACAATAGTTGAGCTTAGAACATTTTAAGCAGAAGAACATTACACTTGTAAGCCTATAATAATCACTATATCAATCAAAAACTGCTAGCCTGGACACTATATAAATCAAGTCCCTCCAATGAAAATAACTTTTAGAAACAGCTAGCTAGACTGAGTACTGTGATAAGTATATCTACAGTGAAAAGTGATTGGCATTACCAATACTGATTGGGCCCTCCATCAAGAACAGAATATTCAATGGATAGTGACACCTGTTGTTGCTTTTGTCTTGATAACAGATCCCATAAATTGGTGTACAAACTCCTCTGAGCAACTCTCCACCATTTTCCCGTATAACATCATTGAGAGGCCAAAGAGAAGTGAGGCTACGATGATTTAGTACATCCCAATCGAGAAACACTTCCGGGCCCGTAAAAACAACAATCAGCCTCTTTAGATTAAATATTTTTTAACAACGACATAAAGAAAAGATGCTGACTGGCAGTTGGGGTGGGCAAAAAGAAATCATCCACTGACACCCTCCATAATGCTATTAATTCTCCTGTGAAATATTTCTAACTTTTAGCGCTGCTTTGTGAGTGACAAACCATTCTCATTGGTGCGATATATACAGTACCAGTAAAAAGTTTGGAGACACCTACTCATTCAAGGGTTTTTCTTTCTTTTCACTATTTTCTACATTGTATAACAATAGTGAAGACATCAAAACTAATAACACATATGGAATCATGTAGTAACCAAAAAAGTGTGAAACAAATCAAAATATATTTTACATTTGAGATTCTTCAAAGTTGCCACCCTTTGCCATGATGACAGCTTTGCAAACGCTTGGCATTCTCTCAACCAGCTTCACCTGGAATGCTTTTCCAACTGTCTCGAATGAGTTCCCACATATCCTCAGCACTTGTTGGCTGCTTTTCCTTCAATCTGCGATCCAACTCATCCCAAACCATCTCAATTGGGTTGAGGTCGGGTGATTGTGGAGGCCAGGTCATCTGATGCTACACTCCATCACTCTCCTTCTTGGTCAAATAGCCCTTACACAGCCTGGAGATGGGAAACCAGCTGGGATGGCGTAACGTGGCAAAATGCTGTGGTAGCCATGCTGGTTAAGTGTTTCTTTTATATCCTGAAAAACGACCTAGTCCTTAACAATTACAAGAATATCCATAACATGATGCAGCCACCACAATGCTTGAAAATATGGAGAGTGATACTCAGTAATGTGACGTATTGGATTTGCCCCAAACATAGCACTTTGTATTCAGGACAAAAATGTAATTGATTTGCCAAATGTTTT
This sequence comes from Salvelinus alpinus, assembly GCF_045679555.1. NCBI lineage: Eukaryota > Metazoa > Chordata > Actinopteri > Salmoniformes > Salmonidae > Salvelinus > Salvelinus alpinus. The sequence continues at coordinate 18,319,039 of NC_092113.1, forward strand.
GCTTCAGTGCCTTGTTGCATACAGGATACATATTTTGGAATATTTGTATTCTATACAGGCGTACTTCTTTTCACTCTGTCAATTAGGTTAGTATTGTGGAGTAACTACAATGTTGTTGATCCATCCTCAGTTTTCTCCTATCACAGCCATTAAACTCTGTAACTGTTTAAAGTAACCATTGGCCTCATGGTGAAATCCCTGAGCAGTTTCCTTCCTCTCCAACAACTGAGTTAGGAAGGATGTCTGTATCTTTGTTGTGACAGGTTGTGTTGATACACCATCCAAAGTGTAATTAATAACTACACTATGCTCAAAGGGATATTCAATGTCTATAATAGGTGACCTTCTTTGCGAGGCAATGGAAAACCTCCCTGGTCTTTGTGGTTGAATCTGTGTTTAAAATTCACTGCTAGACTGAGGGACCTTATAGATAATTGCATGTGTGTGGTACAGAGATTAGGTAGTGACTCAAAAATCATGTTAAACACTATTATTGCACACAGAGTGAGTCCATGCAACTTATTATGTGACTTGTTAGATACATTTTTACTCCTGAATTTATTTAGGCTTGCCATAAAAAAATTATTAAATACTTAGACTCAAGACATTTCAGCTTTTCATATTTCATTAATTTGCAACATTTTTGAAAAACACAATTCCACTGACATTATGGGGTATTGTGCCAGTTACCCCAAAAAAATCGCAATTTAATCAATTTTAAATTCAACTTGTAACATAACAAAATGTGGTAAACATCCAGGGGTGTGAATCCTTTCTGATGGCCGTGTAGATTCAGCCGTGGGCTGATTTTTATTGAAAGGATGGTCAGGGAATATTTATGACTGCAAATTGACCGCAATCAGACCAAACAGATATAATATTGGACTAAAACATAATCATTTCAAACCTTGCTTACATTAAGAATTTGTTCTTAACTGACTTGCCTAGTTAAATAAAGGTTAAAGGTTAAATTTAAAAATCATTTAAAAATATATATTAAAAACAATATTTATTTATTTTTAAATTATTTTTTATTTAACCTTTATTTATTCAAATAGGCCACACAAGCTCACAGAACGGGACCGCCGAGTGCAAACTCGCCTGTCCTCGGTTGCAACACTCACCAAACTGCCTCTGGAAGCAACATCAGCACAAGAACTGTTCATCGGGAGCTTCATGAAATGGGTTTCCATGGCCGAGCAGCCGCACACACGCATAAGAACACCATGCGCAATGCCAAGCGTCAGCTGTAGTTGTGTAAAGCTCGCCGCGATTGGACTCCGGAGCAATGGAAACGCATTCTCTGGAGTGATGAATCACACTTCACAATCTGGCAGTCCGACGGAAAAATCTGGGTTTGGCGGATGCCAGGAGAACGCTACCTGCCCGAATGCATAGTGCCAACTGTAAAGTTTGGTGGAGGAGGAATAATGGTCTGGGGCTGTTAATTCATGGATTGTTCGGGCTAGGCCCCTTAGTTCCACTGAAGGGAAATCTTAAAGCTACAGCATACAATGACATTCTAGACGATACTGTGCTTCCAACTTTGTGGCAACAGTTTGGGGAACGCCCTTTCCTGTTTCAGCAGGACAATGCCCCCATGCACAAAGTGAAGTCCATACAGAAATGGTTTGTCGAGATTGGTGTGGAAGAACTTGACTGGCCTGCACAGAGCACTTACCTCAACTCCATTGAACACCTTTAGGATGAATTGGAACGCCGACTACGAGCCAGGCCTAATCGCCCAACATCAGTGCCCAACCACACTAATACTCTTGTGGCTGAATGGAAGCAAGTCCACACGGCAATGTTCCAACATCTAGTGGAAAGCCTTCTCAGAAGAGTGGAGGCTGTTATAGAAGCAAAGGGGGGACCAACTCCATATTAATGCCCATGATTTTGGAATGAGATGTTTGACGAGCAGGTGTCCACATACTTCTGGTCATGTAGTGTATATCTCAAATCAAATCGTATTGGTCACATACACATGGTAAGCAGGTGTTATTGGTCACATACACATGGTAAGCAGGTGTTATTGGTCACATACACATGGTAAGCAGGTGTTATTGGTCACATACACATGGTAAGCAGGTGTTATTGGTCACATACACATGGTAAGCAGGTGTTATTGGTCACATACACATGGTAAGCAGGTGTTATTGGTCACATACACATGGTAAGCAGGTGTTATTGGTCACATACACATGGTAAGCAGGTGTTATTGGTCACATACACATGGTAAGCAGGTGTTATTGGTCACATACACATGGTAAGCAGGTGTTATTGGTCACATACACATGGTAAGCAGGTGTTATTGGTCACATACACATGGTAAGCAGGTGTTATTGGTCACATACACATGGTAAGCAGGTGTTATTGGTCACATACACATGGTAAGCAGGTGTTATTGGTCACATACACATGGTTTGCTGGTGTTTTTACAGTCCAACAATAAGAAAATATATGTATATTCTTTGCTCAGAAAACTATAATAAAATCCCAGCCAGTTGGCTAAATTAAGTTAGAAAAGCTGCATTGGTGACATTAATAATTATGTAGTGTACTGCTTATACTGTATGTCTGCATTATGACAGGGCCTACTGTATTCAAAGTCGCCGTCACAAAGTGAGCAGAAGTTGCTTCAAAACAAACCCATAGCTTTATTCAGGAAAAAACTGTTCAGGGGTGACAGTCACTAAAAGTCTTCCTAAACATAACTTTCAAGCATTTTGATAACAGCCAAGTTGGTGAAACAGCTAACCAAGTAGACAGACACCATTGCAAACTTCATTGACACATTTCTGATTTTGCCTTTCTTTACTAACAAGACGGATTTCGGTGTGAGAGTTGACACAATTCAAAATGGATTTACGTTATCCCCAAGTACGGATACAGAAAACCCTAATAGCAGAAAAAAAAAATGCAAAAAAATAACATACACTTTAACACTTAACATGGTTAACACTTTACGTTTAATTTGTGAGTAAACGTATTTCTCCGCCTGAAGCCGTCAGTGTTTGTGTGTGTGCGCGAGCTCAACGTCTGTTTGCATGCCGACCTAGACTCAGATTGGTGTTTGAGAATGTAATTGCTCTGCTCCTCTCGTCCTCGGAGTGGCCCAGGATGGCTCTGCGCGGGCTGTTTAGCAGTCAATGGCCGGTGCAGATTGTAAACAGATCTCCCATGAATTGCGGGTTTAGCGGTTTTGTGCGTCTCCAAACAAGGTTCTCCTGATAAGGCCATTCTCCTCCTGACGAGTGCTGACAAAAATCTGCCACTTTGCTGCGAGGATGTGATTTGAGGCCTGCCAATCAACGTGATTGACAGTATTAATCCCCCACAGGAGCAAATAGGAGGAGAAAACAAACTGTGTCCTTATAGAAAACGTCCCTGTTGAAATCCTACTTTGGTTAAATATTTCGGCCGCCTGATTGTACAGTAAGTGCAGTACTGCAGTAAGCAAGATGCTTTTTGGGGGTGGAAGTAAATTTAATTAATTGATTTGGACACTTATTGTTTCAAACAGCCATTTTTTTCCCAGAGATAATTGAGTTTTAGTGAAATCTTTGTCTATATCACCCACTACAAAAGCTGGGCCTCGAGGGACCCCGCTTTGAGCCAATGAGCAGATATTTTGACTGCAACATTCTAACAGTCTAATAACCAGTCTAATACCTGCATGTGATTCTTTAGAAGGATTTGAAAAAGTCAATTTATGGCGCTCCGTTTCCCTGCCTCTATGGCGCTCCGTTTCCCTGCCTCTATGGCGCTCCGTTTCCCTGCCTCTATGGCGCTCCGTTTCCCTGCCTCTATGGCGCTCCGTGTCCCTGCCTCCGTGTCAATTCCAAGCTGCGCTGGACTACCTCTACAATTTAACAATTGATAATATTGTCACCCATCAGACTATTGTCAATTTAATCTTGTCTTTAGGCTAACTCTATTATTATATGCGTGAAATTAGTTTCGATATAGTTCAGCTACGCAGGCTGACTGGTGGTGAATGACTGCCGGTGAATGAGGGGCGGGTTAATTACGTCCTCTTAAAACTGCATATAACTACAAATTCTGTTCATAGTATCGAAATTCTAACAACATATTTAGGAAAAGAGAAGGACGGAGGGGGGATAACTTAAAAAATGGCTGAGATATTCATATTTGAAATTAAAATGCAGTCAAAATGACTGCCTCAGCGCTTCTAGTGTTAAGTAAAAGGGTCGAAAACACTTGACAATTAAACCATAACTATTCTAAAGTATATGAAAATGATCAACATGAGAACAGTCATGTATAGTTTTTTGTCCATAAGAACCACATACCATCACAAATTGAAGTGTTTCTGTGACTTTTCATTTATTCAACTCATTCTTAATTTGTGAGGCCATCTGTAACGCCCTGACCTTAGAGAGCCTTTTTATTCTCTATTTGGTTTAGGTCCGGGTGTGACTAGGGTGGGTACTCTAATTTTATTTATTTACATGTTGGCCTGGTATGGTTCCCAATCAGAGGCAGCTGTCTATCGTTGTCTCTGATTGGCGATCATATTTACGCAGCCTTTTCCACCTGTTGTTTGTGGGATCTTGTTTTTGTATTGTTGCTCTTTAGCCCTACAAAGCTGAACGTTTCGTTTGTTACTCTTTCTTGTTTTTTGCCGGTGATCATAATAAAAATGATTAACCTACCCCACGCTGCATCTTCGTCCGACCATCCTTACAACGACGATCGTTACACCATCATTCCAATTAAGACCTCAGACACTATACAGCTCTGACACAAAGCACTGTCACTTATGACCTAAATATTGAGTTTGGTCGTTCAGCAGGAAAGCAAGTCATCAAGCATTAAGCACACATTTTAATTTTCAAAGAACCACTGATAACGGAAATGTCTTACGAACAGTACAGCTCTGTTGCCTCGACTGACAAGCAACCCCCATTAAATGTGTGCTAAAACATATAAGGCCAAAAAATCTTGGTTGTCTCTATGTCTGCTGTGTGGAATAACCAAATATTCCATGAAAACACAGAACATAAGCCAGTTCATGTCTAAAGACGCGACCAATGACTAGATGACTAGATTTCATGGGGAACCGTGTAGGTAGAGAAATGAGCCGGATGACACAAGCAAAGAGTTCACTGCAGATTTGTGGTAGGCCTACTGTGCAATAATGAACGCCTTCCACTTAGATAGCCTATGTGACTAGAGAAAATATGAGGGAAAAGGAAAACGTAAATCAAGAAAAATCACAATTACACACCCCCTTCCTGCATCTTTGATAAAGCATGATGCAAATTGGATCATTTCCAATTCCATGATTGTCGTTCGAAAATGGGCATTCTTACATCAGACATAACAAAGGGCCGATTCTTGATGAGTATATTATGCAAACATTTATCTTCACAAATGATTTATTGTATTTTGGTCCATGGTTGGGGGAATATTGTGAGGACTCCCTTAGTCAGGACTAGGTTTGCCTAACTTGAGATGTACATGTATGAACTTGTACATCTACATGTCCAGTACTGTATGGTGCATTATATGCTTTTGAATTTGTGAAAAGGTTAAACTCATATCCCTCCGCGTCATTGTTGCTTGCTCACGATTACATTTTTTCCTCACAAATGAAGTGAAAACAGGCCATTATTTTGACAGGAACAAAAAGGATAGGCCTAAATGCTATGGAGGCAAGCTCTCACTAACTCGACCAGCCACTCTCCCAAAGCCTACTCCTTGATTAAATGCATAACCCACTACTCCCCATCCACAATGATTTAGTGTGCCTTTAAATCAGCTTGCGCACACATAAAAACCTCAAATAAAAATCACCAAGAAAAACCATTGCACTCTAACTGTTCTATTAAAATGATACCCAGCCCAGCCTTTCTTCTCGGCAATACCGTTTATTCCACATGAATGCATATCTTCATTTTTTTCATAGGTATGCATATAAAATATTTAAAGTTTAAAATGTCACCGTTGAAACATCAAATGCATGAGTCTCTCATTAATCAGGGAGGATGGAGGCTCTCTTTTAAGGTTATAACCCTTTGAAAGACCAAAAATTACATTTTTGACCTTGAAGATGAGACAAACTCATAAACGTAAAATAATTTGCTGTTTAAAGGGGAAAGAGATATCTGTTACCTCACCCTGCAGTGCCCTGAGTTGTGGGGGAGACAGCAAGCAGCTCTAATGTTCATATGTTCATCCAAGCTGTAGAGATTAATTTGAAATCACATCTCAAGAAAAAAGAAACAAAACTCTGAGAAAACATCAAAAGGGGCAACTGTCGAACTGTCAAATCCATGGGGCCCAGCTATCTGCGATGTGTGAAACGCTGACTTTTTTCATACAGTTTTATTAAATGGTGCATGACATTTTCATTACTCAAGGAAATTAAATTCACTAATTTTCTTACAAGCCTGGTACGTCTGCTATTTTAGGGAGGCGCAAAGAACAAAGCAATTGTTTCAACACCTACACATGGAAGGAAACGCAAACGTGATTCTGCCTTCTGAAAGGAAAAGGGATTTCAAAGCTTTGAAAGAAATTTGCCCTTTAATAAGGGGAGTTTGGGTTTTGATCTTTTGCATAAGTGGGTTTTGATCTTTTCCCTCACTGGTTCATTTAGTTCATATTAGCTCAACATAAACAGCACATCCGTGTTTTTTTTAATTATTTTCGATTTTTTTTCTCCTGTACATATGGTATTCATTATGACACTAGATATGTTAACATTTCCATGCTATTAAGCACATAGCCAATTTGTTAATCACGTTCTCTTTTTTCTTTGTCTTTTTTGAAATATGAAAATGTAGTTATAGTACAGGCAATAAAGTCATCAAAGGAAGCAATTGTAGCATGTTTAGCAAAAGATTAGAGAACCTTATCCTGCTAAGGAATCTGTATGTGTAAAAATCTATGTTTTCATATTATGTTCTTATTGATCATCCTCAAAGAAATGCAGGCACAGAGAACATCAGAGATCTGTTTCTAAACATAACCCTAGTAACCAAGGTTCTCCAGGACAGCTGCATCATTCACCCCCAGCTTTGAGTTCCTCTCTTAACTCCAAGGATAACAAACAAATGACTACATGCTATGTAAATCTTAAGAAGCCCTGTTAATATGCACCACATGTCAATAAAATAACCTCCCATTAAACACATCTTGCACTACAGAATGCATGAATGCTATTTTGAAGTGAGCAGCAAACACTGTATTTTTTTGGCCAGATAGGCCAAAAGAGCGCAATAGTTTTTTTGGGGTTGCAAGCACAGTTCAGCAAGGACAAGCAGTGGTTGAGGGAAAGATGGAGTCAGCCAGAACTATGACATGGCCCCTCCTCTGGAGATGAAGAGGCTGATTACCTTTTGCCTCTCAGGGGTGTAAGCCACATGGCTGACAACATCATTGGAAAATAGACTGCTGAGCCCCTTTGGGCCCTATAACAGCGTGCATTTAATGTGGGGGGAAATTCCCACTAAAAAGGAGAGGTGACACCACCACAGCCTGTGCACTCATATCATTTAATATATAATGAAGAAAAAACGTCACCGCGAGTTGAGTGTTGTTCCATACGGAATGGTAGAATGGGGAAATATTGTGCAGAGGGAATGAACTGGTCGGTAGAGAGTAGTTAGAGGGACTAATCATTGAGAACAAACAAAGCAGATGAAAAATGTGTTACTGATTGTTAGCTGATTTCTTCTCCTTATTGTTCATCTATGTTCATCTGGATGAGTCAATTTCGTACAACAAAGACAATGTGTCTATGGCTCTGTGAGTTGTATGAAATTATTCTGTTACAGCCATTACGATTACATTTTTGACTTGACTCTTATACAGTGTGCTTTAGTTAAAGAAGTTATACATAACTGTTGTGTCTGGGGTAGCACTTGAGCTAGAAGGGGTCTGAAATATTGTCCCAGAATAATCTCACTAGAAAAAAAGGGGCACATTTCCCCACATCCATGAGCAAAATCATATTTTTTTTGCTAAAACTCAAGGTGTGTGAGTGGTTTCATGACATGTATTCATATTTTACCATATATTACCAGTGGCTTAAGACGCACACCCGCAGACCTCGCGAAGGGCCCCCAAAAGCTCGGTTGGGGGCCTACTAAACTGCTATATTTTCTCTCAGCCTCATGGCAAAATTTGAAGACTATGAGGAAATTACCTTTAAAACTGCAAAATTCTCTCTCATTCTCATGGTAAAATGTGTATAATATCATGAGATTAGCTATAAAGCTGCAAATTTCTCTCTCTGACCCATGGCAGAACGTGTGGAATTGCAAGAAGTTTGCAGCTTGCACCTTGCAGGGGGCCTCGAAAAACTGAGCTACGCCGTTGTATATTACCCATCAGCCAACATTCAAGTCAAACCAAATTCTGACGTAAACAACTAAGAAATAAACATCCAGTGTTTCAGTCTTTAAACAGTCTTTGACCTTAAAATTCTAGAAAAGCACTATGGACAGAATTTCATCAGTGTTAGATGAGCTAGCAAACGAATGTATGAGCAGTTGCGGTAAACAAATTTAGCTAACTAGTTAACCATCATGGCTAACTGTGGGGCGAAGCAAATAACTTACAGATGTAGTTACATAGACCCGAGAGCTGAAGAAAACCAAACAGGACCTTACCTGGAACCGAGTGTCAACTACAGATCGTTCCCGGGTAGGGTCCTGGGTATACGTCGGGTCCACCCGGACCTGTGAAGACCTCTAGTCTCCACTAATGTTTACTGTACATTTTAACATTTGTGATATCTCCACTTTCCAAGTGTATTGTAGCATATTGTACATTTGAATGCTAAATAAATCACAGACAGTGTCACCAGCAAAGCACTCCCACACCATCATACCTCCTCCTACATGCTTTACTGTCAGAACCACATATGCGGAGATCATCCGTTCACCTACTCTGCGTCTCACAAAGACACGGTTGTTGGAACCAAAAATCAAAAATTTGGACTCATCAGACCAAAGCACAGATTTCCACCGGTCTAATGTCCATTGCTCGTGTTTCTTGGCCCAAGCAAGTCTCTTCTTATTATTGGTGTCCCTTAGTAGTGGTTCTTTGCAGCAATTCGACCATGAAGGCCTAATTCACGCAGTCTCCTCTGAACAGTTGATGTTGAGATGTGTCTGTTACTTGAACTCTGTGAAGTGTTTATTTGGGCTGCAATCTGAGGAGCAGTTAATTGCCGATTTCTGAGGCTGGTAACTCTAATGAACTTATCCTCTGTAGCAGAGTTAACTCTGGGTCTTCCTTTCCTGTGGCGGTCCTCATGAGAGCCAGTTTCATCATAGTGCTTGATGGTTTTTGTGGCTGCACTTGAAGAAACTTTCAAAGATTGACTGACCTTCATGTTTTAAAGTAATGATGGGCTGTCGCTTCTCTTTGCTAATTTGAGCTGTTCTTGCCACAATATGGACTTGGTCTTTTACCAAATAGGGCTATCTTCGGTATATCACCCCTACCTTGTCACAATTGATTGTGTCAAACACATTAAGAAGGAAAGAAATTCCACAAATTCACTTTCAACAAGGCACACCTGTTAATTGAAATGCATTCCAGGTGATTACCTCATGAAGTAAATAAAACATATTACCTCAAAAATAAAACATATTTTGATTTGTTTAACACTTCTATGGTTACTACATGATTCCATATGTGTTATTTCATAGTTTTGATGCCTTCACTATTATTCTACAACAGGACAACGATCCTAAGCGCACAGCCAAAAAAACGGAACAAAAAAACAAACAATTAAGCACACAGCCAAGACAACGCAGGTGTGGCTTCGGGACAAGCCATGAGGTCGAAGGAATTGTCCGTACAGCTCTGAGACAGGATTGTGTCGAGGCACCAAAGAATTTTGCAGCATTGAAGGTCCCCAAGAACACAGTGGCCTCCATCATTCTTAAATGGAAGAAGTTTGGAACCACCAAGACTCTTCCTAGAGCTGGCCGCCAGGCCAAACTGAGCAATCGGGGGAGAAAGGCCTTGGTCAGGGAGGTGACCAAGAACCCGATGGTCACTCTGACAGAGTTCTAGACTTCCTCTGTGGAGATGGGAGAACCTTACAGAAGGACAACCATCACTGCAGCACTCCACCAATCAGGCCATTATGGTAGAGTGACCAGACAGAAGCCACTCCTCAGTAAAATATACATGACAGCCTGCTTGGAGTTTGCCAAAAGCCACCTAAAGTCTCTCAGACCATGAGAAACAAGATTCTCTGGTCTGATGAAACCAAGATAGAACTCTTTGGCCTGAATGCCAAGCGTCACATCTGCAGGAAACCTGGCCTCATTTCTACGGTGAAGCATGGTGGTGGCAGCATCATACTGTGGGGATGTTTTTCAGTGGGAGACTAGTCAGGATCAAGGCAAAGATGAACGGAGCAAAGTACAGAGAGATCCTTCATGAAAACCTGCTCCAGAGTGCTCAGGACCTCAGACTGGTGCGAAGCTTCACCATCCAACAGGACAAAGACCCTAAGCACGCAGCCAAGACAACACAGGAGTGGCTTTCGGACAAGTCTCTGAATGTCCTTGAGTGGCCCAGCCAGAGCCAGGACTTGAACCCGATCGAACATCTTTGGAGAGACTTTAAAATAGCTGTGCAGCAACACTCCCCATCCGACTTGACAGAGCTTGAGAGGATCTGCAGAGAAGAATGGGAGAAATTCTCCAAATACAGACGTGCCAAGCTTGTAGCGTCATACCCAAGAAGACTAAAGGCTGTAATCGCTGTCAATGGTGCTTCAACAAAGTACTTAGTAAAGGGTCTGAATACTTATGTAAATGTAATATTTCAGTTTATATTTTAAATACATTTATAAAAAACAGTTTTTGCTTTGTCATTATGGTGTATTGTGTGAGGGGGAAAAAACGTCATAAATTTAAAATAAGGCTGTAACATAACAAAATGTGGAAAAGGTCAAGGGGTCTGAATACTTTCCAAATGCAATGTACATTCTGTATTGAAAACCAGTGGAGAGAGCCAGGGTCCTCACGACATATTTGTTGCAAAAGACGAGTGCAGTATGTCGTTCTATCCAGAGGGTATTATGATTAAACTTAGACACATTTCAATTCAGCAGTCATATCAAGAAGAACAAGGGGAGAGACAAGATCAAAATATCCTAATTATAATTACAAAATTACATAGGGTACAATAAGGACGTCTGCTCTAATGGTAATAATTACAGACATAAAACACTAATAAGAAATATGGCATTGTGAGAGCACTGTGGCTTATGGCACTCCAGGGCTCTCCAATGATCGACTTCATGTGAGTATGCATGTGATTTTGCGTGTGTGTGTGTGTATGCACACACGTGTGTCTGAGAGTGTCCTGATGCCACTTAAGCTTTGAGTGCTCTGATTACGACGGGTTCAATGAACCACCACTGCCCCTTTAAAGAAACTTTGGCTTCATCTTGCCTTAGAAAAACACTTCCTCCACTCAAACCGCCACACGTGCCCTTTTTGTGTCTACGTTTATTACTCAGCCATGATCCTCTTAAGAAGGCTTCCTCTCCAGTGGAATACCATATGTTTTCAGTTAAGCCTAAATTATTTTTCTCATCATTTAAGACATGCGTTCCCCTCGCCAAAAGTATTAAAGGCCCAATGCAGCCTGTTTTATCTCAATATCAAATCCTTTCTGGGTAACAATTAAGTATCTTACTGTGATTGTTTCAATTAAAATGGTCAGACAGGAACAAAAATAGCTTTTTAGCAAAGAGCAATTTCTCACGCAAGATTTTAGCTGGGATTGGTCTGAGTGGGGATGGGGAAACTGAACACTAGCTGTTATGGCAGAGAGGTTTGGAATTCTCTTTCTTATTGGTCTATCAAGTAATTTACCAAAACTCCATCCCACCAAAACAGGTTTACATTTCACGTTTTTTTTTAGAATTAGCTCTTACACTAAATAGGCATTATCATAATTTTCAGAATGTCATATATTTTATTCCAACCTCATAATGTGGAAGTATATATAAAACACAAGAAAATCACGTTTTCGACTGCACTGGGCCTTTAAACAGCCCTACTTCTCCCATTCTTTTTCAATTTTGGGGGGACATGTCTCTCAGAATTTCAAAACGCTGCTGTTTTAAATTAATTTACAGCCACAACACAAAAAAGAGAGCTCAGCATTTTAAATAGCGTTGGTAAGTAATTTTAAGCTAATTCGGTAACCTTTGAAATAAAGTTCACCCTGCCACTAAATTGTGGTTGCTATTGACGAACAGAAAGGTCACTCAGAGGCTTTTCCTCTTCACTCATTTCTGGATTAGAGGGATATAGTTTGAGACTCACTATTTTTCAACAACTGACACCAAAACTCCCTCTGTAAGCATGGCATTGATACAAGCCATAACCCGCTTTGTGGGCGTCTAATTAATGGATACAGTATGTGCTTTTTCCACCTGCTTGGTTGTATCACCTCTATGTAATCACAGTGAGTACACATAGGGATATTTTGGACATTGAACATGTTTCTTCTAGATCAGATATCTCAATCATTGTGGAATATGGCCAGATCCTGAATGCTGGATCCTATGCTTCATTTTAACTGTGTAAAAAAAAAAGATTAGTTATGTAGCTTCAAACTCAAAGATAATACTGAACCAGACATCAAATTGGTCAATGTGCGTTATCATCATCAATAGATGGATATGTATAGCATAACTCTAGAATTGTAGCTTTATAACAATGGAACAGACTACAGCCTTCCTTTAGGGGGTATTGGTCTGTTGAGGTCTACTTACTCTTGTGCTTTCCAGTATCGCATATGCCTGTGCCAATGTCCCAAATGGCACCCTATTCCCTACGTAGTGCACTACTTTTGACCAAGGTCCATTCCCTAAGCAGTGCACTATATAAGGAGAGGGTGTCATTTGGGACACAACCTGTGTTCTAATCACAACAACAATCTTTTACAGATTGCCCATAATTAGAAAAGCCCCTCTCCAAACCAGCTCCATGTTAAGAGCATGATTGCAACCAAATTGAGCCGTAATTTGTATGATGCAGACCTGGTGCTGTGTGAGAGGTGAAGTACAACAGAAACCTTCTGTTGACGCTTTAATGTCAGTTTTTTAGTCAGGCCTGTTTGACTTGTTTTGCTTGAATCAGAGCTGGTGGCTGAACCAGGTGACATGCTATGCTTAAATACACTGATTTCTGTACTGAAGCCGCTTAAACCAAAGCTGGTAGATGAACCATGTGACATGTCACACTGATAAAACAAGCGACTGGTGTACAGACTCTCCCTTCAACCAGAGCTAGTGGATGAACCATGCCAGCAGCATACCACCCTGCATCCCACTACTGGCTTGTTTCTGAAACTAAGCAGTCTTGGTAGGTCCCTGGATGGGGGCACTCTTGCCTTTGGTGTAAGGATAACCCAATGCCCCAGGGCAGTGAAGGGGACATTGCTCTGTGCAGGGTGCAGTCTTTCGGATGGGTTGTTAAACAGATGTCCTGACTCTCTGTGGTCACTAAAGATCCCATGGCACTTATTCTATGAGTGGGGGATGTTCTTTTAAAAAATTTAATTTAATCTTTATTTAACCAGGCAAGTCAGTTAAGAACAAATTCTTATTTACAATGACGGCCTACTCCGGCCAAACCCGGACGACGCTGGGCGCCGCCCTATGGGACTCCCAATCACGGCCGGATGTGATACAGCCTGTATTCAAACCAGGTACTATAATGACGCTTCTTGCACTGAGATGCAGTGAATTAGACCGCTGCGCCACTTGGGAGTTAACCCTGGTGTTCTGGCAAAAACGCTACGTCGGGGACCGCAGCAAGGTAAATTGGTGCTGCTACGTCATGGCAGCAATGTCAAAATGTCATCTAGCGACAAAACAATGAACTAATAGTGATTCTCACTGAAGAATAGTTGGCAACACTTGTTGAAATGAACATCCAGATCTTCTGAGCCTGCTCTATCAGGTGCTGAACAGATGGCAGTAAAGAGCAAATTGCATAATCATGACAGTCATTGGGACCTGAACCAGACATCCACATCCATCAAAAGTCCAAGGACAGAAGGATATACTAGCTTGCCTAGAACCTTCTTGCAGATCTGGTAGGACAAAACCTATTTGTCTGTTTCCCCAGCCATTAGATGCTAGCTAGTGGACATTAGCTGGTGGATAGCTCTCATGCCAATCTAGTCTAACTAAAGTTACTGGCAAACTCATCATGCTTGTGACGTTATGCTACCTAGCTATCCCCAGTTGAATCGTTTGTTTTCACTTGTCGCCTCTGTGCTTGTTGCGTTTTCCCAGTGCTTGTGTTACTGATGCACTCGTGAGATGGCTGTGTGCTGCTCGTTCTAAAAACTTTTGGTCATCAAAACAGTGGCAGCATGTGCACCAGTAGAGATTCTGTTTTTACATGGAAAAGTGAAATAGGTGTATTTATGCTGTTGTTCAAATACACAGATCACTTTAAATACAGTGATATACAGTGAGCTCCAAAAGTATTGGGGTTTTAGCTCTGTACTCCAGCACTTTGGATTTGAAATGATACAATGACCATGAGGTTAAAGTGCAGACTGGTAGCTGTAATTTGAGGGTATGGTCCATATCGGGTAAACCGTTTAGAAATTACAGCACTTTTGTACACAGTCCCGCGATTTTAGGGGGCCAAAAGTACTTGGACAAATTTACTTATATGTATATTAAAGTAGTCAAAAGTTTAGTATTTGGTCCCATATTCCTAGCACGCAATGATTACATCAAGCTTGTGATTCTACAAACTGTTGGATGCATTTTCTGTTTGTTTTGGTTGTGTTTCAGATTATTTTGTGCCCAATAAAAATGTATAGTGCATAATGTATTGTGTCATTTTGGAGTCAATAGAATAGGTTTCTAAACACTTCAACATTAATGTGGATGTTACCGTGATTACAGATAGTCCTGAATGAATCGTGAATAATGAGTTATTAAAGTTACAGACGCACAAATATCATACCCCCCCAAAATGCATGTCTTGGGGGTATGATATTTGTGCGTCTAACTTTCTCACTCATCATTATTCACAATTCATTCAGGAATATACGTAATCATGGTAGCATCCACATTAATGTTGAGGTGTTCAGAAACATATTGTACAAAAAGTGCTGTATTTTCTAAACGGTTCACCCAATATGGATAAGAATACCCTCAAATTGAAGCTGACAGTATGTACTTTAACCTCATAGCCATTGTATTGTTTCAAATCCAAAGTGCTGGAGTACAGAGCCAATCCCCCCCCCCCGGTATTCAGCCAATCAGTGGCCAGTTTTCAATTGGCTCATTCATCCCCTCTCTGCTGTAAAAGACAATGTGTTCCCCATCAACTAAGGGTAAAATAAATGACATGCTGAAAAAAACAGGGTTCTGTACTTCTGAATCCCCTATGGAAAAGAGGCCTCTGTCGAAAACACGCCAGCCTTCACATCATCCCCTCGTCCTGCAAACACACCCCTGTGAGACCCATCATGGATGCTAATGGAGCATTTCCCCACCCCTTTGACTTGGCACCAAAACTATGCCAAGCGGTCTCTGACACAGACGCAATAATTGTTATTCCACAAAGCTTATCGGAGGTATGCTACTGAGAATGACCAATACAGACAGCTTACAAAGATATTATGAATTCTATACATTAACTACAACTAGAAATACAATTCTCGGAAGAGAGAAGAAAAACATAGTTTTTCATAATCTGGCCCACCTCGGGTACAATAAAGTCTTGCTTTCAGGCCTGAAAGGAAGCCTCGGATCTATGGAGACCAATTCTAGATTTCTTCAGGCACTTTAGTCTTTTTTAAGAGGTGGGAGAATCAATTAATCAATAGTGCACACTTTGAGGTCAGAAGAAAATGTGCGAGTTTAACTTTGCCATTATAAAAAGGACATATGCGTATTGTTGATCCACTTTGATTGTCAACAAACTAATCTGGGTAAATCTCTTATTTTGAAGAAAACATCAATAGGTTGTTCTGAGACAGTAGTATAGGAGTTAACCCTTGAATGGAACATCGTTGAGGATGACTTTGCCAAGAGAGGCATCATTTCATCTGTCAATTTTATAAACAGACCAAACACAAACATCCAACAAGAAATGTGTACCCTAAATAGATGCTGTTTGTGGTCATGCCAGCACCTCAGTCACAAGCTCACCTCAGAAATAACAATAGTTCCACCCCACTGGTTAGAATGAGGAGTTTTGCCTACAGCTTTTAGTGCCTCCCTTTGGTTATTATCCGAGAAAACAGAACTTAGCCCTCCTCATAGTGCTTTTTCGAGGCCTTCATCATGTCCAAATCATGTCTCCTTGCCCCGAAAGTGTACACTTCTTTCACTCCCCTTCACTGATATGAAAGGAAATGATCGGTATAGCCCAACACTTTTAAATTTGTGGGAAGTAATGAACGAGTGCACACTTCAAGAGAAAGGACCATAGCCAGCCCTCATAACAACTCTGCCCAAACAAAATCCCTGTTTTGGATCTCAGGATTATGCAGCAGTTGAAACACACATCATGAGAGGCCAGAGGCAAGTGGAACTCCCACAGGATAAGACCTGTAAAATATTCAGGAGGGTTTACATGTTTATGAGATGACAATGAGGTAAAGTTGCTCTCTAATGTCAAAGATGATCAACTGTGATTTCCTTATTTACAAGCAAAACTTTGGAAACTTGGAGGGGTCGGATGAATTATTGCGCAGGTTTAGAAAATACACCAATAATGGCAGTAAAGCAGTTCAATTTACAAGATGTGACTATCATACTGTCAATCAACATATTTCAATACTACCTGGTCTAAAAGAGCAGCATTAAAAATGATGACTAGTTGTCTGAGGCAAAAGAGCACTTAAAATGTAGCTGTTGGTTAAGTAATATCAGCGAAAAGCGTGAAAGAATGTATTTTTCTCTAACCATAATTACTGCTGCCAATCTGGGGTTATTTTATAATTCCAAAATCCTGACACATCACAAAGACTCTATAATTGCATTACGCTGGCCTTTGGCACACTTCAAAGGTCTATTAATTAATTTTTCCAGGGATCTGTCCTGAAATATATCTCTGCTTTCTCATGAAACCCACCTCATGGGGAGATGTGGAATGCTTCACGAAAACATGAAAAACAGCCACTCAAAATGATTCATTACTTTTGGCTTCTTTCTGCCATCCAAAAGGTCCCAGAATAGCCCAATGATTCAGTGCCAAATACAAGTTGGACATGAAAGTATTTAAGAAATGGAGGATTTTGCAAAGTAGTGTTTAAAGTCCAAGGGTCCTTGGGAGGGAAAATGAAGGCCACAAGATGATCTTTCACCTGTCGTACTATGTGGCATAATGACATAAGCCAAAGTAGTTGCATTGCTGTGGAGCTGGTATGAGATTCACTCATGGCAATTGACAGTTTTAGATCTGGTCTCAAAAGAAATTGATGAGATGCAGTGCATGGCCCAAATGGTGCCCTTGACAGACATTGAAATGATGGCAAGCGTTAAGCTTTATGTGCAGTAGTTGACTCCAGCATAACTGCTTTAGAAGCTGTGATGGAGCATTTCCTGAGTAGCCAACCCATATGGCCTACTCTAGAAACTGATGAAGCTGGTGTGTGTGTGTGTGTGTGTGTGTGTGTGTGTGTGTGTGTGTGTGTGTGTGTGTGTGTGTGTGTGTGTGTGTGTGTGTGTGTGTGTGTGTGTGTGTGTGTGTGTGTGTGTGTATGTGGGGGCCCATGTCTGTGTCTGTCCCAGTATGTGTCTTTCTCTCTTAAAAGCAAGACTTTGTGCTAAAAGTTACTTGTCCACATAACTTCCCATGAAGCACTCAAACTAGCAATGCTGCCACTAATCCAACAGAGACAAAGCCTTAGATATTCTGTTCAAATTTTCACTCAAGAAGAAGTAAGTGGCATTAAAACAAACAGACAACCACATAAGATATTTCTGGAAGATGCAAAAATCCCTGTAGAGCACCCAAAGCTCGGGGCTTAACGATTTACTCAAGGCCTCTTATCTTCGTTTACTGACTGACTCTGAAAGTGAGGAAAACATACGCTAGTTTCTGCAATTCTGTTCTGATCCCAGTCCAACTTCATTAAACAGTGGTTTCAGAGGAATCCATCTACATCATTTTCATAGCATCGGGTGGATTTGGAAAAACAGCCTCGGAAATGCACTTCATTAACAGCATCTTTCCCCCCTCTGCTTTTCTTAAAAGGAGATCTGTTTCATTTGGTTGTTTTCTTCACATAATGCAGTGCAACGTATGAAAGCCCCTGACTGAAAAGCGAGTACAATGGTATTACCCGAACAAAGAGAGGAAGGAGATTGAGGAAAAAACAGGGGGAAAATGGCATCATCTCTAAACTTAATGAAACCGCATCCTTTAATTTTTTCTCCCAGTAATTATAATAAAGACGGAAAAACATAATAAACGTCTCCCTGCCCCCACCTGCTAACAGTAATTATAATAGACTCAACAATAAATGGTAAAGCAGCACAGAGCTGCATCTTGGGAATTCTCAGGGGTCTGTGGATTAGCTCGAAAAGCCTGAATGATTAAAATACACTAATTAAAATTTTGTGTTCCTTGGTAACTCGTCTTCCAAGGCCCCTCGCGCTGGTAAAATGGGAATAAATGTGACAAAAGCAAATACTCTTTTAGACCTGAATAAATAAACAAGTATAATCAACTTTGTGTTTTTTTGCAGAATGGGTTACATCAAAACTTCTCTGATGACCATTTTTCTCATTATGCGTATACTTTCAACCTGCATTGCAGAGACAGGGATGTTTTTGATTGTGTTCTTTACATCAGCACTCAGTATCTAGGTAGGGGAAGACTCCTCAGATCCCTAATCATGTCTGTAGTTCTGTAGTTGTATGATTCCATAGTAACAGCACTCTTGGAATAGAATGTAGGCTGACAGTTTGTTTGTTTGATTACTTGTAGCAGGACTAGGACCTGAATGCACTATTAGGAAAGTTCCACAAACAGGCTCTTAGGTGGTCAACTGACATTTGAACCAAAACCGTATAGATCTGCCAATCAAATCGAGTATATCAGCATCTAGAATTTAAAGGCATTGACTACAAACATTTATATTACACCCAAAGTGACTGTTGAGAAAGTGCAATGGAAAACCTAATAGTAGTTGTAACTCATCCAGAACGCCGCAGCCCGTCTGGTGTTCAACTTTCCCAAGTTCTCTCACGTCACCCCGCTCCTCCGCTCTCTCCACTGGCTTCCAATTGAAGCTCGCATCCGCTACAAGACCATGGTGCTTGCCTACGGAGCTGTGAGGGGAACGGCACCTCCGTACCTTCAGGCTCTGATCAGGCCCTACACCCAAACAAGGGCACTGCGTTCATCCACCTCTGGCCTGCTCGCCTCCCTACCTCTGAGGAAGTACAGTTCCCGCTCAGCCCAGTCAAAACTGTTCGCTGCTCTGGCACCCCAATGGTGGAACAAACTCCCTCACGACGCCAGGTCAGCGGAGTCAATCACCACCTTCCGGAGACACCTGAAACCCCACCTCTTTAAGGAATACCTAGGATAGGATAAAGTAATCCTTCTAACCCCCCCCCCCCTTAAAAGAGTTAGATGCACTATTGTAAAGTGGTTGTTCCACTGGATATCATAAGGTGAATGCACCAATTTGTAAGTCGCTCTGGATAAGAGCGTCTGCTAAATGACTTAAATGTAAATGTAAATGTAGTTGTCCTCAATTCTACTCAAAGCAAAAGTATGGTTAAATGATCAGGGCGGGATCAAAGGGGGAAAAGTAGCTATTCAATGGTGCAGTAGCCATGTCATTTAAAGTGGAGCCGATAACCCCAGTCTTGCAGTTGCTACGCAGTGTGCTAAAAAGGATATCAGAAACATGTTGTTGTGGAAATCTAACGTGTCAGTAGCGTGGTGAGACGCATGCTTTTAAAGAGTGCATTTCACAGGGTTCTCCCAGAGGTTTCCCCCCCAGAGAGGCCGCGTTCTGAATCCTCCTACATTACCCTGTCTTTGCAAATAATGTCAAACTGTTGTTTCATGTCAGCGGGGACAATAAAGCTGGAGATAGAAAAATAAATCTTTCACCGTGATCTCTTTCTCTTCCAAGACACGGATATGGCAGATCAATCCCTTGGTAACACTCCATAAAATCAAACGGGTGTGTGAAAAATCTAAGTATTGACCACATGGTTTGGTTAGTATTGTGTATGTGGCCTTGGGGGTAGCAGATGAAAGAAAAATATGCTTCAACTCTACAGTATCACGATACCTTTGTAAACCGATACACAAACATTAACATAATACAGTGCATTACCTTCGTTATATGCATTTAAATGGTAGGGCAACTATATCTAATAAACAATCACTGTCTTATACATGTCTGTGTATAACTGGAAAAAAGGCAGACAACATGTCAGTGTTCAAAATGGCACCTTGTATCCTTTATTGTACACTTCTTTGGACCAGGGCCAATAGATCTCTGGTCAAAAGTAGTGCCCTTTAAAGGAATATGGTGCCATTTGACTGAAAATCCACTAGTCAATTATTGGGTTTCAGTGTTTGGACCTGCTCTGGTCGCTGGGACTTGGGTTGGCCCCTTACTGCTGGGGAGTCAAACTACAGCTGCGCTTCAAACAGGATTGTAATCCGTGCTGGTATTACTGAAGAGGCTAAAAAGATTCAAAAAGCCTGCTTACAAATTTAATTACCTTTTCAGTTAACCAGAGCTTAGCAGCCAATGACCTGATATTTCCACTGAAGACCAGCTAAGGGGGATGGATTGGAGACGGACGCACTGAATCAGCCGCCGAGACTGGCATGCGTGGCAGCGCGGGGCAGCGCGGGGAAGCTCAGAGGCATCCGGTGGGCATACTCGATGCCAGCCGGGGCGACAACGGCACATACGTGGCCCTATCTTGTGTTTGAGTGCAAATTACAGTTGATTAAAATATTGAGTCATTTCACAGCCAATGTTGGGGGAATAAAGGGGACAGTGGGTACTGGGAATATTGCTGTGTGTGTGTGTGTGTGTGTGTGTGTGTGTGTGTGTGTGTGTCCTGTTTAATTTGAACAGTGAGCACATATCACATGTATAGATTCCCTTTCTCACATCATGTCCTTGTCCAAAGGACAACTTTGAAACACATATAGATATTATGGCAGAGCATTGTCGGTAATCAATTAATTTACTTCACAACTCTATGCATGTGAGTGTGTGTGTGTGAGTGTTTGTGTAATGTATGCCTGTGTGTACCGGTGTTTGTTACACAAGTTGTTTTCCAGTCTTTTTTGCCGAAGTACCAAAATGTGTGTGCTCTCTATTAAACCAAAAAAGTGAACAAGACTTGTGGTATAAAAACTTGCCTCATTGCAATTACACAAAAGAAAATGAACACTTTCGGGTTGCCCCGGTAACCTAATTGCATCAGTACATAGGAGCCAAAGTAACTGAATTTTGATGAAAAGGCGGCGATAATTTACGGCATTGAGAAATTAGTTGCCGTGGCGACGCGTTAATTACATCTCAAATTAACAATGCAAGTGTAGTGAAATTAAATATAAATCATATTTTCTGCATAAATTACAGGGGTTGATTAGTGCAGGCGCCAGGAGAGAGAGGTTGGGATTCCAAGGGTCTGTCACGTCCCCCCCCCCCCCACCTCCCTCCCTTCCTTTCTCCCTCTACCTCCAGACAGCCACCCCCCTCATCCCGGCTGGTTCTTGTAAAGACAGGGACTGGATTACATGAGAGGAGACAACTCAACCATAGCTTAGCATATTTGCGTTTGTAGAATAAATACAGGACACATATTGGTTGGCTGTGCGTGTGACTGTGCGTGTGACTATGTGTGTGTGTGTGTGTATGTGTGTGTGTGTGTGTGTAAATTTCATTTCTGCATATGCATGTTGAACATTTAAAACTGTGAATAACACTAACATACTACACCTTCATCAGTGTTGCATAACACATTCACAACAAGTGCTAGCTAAGAAAACATTTGTTACTGGCCACACCTCAGCCTAGTTACCACATGCACACTTAAAGCTTTTGATCACTAAAATGGGCCTCAAATCTCAAAGGTTGCATAGTTGTTTAGTTCACTAAACAGCCAGTGTGTGTGTGTGTGTGTGCATGCATGCATGTGTGTGTGTGTGTGTGTGTGTGAGAGTGCGTGAGTGTGTGAATGCGAGAGAGAAAAAAAGAATATCTCCTCCCCGCGATCCCTCATGTGGCACGGCTTCCCTCTAAGCATCACTAACAAGCCTCAGGAGTGATGTCAGGGAGGGGGGAAGAACCGAGCGGGGGAGAGAAAGCTGAGCACAAACAACAGCAACAGGAACCAACTTGAGCCATCTAAATTATTCATATGCCAGATGGATTTGTTTCACCGGAATTTCACACTAAAACCTCCCCTTTGCATCACTGATTCTTCCAGTTGATTTTGCCAGAAAACAAGATAAATATTACTTTTACCTAAATATCTACATTACTGATTCATGTTAAGCTTGAAAAGTGGAAACCCCTAGAAATAGCTTGGTTCAGTTCTATGGGGTAAGCTACAATATTTAGGAACCTCTCGCGCTGTCTCTGTTCCATCGACAAAGACATAGGCAGTGAGACAACCTTGTAGGAAAGGATATTTACAAAATTGGGCTGCCCCAAGGGATATATCACTGACCAAATCTAATACACTCGATGTGTCCCTTAGTCGGTCCTTGAATAGACATTTTTCAATATCTGCTACAACAACGCTAACTGAAAGGTTGCTGGTTCGAATATCTGAGCCGACTGTGTGAAAATCTGTCGATGTGCCCTTGAGCAAGACACTTAACCCTAATTTGTTCCAGGGGCGCCATACACTATGGCTGACCCTGTAAAAAAAAAACATTTTACTGCACCTGGCTTAGCTGAATGTGGATTACATTGTATTAATTGAACTACAAGAGTGGCATCCATTTCCTTATTGGGTGTACAGTTCACACAACGCAACAAGAGAGAGACTACAAACAGCAAGTTGTATGCTGTTGCCGGACTACTCACAGAGGCTGTGAGCGAAAACTCTACTACATAACTGGGGCTATCCGGGGTGAAGTTTCCTCTAGGTTCAGATCTAGGATCAGCTTCCCTTCCAACCAATCCTAACCGTAACTATTGGTGGGGGAGATGCTAAACTGATTCAAGATCAGCATCTAGGGGCAATTTCACCATACACCGGGGATAAAATAAGTCAACAGCCACATCGTACAAAGTCCACAAGGCCTTATAGGCATGTTTCCTAGCAATGTATCACTTTGGAGTGAGAGATACCCAACATTTGACAAGAAATCCCATCTATGGTCGATAGATTTTTCTTTGACTATGACTTTTCTGTATTCTGATGTTTGTCCCAAAAAAGTGTTTGGCAATTATTTTCTGCAACCCTGACACTAACCACAGTAGACGGGTGTAAATGTTTTAATCCAGAAGCTTGCCAAAGGAAGATTATCTTTTTTGTACCACTCCCATTAGAAACCTTTTCCCCATGACTTCTTTCACAATACACCCACCTTTACATACGGTTTACTGTAAATGCTGTAAAGAAGGGAGGGATAAGACACCAGTTTTGGGTGTCTTGGTAAATAGTTTTTCGGGAAGTCGTCAAATTTAAGATGGTCTTTCTAAAACTAGACCTTGGGACACAACCATTCCACTTTTCACACCTCCCTGTACAGCAGCTTGCACTGCTTTGGAATTGAACTTACAGTGGGGTGTGAAATTATTGACACCCTTGATAAAGATGAGCAACAATTACTGTATAAAATGAAAGTACATTTGTTGGGGGAGATTGTATTATTTTATACAAACACAATTGCTCAGAGAAATACATTTTGTTTAACAAGTAATACGTTTTTCTTAAAAAGGTAGGCGACAAAATTATTGACACCCCTGTTTTCAATACCTTTCAATACCTCACCTTGCGAGGATAACAGCACAGAGGCTTTTTCTCAAATATTTTATGAGTTGGAGAACACATCGGGATGGATCTCAGACCATTCCTCCATCCAGAATCCTTCCAGATCCTTGATAGCCTTCGTCTGTACTTATGGACTGCCCTCTTCAATTCAAACCACAGTTTTAAATGAGTTTCAAGTCCGGAGACTGAGATGGTCATTACAAAATGTTGATTTTGTGGCCAATTAACATTTCTTTGTGGATTTTGATGTGTGCTTGGGGTTATTGTCTTGCTGGAAGCTCCACTTGCAGCCAAGTTTCAGCCTCCTTGCAGAGGCAACCGGGTTTTTGCCTAAAATATCCTGGTACTAGGTAAAGTACATGATGCTGTTGACCTTACGAAGGGCCCAAGGACCAGTTGAAGCAAAATAGCCCCATAACATCAAAGATCCACCACCATATTTTACAGTAGGTTTGAGGTTCTTTTCTGCTCATGCATTCTCATTTTGACTCCAAACCCACCACTGGTGTGCGTAGCCAAAGAGCTCTATTTTCATGTCATCCAACAAATGTAAGCACTTGCTAAACGTCATTGGCACTTGGATTGGAACCTGTGCTTTGGTCAGATGACATTAAAATACAGCTCCTGCTGTATGGAGGAATGGTCTAAGATCCCTCCCAATGTGTTCTCCAATGAATTAAACATTTTAGAAAAGGCTCAGTGCTGTTATCCTCACAAGTTGAAGTAAAGAAAAGGTATTGAAAACAGAGGTGTCAATCATTTTGAGCCCTACCTTTTTTGAGAAAAAAAATATATTATTTGTTAAACAAAATCACTTTGTGTGAGAAGCTGTATTATTATAAAAAATATATAATTTCCCAATTTCTTTGTTGCATAAAATATTGCTCAGTATTTTGGATTATTTATTTTATACAGTAATTTTTGCTCATCTTTATCAAGGGTGTCAATCATTTCGGACCCCACTGTATGTGTTCTATATCTGGTCTGCTAGAGATGCAGTATATCACATACATTAGCGATATACCTCAACTGTCCTGGGTCCATTCACACAAAGTTACTTCCTGCGTTCGGACAAGGAGACTGTGATGACCTCAGTCGGTATCCATTTATGAATGAGCATGACAACGTCTAAATGGACAAGGCATCATTAAGAGAATAAGTAGTCTTTCCCATGTTCATTTTTGCACCGTCCCCCGCTTAAAGTAATTTCAAAGCATTTATACTGAGCAGAGGGTGCTTGACAGGGAGCGGTTTAATGGTCCAATAATGTCTTGGCCAAAGCTCAGTCATCGCCCAAGATGGCGCAACAAGTAATACACTAAGTAGACACCATTTTGACAATTTAAGAGAAAGTTAAGACAGAGCGATAAAAAGTGACTCACAGTATAAGACATTATTTACTCAAACTCTGACCTGTTAAAGGTGTGACCAGTTCCAGTTGTACCAGTAAGGATAAATTAAAGTGTTCCAAGCTAGAAGTGTTTGTGTTACAGGAAGAGGAACGTGTCATAGGAAGCCAGTAATAGTTAAATACCATTTATTTTCATCACAAAAAAACTCAGTGAAGAATAAGATGGGAAAAAAATGGAAAAGACAAGTTCAGTCACATGATGCTTGTGTTATTATTATTCCCCTCTCTCCCCTGCACACCCCGCTCTCTCTTTCTCTCACCCTTCAGATTAGTGTCAGTCACAAAGTGCCAGAAGAGCTGGCATCCGCAACAGGCCTCCCAGGCGTCTCAGCGCCGGTCGTCCCATGCTTATCCCAGAGGCAGATGGGGCAAGCAGGTGTGGCCCACCCAGCACCGCGTGTGCCATACCAAACACCTGCCTTTATTTACTTAACCCGGGAAACTGGCTCAAGTGAACCTCCATCCAGGCTCCGCATAAGACAGACAGTGGGGAGTGTTTGAGGGAAGAAATTACAGTTTCATAGTACCCCTAAATGCCAAATACAGTACATTATTACAGTATATGAAAAAAGGCAAGACCTTCCCAACAAATTGAAATAAAGCCCACAAGATAATGCCGCCTCCCCTGGGGGAACCAAAAGCACATGGCTTTGTAGCAGGAGAGAGGGTTTTCAGGGGGGCTGCCCTGCATGGGAGATCCTGTTGGGTCTCACAGCTGAGCTTGTTTTATTGAAAGGGCCGTTTGAAGGCTCCTGAACCGGAGACATCAGTGGTCATGTTTACTCTGCTTAGAGTGAAGCAGCATTAAAGGCATTTTTGAAAAGAGCAACTCAAATCGTGAAAGTTGGGGACAGAGGAGGAAAACAGGAGACAGATTTGCCTGTATGGCTTCGTATAGCCTGCAGATGAATGTTGCCGTATTCAAATTAACTTATTTCCTTAAGTCCTAAGATCAATGTATTAGTAATTGCTGACCCTCTATCCATTCCTAGAGTTCATATTCAGAGAGAAAATTCCTTTGAAATGCCATCAGTAGCCTATTGGGTGCTACCTACAGACAGGGATACACACTGTTTAAACTCTGTTAAACAATGTACATTTTTTAACGGCCATCCTTAGCAGGTAATGGAGCCACGAGGAAGACCCGGTGAACTTGACACTCCCATTAGGACCCTACTGGAAAGTTCAGTATTTGATCAGGGCAGGGAAATTGAGCAAAAATGAACTGAAACCAGATCCAGACTACTTACTTTCCTGTTGGCTCACAGCTCTAGGTGTCACTCAGACTTAATAAGCTTTCAAATGTCCATTTTATCACAGAAAATACACTCTGAAAAATAAAATCATCGTAATGGACCAAACTGACAGGTGAAACTGACAACACATTTTGTCCATAGTAATACCATCAAAATGAAAGCATATTCACTTCTGGAGTTTTCAGGGAATCAATTCAAACTGAATAGTGGCCTTTTTCTGGGCCTTTATTTCATAATGGCTCCAACAAATACAGTACTCTGGCAATAGAGTGTCACATCGGGTGATACCAACACAGCTACAGTATTTCACACTATAGAGTTACAGGATCCACCAGTCTACACAAAGGCTCCTTACCCCCCTATAAATCGTATTTTATTTCCGCACTTTAGACATTAGAGGTACATTACACTCTCCCGCACTAGATAGGACGAGTCCACTTTTACACCCAGGTGTTACATTGCAAGGTTAGGTCATTTCAATAGATATGACCTCCATCTTGAATGAAAATGATCTGGTGATCCCCGCATTTACATGCACACAGATGTCCTTGTCCTGTACATTCACCCGCCCACTAGGGTGATAAGGCCAGTGCCTTATCACCATTCGAAAATTAGCAATAATATGACCATTATAAAATGAGATTCCATTTACATGTGATCTGGGGAGGTCTGGGGAGCAGGTATCCGTTGAAGAATTTCTTTCGATCTTTGAGTCTCCATCTTAAATGAACTGAACATGAACATGAACATAGCAAGTGCATGCCAAATGCCACCCTATTCCCTAAATATTCCAATACTTTTAGAATAGGGACCATAAGGCTCTAGTCAAGAGTAGTGCACTACAAAGGAAATAGTGTGACATTTGTTTCCCCATTACTCAATGTAGTATGCACACTTGCATTGTTTTTTAGATGTATTTAGATCGAGTAAAAGTGAGATGAAAAAATGTTCTGCTATGCTATTAATTATTCTGAGGAAGACAGATGTTAAATTGTGTATGCCCATCAGCACTTAGACATTCTGAAGATTTATCATTCATGTAAATCATGAATAAAATATTTGCTTGTTGTAGAGAAAATGCTACATCTGTTTGGTGCAGTGTAGAATCCCTGCTGCAAGAAAATGGAAGTTGGAAAACTGACCATTTGAAGGCCTAAGTGAACCGAAAGTGGAAACATTGTTCCATAGCACTAATTAACACTAGAAATGCTGGGCTGCCAACTACCCCACGTTGAGCCAATGCCGCGTCTTTTGGATGTTAAACATTCTAACGGTCTAATAAATAAATGTCAAAATAATAATTTGGTTGTGTTTATGATGGTCTTAGGTAACATAAGAATATGAAGGAAAAAATATGAAATGTGTAAACCTCAGAATTGTTGACCATGCCTTCATTTAGCATAATCCAAGCAACCTTATTGCATACTGCACTCTAAGAACACAACTATCTGCTGTATGTAAAGTGCATTCGGAAAGTATTCAGACCCCTTGACCTTTTCCACATTTTGTTACAGCCTTGTTCTAAAATTGATAAAATAGTTTTCCCTTATCAATCTAAACACAATACCCCACAATGACAAAGCAAAAACAGG
Organism: Salvelinus alpinus; assembly: GCF_045679555.1. Taxonomy (NCBI): domain Eukaryota; kingdom Metazoa; phylum Chordata; class Actinopteri; order Salmoniformes; family Salmonidae; genus Salvelinus; species Salvelinus alpinus. The sequence continues at coordinate 18,347,296 of NC_092113.1, forward strand.
TTTTTAGACATTTTTTTTTCCATTTTAGAATAAGGCTGTAACGTAACAAAATGTGGAAAAGGGAAGGGGTCTTGGAAATGCACTGTACTGTGGTTCGTCCTTTAAAAGTTCCAGCGTACTGCAGCACAGCTTGCGTGGTGCCGCAGAATTCCATGGCACGTTATTTAAGTGCCAATCACTGGTACCATTAATGCTAGTTAGTGCTAGTTTGACCACCAGAGGGAATCTTTGAGAATCACTTGATAGCCTTCAATAGTGGCTGTACTAGAGAATTTAAAACCTTTTTTGTAAGAACATAGTATATGGGACTGATTTTAAGAAATGTTGCTTAATACATTTAAAAAATATATATGTTTCTATTCCAAGAAAAATGAAAAACCCTCTGGGTTTCCGTTAGGATGAAATGGAAAATATGGCGCTGTACAACGTGACAGTCGGGAGTAGGCTACAGTACTTGGCTATTTACCTAAAGAATCCCGCGTCGTGCGGGCATGCAGAGAGCAGGGTTCAATTCTCCGACGGGAAGTAAGGTGTAGGCTGTCCTTGTAAATAAGAATTTGTTCTTAACTGACTTGCCTAGTAAAATAAAGGTTACACTAAGAGCATAACATTTATACACCCTAATTGTAGTCTAACCAATACCCAAACGGAGATTCAGTCAAAATAAAAACTCATTGATTTATCAAGACCAGTCCACATGCTTGTCTCAGAGCAGCGTGAAACGGTGCTAAAATAGTTGTAGACTATTGCTTCAAATCCTATTGCTTCTAACTTCAATATGCTCTTTATATAAATAAGACCTACACCACTTTTAACAGCACATTACTCAACACTAGTGAGACTCATGTCGCCTACGGTAGGCCTATAGTATAACAAGAAATATGACGTGACTCTCCGGCAATAATTACATATAGAGGAGTGGAGGATTCTAAATTAAAACCAAAAGCTGCCTCATGGGTCTCTTGGTGGCGGCCGGCACGGGTATCTGTAGCAACGTTCCACTGGGGAGACCCATCCACAAATCAGAACTAAAATTTTGTTGCTAAGGATTCCACAACGTGGTTAGCCTTTACGGCTGGATTCCGCAAGTGCTAGCTGGCTGTACTACAGACACCTGTCGTCGTCATGGGAAAGACTCATTGTTATCTTTTCGTGAAACAACTGGTTTGCAGTAAAGAGCCAACCTGTATACTAAGGAGATCCTGAGGGAAATCGATGAGTACCAACAGTTTTACGCTGTGGAGGAACAACATGGAAAGATCTGACTACCTCACAAAATAACTTTAGCCCCCCCCCCCCCCCCCCCAAAAAAAAAAGAAAAAACAGATTCATCTACAGACACGGACGATTTACTTACCGTTGAAGTAGAGGCTAGTGCTCTGGCTAGAATCCATGCAACACTGGAAAAGTTGTGTGAGGAGGTAGCAGGGCTGAGGGGAAGTTTGGAGTTTAGCCTGAGTGAAATTCTCACGCTCCAAGGAGAAAACAAGGCACTCACAGCCAAGTAAAAATCCACAATTCCAACATGGATTGTCTACTCGGGGAAAACAGGTTGATGAAGGAGTCGCTACTAGACATACAAAGCCATAGCATGCGTGAAAATATATATTTTTTCTGGGATTCCTGAGGACGCATCAAATAATCCAGAGGGCGCAATCAGAGAATTCATGCAATCCGCCTTGAAACTTCCTATAGAGACTGTAAACAAGGTGGCATTCCACAGAGTACACAGACTTGGAGCTCGGAGTGACAAGACCACGGGTCCCCGACCACTCATCGCAAAATTTGAACACTACCAACAAAAGGAGCTGATCAAAAGCAGGGGAAGGGAGCATAACTTCTTTATGATAGGGGGCAGCATTTTCACTTTTGGATGAATTGCGTGTCCCAGATGCTAATATATGCATATTATTATTACTATAGGATATAAAACACTCTGAAGTTTCTAAAACTGTTTGAATGATATCTGTGAGTATAACAGAACTCATATGGCAGGCAAAAACCTGAGAAAAAATCCAAACAGGAAGTGAGAATTCTGAGACTGGTCAATGTTCAACTCATCGCCGATTCAATTCCCTGTAAGATATGGATCTATTTGCACTTCCTACGCCTTCCACTAGATGTCGACAGTCTGTAGAACGTGGAATGAAGCTTATGCTGTGTTGTGGGGCCGGATGGGAGGGGAATGAGTCAGTGGTCTGGCAGATTGCCAGTTCCTGGTCATGCGCTTTCCTCACGATATCGCCTTGCGTTCCATAACTTCTACAGACATGAAGGAATGCTCCGGTTGGAACGTTATTGGATATATATGATAACAACATCCTGAATATTGATTCTCTACTTAGTTTGACCAGTTTATTCGACCTGTTATATAACTCTTTGAGGTTTTCATCCGAGATATTTTGGAGGCATTTCTGAACATGGCTCCAATGTAAACCGAGATTTGTGGATACAAATATGCACATTATCGAACAAAACATAAATGTATTGTGTAACATGATGTCCTATGAGTGTCATCTGATGAAGATCATCAAAGGTTAGTGATTCATTTTATCTCTATTTCTGCTTTTTGTGACTACTATCTTTTGCTGGGAAAATGGCTGTGTTTTTCTGTGGCTATGTACTGAGCTAACATAATCGTTTGGTGTGCTTTCGCCGTAAATCCTTTTTGAAATCAGACATGTTGGCTGACACAACATGTGTAGCTTTAATTTGGTGTCTTTCATGTGTGATTTCATGAAAGACTGATTTTTATAGTAATATATTTGAATTTGGCGCGCTACATTTTTTATGGCTTTTGGCCAAGCGGGACGCTACCGTCCCACATATCCCAGAGAAGTTAAGGGGACCAAATTTGGTCTCAATGACCAATTACCAAAGGAGATAAACGAATGTCGTAAGAGACTGTATCCGGTACAAAGGCACAAAGGGAGAAGGGTAAGCGTGCCTTTCTCATTGTGGACAAACTCTTTATAGATGGACAGCTATTCCGAGACAGCTCCATAACACCTGTACTAAATTCTACAGGGACTTCAGGTTACGAAAAAAAGAAAGTATGGCAACTGTAAAAAATATCTTAACACTATGAAGTGGATATGAACACACACCTATTCAATTACATGCTCGCTTAAACATACGAACTTATACATACACACACACACACACCTGATCTCGCTCTCTTCTCTCTTTCTCGCTTTTCTCTTCTCTTCTCTCCCTCTCTCTCTATTGTCGAGAACTGTTTTATAATTTAATATGTTTATTGTTTGTCTATCTTTTTTATGTATTTGTCTACAAGTTTATATATGTTTACAACATGCACGGGGAAGATATCAGAATGGGGGCATTGGGGAATAATAACATATTGTACGGAAGACATTTGTACTGTGGTGAAGCCGTCTCCAGAGTAATGCAAGGTCTCGTTCATGATCATGTGAAACGTCAATTGCTGGGATGTGTTTTTCAATGAAGGTAATTTTGATGCAACTATGACAGTGATACAATAAGGATTACAATTATCATCATGAATATTAAGGCTATTCGCACTACATGTTACACACATAGACACTCAACCATGCAAACTGGCAGAGTTATTATTTATTTGGACATCACACATTATAGTCTTACTCTTATACAGACATCGTACACACTCTCACCAAATCACATCCAATATCATACACATCAACCTACTCAGATTTACTACACACATAATATCTTGTCTCAATTTTCTAACATCTGTGGCATTGGCTCACAGGCAAACAGGCAAGGGAATCAAACAAATATTGCTAGAACCTATTTCTTGAATTCTAAATATCAGACATTTGAAAGCTCTAATTTATAATACCTCTGATGGCAGTAACTTTACAAGCACTAATTATGGTCAATTTAGACTGAGAATAGTATCTAGTTATGGTAAGGGTTGAAATAAGTATAGCCAGTTATAATTGTAACAGTTTAGCAGATTATAAAAAAAGAAAATCAGTCTTTACATGGCTAAAAGAAAAGGAACATAACATATGCTGTTTACAGCAAACTCACTCTACATCCTTAGATGAAGTTGTGTGGGAAAATGAATGGGGTGGTGAAATAATTTTCTGTCATGGACAAAGGAACTCAAAACGTGTGATGATATTAATTAACAAACATTTCGATCTGAATGTGCAAATAGTCAGGAATGATTCGCAAGGAAGGTGGATCTTTTTTAATATGAAAGTGGACGAAAATCTATATGGTCCAAATCAGGATGATCCATACTTCTTCAAAAACATTTATACCAATTTATTAAACTTATAGGCAACAAATGATCAAATCATTATGGTAGGAGACTATAACACAGTGTTAAGTACCTCAATGGACTGTAAAGGTCATCACTCTACAAACTATCATCACCGAGCCCTTAAGGAAATCACAAATATTATGGACACATTAGAAATAGTGGATATTTGGAGACTAAAAAAACCCGACCTAGTGAGATATACATGGAGGCGACTAAATCAAGCTAGTCATCTTGACTACATTCTTGTCTCTTTCTCTCTTGCATCAAAGGTTAAAAAAGTTTTAATAGGAGACAGAATGCGATTAGATCATGATATAATTGGCATTCATATAACTCTTTTAGATTTTCCATGTGGACGGGGATATTGGAAATTGAATCCAAGTTTACTGGAGGACAACTTATTTTTAACTAAGACAAAATTATTTATAATTTTCCAGTATAATATAGGTTCAGCAAATGTCCTTATTGTTTGGGATACCTTTAAATGTACCTTCAGAGGTCATTCAATTCAATAGTCATCAATAATAAAAAAGCTGTTCCTGGCTAAAGAGACAAGACTAACAAGGGAAATCCATGAACTAACAGTACAGGTAGATAGCAATAAAAACAATACTACAGAGATACAAAATAAGTTAGAGGAAAAAACTAAATAAATTGTGGAACTTATTTATGATCAATCTAATGTAATCTATTACAAAAATAAAGCAAACTGGATGGAATATGGAGAAAAATGCACACAACATTCTTCCTCAATCTTCAATACAGGAATGCTAACAAAAATAATTTGCAGAAACTCGTTACTGAAGAAGGAGTCATCTATGATTCTCCAAATTCAATTTTATAAGAGGAAGCTAATTATTTTAGGCAGATGTTCTCTTTTCCGTCTCATCCTCTCCCACTGAATGAAGATTAAGGTAAGGAAATCTTTCCAAATAATACAAATAAAAACAAATTAACATATGTACAGAAAGATCAGTCACTAGGCCAAATTACAGATTAATAACTTTTTGAGGCTATTAAATCCTTTCAGTCTGGAAAATCTCCAGGGCTTGATGGCATACTGGTAGAGGTATATCAAGCCTTTTTTTATACACTAAAAGCTCCATTGTTAGATTGTTTTAACTACTCCTATAGAAATGGTAGTCTGCCAGGTACTCAGATGGAAGGTCTGATTTCTCTATTATTAAAACAAGACCCAGATGGCAAATATAAAGACCCAGTCTATCTAAAAAACTGGAGGGCATTTACACTTCAATGTTGTGATGCAAAAACACTAGCGAAATGCATATCACTCAGAATTAAAATGGTTTTACCAGGTATTGTTCATCCTGATCGGACAGGTTTTTTACATGCACGATACATTGGAGATAATATACGACAACTACTAGAAGAAAATAGAACACCATGAAACATCTAAGAAGCCAGGCCTGGTATGTTTAATTTTTTTATTACCCCCTGTTCTCCCCAATTTTGTGGTATCCAATTGTTAGTAATTACTATCTTGTCTCATCGCTACAACTCCCGTACGGGCTCGGGAGAGACGAAGGTCGAAAGCCATGTGTCCTCCGAAACGCAACCCAACCAAGCCGCACTGCTTCTTAACACAGCGCGCCTCCAACCCGGAAGCCAGCCGCACCAATGTGTCGGAGGAAACACCGTGCACCTGGCTCCCTTGATTAGCGTGCACTGCGCCCGGCCCGCCACAGGAGTCGCTGGTGCGCGATGAGACAAGGATATCCCTACCGGCCAAACCCTCCCTAACCCGGACGACTCTAGGCCAATTGTGCATCGCCCCACGGACCTCCCGGTCGCGGCCAGCTGCGACAGAGCCTGGGTGCGGACCCAGAGTCTCTGGTGGCGCAGCTAGCGCTGCGATGCAGTGCCCTAGACCACTGCGCCACCCGGGAGGGCCCAGGCCTGGTATTTATAGCGGATTTTGAAAAGGCATTTGATAAAGTAAGACTGGATTTTATTTATAAATGCCTGGATTTTTTCAATTTCGGTAAATCTCTTATAAAATGAGTAAATATAATGTATAGTAACCCCAGGTATAAAATAGTAAATAACGGCTACTTCTCAGAAAGTTTTGAATTGTCAAGGAGTTAAACAAGGGTGTCTGCTATCACCATATTTATTCGTTATGGCCATCGAAATGCTAGCTATTAAAATCAGATCCAAAAACAACATTAGAGGATTAGAAATCCAAGGCTTAAAAACAAAGGTGTCCATGTATGCCGATGACTCAAGTTTTACATTAAGTCCGCAAGCTAGATCCCTGCAATGTCCCATTGAAGATCTAGATAACTGTTCTATACTCTCTGGACTAAAACCTAATTATGATGTGTACAATATTACGTATTGGCTCTTTAATAAATGCAACTTTTACATTACCCTGCAGTTTATCTATAAAATGTGCTGATGGTGAAGTAGACATAGTTGGTATTCATAATACAAAATATATAAATAAGCTCTCCACAATGAATTTCAATAGAAAACATGTAAAAATAGACAAGATCCTGCAACCATGGAGATGTAAATACCTGTCTATTTATGGAAAAATTGCCCTGATAAACTCCTTAGTCATATCTCAGTTTATTCACTTACTTATGGCGCTGCCTACTCCTGATGATTAGTTTTTTCAAATCATATGAGCAAAAAATACTTCGCTTTATCTGGGACGCTAAAGCAGACAAAATAAAGTGTGCCTCTCTATATAATGAATATGAATTTGGTGGGTTGAGATTATTAAATATAAAAGCAATAAACCTCTCTCTAAAAGCTTCACTTATTCAAAAGTTTTACTTGAACCCTAAATGGTTCTCAAGTAGATTACTAAGAAAAGCTCATCCATTGCTTAAAAATTGCCTTTTTGCCTTTGTACAGATGGCCATGTCTCATTTTCGATTAATTGAAAATTATACTTTTTTCAAAGTATCTCTCTTTTTCAAACAAGCATTGCAGAGCTGGCTACAATTTCAATTTCATCCCCCTGAAAATATAGAACATTTATGGGAAAGATGTTTGAAAAGGGTATTTTGTTCTTAAATGATATTGTAAATTGGAATGGTAGAGTTATGTCCTTCATGGAGTTATCAGAATTGTAGGGGACGGTCTGCTCAATCCAAGAGTACAACCAATTGATTACAGCAATACCCCAAAAATGGAGGAGGCAAGTGGCAACGGGAGGAGGTAGGGAACTGGTCTATCTGACCAATATAAAGGATCAAAACTGGCGGAGAAATAGAAATAGCATAAATAGGAAAGTATACCAGTTTCATTTGAGGACCAGAATGTTGACAACTGTGCCATACAGATTGCTAAATAGTTAGGAAGAGATTTTTGATGTACCGATTCCATGGTACAGGATGTATGAGTTGATACATAAAACAACGCAAGATTCTAGACTTCATGCTTTTCAGCTAAAATTATTATATAGAATTCTTGCCACCAACAAAATGTTGAATATTTGGGGCATAAAATTATCAAAGCTCTGCATATTTTGTTGTGAGGATACAGAATCAATAGACCATTTATTTTGGTATTGCCCTCAGGTAGCCTGTTTCTGGTCTCGGGTTCAGGAATGGCTGAAAACGCATAGCACTGATCTAGAATTGACCCTAGAAATAGTACTGTTAGGAGATCTGGAGAGACCGGGTCAGTCAATTACTAATACTCTTAGAAAAAGTATTTATCTTCAACTCGCAATCTGTGGATTCTATTCGATTAGATAGATTGAAAGTGTACGTTAAACATCACAGCATAGTTGAAAGATATGTGTTGTGTAGAAACCCGAAGAGGGTGGCCAGCAGAGATAGATGGGATGGGCTGAGGGAAGCTGAGGGTTGGGATGTGGAATTGGAGACAAGTGGGAGTGGAGTTGCTCTGCGGGAGATAGAATGACTGTCAAAGATTTTTGTTAAAGTTAAAATAAACCAGAATAAAAAAGTACATGTGAATGACACTAAGGCGCACTGTTTTAACAACGAATGCGAGTTTGCCTGAGGCTGATGCCGTGCAGCTGTTTGTACACATGCATATACACACACTCTCATTCATATAAACACATACAAGAACACACACATACAGTTGAAGTCGGAAGTTTACATACACCTTAGTCAAATACATTTAAACTCAGTTTTTAACAATTCCTGACATTTAATCCAAGTAAAAATTCCCTGTCTTAGGTCAGTTAGGATCACCACTTTATATTAAGAATGTGAAATGTCAGAATAATAGTGTAGAGAAGATTTATTTCAACTTTTATTTATTTTATCACATTCCCATTGACTCAGAAGTTTACATACACTCAATTAGTATATGGTAGCATTGTCTATAAATTGTTTAACTTTGGTCAAACGTTTCGGGTAGCCTTCCACAAGCTTCCCATAATAAGTTGGGTGAATTTGGCCCATTCCTCCTGACAGAGCTGGTGTAACTGAGTCAGGTTTGTAGGCCTCCTTGCTCGCACACGCCTTTTCAGTTCTGCCCACAATTTTTGTGATGGCCACTCCAATATCTTGACTTTGTTGTCCTTAAGCCATTTTGCCACAACTTTGGAAGTATGCTTGGGGTCATTGTCCATTTGGAAGACCCATTTGCGACCAAGCTTTAACTTCCTGACTGATGTCTTGCGATGTTGCTTCAATATATCCACATCATTTTCCTCCCTCATGATGCCATCTATTTGTGAAGGGCACCAGTCCCTCCTGCAGCAAAGCATCCCCACAACATGATGCTGCCACCCCCGTGCTTCACGGTTGGGATGTTGTTATTCGGCTTGCAAGCCTCCCCCTTTTTCCTCCAAACATAAAGATGGTCATTATGGCCAAACAGTTCTATTTTTGTTTCATCAGACCAGAGGACATTTCTCCAAAAAGTACAATCTTTGTCCCCATGTGCAGTTGCAAACCGCAGTCTGGCATTTTTATGGTGGTTTTGGAGCAGTGGCTTCTTCCTTGCTGAGCGGCCTTTCAGGTTATGTCGATATAGTACTCGTTTTACTGTGGATATAGATACTTTGTACCTGTTTCCTCCAGCATCTTCACAAGGTCCTTTGCTGTTGTTCTGGGATTGATTTTCACTTTTCGCACCAAAGTACGTTCATTTCTAGGAGACAGAACGCATCTCCTTCCTGAGCGGTATGACGGCTGCGTGGTCCCATGGTGTTTATACTTGCATACTATTGTTTGTACAGATGAACATGGTACCTTCAGGCGTTTGGAAATTGCTCCCAAGGATGAACCAGACTTGTGGAGGTCTACAATTGTTTTTCTGAGGTCTTGACTGATTTATTTTGATTTTCCCATGATGTCAAGCAAAGAGGCACTGAGTTTGAAGGTAGGCCTTGAAATACATCCACAGGTACACCTCCAATTGACTCAAATTATGTCAATTAGCCTATCAGAAGGGACTAAAGCCATGACATCATTTTCTGGAATTTTACAAGCTGTTTAAAGTCACAGTCAATTTAGTGTATGTAAACTTCTGACCCACTGGAATTGTGATACAGTGAATTATAAGTTAAATAATCTCTCTGTAAACAATTGTTGGAAAAATTACTTGAGTCATGCACAAAATAGATGTCCTAACCGTTTGGCCAAAACTATAGTCTTTTAACAAGAAATTTGTGGAGTGGTTGAAAAACGAGATTTAATGATTCGAACCTAAGTGTATGTAAACTTCCGACTTCAACTGTACATGTAATAGTGCCAGACATTAGAGGTCGACCAATTATGATTTTTCAACGCTGATACCGATTATTGGAGGACCAAAAAAAGCCGATACCGATTAATCGGACGATTATTTATTTGTAATAATGACAATTACAACAATACTGAATGAACACTTATTTTAACTTAATATAATACATCAATAAAATCAATTTAGCCTCAAATAAATAATGAAACATGTTCAATTTGGTTTAAATAATCTAAAAACAAAGTGTTGGGGAAGAAAGTAAAAGTGCAATATGTGCCATGTAAGAAAGCTAATGTTTAAGTTCCTTGCTCAGAACATGAGAACATATGAAAGCTGGTGGTTCCTTTTTACATGAGTCTTCAATATTCCCTGGTAAGAAGTTTTAGGTTGTAGTTATTATAGGAATGATAGGACTATTTCTCTCTATACGATTTGTATTTCATATACCTTTGACTATTGGATGTTCTTATAGGCACTTTAGTATTGCCAGTGTAACAGTATAGCTTCCATCCCTCTCCTCGCTCCTACCTGGGCTCGAACCAGGAACACATCGACAACAGCCACCCTCCAAGCAGCGTTACCCATGCAGAGCAAGGGGAACAACTACTCCAAGTCTCAGAGCGAGTGATGTTTGAAACGCTATTAGCGTGCACCCCGCTAACTAGCTAGCCATTTCACATCGGTTACACCAGCCTAATCTCGGGAGTTGATAGGCTTGAATTCATAAACGCACGAAAGTGCTGTTTGAATGAATGCTTACGAGCCTGCTGGTGGCCACCATCACTCAGTCAGACTGCTCTATCAAATCATATACTTAATTATAACATAATAACACACAGAAATACGAGCCTTAGGTCATTAATATGGTCGAATCCGGAAACTATCATCTCGAAAACAAAACATTTATTCTTTCAGTGAAATACGGAACCGTTCCGTATTTTATCTAACGGGTGGCATCCATCAGTCTAAATATTCCTGTTGCATTGCACAACCTTCAATGTTATGTCATAATTATGTGAAATTCGGGCAAATTAGTACGCAATGAGCCAGGCGGCCCAAACTGTTGCATATACCCTGACTCTGCGTGCAATGAACGCAAGAGAAGTGACACAATTTCACCTGGTTAATATTGCCTGCTAACCTGGATTTCTTTTAGCTAAATATGCAGGTTTAAAAATATATACTTCTGTGTATTGATTTTAAGAAAGGCATTGATGTTTATGGTTAGGTACACGTTGGAGCAACGACAGTCCTTTTTCGCGAATGCGCACTGCATCGATTATATGCAACGCAGGACACGCTAGATAAACTAGTGATATCATCAACCATGTGTAGTTATAACTGGTGATTATGATTGATTGATTGATTATTTTTATAAGATAAGTTAAATGCTAGCTAGCAACTTACCTTGGCTTCTTACTGCATTCGCGTAACAGGCGGGCTCCTCGTGAGGCAGGTGGTTAGAGCGTTGGACTAGTTAACCGTAAGGTTGCAAGATTGAATCCCTGAGCTGACAAGGTAAAAATCTGTCGTTCTGCCACTGAACAAGGCAGTTAACCCACCGTTCCTAGGCCATCATTGAAAATAAGAATGTGTTCTTAAACTTCTTGTCAATAGGGGGGCGCTGTTTTCACTTTGGAAAAAATCGTGCCCAAATTAAACTGCCTCGTACTCTATTCTAGATCGTACAATATGCATATTATTATTACTATTGGATAGAAAACACTCAAGTTTATAAAACTGTTTGAATTATATCTGTGAGTAAAACAGAACTAATTTTGCAGCAAACTTCCAGACAGGAAGTGAAAAATCTGAAAACGAGGCTCTGTTTCAGGGCCTGCCTATTCAATTGCCTAATATTTATCGATATGCATGCACTTCATACGCCTTCCACTAGATGTCAACAGGCAGTGGAAGGTGGAATGGGGTGTCTAGCTTGATCTGAGGTCGAACAAGAGCTCTTGGAATGACGTGTCCAGAATTTCCTTTGTCTACCAAGGCGCGGGAAGCACCTCCATATTGTCTTATGATAAGCGTTCGGTATACACGGCTAATATCTCCGTCTCTGATTTTATTTGATGCATGTGATAATAACATCGTAAAGCAGGTTTTTTCAACCGAGTTCTATCAGTTTATTCAACGTTTATTTGGACTTTTGGAGTTTTCTGTTCTTTGCGTCGAGAGAAACTGGGAACGTCATCAACATTGGCTAGCATTGTGGCACGAATTCGACAGGAGAAAAGGACATTCTAAAACCAAACAACGATTTATTCTCGACCTAGGACTCCTTGTACAAGATTCTGATGGAAGCTCAACAAAAGTAAGAACAATTTATGATGTTATTTCGTATTTCTGTGGAAAATGTTATTCCTATTCTCTGCCGTTTTGGCGGGCGCTGTCTCGCAATAACGCAAGCTGTTTGTTATGGTAAAGTTATTTTAAAAAATCTAACATGGCGGTTGCATTAAGAACCAGTGTATCTTTCATTTGCCATACAACAAGTATTTTTATGTAAAGTTTATGATGAGTTCTTTGGTCAGATTAGGTGAGTGTCCAAAATAGCTCCGGACATTCTGGTGAATCGATGCTACATATTCACAATGTATAACCACGGTTTGCAGCTCTAAATATGCACATTTTCGAACAAAACATAAGTGTATTGTATAACCTGATGTTATAAGACTGTCATCTGATGAAGTTGGTCAAGGTTAGTGATTAATTAAATATCTTTTGCTGGTTTTTGCGAATGCTATCTATGCGGTGAATAAATGCGGTTGTGTGTTTGGCTATTGTGGTAAGCTAATATAATGCTATATTGTGTTTTCGCTGTAAAACACTTAAAAAATCGGAAATATTGGCTGGATTCACAAGATGTTTATCTTTCATTTGCTGTACACCATGTATTTTTCATAAATGTTTTATGATGAGTATTTAGGTATTTCACGTTGCTCTCTGTAATTATTCTGGCTGCTTTGGTGATATTTTTGATGGTAGCTGCAATGTAAAACTATGATTTATACCTCAAATATGCACATTTTCGAACAAAACATACATTTATTGTATAACATGTTATAAGACTGTCATCTGATGAAGTTGTTTCTTGGTTAGTGACTAATTATATCTATATTTGGTCGGTTTTGTGATAGCTACCTATGCGGTAGAAACATGGTGAAAATATGCGGTTGAGTCTTTGGCTATTGTGGTTAGCTAATAGAAATACATATTGTGTTTTCGCTGTAAAACATTTTAAAAATCGGAAATGATGGCTGGATTCACAAGATGTTTATCTTTCATTTGCTGTATTGGACTTGTGATTTCATGATATTTATATGCTATTATTTACTTGTGGCGCTATGCTAGGCTATGCTAGTCAGCTTTTACTGATGAGGATGCTCCCGGATCCGGGATGGGTGTTAAGTAAAGGGTTCTTAACTGACTTGCCTAGTTAAATAAAGGTGTAAAAAAAAAAAATCGGCGTCCAAAATTACCGATTTCCGATTGTTATGAAAACTTGACATCGGCCCTAATTAATCGGCCATTCCGATTAATCGGTCGACCTCTACCAGACATGCACACAAACATATACAGTTGGCATTGCTGTTATGATTTTAGTTGTCCTTGATGTCCTTTGTTTTAATTTTATTAAAAAAGTATTTTTATTTATTTTTGCATTGTTGTTTGCTGTTTTCTTCTGGCTTTTTCTTTTTTCTCTTTAGTTAATTCTCTTGGTTGTTTGTGCATTGGAGGGTTCTTGGGGTGGGGAATGGAATTAATTGTATTTTTTATTTTTTATTTTATTCTTGGGGGGGGATTGTGGGAGGGCTCTCGAATAAAAAAAAGAAGAAAAAAGAAAAAAAGAAAAGTATCAAAATACAGAGAGGTGTTGGTAAAGGTATATTGTCCTGCTAATAGCCCATAATGGGCTATTCTAATTATTTTATTTTGAAATAGTATTTTAGTATATAGTATTTTTATCATTATTTTATTAACGAAAGCATAACGATGCCATTATTAGTTACATTGTTTTAGTTTGAACGTGCAAACTGGCACTAAGAACAGCGGGAACATGTCCCTAGTCAGCGTCATTATTCGTGCAATGCCCCTTATTAAAGTATGTCTCTGTGCTATCCAGTGTGGCAGGGTGGGGGTCCACCCCTCCTCCCCCTTCCTCCTCCTCCCGTCCCCATGGGCTAGGTCCGTCTTTTGCGTGGCTCTGCGGCCCATCCCGTGCCACCTGCCCTCGTGCCTTGAACCTTGCGCGCTTTCAGTGGAAACAGCTGCAGAACCGCAAGGCAGTCCCATTGTGCGCCACTCGGGAGCCATGACCAATATGACCAATATATACTGTCCTGCTAATAACAGGGTTAATAATATATCTGTGCGAATATCCAAGGGGCTTTTATATAATTCTAAATTAATAATAATAATAATCGATTTGTTTAAAAAATAACAAGATTTTGGAGATTATTTAATTTTCAAATAACGTAAAATGAGTGAGAAAAAGGCCATTCTTGAACATGGGGTGAGACATCGTTACTAATTTGTAAATAAAGCCAATTTGTTATATGTATTTCTGTTTTTAGAGGGAGAGAAACCAAAAACCTACAGTAATCTCATGGGTCTCCCAGTCGAGGCCGGTACCGTACGGGTATTGAACCAGCATCTGTAGCAACACAGCCTGTACTGCTATGCAGTGTCTTAGACCGTTGTGCCACTCAGGCACTGTACAACGTGACTGGTCGGGAGTGGGCTACACTACCACAGTAAGAGCAAAATAATCCTACAAATAAAAAATAACAACAGTTTTAGTAAGTAATACTGAAATCGTGCACAATTGTCAGTTTCTACTTAGGTTTATGTCACCCATTCATTGTCAGTTAGAGACACAGTAGGACCCCAAAGCATAATCCATGCTCTAACTCCCCCTTGCGCTGGTCTGGAGCAATTAAGTGGTGACGCAGGGTACCGTACTAAACCACAAATTACCTCTAAATCCTGCAGCATAATCGCAAAACTTTTAGTGGAGAAACCACTGTATATCTGTTTATCTGGTGTCTCCAGTAAGAGTATTTGTCATTACAGTATACTGTATATTACACTTTTAAATAACAGCACATGAGAAACAAAAACACTTTCCTTGCTAACTTCTGTCCTTTACAGTCATCGTCCAACAATACAATGCACAATCGAGAAATACAAAGTGTATGTGATTACGTTCTTCCCCAGATGCATAAATAAATAATTAAACACAGAGGACAGAGAGTAAAAGTGTCATGGAGGAGAGAGGGGGAGGCGTTGGGGGGCAGTGGAGGAGGCAGCCGCGGTAGCGGAGGTCGTGCCACGAGCCGCAGGGACAGTGGCGTCTCCGATCGCCCCTGGCGACCATCACGTTGCCGTGCTCCGGAACAGACAGGCCTGCTCGCACAACAGATGGAACTAATGATGCGCAACAAAAGAGATCATTTCACTGTGGTCCTCTGGAAGCCACAAAGAGCCGGGGTGGAAGTTTGAATGATAGGGCCAGGGGAGTAGCACGGGGTTAGATATGGGCAGCTCTTTTTTCTGGAGGTGCTCGAATGAATAAGGAAGGGCCTTTGATGTTTGTCACAGAAGGCGGCATGCACTGTTAAGTTAAAAAGGCAATTATGAAAAGTGAAAGAGCTGTGAGCCAACCTTCAGTTTCCATTGGGGGTAGCCCACTGGTATGAGTTTTGTTTCACATTTTACAGACTTTGGGGTGTATAAAAGAATACTGAGTCAAACATTGGAGTTTGGAAACTCTTGATAAATGTGATGTGTAACTCTAAATGGTGAAAACAAGAAAATCTACAATGATCTGTAGCTTCCTTTAGAAACGTACATTTGGTAAAGGGGCCTAAGTCACTATTCCTTCTATATTTATTTCCTTGAACTTATCAAATATTGCTTGACAAATAAGCAATCTATTGCAAGTTAATTTACATATCAAATAAAATGTCATTGCAGTTAAAGTCCATTTTTAAAACTACTTTTGGAAAATAAATTATTAAAAGATGGGACATTAGGAAAGGAATAGGCTATCCCTGCCAGTAGCTACATTCTCCTCTGTAATCATGGAAATGGTAGAAATATAGTACTGTACTCTCATCACAACCACATAAATGCCTATATTTGAATACAAATACAACTACCATCAATCATTCCCAGAGGCCCACTGTGGGCGCATTCAGATATCACATTATGACAAAGTTCAAGTCTTGGTTTCGCTAAATCACATGGCTCTGCATACAGTATTTCTCATTATTTCTGTCATTTCAAACGAGCTAAAAAAAAAATATTAGAAAATAAAATGAAGGCTGAAGCAAAATATACTATATATATATGAAGAGTGTCTAGGTTTAAGAAGGCATTCTTATTCACATATTTACACTGCAGAGTAAAAGTTGAAAATAAACCACTCAGTGTCCCAGACTACCAAAAACAAATCAAGTTTGAACTGGAGTCATTTGCATATCCTGAAGGAGAGGATTAGATTTAGAGGTCATCGTAAGTCTTCAAGACCAGACGTCAATGCAATGTTGTTGTTTTTATGTCAAATACATCCAACGGAAGACTATGTAAGGCCCTGCTGTCCTCCCAAGGAATCAGAGCGAGAGAGAGAACTAGGCTCTCTAAATATCTGAATTAAGAGTAGCCAAACACCTAGGGATGGGATTTAACCAGAATGGAGCTGACTGGAGCCCAATCCTTGCCCCATCCTCATACAGAACGTATCACTGGGAAAAGTTCAGCTGCGATGCTGACACAAACAGCGGAGCAAGGCCTGTATTAGAGTCAGGTTAGCAAAGATAACACTATCAGCCTGATCCCCATGGGCACAAAATGCTGGGCCTAGCTGGCAAATAAAGCTACAGTGTCTTGACTCCTTGGCACATTAGCTCTGATTACAATGACCTTCATTATATCAGCTACCCTTATTACAACACGTTGAACGCGCCTCTCCCTAGGGCCAAGCACAGTGGGGGAAAGAATAAGAGAAAGCCGTGAGTTTCAATGGTACGGCTTGTTATGCACTACACAAACTAGAGTGCGCGTTGTAATATACAATGAACATCTACTGTATGAAAACTGTTGAGATTGCTGACCACTCCGTTCACCTGAACAGATTTCCTTGGTCTTCCTGGCCAATCTGTCTCTGAGGTTTAATCTTACTCATTTGCAAGCAATGTGAAATAGGAAAAATAAGCCTCTAAGTTAATGTGTTTTTTTCCACAAGGCTCGGTGTTGGGATCATTACTTTTCATACATTGCAGGTAGATGGCGAGTAAATACCTCACTAAAATAAATAAAAAATATGGCAATGAATACAAATAACAGATATTAAGATATGTGTAAGGTTCTGTATTTATTTTCTTAGTCAACCTTGTGTTCTGTTTCGTTGTGTTCTTGAACGTAGCCCTGTTTCTTTGTGTTCTTGAATGTAGCGCTGTCTTTCATTTTCGTTCATTGATTTCACCTGTGTTAGTTACTCACCTGGTCTCATCAGCTCCTTATTTAGTTCAGTTCATTCTGTTTATGCCTTTGTCAGGTATTGTTCGTTTTGACTCTACTAAGCCTTTTCCTAGCTCGTTTGTGAGAACCAGTTATAGCCTTCAGTCCTAGTTTTGATTCACCTGCCTGTTTGCCTACCTGTGTATGACCATTGCCTGCGACCACAATTCCTGCCTTCTGCGAAGGCGAAATAAACACCTACCGCACTCTGCGCGTGAATCTACACCTTTTTCTCCCTGTGTATTTGTTACAATATGGATATACAGTACCAGTCAAAAGTTTGGACACACCTTCTCATTCCAAGGATTTTTCTTTATTTTTACTATTTTCTACATTTTAGAATAATAGTGAAGACATCAAAACTGTTTCCCTTTCATTTGGGACCATGTTAGGTCTACTGATCTACAACATTTTCATAGAAGTAGCCTATACCGTGTGCAAGTGACGCGTTCCTACGTCATACTGTACTTCCGTGTTCATGTCCCTGGTCATTTCAATTGGCTTGACAACTATATCATAAAATTCATGAAAACGTGGTCATATGAAAGATATTATATTCGTGTTTGTGGATGAATTTACTTCTGGCAGATGTCTACAAAATTAAAATACTACAAGGCCGATTGTGTCTCATGTAGCTAGCCAGGCAGTTCGGCTCGGGCAGCAGTTCGGCTCAGCAAGGGAAAGACAAGTCATTTAGCTTACTCAGTGAATTAACAAAATGTTTTGTGACAATCAGCTTTGAAATTAGCATATTTGGCATTACTATCACAAATATTGAACCTACATTGCTTTGTAAAGTGCTGGACCCCAGTTTGGACATTGTTTTGCCTAACAGTAAATTAATTATCACTTACAAAGTTCCTACATTTCGTGTGGCATTATTAAAGTGTGCTAAATGTATATGCAGCATTAGTGGGTAGCTAGCAAGCAGCCCAGAGGATCCTCAATGACAGGCTAACTAGCAATGAGTGGCACCGGTTTGCAGGGTTTTACAAGTGCACTCGCGCTATGAAAGGGAAATCGACTGCACCGATACTCAAGGGCTGATAGCCTATGGACTAAGAAAGGCTAATACCGGCCATAAATATCGGCATGACCGATTATCGGTAGTTCTCTAATGTTTATCTTTATGCATTTTTCTAACAAATCCTCTTTTGAGCATGCATGCTGTGCTACATAATAAATAATGTCACTGCATAACTGCTGAAGTATTCTGGGGTGTACGTAACTGCAGTTCGCTGGCAATGTCTCTAAGAGAGGTGCTGGACCTGAGCACTCAGAGACTGGGGACGCCCCACCACTGCTTAATATACAGCACGCTTATTAACCTCAATTTCCTGCCCAATCCCCCCTCCACAGGCTACATGGTTAGCCTGAACAAGCTCTTGGCATAAGTTACCCGTTTGGTGGAGCCTCTCATTTGGGGCTGAACACTCAGTGTGCAGGGGATTCTCTCCCACAGCCCAGCTCATCCCACCTAGAAGCCCCCCCCCCGCTGGGCTTCTCACCCTCCCTCTCTCCTGGCAGGTGACTCGAAAGACAGACATTACCCACAGAGACCTGCCTTTCCCTATTCACTTAGTACAGCTAACAGACCACAAAACAGGATGAGTTGAACAGTAGGGGTTCAGGAGACCATCCCTGCACCCAGTAGGGTGCCATTGTGTTTGTTTTGTGCCGAGGTGAAGAGGGGGTGGGCAAATCAGCTTGTTTAGGATTACGAGTGAATCAGGAGAATGTAAGCTTCACCAGAAATGACTCGATGGCAAATTTGAATCTTAACACCTGTAGGAAAAGTGTCAAAACCAACAAAGGCACGACCATATTATCCTTCATGACTTCTCATTCACGAAGCCAATAAAGAGTCAAATGATTGAAGTAGAATAGGGCATACCGTAGCAATATAGCCAAGAGTGCACTTAACAAAATCTGAGTTTAAACCATGTCAATCCCTGATGACTATATGTTAAAAAAGCAAATAAAATTGTAACTTAATTATGGATTTATAATGAGCCACTGCACCACTGCCAAAAGCAAGTCCCATACCAAGGCAAACAGGCACCTGCTGAATGCTCCCTGCTCATGGGCTTTCATAGCTTAATTAATCTAGGCCTTGGGGTATCATGACTCGTGTGTGCTACTTGCGTACATGTTTGAGACAATTAAGTTGTTTCAAGAAGCAGAGGTGCAACTTCAACACCGAGCACAGACACCGATATTGTACTATACAAGAGCTTTAATGTGTTGCATAAAAAAGAGGCAATAAAAACATACTCGATCCAAATCACTCATAAAAAAAGTGTCTATTCATTGAAATGTTGCATTTCCCAACCCACTTAAATGAATAATCCACTCAAAATCTATATTTTGGTATTTTTTTCATTAGTTCATTGTTGATACATTGATACAATGTTTTGCATGTCAGCAATCAAGTTTTCACGATATAGGACTTCAAAAAGCAAATTGTAACTTGCCAAAACGCACCATCATGATAAGTGACAAATTACAATTTGCTATTTGAAAGTCCTATATCTTGAAAACTTGATTGCTGATATGCAAAACATCTATGGAACTGTATCACAGTGGACTAATGAAAAAAATACCAAAAGATAGTTTTTGAGTGGATTATTCCTTTAAGTATCTTACTCAATGATTAGTCTCCATAGCTTGCAATATCACAAAGCAGGCCCATGTTTAAGTAGACATAGCCAGGTCAATTCAGACACTTTAATGATACTCCATCTGTGCATAGCACTTAATACATGTTACTTACCTAAAATTATATTCTTTAAAGATGTGTAACACTGTATGCTATATTGAAGTGGATTCAAATGACTATAGTATGGTTGCAAAATCTAACATGCAGTGTTGACTTACCTTGACACCAGTGAGGGCAAGACTCTCTTGAGAGCAGCACTGTAGATAACATTCAATGACAATCCCATATACAGTGCCTTCAGAAAGTATGTTACAAAGTGGGATTAAAATAGATTTTTATAACGATCCACAAAATCCTCTGTAATGTCAAAGTGGATGAAATATTCTAACATTTGTAAAATAAAACAATAATATATCTTAGTTAGATAAGTATTCAACCCCCTGAGTCAATACATGTTAGAATCACCTTTGGCAGCAATTACAGCTGTGAGTATCTCTGGGTAAACAACTCCAGTGTAGATTTGGTCTTATGTTTTAGGTTATTGTCCTGCTGAAAGGTGAATTCATCTCCCAGTGTCTGGTGAAAAGCAGACAAAACCAGGTTTTCTTCTAGGATTTTGCCTGTGCTTAGCTCCATTATGTTTATTTTTTATTACAAGCAAACCCATAACATGATGCAGCCACCACTATGCTTGAAAATATGGAGAGTGGTACTCAGTAATTGGTTGTATTAGATTTGCCCCAAACATATCACTTTGTATTCAGGACAAAAATGTAATTGATTTGTCAAATGTTTTGCCCTGTATTCTATACAGGCTTACTTCTTTTCACTCTGTCAATTACATTAGTATTGTGAAGTAACTACAATGTTGTTGATCCATTCTTAGTTTTCTCCTATCACAGTCATTAAACTCTGTAACTGTTTTAAAGTAACCATTGACCTCATGATGAAATCCCTGAGCGGTTTCCTTTCTCTCCGGCAACTGAGTTAGGAACTGTATTTTTGTAGTGACTGGGTGTAATGATACACTATCCAAAGTGTAATTAATAACTTCACCATGCTCAAAGGTATATTCAATGTCTGCTTTTTTATTTTTACCCATCTACCAATAAGCGCCCTTCTTTGCGAGGCACAGGACTGAGGGACCTTACAGATAATTGCATGTGTGGAGTACAGAGATGAGGTAGTCATTCAAAAATCATGTTAAACACTATTATTGCACACAGAGAGAGTCCATGCAACATATTATGTGACTTGTTAAACACATTTTTACTCCTGAATGTATTTAGGCTTGCCATAACAAAGGGGTTGAATACTTATTGACTCAAGACATTTCAGATTTGAATTTGTTATTAATTTGTAAACATTTCTAAAAACATAATTTCACTTTGACATTATGAGGTATTGTGTGTAGGCCAGTGACAAAACATCTACATTTAATCCATTTTAAATTCAGGCTGTAACACAACAAAATGGTGTGAAAACTTTCTGAAGGCAGTGTAGCATGCAAAAATGTTAAATTACTGTAGAGGAGAAATAAGACTCACATGTCAGTTGGGCAGCACCTCTGTCTGAACTCCAGCCTACCGTTGAGCTACAGTCTGGACTCTGCTCATGGCTGCTCGATGGGCAATCATTTGGCAGCTGGATCCTATAGGGATACAAGAGAGAGTTGTATATCAACTGAGTTATTTGCGACTTCTTTACACATTACGGTACAATTCATTTCGTATACTAGAGGTGCCTAATATGCACATACACTGAGTGTACAAAACATTAAGGACACCTGCTCTTTCCATGGCATAGACTGACCAGGTGAATCCTGGTGAAAGCTATAATCCCTTATTGATGTCACTTGTTAAATCCACAAATCAGGGAAGATGAAGGGGAGGAGACAGGTTAAATAAGTATTTTTAAGCCTTGAGACAACTGAGACACAGATTGTGTATGTGTGCCTCTCAGAGGGTGAATAAGCTAAATATTTATGCCTTTAAACCGGGTATAGTAATATGTGCCAGGTACGCCGGTTTGTGTCAAGAACTGCAATGGTGCTGGATTATTCATGCTTAACATATTCCTGTGTGTATCAAGAATGGTCCACCACCCAAAGGACATCGAGCCAACTTGACAACTTTGGGAAGCATTGGAGTCAACATGGGCCAGCATCCTTGTGGAACGCTTTCGACACCTTGTAGAGTCCATGCCCCGACGAATTAAGACTGATCTGAGGGCAAAAGGGGGGTTGCAACTAGGGTTGCACATTTTGGGGATATTTCAGAGGTGGAAACTTTCCGTGGAAATTAACGGGAATATATGGGAATTAATGGAAATATATGAAAATGAATATTAATACCATTTAAATGTAGATGTTTTTGCATTGGATATATTTACCATATCATATGGAGACAGAAACATAAACCTTTTAACTTATCATAAATAGAAATAATTGCACAGGATTAAATCCTTCCAATAGAAAAAAAAACTATTTAGTTACTAATTGAACTTTATTTAAATGAGTAGACTCTCACATGGGATGATTTCACTGAACAACAAAAGAAAATGAATACTGAATGATCCCCAATAATCCATCGCATCTCCCAAAAACATTTTCAACATAAAATGATAGTCTAGAAACTAAAGCTTTGGTTGTCTTCCTCTCAGGCTTCCATGTCTGCTCCCTGGACCTCCTCAATGTCCACCTCTTGAACATCAGACTCTGAGGCCTCATCTTCACTGTCTCTTTCCAACCTTGTTGAGGATGGCTCGTTGTCAGGCTCAAAAAGTCTCAAATTTGTCTGGATGGCTACCAATTTTTCAAACCTTGTATTGGTCAGCCTGTTGCGTGCTTTGGTGTGTGTGTTCCCAAACAAGGACCAGTTGCGCTCTGAGGCGGCTGATGTTGGTGGGATTTGGAGGATGATGTAGGCAACAAGGGAAAGGGCTTCAAATCCACAAAGTCCCTTCCACCAGATGGCTGATGAGATATGTTGGCACGACTGCCATATTGCATCTCCATCCCAAAGCCCTTGCTTGGAAGTGTACTTTGCCAGATTGCCAAGAACCTTGCCCTGATCCAAGCTAAGGTGGTGAGACACGGTAGTGATGACACCATAGGCCTTGTTGATCTCTGCACCAGACAGGATGCTCTTGCCAACATACTTGGGGTCCAACATGTACACTGCGGCGTGTATGGGCTTCAGGCAGAAGTCTTCACGCTTTTTGATGTATTTCAGAACTGCAGTTTCCTCTGCTTAGAGCAACAGTGAAGTGGGCAGGGCAGTACAGATTTCTTCTCTTACATCTGCAAGCAGAGTCTGAACATCAGACAGGATGGATTTGTCTCCCTCAATCCGTGCAATGGCTACTGCTATAGGTTTCAGGAGTTTCAGGCTGCTTACCACTCTCTCCAAAAAGACATTACAGTCTGCTGATATGGGGCTCTCCATATCAGCAGACTGTGATATGGCCATTTCTTGGAGAGACTCCTTCCCCTCCAGGAAACTGTCAAACATGATGACAACACCACCCCAACGGGTGTTGCTGGGCAGCTTCAATGTGGTGCTCATATTCTTCTCACTTTGCTTAGTGAGGTAGATTGCTGCTATAACTTGATGACCCTTCACATACCTAACCATTTCCTTGGCACTCTTGTAGAGTCTATCCATTGTTTTCAGTGCCATGATGTCCTTGAGGAGAAGATTCAATGCATGAGCAGCACAGCCAAGGGGTGTGATGTGAGGGTAGGACCTCTCCACTTTAGACCAAGCAGCCTTCAAGTTCGCACTATTGTCTGTCACCAGTGCAAATACCTTCTGTGGTCCAAGGTCATTGATGACTGCCTTCAGCTCATCTGCAATGTAGAGACCGGTGTGTGTGTTGTTCCTTGTGTCTGTGCTCTTGTAGAATACTGGTTTTAGGGGTGGAGATGATGTAGTCAATTATTCCTTGCCCATGAACATTCGACCACCCATCAGAGATGATTGCAATACAGTCTGCTTTCTCTAGGATTTGCTTGACCTTCACTTGAAGGGGCTTTCGATCCCAGGCTCGATACTGGGGTTCGATCCCAGGCTGGGTCACAACATGCCGTGACCGGGAGTCCGATTGGGCGGCGCACAATTGGCCCAGCGTTGTCCGGGTTAGGGGAGGGTTTAGCCAGGAGGGCTTTACTTGGCTCATCACGCTCTAGTGACTCCTTGTGGCGGGCCGGGCGCCTGCAGGTTGACCTCGGTCGTCGGTTGAACAGTGTTTCCTCCGACACATTGGTGCAGCTGGCTTCCGGGTTAAGCAAGCGGTTGTTAAGAAGTGCGGCTTGGTGGATCATGTTTCTAATCTGTCTGAATAAAAGCTAAAATTCCCTAAAAAATACATATTTAAATAATTTAGTAAATTCTCCAGTATCTTGTCATTGTTTTCGGTTGAGACACAGTGATATATAAAAGGACAAAAAACGCTCAGTGTTTAATGACCATTCGTTCAATGGCAAAATGAGAATTACAGAAGCTACAGGCTGTGGAAACCACCCACTTCTGAATCACAAAACTAAGAGGTATCGTTCTCCTAAAAATACCTAATTTGTGTAGTGGCACATTCCACTATGGGGTCATTCCGCTCCAGCCATTACCACGAGCCCGTCCTCCCCAATAAAGGTGCCACCAACCTCCTGTGGTTGAGGCACCTTTTAAAAAAGGAGAAATAATTGAAATATTCTTCAATACTGTATCTTTAAGAAATGTTCTGTATTTTACAACTTAATGTTAGATGGTTTCTTACCCTGAAAGTACAGTACCAGTCAAAAGTTTGGACACACCTACTCATTCCAAGGTTTTTCTTTATTTCTACTATTTTCTACATTGTAGAATAATAGTGAAGACATCAAAACTATGAAATAACACATGTGGAATCATGAAGTAACCAAAAAAGTGTTAAACAAATCAAATTAAATTAAAGTAGCCACCCTTTGCCTTGATGACAGCTTTGCACAAGCTTGGCATTCTCTCAACCAGCTTCATGCATTTCAATTAACAGGTGTGCCTTGTTAAAAGTTAATTTGTGGAATTTCTTTCCTTCTTAATGTGTTTGAGCCAATCAGTTGTGTTGTGACAAGGTAGGGGTGGTATACAGAAGATAGTCCTATTTGGTAAAATACCATATTATGGCAAGAACAGCTCAAATAAGCAAAGAGAAATGACAGACCATCATTACTTTAAGACATGAAGGTCAGTCAATACGGAAAATTTTAAGAACTTTGAACGTTTCTTCAAGTGCAGTCGCAAAAACTATCAAGCGCCCTGATTAAACTGGCTCTCATGAGGACCGCCACAGGAAAGGAAGACCCAGAGTTACCTCTGCTGCAGAGGATAAGCAAATGTGTTGCTACTGCTCTCAATAACATTGCTGCCCTGAATTTATCAGGCGCTAGGTCAGTGGGAAAAAGTTGTGATGGAATACTTTCTGGAGGACGATCGTGCCATGCTGACACTCTCGGACTCTGAAAATGAATCAGACGATGAGGAAATCCCTGATTTAGGTAAAAAAAACATTTTAATTGAAGAAGACATTGTAGAGTCTTCTGAAGACAGTGATGGGGAAGAAACAGCGATCAACAGTGTTGTCACGGAAGAAGTTGACTGAGTTTTGAAATCAGTGGAATTCAACGGGCCAAGAAAGCTGTACAAACTAAAACGGAAACGACACAGGACATCTTAATATATAAAAGGGGTTGCGGTCTGCCGTGAAGCTTTCATCCATGTATATGGGTAAGAGTCTAGCTACAGATTCAGATATTATACGTTTCTAATTTTGTAAGAAAGTTGTTTTCATTGCAAGTTAAAGCTTGCTGTTAGCTAGCCAGCTGGTATTCGATGGCTGGCTTGCTAGCTAACATTGAACCTATTTGGTTAACGTTAGCTAGCTATGAAAATCGGTTTGTATTGCTAGTTAAAGCTTGCTGTTAGCTAGCCAGCTGAAGTTCGTTGGCTGACTTGCTAGCTAACATTGAACCTGTATGGTTAACTTTATCTAGCTTTGGCAATCGGTTTGTATTGCTAGTAACGTTACTCTATGGATTGGGATTAATTTTTTAGCTAGCTAGCTAATGTTAACGTGACATTTCTAAACAAAAGACCCCAAGTTAAAGCTTGCTGTTAGCTAGCTAACGTTAGCTGAGGTTAGATGATTGGCATGCTAGCTAACATTAACTTACATGTATGAAGTGTGTGTCATGTTAGTGATGTTTTCTCAGAATGCCATTTCGCATTGCTAGTTATAGCCTAATGTTAGCTAGCTAACTAGCTAACATTGAACCTATTTGGTTAACTTTAGCTAGCTATGACAATTGATTTGTATTACTAGTTAAAGCTTGCTGTTTGCTAGCCAGCTGACGTTAGATGGCTGGCTAGCTAGCTAACATTACATGTATGAACTGTGTGTAGCGATGTTCTCAGAATACCATTTTGCATCTATTGTATAATAATGCTAAAATATTTGTATCTGGAATTTGTCTTTCAGCATCAGTAGAACACGTCTGACTCTCCTCCACCAGTCATACAAGGAGAATGGTCTAATGCCTCCCATTAAAAAGAGAGCTGGCCCAAGCAAGCAAAGACAGCAGCGCAGTCATCAACTACATGCACCATTTCTTCACCAACTACGGAGCTTGGGGAAACACGTGTGGACCTGAATTGTGATAACTGCAGTGGCCAAAACAAGAAAAAGTTTGTGCTCTGGTATTACCATGCACTGGCGGACCATGGTCTGGACTAGAGGTCGACCGATTATGATTTTTCAACGCCGATACCGATACCGATTATTGGAGGACCAAAAAAGCCGATACCGATTAAATCGGACGATTTTTTTAATATAATACATCAATAAAATCAATTTAGCCTCAAATAAATAATGAAACATGTTCAATTTGGTTTAAATAATCTAAAAACAAAGTGTTGGAGAAGAAAGTAAAAGTGCAATATGTGCCATGTAAGAAAGCTAACGTTTAAGTTCCTTGCTCAGAACATGAGAACATATGAAAGCTGGTGGTTCCTTTTAACATGAGTCTTCAATATTCCCAGGTAAGAAGTTTAAGGTTGTAGTTATTATAGGAATTATAGGACTATTTCTCTCTATACAATTTGTATTTCATATACCTTTGACTATTGGATGTTCTTATAGGCACTTTAGTATTGCCAGTGTAACAGTATAGTTTCCATCCCTCTCCTCGCTCCTACCTGGGCTCGAACCAGGAACACATCGACAACAGCCACCCTCGAAGCAGCGTTACCCATGCAGAGCAAGGGGAACAACTACTCCAAGTCTCAGAGCGAGTGACGTTTTAAACGCTATTAGTGCGCACCCCGCTAACTAGCTAGCCATTTCACATCGGTTACACCAGCCTAATCTCAGGAGTTGATAGGCTTGAAGTCATAAACAGCGCAATGCTTGAAGCACAGCGACGAGCTGCTGGCAAAACGCACTAAAGTGCTGTTTGAATGAATGCTTACGAGCATGCTGGTGCCTACCACAGCTCAGTCAGACTGCTCTATCAAATCATAGACTTAATTATAACATAATAACACACAGAAATACGAGCCTTAGGTCATTAATATGGTCGAATCTGGAAACTATCATCTTGAAAACAAAACGTTTATTCTTTCAGTGAAATACGGAACCGTCTAAATATTCCTGTTACATTGCACAACCTTCAATGTTATGTCATAATTACGTAAAATTCTGGCAAATTAGTTTGCAACGAGCCAGGCGGCCCAAACTGTTGCATATACCCTGACTGCGTGCAATGAACGCAAGAGAAGTGACACAATTTCACCTGGTTAATACTGCCTGCTAACCTGGATTTCTTTTAGCTAAATATGCAGGTTTAAAAATATATACTTCTGTGTATTGCAAGAGAAGTGACACCATTTTTCCTAGTTAAAAGAAATTCATGTTTGCAGGCAATATTAACTAAATATGCAGGTTTAAAAATATATACTTGTGTATTGATTTTAAGACAGGCATTGATGTTTATGGTTAGGTAGACGTTGGAGCAACGACAGTCCTTTTTCGCAAATGCGCACAGCATCGATTATATGCAACGCAGGACACGCTAGATAAACTAGTGATATCATCAACCATGTGTAGTTATAACTAGTGATTATGATTGATTGATTGATTATTTTTATAAGATAAGTTTAATGCTAGCTAGCAACTTACCTTGGCTCCTTACTGCATTCGCGTAACAGGCAGGCTCCTCGTGGAGTGCAATGTAATCAGGTGGTTAGAGCGTTGGACTAGTTAACCGTAAGGTTGCAAGATTGAATCCCCGAGCTGACAAGGTAAAAATCTGTCGTTCTGTCCCTGAACAAGGCAGTTAACCCACCGTTCCTAGGCCGTCATTGAAAATAAGAATGTGTTTTTAACTGACTTGACTAGTTAAATAAAGGTGTAGTAAAAAAATTCAAAATAAATTTTTAAAAACGGCCAAACCGATTGTTATGAAAACTTGAAATTGGCCCTAATTAATCGTCCATTCCGATTAATCGGTCAACCTCTAGTCTGGACCTTCACTTCCTGATCACAGGCCACACCAAGTTTTCCCCCGACTGGTGCTTCGGCCTCATCAAGCAGAGCTTCAGAAAGACCACAGTGAACAATTTGTCTGAGATTGCTGGTGTTGTGCTGGACAGCACTGTGACAGGGGTCAACATCCCACAGCTGGTTGGACTGGAGAATGGTACGGTGCTGGTGGAAAGCTATGGCTGGCAACAACACCTGACTACGTACTTCAGTCCACTGCCACAGATCAAGCAGCACCAGCACTTCAGGTGAAAATAATTTTCATTGTATGAGGTTATTCTTCTTATCTAAACTTGAGAGGTGAATTGATGTTGTGCAGGGTTGTAATGTCTTCTGATTTTTTGTTGTTGTTGTTATTCCCTGTTTTACAGCTTCGATGCTCTGGAGCGTGGTGTCAACAAGGAGCGTTCGGACTGTCGGGACCAGGTTTCAGCTGCTGCGCAACGCTGACATCCTTCCTCCCATAGACGGTCTGCCTGTACAAGCACCACTTGGACTGGACACAGCTAGACAAACGTATATTTTTGAGATGATCAGGGAGTTTTGTGACGAAGAGGCTATGGACATCACATGCCCTGTACCAAAGTCAAGGGCAGGACAGAAACAGGCTCTCTCCTAACACACACACACCATACGATGCTGCTACTATTTTTTTGTATCCTGCTGCTCAGCCACTTTACCCTTGATTGTATGCATATAACTACCTCGTCTATCACTGATATCATTATTGATATTGTTCTTGTACATACTATATATTATTTTATTTATACTGACACTATCTATTTCTGACATTGCTACTATGCAAGTAACCATTTGGCTGTACCGTTTACACCTTCTGTAGAGACTCATCCACTTAGCAAGACTTACCAAAATATTGATATATAAAATGAATATTAATATGTGTGGTCGTAACATGATGTTGTGACATACCACAGCAATATCATGTGACCCTATCAAGTGTCCACCACATAAATATATGGCGCATGGATCTGTTTATGTACTGTACATGTGCACCTAACTCAGGTTGCATGGCCTTAACTTATGTATGGAATACTATGTGATAAGTGGGTGTGTAACAGTATATAAAGGATGCGAATGTACTGGTGTGAAGGCATTTGGGCAGTGGTGCAAAGTACTTCAGTAAAAATACATTAAAGCACTACTTAAGTATTTTGGGGGGGTATCTGTACATTACTTTACTATTTATATTTTTGCCAACTTTTACTTTTACTTCACTACATTCTGAAAGAAATACTTTTTACTCCATACATTTTCCCTGACACCCAAAAGTACTCATTCAATTTTGACAGGTATATTGTCCAATTCACACACTTTAAGAGAACATCCCTGGTCATCCCTACTGCATCTGATCTGGCAGACTCACTAAACACAAATGCTTAGTTTGAAAATTTTGTCTTAGTGTTGGAGTGTACCCCTGGCTATCAGTCCAAAAAATTTAAATAATTAAAATAATTGTGCCGTCTGGTTTAATATAAGGAATTTGAAATGATTTATACTTTTACTCAAGTATGACAATTTAGTACTTTTTCCACCACTGGATGTGGCTGGAGGTTAGAGAATTTCTTTCACATGACCCATCAATTTAGACAACTGTGTCTGGGGAAGCGTCATCTAATATTTATAAAATATTTGTATCTGGACACTTTCTGTTTACCTGGAATCTTTCCTTATTGTAGGCTACTACCACTATTAGTCTTAATCTATACTACAGTACTCACGGTTTAGCACATGATCTCACATGTGAATCCTTAAAGAGATGGGTGGGGCTGGTTTAAGAGGGTGTGAACCATGCTGAATGGGTGTAGACAAAGGAGAGCTCTCCAGTAGGTACCAACACATTCAAAGGCCCTTTTCTCAAAAGTGAGTTTACAAGTTTATCAACTTTCAAAGCAGAATTACTTTCCCATTGTTCCTCATATGCAGTGTATCATATACCATTTTGTAGCTCTGAGTCTCTACTTTTATCCAATGTAAGAAACCCAATTTCAAATTTAGCTACATAAGACCGATTTGAGCCGGTCAGTCACACTTGTCATTTGGTCTGATGAGTCCAAATTTGAGATTTTTGTTTCCAACCTCTGTGTCTTTGTGAGATACAGAATAGGTGAACGGATGATCTCCGCATGTGTGGTTCCCACCGTGAAGCGTGGAGGAGGTGTGATGGTGCTTTGCTGGTGACACTGTCAGTGATTTATTTAGAATTCAAGGCACACTTAACCAACATGTCTACCACAACATTCTGCAGCGATAAGCCATCCCATCTGGTTTGCGCTTAGTGGGACTATAATTTGTTTTTCAACAGTACAATGACCCAACACACCTCCAGGCTGTGTAAGGGGTATATTGACCAAGAAGGAGAGTGATGGAGTGCTGCATCAGATGACCTGGCATCCACAATCACCCAATCTCAACCCAATTGAGATGGTTTGGGGCCGCAGAGTGAAGGAAGAGCAGCCAACAAGTGCTCAGCATATGTGGGATCTCCTTCAAGACTGTAGGAAAAGCATTCCAGGTGAAGCTGGTTGAGAGAATGCCAAGCGTGTGCAAAGCTGTCAAAGGAAAAAGCTGTCTACCTTGAAGAATCTAAAATATAAAATGTGTTTAACACTTTTTTGGTTACTACATGATTCCATATGTGGTATTTCATAGTTTTGATGTCTTCGCTATTATTCTACAATGTAGAAAATAGTAAAAATAAAGAAAAACCCTGGAATGAGTAGGTGTGTCCAAACTAACTGTAGCCACCATAGCTAAACATCTAAAAAAAATACATAGGAGTGATGAGGGCATGAGGTAAAAAATGTATGGTTTGGAGTAACGTCAAACCAAATAATTGAGTTAATTTGACCATTACATTTTGTACGTGCTGCATGCCCCATATACTCCTCTGAGGGAGAGGAACCATCTAACATTAAGTTGTAAAATACTGAACTTCGCCTTTAAGGGGAACAACCATTACAATTTAAACTATACAGCTTCTGATAAACCAAGACCCCCTTTCGATAGTGGGTAAATCCAAAGATTCTCATATTATGAGCAGTTTTGATAAAACCGCTAACAATACGCATAATGAGTTAAGATAAGGAAATGAACCCACTCCTAATTACTGCTAATTACCAGTTGAAATGTAGTTGATAAATAAACAGAAAACGTAATAAATACAATAATTATTACCAGTGCTAATTACATTTTTCCATTATATCCCTAATGAGATGGACTTAGCATCACATATAACACAATGAGACTTCCACTAGGCCATTTAAGATGATGGTAGTTGGGATAAAGTCCTAGAGTGGAATGATAGAAATGATTTGTTAAGGGTATCATTTTATACATCAATCATCCAAGTGATAGCATGATGATGATATTATGATATGGAAATCATATTCATCGCTATATTTCAGATGTTAACATCATATTTCTCTGTCCATTTGCATGTGATATTCAGTGAAAATCTAATCTAGACGGCTGAGCTGACTTTTAAATGACAGCGGTCAACTTGATCTGAAATTCAGTTACTGTTTATTCAGTGGGTGTAGATGCATTAAAAGAAAACACACAACTCTGTAAAAATCAAAATAGAACGTTTTATGATCTTTCTTTGCGGAATGATCCCGGCCACACCAACGGCTTGATGATATACAACAATCCCAAGTGTAATATAGTGTGAACAGCCGAATCCAACAGCTATATGACAGGTGCAAGGTACATTGAGTACGGTTACATGCACACATTAATGCGATTATTGTGGATAGTCAGATTAATATAATAGTTTAAAACGTTCACATGCTTTTCAAGAAGAACGATTTCCCTAAAAATTCTGTTTACATGGACACATCTGAAAACAGGCTACCTGATGGCACTCTGATGAATGGTTATGAGACCTACATAAAAAATTTGAAACCCACAAAACCTACCACACAAGGTAAAACATTAGATTTCACCATGGCTTACGTGCCAACAGTGTGTTTATGTTATATATTTTTTATTTAACATGTTCAATTATCATTGTAACTGCACACACATTGATGTCAGACATGCACCTACCCCAATGGTCTGTTGCTGATGACTGGGATGAATGCAGGAGCAGATGTCAGGTGCAGTACAAGACATCCTCTTTTTGACTGAAGTAAGTAAAGTTTTACCTATAATACCCACTGCTAGTAGCCATCTATTCATCCAACAGTAAATGTCATGTCCTAAACAAATGTTGCAGTTGTAGGCTACTACCCATGAGGCCTATTAGGCTTATGCCCTCGCAATGACCGGTGCACATTCATGCTCGCACCGCTCTCAAAGCCATATCAAATATACTGGTTGTAAAATAGTTGTTATTGAGCTGAATATTGAGAGTTGAGAAACAAAAATGATACCTACAGAAAGTTGAGACCCTCCTCTCTTTGATAGGAACAATGGGGTGAAGTTTCCAAAGCTGTGTTTTTCCCGCAATTTGGAATTAGTACACAATCAGAACGCATTTTTCCCTCGAGTGCATGGGAGGAAAGGAGAGTGGCTCGCTCATCACAACAGCAGGCCCCAGCAAGGGCACAGGCACAGGGGCAGGGCAAAAACTTTCATTACAGGAATCATGAGGATATTGCAATTTACTGTTTGGCCAGATCGTGGTTTTAGTCGCCCGGAAAACAGAACGTTTCGATTGAGGGGACAATGTAGTTCTTTCTACATTTACAGTGCATTCGGAAAGCATTTAGACCCCTTGATTTCCCCCACATTTTGTTACATTACAAGCCTTATTCTAAAATGGTTTAAATTGTTTCCCCCCTCATCAATCTACACACAATAAACCATAATGACAAGCATAAACAGTGGACATGTGTGTGCCTGGGACTGCAACACCCAGCGTTGCTTCATGACCTGGGAGGCTGACCAGGTGGAGATCGGTCAGTTACATTAAAAAAATGTTACTCTTAGAATTTTTTGCAAATTTATTAAAAATCAAAAACAGAAATACCTTACATAAGTATTCAGACCCTTCGCTATGAGACTCAAAATTGAGCTCAGGTGCATCCTGTTTCCATTGATCATCCTTGAGATGTTTCTACAACTTGATTGGAGTCCACCTGGGGTAAATTAAATTGATTGGACAAGATTTGGCAAGGCACACACCTGTCTATATAAGGTCCCACAGTTGACAGTGCATGTCAGAGTAAAAACCAAGCCATGAGGTCGAAGGAATTGTTCAGAGTCAGAGCAGTTTTCTTTGCTGACCTTAGCTGTCTATCAGTAAACCATCTTGATAGGGGGTCTGGCCATTAACCACTGATCAGCCACAGGCTCATTATTGTATAACAGAGAAATTGCACAAAAGGGTCACATTTTTCTGATTTTTGAATGTTTTATTTTTACATCAAAAAATATATGTCCATTTTGACACACACCCAACTAAAAACTGGTCCAGGCATCTGGCATTTGCCAGAAGGCCAATCGGCCTGTGTGTGCGTGCATGCGTGCGTGTGTGTTAGCCAAGTAGGAGGTAGAGTGGATTAGAGCCATATCTTCCACATGGCTACTTCCTAATCCTACCATCTGAGGTAAATATAAGACCAGGTGAGGTAACACTCCTGTCTCAGACACCTCTTAAACACTGGGGCATCTGCACAGAGAATGCCCCGAGGAACACTACTTTGGAAGTAGAATGGAACTTTGTTGAAGTGGAAATGCATCATTGGCCAACACACTTGACAGGACAAACTAGACTGGAGTTAAAATGTACTTTTTGATGTATTATACAACTAATTTCATAGCAGGTCCTGCAATAGACTAGCGTCCTGTCCAGGTGGTGTACTTATATCGAACACGTCATTCAATTTGTACCAATTAATCAGAATTCATTTGAAAAGGGTGGATTGACTGTGTACATGAAAAGGTAATTAGGGAATTAGTTTTATGATTTCCAAAAAGGTATTAGATGAGACAAAATGGGTGAAGTCACTGTGAAAGAATGCTGTCAGTTTTAGTTCCCGTCTCTCCGTGTTCAGATCCGGTTGTGAGCAAAGGGCAGAGAGAGAAAAGAAGAAGAAAACAAACAAAACCAGAGAGGAACATTCATTTGACGACTGCACGGATATAAAAAATGCAGGTCCTTATGTAAAAACAGGTTTTGATGTGTCATGACATGAAATGCTTTTCATTACATTTTTCAAGCATGACCTCACATTCTGCAAAAATGTACACACCCATGGGACAAGCACATTGAGGTAAAAACACAAATAATAAGTGCCAGGAGGAGAGATGGTTCACGTCTGAATGGGACAGGTAGTTCATGGCATGTCATGTTTTTTTAGGAGAGGTTTTGTCCATTTATTTTTTAAATCAAAGTTTACCTTTATTTCATTAAAAAGTGTAAACAAATAGTGTACCCAAATAGTTGTTGAGATATACATGGGATATATGTATATACAGGTGTTAAACAGGTGTTTAACCAGATAAAGAAAAACAAATGCACACTGCGGTGTTAAAAATGTACAGTGCCTTCAGAAAGTATTCATACCCCTTGACTTATTCCACATTTTGTTGTGTTACAGCCTGAATTAAACATGTATTAAATACATGTTTTTCTTCACCCATCTACAAGCAATACCCCATAATGACAGAGTGAAAACCTGTTAGAATTGTTATTTGATAATGTTTTGAAAATGAAATACATAAATATCTCATTTACATAAGTATTCACAATACATGTTAGAATCACATTTGGCATCGATTACAGCTTTGAGTCTTTCTGGGTAAGTATCTAAGAGCTTTGTACACCTGGATTACACAATGTTTGCACAGTACTTATTTTTTGATTTCTTCAAGCTCTGTCAAGTTAGTTGTTGATCATTGCTAGACAGCCATTTTCAAGTCTTGCCATAGATTTTCAAGCCAATTTAAGTCAAAGCTGTAACTAGGCTACCAAGGAACATTCAATGTCGTCTTGGTAAGCAATTCCAGTGTATATTTGGCCTTGTGTTTTAGGTTATTGTCCTGTTGAAAGGTGAATTGTATCTGTTGGAAAGCAGACAGAACCAGATTTTGCCTGTGCTTAGCTTTATTCTGTTTCTTTTATCCTAAAAAAACTCCCTAGTCCTTGCCGATGACAAGCATGCCCATAACATGATGCAGCCACCACCATGCTTGAAAATATAAATAGTGGTACTCATTGATGTGTTGGATTTGCCTCAAACATAACGTTTTGTAATATGGACATAAAGTTAATTTCTTTGCCACATTATTTGCAGTTTTACTTAAGTGCCTTATTGCAAACAGGATGCATGTTTTAGAATATTTTATTCTGTACAGGCTTCCTTCTTTTCACTCTGTCATTTAAGTTAACATTGTGGAGTAACTACAATGTGTTCTCCTTTCACAGCCATTAACCTCTCTAGGGTATGTGGGACGGTAGCGTCTCACCTCGTCAACAGCCAGTGAAACTGCAGGGCGCCAAATTCAAAACAACAGAAATCCCATAATTAAAATTCCTCAAACATACAAGTATTTTACACCATTTTGAAGATACACTTGTTGTAAATCCAGCCACAGTGTCCGATTTCAAAAAGGCTTTACGACGAAAGCACACCAAACGATTATGTTAGGTCAGAGACAAGTCACAGAAAAACACAGCCATTTTTCCAGCCAAAGAGAGGAGTCACAAAAAGCAGAAATAGAGATAAAATTATTTACTAACCTTTGATGATCTTCATCAGATGACACTCATAGGACCTCATGTTACACAATACATGTATGTTTTGTTCGGTAAAGTTCATATTTATATCCAAAAATCAGAGTTTACATTGGCGCGTTATGTTCAGTAGTTCCAAAACATCCGGTGATTTTGCAGAGAGCCACATCAATTTACAGAAATACTAATAATAAACATTACTAAAAGCTACAACTGTTATGCATGGAATTTTAGATCCACCTCTCCTTAATGCAACCGCTGTGTCAGATTTCAAAAAAACTTTACCGAAAAAGCACACCATGCAATAATCTGAGTACAGCGCTCAGAGAGCAACACAACCCAAACAGATATCCGCCATGTTGTGTAGTCAACAGAAGTCAGAAATTGCATTATAAATATTCACTTACCTTTGATGATCTTCATCAGAATGCACTCCCAGGAATCCCAGTTCCACAATAAATGTTTGTTTTGTTCGATGAAGTCCATAATTTATGTCCAAATACCTCCTTTTTGTTCGCGCGTTTAGCCCAGTAATCAAAATTCACTAGGTGCAGACAAAGTCAAAAAGTTCCATTACAGTCCGTAGAAACATGTCAAACGATGTATAGAATCAATCTTTAGGTTGATTTTAACATAAATCTTCAATAATGTTCCAACCGGAGAATTGCTTTGTCTTCAGAAATGCAATGGAACGCAAGCTAACTCTCTCACATGAACGCGCCTGGTCAGCTCGTGGCTCTCTGGCAGACCTCTGACTCATTCCCCTCTCATTCGCCCCCACTTCACAGTAGAAGCGTCAAACAAGGTTCTAAAGACTGTTGACATCTAGTGGAAGCCTTAGGAAGTGCAATATGACCCATTTCCACTGTATCTTGGATAAGCAAAGAGTTGAAAAACTACAAACCTCAGATTTCCCACTTCCTGGTTGGATTTTTTCTCAGGTTTTTGCCTGCCATATGAGTTCTGTTATACTCACAGACATCATTCAAACAGTTTTAGAAACTTCAGCGTGTTTTCTATCCAAATCTACTAATACTATGCATATCCTAGTATCTGGGCCTGAGTAGCAGGCAGTTTACTCTGGGCATGCTTTTCATCCAGATGTGAAAATACTGCCCCCTACCCAAGAGAGGTTAAACTCTGTAACTGTTTTAAAGTCACCATTGGGTCATGGTGAAATCCCTGAGCAGTTTCCTTCCTCTTTGGCAACTGAGTTAGGAAGGATGCCTTTATCTTTATAGGGACTGGGTGTAATGATACACTACCCAAAGTGTAATTAATAACTTCACCATGCTCAAAGGGACATTCAACGTCAGCTTTTTTTATGTCCATATACCAATAGGTTACCTTCTTTGCGAGGCACAGGAAAACATCCCTGGTCTTTGAGGTTGAATCTGTGTTTGAAATTCCCTGCTCAACTGAGGGGCCTTACAAATAATTGTATGTGTGGGGTCCAGAGACAAGGTAGTCATTCAAAAATCATGTTAAACACTATTAGTGATTCCACGTAACTTATTCTGTGACTTATTTAGTCTTGCCATAACAAAGGTGTTGAATACTTATTGACTCGACAGTTCAGCTTTCCATTTTTATTAATTTGTAAAAATGTCTAAAAACATAATTACACTTTGACATTATGGGGTATTGTGTGTAGGCCAGTGACACAAAATCTCAATTTAATCAATTTTAAATTCAGGCTGTAACACAACAAAATGTGGAAAAAGTGGGGTGAACACTGCTAATACTTTCTGAAGGCACTGTATTTATAAAGATTCACATGGATGAGAGGCAGCATGACGAGCAGGCAGAGATTAGCTGGACACTGCTAAAAGGTACAGGTCAGGGGCTAAGCTTATAAAGTACTCATAACTGCCTTTACTACTCTTGCCACAGAATTACTGTTTACATGCACTATGGAAGATGTCAATCAGTCTCCAAGATGGGATCTGATATGTGGCACAATCCCTCTCTCAGTCTCTCAGTCGTAATCTCGCGTTCTCCTTCACTCGCCCCCTTCTGTCCCCCACCCCCAACAATGATGTCTACAGTTTACAAGTGGACACATAGCTTATATGGAGTTCCTTTCAAGTGTTTTTGAGTACGAAAGGGACTCTAGGTTTCTGTTTCCCGGACAGTAATGTACACTTACTCTGTATAAATTGATACATTTATTGGACATATTTCCATACAGTCTATATCCTGAAATTGCAGTACGGTACTGTAGTGTTAAGGGGACGTTGATACTCGGATCTTTATTTCAAGGAATTACACTACTTTTTCCTCAAACAATGGATTTGACCTTTGAAGTTGAAAAAGACACAATCAAAAGCTAGGCCTTTGATAGGGGAAAGAGCAAGGTTAAAACGTTTAAATAGTACCTATGTCTGTTTTGAAAACCTAGTCAGAACTTGTGAATAAAGTGGCGCATACCATTTTGATTCCACTGATAAAAAAGGATCACAAGAAACTATAAGACACTAACCCAGTCAATGACTCTACACGCTGCGCTTCAAATTAAAGTATTTTTCAAGTCTTTTGATAAAATATCTTTTCATCTATTGAGCTGAGCTAACCTGTCAACTGAATTGAAGTAATCAACGTGTACCCTAATCTCTGTAAATATGATCTGAAAACAAAGTGACGACTACTGTTGAATGAAAAGGCTACAAATTACACAAAATTACTCTTAATTTACTTTTCCTTTATTAATTTCTTTAAAA
The DNA here is from genome assembly GCF_045679555.1 of Salvelinus alpinus. Taxonomy (NCBI): domain Eukaryota; kingdom Metazoa; phylum Chordata; class Actinopteri; order Salmoniformes; family Salmonidae; genus Salvelinus; species Salvelinus alpinus. The sequence goes on from NC_092113.1 coordinate 18,386,448, forward strand.
GCTCTTAGTTGCTCATACTTAGGTCAGATCTGATACCATTGCTAATTGGAACTCATATTTGCCGCAAATCAAACAAAGTCAGATGACAGTCTAGATTAAGGTATTTGAAGATATGTTTGAATCCTTTGAGAAGTCGTCTCTCTGTAGTCGGACTCATTTATGGACCTTTTTACAGCTGTTTTATTCATTTTCTTTGGAAAAAAGTTCCAGAGCGGTACAGCAGAACAGAGGAGGCCAAACTAGTTTTCAGACAGTAAGAGGGGCAACCTGTCCTGAGAAATGTAAAACGGAGTTCCGGAAGCTTTAAAAAGTCTTATGTACAGTATGTGCAAGTTCTCACATTTGAGGACCGGGTTAAAATCTCTGAACCTGAATGGCAAGATTTTCTATTGTACCATGTTCATCCCTCCCATCGGTTAAACACAAGAATGTACCGTGCCCACTCCCTGACAGAGAGGTACATACTATAGGCAAATCCCTTTCTAGGGAGTTTTTCCTAGCCACCGTGCTTCTACACCTGCATTGCTTGCTGTTTGGGGTTTTAGGCTGGGTTTCTGTACAGCACTTTGAGATATCAGCTGATGTAAGAAGGGCTATATAAATACATTTGATTTGATTTGAAATCCAGTACATACGTAAGCATACCCCATTTTGTATTGAAGCAGTTTGAAAGCACCATACAGGCTCTCCTCTTACACTGATCTATGTTGAGTGTATTGTCCAGACAAATATAGATATATATTTTGACTCTGGAAATTATTGTGTAGATCAAATCCCACACCTAAACTATGCTTCCCTCAAAACGGTTAATTAGAAGAAGATTGTAATCCGTCTCTTTTTTGCTGGATAATGGATCAGACGCAAGATGCGATCAAACTTCAATCTCCCTCCAGATGTCATGTGATCTCTCATTCTTTTATCTATTAATGATTTCAAAGGCTTCCAACCATTATTGCTTTTATTCTCTGAAATAAAACCCAGCTGCTCTCTTTATGTGTGTGTGTGTGTGTGTGTGTGTGTGTGTGTGTGTGTGTGTGTGTGTGTGTGTGTGTGTGTGTGTGTGTGTGTGTGTGTGTGTGTGTGTGTGTGTGTGTGCGTGCGCACATGTGCATCCTTAAGAATAAAAAAGAATGTTGGAAGAAGCCTCTAATTCATAAAAATCACAATTCATAAAAAACACACATCCAAAATCCAAACAGCCGTTGCACTTTGATTTCTCTCAGGAATCTTTGCCACAGGGAAAAAACTAAATTTTGGGGCTCAAACGTATAGAGAAATATTAGGGGTAGTAAAGCATACAAATTGTTTACATATTCCCTCAAGCTGCTTCTCTTACCAGTGGGGCCCAACCAATTTAAAAGAGTGTGAACTTGCCATGTGTACTACAGTAGGGGAGAGTGGGGTAAGTTGAGCCAAAGGGTTAGTTGAACCATAGACAGTATGGACAATATATAATTGGTTTCTAGGAAACCATAAACAAAATGACTCATGTGACCAAATATTTAGGAAGTGGTCATAATTTTATGGAGTCTGTGAAGGAGAGAAACTACATGAAAAAAAGTGGTAAGCAAGTTAGTTCTAAAAAACATTTTCACAAAGTCAAATACATTTATTGTGTTAAGGTTTCATGATGCTTGTATCTAAACCAAAGTATATAGTTTTGTACATCAGCTGGGGTCTCTATAAGCTACAATATGAGGTCCTAAACCTAGCATGAAAGTGTATCATTGTAGCTGTGTGGGCTAATATAGTCAAAATGTTTGCCTTGGGGTAAGTTGAGCCAATTAGTAAATGACCACCATACCCTATACGATTATGATGATTATGATTACATTTAGTCAGTTTTATACATAGTATTTTTGCAATGTGCCCCGTGTATACTAATGTAAAATAAGCAGGGGTCTGGGCCCCCTTGAGGTTCTTGAGAGAGCAGCCAAGGAAGTGAGAGAAGGGAAGAAGTCAATATGAGCAGCAGCAAGGGATGAAAAAATAAACAATGACACTGAAGAGGTACACTGACAAAAAATAAAACGAACATGTACCTGTACGAAAGAGGGGCTATGATAGAGTAGCAGAGGCACACAAGGTCTTATCGGAGTCTGAGTTCGCTAAACATATCAAGAATTTCATGGACCAGTTTCATGGGCTTAGTAGCCTCATATGCAGAGAACTTGCCTATGAATTAGCACAGCGAAATAGCATCACTGTCCCAGAAAACTGGTCAAGAAATGGAAGGGTAAGTGATATTGAACAGAGAGATCTGTATCTCAATGTAGGCATACATTTAATATACACAATCTACCACACCCCCATCCCATGAATTCAACTTTGACCTAGCAGCATCATCACCCACTGTCATAGAACACAAAACACCCACTTAACCCAAGGCAGCTCAACTTATCCTGTCCCTATGCTCAATTTCCCCACACCTGAGGTAAATTGTGCAACGAGACCACTTTTTTTGGACAAGCTATGTTTTCAAAACTGTTATGTCTACATTAATTCTGATTATTTCCAGGGATACACAACATCCTGAAATATATGTAGATACAATATCTTCGTTAGAAAGAATACTATATTTCCCTTGACATAGTGATTCTGAATTGAAAAAAGGCTCAACATACCCCACTCTCCCCTACAGTGTGTTTGTAGACACGCTGATTATGCATGCGAGGAGTGGTTCTGTCTTTTATTGAAAAATTTACACCCGTGCTGTGATTTATATAAATCAGTAGTGCCCACAAAGCAGTAAAACTCTAATTGTTTCTTCCATTTTGAAAGTATAGTGTCCATTAAGGATGCAGGAGGTAATAAAGGGGACTTTTAATCAATCCTCTCTTGTTGATGAGTTGATGTGTGAATGGGCCTCCCTACCTGACAATCCTTTTTTTCTGACTGAGAACAAAGGGAAAAGGAGATACAATTCACTGTACTGACATTGTTTTGTTTGCTGTTTGAAAAGGTAAATGAAAGCAGGTGAATGTAAGTTAAAGATACTTGCTAGACTCTGTCAAAATATATGTCTTCAGAATCATTTGATGGGCGGTTTAATGTTTGTTAGGTGAAACAAAAAGAAACTAAATTCAAAAACACCTTCTCAAAGTGTGAGGAAAATGTTGTTTTGCCTTAACCCATCACTTCCTGTTTATGCACTTCTGATTGAATAGGGGCCTATACGATCCTGCTGCTTAAGTGCATATATCAGGGGCAACTGATTGGAATCCCCTCATCTTCTAAGTGCTAGAGACCCTGCTTCCCAGCCATGACGGTATTATGTAGCTCTTTTAGACTGAGTGCAGTAGCGTGCCACGTTGACCCCGTTTTCACCTCTGTACTGACCCCTTCATTCTCAGATTAGGCCGTGCGACCCCTCGTCGACCGGCTGGCACGGCCACAGTAAATCCTGGCGGCTTGCTCATGCTAGGGACCTTAGGTAATTAATAAAATCCCCATTACATGCCTTGTGCCCGTTGTTTGCTATTTCAACACCCCATTTGTGCCACGATTACAGTCATTATCAGTCACCGCCATTAATTCTCTACCCGATGCCAGAATTGCATACTAATAAATTGGGCTCTAAAATGTTTTACCTTTCAAGGAGTTGTGTTGGAGGCAGGCCAGCAAGTGCCACTCCAGATTAGGAGTCATCTAGTGACTCGGAAAGGGCCCTTTGAATAGGGCTGCTGCATCTTTGGAGATAGTTCACATTTCCTCTTTGATTATTTTCTCTTCCCCTCCAAAATGAATCTTTATTAAGCTTAAATCCTAAATAAATTGAAATTAGCAGACTGCAAAATATTGCTTTCTTTTCTCTCGCCCCTTTCTCTCGTGCCGCCATGCAAATTATAATGCTTATTTATGTAAATGAGGTGTGGTCTTTAATTAGTTTTGCTTGAAGGCAATAAATACGTGTATTCTTTCCCAAAAAACTATTTGTTTTGTTGCTCTTTTCGGTTTAAGTTCAAAATGACTGATTATGCCAACAAAAATATTCATTAATTTGATAGTTTTTCTTCTTTCCTCCCTCTTTCAGGGTATTATCTTCTCCACCCACTTCCTGGAAGAGAGGGTATTCTCTCTGTGTAATGGAGATGCCTCTTCAAACAGAGCTAACCTGCAAAGCCTTTTCTACAGGCCCCAGGCTGGAACTACATTATAGAAAGCACTTTCTTAGGTCTACCTACTCCTAAAACTATCATACAATGCCTTTGTCATGAATGAATTCTGGCATTGGGCAAATCAGATCACGCCTACATCCTGTTCCTCCCCGCCTATCGGCAGAAACTTACAGGAAGCGCCCGTGGTAAGGACTGTTCAACGTTGGTCTGACCAATCGGAATCTTTGCTTCAGGATTGTTTTGATCACGCGGACTGGGAAATGTTCCGGGTCGCCTCTGGGAATAGTATTGACGTACACACTGACTCAGTGACTGGGTTCATCAGGCAGTTGTTTCTACTGTGACGATTACAACTTATCCAAACCAAAAACCGCGGATAGATGGCAGCATTTGCACAAAACTGAGAGCGCAAATCACCACATTTAACCATGGCAAGGTAACTGGCAACATGGACCTCCTTAAGGCAAAGTGGAGTCGCAATTCAATGGCTCAGACACGAGACGCATGTGGCAGGGACTCCAATAAAGGCTTATAAAGGGAAAGCCAGCCACGTCGCGGACACCGACTCCTCACTCCCGGACAAACTAAACACTTTCTTCGCCCGCTTTGAGGAAAACAACACAGAGCAGCCGATGTGGACAGCCGCCGCTGACAAGGACTGTGTGCTCTGTAGACGATGGGAGTAAGACATTCAAGTGCGTTAATCAAATAAGATTTGATTTGATTTGACCATATCACCTCCACCTTACCCGACACCCTAGACCCACTACAATTTGCATACCGCCCCAACAGATCCACGGACGACTTAATCTGTATTACTGTATTCTCAACATAGCTCATCCTATAACTACTGCTGTACATACCTTTTTCCTAATTATATATTGTCCATACTGTCTATACACACCACGTATTTATATTCCAGACTCTGACATTGCTTGTTCTGATATTTCAAAATGTCTTTTTCTTTACTTTTTTCTTGGGATTATTTGTGTATTAGTATTGTACTGTTAGACATTTACTGCACTGCTGGAGCTAGACACACTTTAACATCTGCTAATCTATGTACGCGACAAATAAACGTTGATCTGTTTCCATAACTTCACTGTAAACCTTCATGAAACTCACTCACGTTATTGGTTCAAACATACTGTAGGCTATATGTGTGTTTGTATAATGATGCTACTGTACCAAAGTGACATTTGCTTAGTTATTGGTACATTTCAATATCTCTCACAATGCTAAGGGGTGACTATTCAAAGCTGCATTGTGTTTCTTCTTTCCGGTGTTTGTTCCATTTGCATTTGGTCCCCGTGTCATAGACACACAGTACCATAGACACACAGTACCATAGACACACAGTACCATAGACACACAGTACCATAGACACACAGTATCATAGACACACAGCACTACAGTACGCAACGAGACAAGAGACTGTAAGACATGTCATCAATCAAATGATAATACCAAATGTAAATTCCGACAGCCTGTCAGCTTTCAGTGCCCAGCTCTAAACTGAAGTGCGATGACCTCTTAAACGACTTTCAGACTGATTTGGGCTTTATTTTAATATTTGTTTAAAAGGATTTTCAGTGTTACAGTAAATCTCACGCCCGACACCGTTTTTATGCATTTCATGTTGATTTACAGTGTGGTGTTGAGTGGCTATCGAACACAAAACTGCTTTATGTCATTGCGGAGAGGTGTCGGGTCAAATTCAGTTACCGGTAGATACAGTAGAGTGACTCTCACTGTCACGCCGTATTTCACGACACCTAAGGTTGAAAAAAGGCTCAAGTTTATGTTGGATTATTGTTCAATATGATATCAATATTCAGCATCACCTCAACTCCTCAGAAGGACTGAAATGGCACACTCCGCAAGTTAAGATTCCCCCACCTCTGTCCCCCCCGCCAACATGATTTATGGAAAGGAAGCTAAAACCATTATAGCGTTTTTATTATTATTGTTCTTTCAAGGCTAATGCAACAATAGATTTTTGCATGATTGATTCTTTACACTAAACATTAGGGGATTGCATTAATTTAGCATAGAACAGCTAAATGGCATGGGATTACATACTGTGGTTTCCCCCCCACATTGTATTATAAATACTCTACATATTAATACTCATTCTGAGCGAGTATTGATCAGATCACTGTGTAAATATTTGACTTCATTGTAGTGTTCCTCACATTGTTTTTAACTGTAGGCTAGTCTGTTTGGAAATTAAATTTTCTCTGGTAAGAAATACTAATAATAGCCTTCCATTTATCCTGGACGACTTGTGCTAAATGACTAAATGCTTTGGAAATTCAACTCACAGCTGGGTCAATGGTGTGCAAAAAAAAAAAAAACGCTGAAAGCGAGAGACTTTGATAGTCTCTCATCCGCCCCCTCCTTTCTGCAAAATATTACAACTCAGGCCTCTTGTGGGAGGGAATATGGCAGCAATATGCTCAAACTTCAATCAGCTGGGAGGAAATTCCACTTGTAATAAGGAGGAACTGGTTTTAATCGCTGCTCTCCATCCTCCAGTTCCTTCCATGGGCTTCAGCTGTCAGGGAGCAGCGACATCAACTCCTCTTTCATGACATCTCTGGGAGGGAGCACAACCCTTCAGACCCCAACTGAACCCTACGGATGAATCCCAACAGTGGTAGCAGCTTTGATGACCTGGATAATGTTTTGATTACTCTTCCATACACCCCTGGTTTCTCTAGTCTGAGAGATGGTAGCCGGGTACAATTCATTGAGAACTTTATCTCAGCCCTGTGCCTTCATTACAGAATCCACAGTATCTTATTCAGGGTTGGCCCGCTATAGGAGTTTCAGACCAATCCGGTCTAAAATGGCAGATTGATTGCTCCTTGCTCCTCTTCATCATAATGCTGAACAGATCATCTGAGTTGCGGGTTTGAATCCTTATTTCAGGCTGGTTCTAGAAGGGGCAGGGAGAGGATCAAACTCTTCCAATCCTATCATACATGTACGGTCTGTGTATTAATTCATGCACACTGTAGTAAAATGTTTTGCAACAAAAACAAGTTTCCTATTGGACAAATTCAGGTAGGTCCCTCCCTGTTTCGTCCCATTTGCTTCCGTTTGGTTCCTACGGAATACACCCCTAGTTTACAACATAACGGAAAGAACCAAAAACTCCCACAGTTGACTCACGCTTTGGCTGTCTTTTTCCAACATTTGAGTCTAGTGGGACTGCGTGTGTCTGCTCCCCTGCTCATGTCCAGGCCGTACACAGGTAGTGATGGGCACCCGGCCAACTGATCTTTCGCCCAAAGTGCTAATTTGTGCCACTCCAGTGTGCACACAATACTATAATTACCCGAAAACGTAAACTGGAAGTTATGCCTGACAAAAACATGTTTCTGTCATAAAACTCAGCTTTTGGTGATGGTGAGAGGATTATAGGACATATTAATAGGATAAGAAGTCTGAGAGGCATGGCACTTTTCCATTTATCTTGTGGAAAAATCTTCGACAAAAACACCTGGCAAACTAACTGCTTGAGTATGAGCACTAAAGAACTGCTAGCAGTCATTGAGCTGTTATATAACGTACTGTCGCATCTAAAACAGTTCTATTGACACAGTAATACAACTTCAAATCAGTCTATTCATAATCTTGATTGTCATAATGTTTAACAAGTTAACAAGATACCCAGTCACATGAACTGTGGAAGAATCACAATGAAACAACGTTAATAAATGATTCATATTGAATATATCCTTGCTCTTTCTTCCTGCAGTGGTCTTCCTTTCTCAAAGTTTTCTAATATCTCTAAGATCAGTCAGGATGGGCTCTACAACACAAGACAAAACTGTATTTTGACGAAGGAATATCTTTCCTGCCTACTGCAAGTGTCAATGTTCACCTGTATTGTCATTTTTTCCCCAGCAATGTAGCTTGAAAAACAAGTTTGACTACTTTACACACAAGGAACAATAAGTTTCAGTAAGTTTGTGTGTTTGTTGCATTTGTTCAATTCATATCAGCCCATGAATGTCAGAAATCCCACAGTATACAGTACCAGTCAAAAAAGTTGGGTTTATCTTTACCTCTACTATTTTCTACATTGTAGAATAATAGTGAAGACATCACAACTATTAAATAGCACATATGGAATCATGTAGAAACCAAAAAAGTAGCCACCCTTTGCCTTGATGAAAGCTTTGCACACTATTGGCATTCTCTCAACCAGCTTCACCTGGAATGCTTTTCCAACAGTCTTGAAGGAGTTCCCACATATGCGGAGTACTTGTTGGCTGCTTTTCCTTCACTCTGCGGTCCAACTCATCCCAAACCATCTCAAATTGGGTTGAGGTCGGGTGATTGTGGAGGCCAGGTCATCTGATGCAGCACTCCATTACTCTTCTTGGTAAAATAGCTCTTACAAAGCCTGGAGATGTGTTTTGGGTCATTGTCCTCTTGAAAAACAAATGATAGTGGGACTAAGTGCAAACCAGATGGGATGGCATATCGCTGCAGAATGCTGTGGTAGCCATGCAGGTTAAGTGTGCCTTGAATTCTAAATAAATCACAGACAGTGTCACCCCACACCATCACACCTCCTCCTCCATGCTTCACAGTGGGAAGGACACATGCGGAGATCATCCGTTCACCTACTCTGTGTCACAAAGACATTGCGGTTGGAACAAAACATCTCACATTTGGACTCATCAGACCAAAGGACAGATTCCCACCGGTCTAATGTCCATTGCTTGTGATTGCTTGTGATTCTTGACCCAAGCAAGTCTCTTCTCCTTATTAGTGGTTTCTTTACAGCAATTCGACCATGAAGGCCTGATTCATGCAGTCACCGCTGAACAGTTGATGTTGAGATGTGTCTGTTACTTGAACTCTGTGAAGCATTTATTCGGGCTGGCATTTCTGAGGTTGGTAACTCTATAATGAAAATATCCTCTGCAGCAGAGGTAACTCTGGGTCTTCCTTTCCTGTGGTGGTCCTCATGAGAGCCAGTTTCATCATAGCGCTTGATGGTTTTTGCGACTGCACTTGAAGAAACTTTCAAAGTTCTTGAAATGGTAGGGATTGACTGACCTTCATGTCTTAAAGTAATGATGGACTGTCATTTCTCTTTGCTTATTTGAGCTGTTCTTACCATAATATGGACTTGGTCTTTTACCAAAAAGGCTATCTTCTGTATACCATCTCTACCTTGTCACAACACAACTGATTGGCTCAAACGCATTAAGAAGGAAAGAAATTACACAAATTAACTTTTAAGAAGGCACACCTGTTAATTGAAATGCATTCCAGGTGGCTACCTCATGAAGCTGGTTGAGAGAATGCCAAGAGTGTGCAAAGCTGTCATCAAGGCAAAGGGTGGCTACTTTGAAGAATCTCAAATATCAAATATATTTTGATTTGTTTAAAACTTTTTTGGTTACTACATGATTCCATATGTATTATTTCATACTTTTGATATATTCACTATTATTCTACAATGTAGAAAATAGTAAAAATAAAGAAAACTCTGGAATGAGTAAGTGTGTCCAAACTTTTGACTGGTACTGTATAGCTGTAGTTGGTGTGGCTCAAATTTCTCTACAAACACATTGTGCAAGATGTTTGTTTTAATAATAGGATCATCAGCGACAGAATACAAAAAAAATCTTGGCAAGGACAGTCGATGTCTGGAATGCTCTCTTTAAGATATGACTCGCGAAAATGATTCTACTTTAAGTGTCAGTAGGGATAACAAGCCAAAGAGCGAAAGCAAGCTCAAGAGCTACGGGCTCACATCAAGTGGGCTGTACAGCTCAGCAACACTATTGAGTGTGAAATGGTATCTTTGAGGCCTCAGATTTCTATGCCTCAAGTGCCCCTCTGCCCTTGCCCGATGCATGGGCACACAAAAAATAATACGATATCCAAATATTTAACTTATGTCCTGTTAAATCCACATCGCTTTAGCTTGTTAGAGTCTAAAGAATCAAAATATGAAAATTACAATTTAAAAAAACATACTCCAGGTCAAATACAAATTGACCCCAGTAACCTCTAGCAGTCAGAAAAAAAAGGAGACAAAATGTCTTTGAGAGCACAAAACAAGACAGACTGGTTCAAGGCTTATTTAGAAAGATATAATTATTAGAATAGATGTAATTATCCCGACATTCCAAAGATGCACAGTAAAGTTGAAACCCATGCTAACGTTTTGTGTATAAGAATATGTGAATTTGTGTGTGTGTGTGTGAGAAAGAGTGTGTGAGAGAGAGTGAGAGAGAGTGAGAGTGAGAGTGAGAGAGAGAGAGAGAGAGAGAGAGAGAGAGACATAATATGAGAGGGAGAGAGAGAAGGTGCAGGGAGAGAGGGAGTGAGAGAGAGAGACATAAAATGAGAGGGAGAGAGAGAAGGTGCAGGGAGAGAGGGAGTGAGAGAGAGAGAGACATAAAATGAGAGGGAGAGAGAGAAGGTGCAGGAGAGAGAGAGTGAGAGAGAGAGAGAGAGAGACATAAAATGAGAGTGAGAGAGAGAAGGTGCAGGGAGAGAGGGAGAGAGAGAGAGAGAGAGAGACATAAAATGAGAGTGAGAGTTAGTTAATCTGACAGCAAACAAATGCATATGCTTCTACAGATTCAGTGACATGTTTTAAATTGAAAAGAGAATTAAGAAATTAACAATATCTTCCTGTACAGAATGGATTTAGAATATACTGATAACAGCTTACAATAAACAGTATCACACGGAACTAGCATTCCCCAACTTGTCAGCACTGATGTTTTTTCTAAACCTTGCCAACGTCATCAACAATATCATCATAATTTCCTGCCCAAAATGTATTACTCATTCTCTCACACCTTTTTACTCATCTTCCAACCCTGTCAGCAAAAGTGCCTGTTTTTGCCACTTCAGTCCAATGCCATTTTCCACAAAACATTTTCCCCAAAACAGGAATAGGCGCAACTCTCGCTCACAATTTAAAAACGTGATTCTTTATTCATCTCATTAGAGTTAAAAGTGTGACGATTCGGTTGTCAGTTACCGTCAACGGAAACTTCTACTCTTAAACATTCCACTCCTCTCCAAAAACATACCATATCACAATTAAATCTTTGTCATAATTCATATGACTTAGGCAACGCCTTTCTCTGAATTAGCTATGGCAAAAAGCATTGAAACTATACATCTAAATGTTGCATATATCCTCTCATCGCAACCTACATGACCTGCCCTCTAGCCATAAACATACACACTCAAACACCAACACTTTCACACACACACGTGCAGAGTTACACACACACACACACACACACACACACACACACACAATGACGCTCTGCAATACATGAATGGTAGTAGACATTTGACAAGATATTAAATCACGGGTCATTATGCTCATAGAATTCTATGGCTCATTTTAAACACCCAGGAAGGAGAATTCTTCACAACCACACTTCTTCTTTCATCTATTCAAACATAATGTCTGTGTTTCACCTACGCTTTCATTCCCTAAGCTTCCCGCTGCATACCTTTTAATTGTGATATGGTATGCGATATGTGTACAGAGGGGGTATAAAAATATGAAAAAGTTAACTTCAGGTTAAGACTTGAAAGGAGAGGTAAAATAAAAAACTATTTTTGCACATCACATCCTGAAATGATAAATGTTAAACAATCCCCAATCTGCAGTAATAGAAAGGTTTTATTGATTTTGGTAGTTTAAATGGTCTCCTGTCCTGTCCATTAAAGTTGAACTTAGATTTCAATGTGTTCCTTGGAACTCCTTTGCTACCGAAGTGATTGTAGAGCTTACTGCACAGTATTTGGGCATGGTCCACACATTGCCACTGAAACCATAGAAATAGAATCTATTCTAATGATTCTATTTCTGTGACTGAAACACCCATCTCACACAGGGCCGTACTCAGACCTCACTAAACCCTAACTAAGTCCTTTATGGCTCATGATGTCACAATCAATTCAAAGATCTAGGATTATAAAAACGAACAAACCTCTATTTTTCTGGAGGGAAAAAACCCTCACTGTAGGTTTCATGAGAGCCACAAGAATTCAAGAGAAAACAAAACGCCTGTCAGGGCGAGTGTAAAGAGAAGCAAGGGGGGATTCTGGCATGGACCAAGCAAAGTCATAAAAATATTTTCCTTTTTATTTAATGTCGCCCATAATTCATTGCCAGGAAAAGCTAATCAATAGCACCTTAATGAAAACTTGAGCCATATTTTATTTTGCCGCAGAGAAGTCCCGGATCAGCATTTGTTGCCTTGTTGTGTGGTGGTTTTCGCCCTTGGGCTGCCTGACAGATGTGTATCACACTTGCAGATACCTTAAATATTTGCTCTCTTCAACCACAATTGCTTTATCAACACGCCAAGGAGTGGGAGGGAGATTTCTGAAGATGAAAGCAATCTGCGCTAGTGGAGTGATTTGTTAGATGTGTATACACAGAGTGTACAAAACATTAGGAACACCTTCCTCATATTGAGTTGCACCCCCTTTTGCCCTCAGAACAGCTTCAATTCTTCGGGGCATGAATTACAAGGTGTCGAAAGCGTTCCACACGGATGCTGCCCATGTTGACTCCAATGCTTCCCACAGTTGAGTCAAGTTGGCTGGATGTCCTTTGGGTGGTTGACCATTCTTGATACACACAGGAAACTGTTGAGCGTGGAAAAACCAGCAGCGTTACAGTTCTTGACACACTCAAACCAGTGCGCCTGGCACCTACTACCATACCCCATTCAAAGGCACTTAAACATTTTGTCTTGACCATTAACCCTCTGAAGAGCACACACACAATCCATGTCTCAAGACTTAAAAATCTTTCTTTAAGCTGTGTCCTCCCCTTCAACTACACTGATAGAAGTGGATTTAACAGGTGGCATCAATAAGGGATCATAGCTTTCACCTGGACAGTCTGTCATAGAGCAGGTGTTCCTAATTTTTTGTACATTTGCTTATATATACACACATATATATATACACACACACACACACACACACACACATACATACACACAGTACCAGTCAAAAGTTGACACACCTACTCATTCAGTTTACTATTTTAATAGCGAAGACATCAAACCTATGAAATAACACATATGGAATCATGTAGTAACCAAAGAAAAGTGTTAAACAAATCTAAATATATTTGAGATTTGAAATTCTTCAAAGTAGCCACCCTTTTCCTTGATGACAGCTTTGCACATGCTTGGCATTCTCTCAACCAGCTTCACCTAGAATGTTTTTCCAACAGTCTTGAAAGAGTTCCCACATATACTGAGTACTTGTTGGCTGCTTTTCCTTTACTCTGCGATCCAACTCATCCCAAACCATCTCAATTGGGTTGAAGTCGGGTGATTGTGGAGGCCAGGTCATCTGATGCAGCACTCCATCACTCTCCTTCTTGGTCAAATAACCCTTACACAGCCTGGAGGTGTGTTTTGGGTCATTGTCCTCTTGAAAAACAAATTATAGTCCCACTAAACGCAAACCAGATGGGATGGCATATCGCTGCAGAATGCTGTGGTAGCCATGCTGGTTAAGTGTGCCTTGAATTCTAAATAAATCACCGACAGTGTCACCCCACACCCTCACACCTCCTCCTCCATGCTTCACAGTGGGAAGGACACATGCGGAGATCATCCGTTCACCTACTCTGCATCACAAAGACACAGATGTTGGAACCAAAATCTCACATTTGGACTCATCAGACCAAAGGACAGATGTCCACTGGTCTAATGTCCATTGCTCGTGTTTCTTGGCCCAAGCAAGTCTCTTCTTCTTATTGTTGTCCTTTAGTTGTGGTTTCTTTGAAGCAATTCGACCATGAAGGCCTGATTCATGCAGTCTCCTCTGAACAGTTGATGTTGAGATGTGTCTGTTACTTGAACTCTGTGAAGCATTTATTTGGGCTGCAATTTCTGAGGCAGTTAACTGTAATGAACTTATCATCTGCAGCAGAGGTAACTCTAAGTCTTCCTTTCCTGTGGTGGTCCTCATGAGAGCCAGTTTCATCATAGCGCTTGATGGTTTTTGCGACTGCACTTGAGGAAACGTTCAAAGTTCTTGACATTTTCCCGATTGACTGACCTTCATGTCTTAAAGTAATGATGGACTGTCATTTCTCTTTGCTTATTTGGGCTGTTCTTACCATAATATGGACTTGGTCTTTTACCAAATAGGGCTATCTTCTGTATACCATCCCTAACTTGTCACAACACAACTGATTGGCTCAAACACATTAAGAAGGAAAGAAATTACACAAATGTATTTTTAAGAAGGCACACCTGTTAATTGAAATGCATTCCAGGTGACTACCTCATGAAGCTGGTTGAGAGAATGCCAAGAGTGTGCAAAGCTGTCATCAAGGCAAAGGGTGGCTACTTTGAAGATTCTCAAATATATTTTTATTTGTTTAACACTTTTTTGGTTACTACATGATGCCATGTGTGTGATTTCATAGTTTTGATGTCGTCACTATTATTCTACAATGTAGAAAATAGTCAAAATAAAGAAAAACCCTGGAGTGAGTAGGTGTGTCCAAACTTTTGACTGTTCTGCATGTATATATATATATATATATATATATATATATATATATATACTGCTCAAAAAAATAAAGGGAACACTTAAACAACACAATGTAACTCCAAGTCAATCACACTTCTGTGAAATCAAACTGTCCACTTAGGAAGCAACACTGATTGACAATAAATTTCATATGCTGTTGTGCAAATGGAATAGACAAAAGGTGGAAATTATAGGCAATTAGCAAGACACCCCCAATAAAGGAGTGATTCTGCAGGTGGTGACCACAGACCACTTCTCAGTTCCTATGCTTCCTGGCTGATGTTTTGGTCACTTTTGAATGCTGGCGGTGCTCTCACTCAAGTGGTAGCATGAGACGGAGTCTACAACCCACACAAGTGGCTCAGGTAGTGCAGCTCATCCAGGATGGCACATCAATGCGAGCTGTGGCAAGAAGGTTTGCTGTGTCTGTCAGCGTAGTGTCCAGAGCATGGAGGCGCTACCAGGAGACAGGCCAGTACATCAGGAGACGTGGAGGAGGCCGTAGGAGGGCAACAACCCAGCAGCAGGACCGCTACCTCCGCCTTTGTGCAAGGAGGAGCACTGCCAGAGCCCTGCAAAATGACCTCCAGCAGGCCACAAATGTGCATGTGTCAGCATATGGTCTCACAAGGGCTCTGAGGATCTCATCTCGGTACCTAATGGCAGTCAGGCTACCTCTGGCGAGCACATGGAGGGCTGTGCACCATAACTGACCCACCGCCAAACCGGTCATGCTGGAGGATGTTGCAGGCAGAAGAACGTTCTCCACGGCGTCTCCAGACTCTGTCACGTCTGTCACATGTGCTCATGTGCTTCAGTGTGACACTGCTTTCATCTGTGAAGAGCACAGGGCGCCAGTGGCGAATTTGCCAATCTTGGTGTTCTCTAGCAAATGCCAAACGTCCTGCACGGTGTTGGGCTGTAAGCTCAACCCCCACCTGTGGACGTCGGGCCCTCATACCACCCTCATGGAGTCTGTTTCTGACCGTTTGAGCAGACACATGCACATTTGTGGCCTGCTGGAGGTCATTTTGCAGGGCTCTGGCAGTGCTCCTCCTTGCTCAAAGGCGGAGGTAGCGGTCCTGCTGCTGGGTTGTTGCCCTCCTACGGCCTCCTCCACGTCTCCTGATGTACTGGCCTGTCTCCTGGTAGCGCCTCCATGCTCTGGACACTACGCTGACAACCTTCTTGCCACAGCTCGCATTGATGTGCCATCCTGGATGAGCTGCACTACCTGAGCCACTTGTGTGGGTTGTAGACTCCGTCTCATGCTACCACTTGAGTGAGAGCACCGCCAGCATTCAAAAGTGACCAAAACATCAGCCAGGAAGCATAGGAACTGAGAAGTGGTCTGTGGTCACCACCTGCAGAATCACTCCTTTATTGGGGGTGTCTTGCTAATTGCCTATAATTTCCACCTTTTGTCTATTCCATTTGCACAACAGCATGTGAAATTTATTGTCAATCAGTGTTACTTCCTAAGTGGACAGTTTGATTTCACAGAAGTGTGATTGAATTGGAGTTACATTGTGTTGTTTAAGTGTTCCCTTTATTTTTTTGAGCAGTGTATATATATGTGTATATACAGTGGGGCAAAAAAGTATTTAGTCAGCCACCAATTGTGCAAGTTCTCCCACTTAAAAAGATGAGAGAGGCCTGTAATTCTCATCATAGGTACACTTCAACTATGACAGACAAAATTTGAAAAGAAAATCCAGAAAATCACATTGTAGGATTTTTTATGAATTTATTTGCAAATTATGGTGGAAAATAAGTATTTGGTCACCTACAAACAAGCAAGATTTCTGGCTCTCACAGACCTGTAACTTCTTCTTTAAGAGGCTACTCTGTCCTCCACTCGTTACCTGTATTAATGGCACCTGTTTGAACTTGTTATCAGTATAAAAGACACCTGTCCACAACCTCAAACAGTCACACTCCAAACTCCACTATGGCCAAGACCAAAGAGCTGTCAAAGGACACCAGAAACAAAATTGTAGACCTGCACCAGGCTGGGAAGACTGAATCTGCAATAGGTAAGCAGCTTGGTTTGAAGAAATCAACTGTGGGAGCAATTATTAGGAAATGGAAGACATACAAGACCACTGATAATCTCCCTCGATCTGGGGCTCCACGCAAGATCTCACCCCGTGGGGTCAAAATGATCACAAGAACGGTGAGCAAAAATCCCAGAACCACACGGGGGGACCTAGTGAATGACCTGCAGAGAGCTGGGACCAAAGTAACAAAGCCTACCATCAGTAACACACTACGCCGCCAGGGACTCAAATCCTGCAGTGCCAGACGTGTCCCCCTGCTTAAGCCAGTACAGGCCCGTCTGAAGTTTGCTAGAGAGCATTTGGATGATCCAGAAGAAGATTGGGAGAATGTCATATGGTCAGATGAAACCAAAATATAACTTTTTGGTAAAAACTCAACTCGTCGTGTTTGGAGGACAAAGAATGCTGAGTTGCATCCAAAGAACACCATACCTACTGTGAAGCATGGGGGTGGAAACATCATGCTTTGGGGCTGTTTTTCTGCAAAGGGACCAGGACGACTGATCCGTGTAAAGGAAAGAATGAATGGGGCCATGTATCGTGAGATTTTGAGTGAAAACCTCCTTCCATCAGCAAGGGCATTGAAGATTAAATGTGGCTGGGTCTTTCAGCATGACAATGATCCCAAACACACCGCCCGGGCAACGAAGGAGTGGCTTCGTAAGAAGCATTTCAAGGTCCTGGCGTGGCCTAGCCAGTCTCCAGATCTCAACCCCATAGAAAATCTTTGGAGGGAGTTGAAAGTCCGTGTTGCCAAGCAACATCCCCAAAACATCACTGCTCTAGAGGAGATCTGCATGGAGGAATGGGCTAAAATACCAGCAACAGTGTGTGAAAACCTTGTGAAGACTTACAGAAAACGTTTGACCTCTGTCATTGCCAACAAAGGGTATATAACATCAAAGTATTGAGATAAACTTTTGTTATTGACCAAATACTTATTTTCCACCATAATTTACAAATAAATTCATTAAAAATCCTACAATGTGATTTTCTGGATTTTTTTTCTCATTTTGTCTGTCATAGTTGAAGTGTACATATGATGAAAATTACAGGCCTCTCTCATCTTTTTAAGTGGGAGAACTTGCACAATTGGTGGCTGACTAAATACTTTTTGCCCCACTGTATATATATATATATATATATATATATATATATATATATATATATATATATATATATATATATATATATATATATACACACACACACACACATACACATTAATCAAATGTTTTGCCCTACAGCCACTTGCTTACAAATAGAGTACCACAATAAAAACAAGCCATGACGTTTTGTGTATATAATCCTCTTCAATTTTGGTACATGTATCGGTTGCCTGGTGTGACTTCTTTATGTATTTTAAATTGTAAAATAAAATAAAATCTAAACCACAGGCCCAGAAATAAGATAAAAGTTCATCTATATTCCATCATTTCTGGATGCTCCCGCCTCATGCCAGGAAGCTATGCCGTACGACTTAATGCGAGACAATTCAGTTAAATTGTACAGGTATAGTAACTCCCTCCTGTTTGAAATCTACCAGTACTGCACGGGACATTGTCATTGTCATTCACAAAATACTTCATACTGTACTTTATTTCCTATAAGAGATGAAACATAAGTAGTAGCCTATGCTTAGTTGTGGCTCACAGTGTTTGATTAATTTAGTAGTGTATTAAATCTTATTTGTCTTACATATTTGTCACATATAATCGAGTCGAGATGGCAGTGGAGCAAAGCAGTGTGAATAAAGTGGCGACTGAAAGCCACTCGTCGAAGACATTGGGAAGATGTAATGCTAATTGTTTCCAGTGATCCTTGTCAACATACGCCATGGTTCCAGTCAACTATCTATGAACCTCGACTACAATTACAAGGTAAAAGGTCATTTTCCATGCTCTAAAAGCCATTCCTAATGAACCACGTTCCATCTATTGAGCGCAACTCTCCTAGTCGAGTCACTAAAAACCTACTTTTCCCCATCGTGTGCTGCTGTAGTTACATATGAAAAAGGGACCGATGATGTATACTTATTTCCTCTCCTGTGTCAGGAGCCACCTTTGAAACCATCGGAAAACTCCCGAGTTGTTTACCCAAGATGTAATTCCCTCATTCAGAGCCACCACGACAACAGTTATTCATCAAAAAAGAAACTAATATCTCAAAGGTCAAGTCATAAAAAGACAATATCTGCCATCTCTCCAATGCCTTGTGCATTAGTTAACGTTAATAAAGCAAAGCAGAGAGCTCCTTGATGGCAGGGCACAGGGGAGAGAGATGGAACTGAACTGAAGCAATGGACTACACTATGGCCCATGGTAGGCAACCATGGATATATTGAATACAGTCTACCTAACTACCAGAATAATATGTCTGATAAAGATGTACTATTTTGTATTATGTATTGTTCCAGTATCATTGTTTTGAAGAGTTTTTGTGCTCTGAGATAGTGTACTACATAATAGCATGTAGAGCTATGGTGATGTTACAAATGCTTCATGAAGCCTACATAAAACCGTTATAAGGGCTACATAGAAGCTTCACAAATTATGCATACTATATAAAAACTGTTATAAACAGGTCTTTACATCTGGCCCTTTGCCAAGTGTGACATAACCTTTTTTCCACCCTTAGTGAAACATCTTTGAAGGCCTCATTAAGGGTTTTTGAAGGCGTCAAAAAGCCTTTAAATATGTTGGTGCAAGTGGGTCCAAATGTTGTACTGCAGCTTTGTGAAATGTATATCATTTCTCTGTATTGGAATTTGAATTCTTACTACAAAGCTACTTGCATATCTATTCTTACATCGGAATACAATGTTGTCCAATGTCATTTGTATGTATTTGCATTGTCATTTGGAGGTGAGAGCATGGATACCTGCTAAGTGTAGGACTATGCGCCCATGCAAAGACAGCTGACAACTCAACCCAGCCATACGCCTTCAATAGCACTTCTAAATAGGACAAATGTAAAAACATAGATTTCCGCTTGAGTGTTTAAGGTTCTAAAGATCAGGTATGGCATTAAGTTAGAATTTTTCAAACAGTTGGTTTTTAATCACTCACTTGTTATTGCTAGGAGACATTGAAATCCCAAAGCACAAAGGAATCAGCGATACAGTACATAGGTTGTCAGAGCCAACTAGTAAAAATTACCCCAATGAATACATGCAGTAGGAAGTAGCATCCTATCCAATCACATAAGAACACTCCATCAGACATCCATTCCTTATCGATTAATCGAAACATTGACGAAGACCCAAAGAAACCTAAGCCTAGCCTATATTGAGCATCATGATTTTAATTTATTCTTTACTCTTGAATTGTTGCTGTGCATTTCTCTGCTGGTCATTTTATGTTGTATTGTCTGGGATTAGGAAGAAAGGCCAACAGGCTGCCTTGTTGTCAGTGAGGACCGGTAGAAAAGAGAAGGCGCAGCGCTGTTAGTCTTTCCCCTCCTCACGGCAGCACTGTGTTGACACCGATCCCTCAGGCCATTTGTTTGCAGCAGTTTCTTGCCCCACAGCACCATGCATAATGCAGGAATGAAAATGTTAACAGTGGCAAATAAAATCGGCAAGGTGCCCCCACAAATCAGGGCAGTTTAGGAGCACATTTAATCATCCATGTGTTGGGGAAGATGGCCCATGCGATTTATTGTGGCATTTCCAAGAAGATCAGGACCCCATTTTTCCAGGACCCTTCCAGAAGCTTCTCCCGCCTTCTCCGGTGACCGACAGAGTGTAGGGTCTCACTCTGTGCACCTCCTTGATACATCTCCGCGGTTTGGCCCAATTACGTTGATCATTTATTCCCTCATTTGGAGGAAAGAAAGGGTATCTTGCTTGTAGCGGGTTGCTCATAATTGCATCAATAGATCCCGCCCACCAATAGAAATAGCAAAAAGAATATGCATTGTTTGAAGAAAGCCTCGTATGTAAACACTCCAAGGGTAAGCCAATCGAGGCCTCGTGTTTATTTCGGCACACTGCAAGACAAACAAGTTGCAAGCACCATATGGTGGTGTCAGGAAAATAAATAATTCAAAAAAAAATAATGTGCGGTACACAGGCGAGCGACCGCAGAAATACCAACACAGGCGTCCTCGTACTTAACCTGCTAATAGGAACCTGTGACAGGGGAGGGGGCCGGGGATAGACATACATCATATCTTGCCTTAACCGGATTGAGGACTACTTTGGCATTTCAAAGAAAAGGACTGGCAACTGTCTCTGCACCAAATGACTGCGTTTCGCCCACTGATACAATCTCCAGTGCCTTTCAGCACTTCCTGAACACGAGACGGCATAATCTAATGAACCGGTAGGAAAAACCTGCCCAGGCTTTTAGCCCATTGCCCGGCTGCCTTGTCTCACATCTAACTGCAGTCCAAAATCCACTTGTTTTTTCACTCCGTTCTCCCTGAGGTGTACTCTGTGTGGCTTGAGTCATCATTGTTCAAGTATTTAGAGTAAAAAAAACACACACGCATGCATGCACATAAGCTGGTGGCAAGGTTATAGCCAGTCAGACAAGGGGCACTCGTATTCTGCCAACCCCAGGGAAAACTTGCAGAGGGCTTAGAGAGAGAGAGATGCGCTGTGTTGCTGACAAGGCAGCCGTCACGTCACAGTAACCAGAAAGAGTGATGTGCGTAGACAGCGCTGGCAAGCACTGGAGGTTTGGAGAAACGGGGGCTCCACACCCAACCAGCAAGGGGTTTGTGTATGTTTTGCATGGAGAACGATTGACTTGGTAACAGTGAGCTTGAATTTAACAAGGAAACATGAATTTAACAAGAAAAACTTCAGCATTGAGACCTATGACTGTCAATGTAATATTGAAGACAAATTATCTCACAGTATGCCAAACTCTATGTTTATATGCCATTGGAGTACAATAAATTATTAATGAACCACTTCAAGTTGCAAAATGATAGGTTGCTCTAAAAGGGCTGATGTTTTTTGAATGTCAGATTAGAAACCAGGCAGATAAAAAGAAAATCTTTAAATGGTGATTATAAAATATAAACCTACTAAAGCACTGTAAGAGACATATGTTTCTTTGAATATCCCTTTTTCCTTGTCGTTTCAAAACCCACCCAGCAAACCGGGAACATTCACAGGACATTAGCTAACATTCCTTTTAAATTCTAGTTGGGATTTGAGCCCGCATTAGGATGATAACGTCCCACAAACATTCAAAGACTTTATTATTACCAAATATTTCTTCTAAGAAAATGTTTGAAATGAAATGTCCTTGGAATTTTCTCCTAACAATCACTAAAATGTTGTTCGTAACTTCTGTAATAACTACCACAGAACATTCCCGTGAGTTTCTCGTTAGGCTGCCAGGGAATGTAATAACACAATGTTCCTGTAATGTTCTTAGAACATACTGCTGCAAACAAACCGTGGGAGCAATAGAAGTGAGGAAACATTACAGGAACGTTCTGCTAACGTTAATGGATATGTTATTCATAACACCCATAACAACAAGCAGGTTAGTACTCCTGCATTGGTCGCAAAGTTATAGTTTGACGTTATGATGTTCCAAAAACATTCCCTGAACATACTTCAGCAGTTACGTCTGGATTCAATTCAATTGGTTCTGAGAAAACATTAAAGGAATGTTCTGCTAATGTTTATGAAGACCTCATCCAAAACACCGAAAACAACATGCAGCGAACATTCCTGCTAGACTGTCATATAGTTATAGTGTGATTTGATATGAACATACTTCAGCAATCAAATGTTGGAGCAACAGAAGTTGTGCTGAAAAAAACATTCCAGGAATATTCAGCTAACGTTGATGTAGACATTCCTCTTAACACGTTTAACAACAAACAAGAAACATTCCTGTGAGACTTATAAAGTTATGACATTTGATGTTCGAATAATGTAATAAAAACATACTTCAATGATAATGGTAGTTCTGAAAACATTGCTGTAATGTTCTGCTAATATGGATGTGTATAACACTATTACATGAAGATGTCAAACTTTTAAACAAATGGCATTTCAATCTTCTTACATCATGATATCTGATTAAGGTATTGTCCAAACCAAGTTATAGCTTTTTTTAAAGAAACGTCAGAAAGTACATTTTAACCTGCAATCAGCCATCTTCCAGGCCTATAGGCTACTTAGTCTGCTACGCCACCAGCATCTTTATGTTTCCACTGGATATGTCTTTGCACTGAAATCCTTCAATTATGATTCAAACTATGGCTATATGTCTTAGTACATATGCACATCTATGTTCACCTCACCACAATAACTTAACATAATTTCTGAAATTAAGTTTGTAGGAAAAATACAAGTTATAACATGCCAACTTTACAGTTTATAAAGAGGATTGGAAAAGAAATAATAGAGAATACTTGTTTTTCTCTCTGCAAAAGACAAAGACCCCAACCTGGAAGTCAGACTAAAGGTGTAAACAGCTTTATATTTGTGTAAATCCTATCCCAGTGGTGCAGTCGATTCATTTCAGGGATAACACTGCAAAGCTCACAGGTTCAACAAAATACAGGGAAAAAAGAAAGAAAAAATTATACGTTGCCATATGTGTTCCTACATGAACTGTTATACAAACAAACTCCTCAGCAATAAAATAGCACTAACACATGAAAATACCTCCATGGACAATTCAAAACCTAATTTGATCATTCTAGGAACATAGGAATAACACTCTTAAAACATTGAGCGAACGGTTTGTGCACACTAATACACATTTTAATAATGTCAGCACAACTGGACAGATCTTGTGTTTTGGTAACCTATTTCTTATAATGTCCCCACATAGTTCACAAAACATAATGAAATGTTTTGAAAACTTTAAAAGAACATAAAACATATGTTCCATTAACATACTTGCAACATCAGATTCATGTTTTTTTCCACCCTAATACCAACATTTTATCATCAACACAACTGGACAGATTGTGTTATTAGAACTTTTAGGGGGAATGTTTTTCCACCTTTCCCACAACTTAATGAAATGTTCTGGGAACATTCACAAAACCACTTTTGGTTTGCTGGATAGCCTTTACCAATTGTAAAGTGCACCACAAACCACTGTATTATTGTGTCATAGATTGAAAAAAGATTTGACAGTGTAGTTTGACTGACTTTTTAATCAAATAGATAGTAACTTCAACTGCAGTCTCCCATCCCATGAGAGAACATTGGACGTTATGAAACATCAGGAAGTGACCAAGTCCATTTGAGAGCTGCCAGTTGACTATTGTCCGTTTCTTTCCAACGGTGACTTCAATTGGGTTTTCAGCTTCAACTTACAACTATTTTTAAAAAGTTCAGGGGCCTATTTCCTTAAACTGGTGTAAAGGTTTACAAGACTAGTCACAGTAGTCTGTTGACTTTGATAAATGCTGTAGCTGGCAGAGAGGTCTGGTGTTAATGTCAAGGTGCTGGTCTGAAGGGTTATTAATGGGACAATCCCTTTTTCCACCTCTTAGTTTAGGAGCATTTCACATGGATTTCTTGAACATATAACATGATTTAGAACATAAAACAATATACTCTAAAACATTAACAACACCTTCCTAATATTGAGTTGCATCCCCCTTTTGCTCTCAGAAAAGCCTCAATTTGTTGGGGCATGGACTGTACAAGATGTCGAAAGCATTCCACAGGGATGCTGGCCCATGTTGACTCCAATGCTTCCCACAGTTGTGTCAAGGGGGCTGGATGTCCTTTGGGTGGTGGACCATTCTTGATACACACTGTTGAGCGTGATAAACACAGCAGCGTTGCAGTTCTTGACACAAACGCACTTAATATCTTTTGTCCTGCCCATTCACTCTCTGAATGACACACATACACAATCCATGTCTCAATTGTCTCAAGGCTTAAAAGTCCTTCTTTAACCTGTCTCCTCCCCTTCATCTACACTGATTGAAGTGGATTTAACAAGTGACATCAATAAGGGATCATAGCTTTCACCTGGATTCACCTGGTCAGTCTGTCATGGAAAGAGTGTTGATAATGTTTTGTACACTCAGTGTATAACTATAACTGTGAGCTTTTTCAAAACCAATGCAGTCAAAAAAGCACACTACATAGGTTATGTTATAATATAACCAATGAGATCAACTTGGAAAAGATTAGTAAAAGGAATGTTGCAAACTGCCTGATAGTGCTGTTCAATGCAAAACCCTTTTCCCCCCAGTAAACATCAAGCGTGTTGCAGCCATGACTTTACATTGAAATTCAGGTTGTTTGGCTGTGGACAGATATATGAATGCAGTGAAAGTTCCGTAGGAACACTTAAATTGTTGTTACAATGGGCATATATCACAGCAAATACACACATAGTTAGATAAAGTTGATGGTATTTCCTGAGATACTTAAATAAACACATGAAACAGCCCTTTAACTCTTATAACCACAGACAACACAAAATTTAACACTTTCAACAGTAAAGAAGAAAGGGATGCTTTAAAACTTTAAAACTGCTGCTGTGATGTATTGCCCTGAAGCCATTGAGGGACCGCCAGTTCAAGAATGTCCGACGCCAGTGTTTCACGACTTGTGAAAGCGTGAGCTTTTAATACAACGCCGGGCTGTTTAATGTGCACATCAGGACAAAGGAAGCAAACAGGATAAACAAAAAAAAAGATGCCCTAAGTTGCTCCGCATCCATGGTAAATCACCACCATTTTTATTGCCTCTAATAAGTTGATGCAAGGCCATTTTTCTTTCTGCCCATCGTTCAAACATTTAAGGCATATTTACAAGGAACTTGTTAAAATATTTAATAATATTTAGTGGCAATTTCGGAGCAGCCTGTCACCACAGAATTTATACCTTTAAGTGTTTAAAAAGGCGATGACATGAATAACAAACTGTCAAAATTGCCTCATTTGCATAGACAGGCCATAACTCCTTATACCTTGCATTAAAAAAATAGGTTTTTAACAAAACGAGTCATAAAAGAAGCATTCAGAGTGAGTGATGACGGAGACTCCTCTACAAAGTCGCGCCACAGAGACAGCCTTCCCCCGGTACAGATGCTGCCGAGATCATGTCAGCCAATAAAGGGACATATATCTTGCTGCCTTGACTTATTTATCCCGCGTGGATGAGCTCAAGATGGAACATCTCCTATAGGCTATCTTAATTAATTGTGATAAAAGGGCTAATTCCGAGGCAGCGCTTGAAAAGTGAGCCAAACAATAATATTCCCCACAAATCATATCCGCCGTCAAATATTTCCACCATAACTTTGTAATTCAAAGTCATTCGGACGTGAGGCTTTTGTTGAGGAGGCTCGGACAAGTCAAGCATCATTTCCCACCCGGCCTCATGCCTCTCTGGCAGTGCTGACTCAGATTATCTGATGAACTTGTGGCCAGTCGACGTTAAACCGACATGTCCTGGGTTTGACTCAACAACGGATTGTCCATGTTTGGTGCTGGGCCACCCCTTGTTCACAGGGGTTTGACGTTGAGCCTTTCTGACCTGGCCCTGCCCTGGCTCGCCCAGTCAGAATAGGGCCCCCGTTGACACTGATTGCAGGGCTATGAGTAGTCTCTCCCCTGTGCCCTCTCAGCGTAACTCTAATTAATAGCCAATTCATCTTCTCTGATCTGAGCCTGCACATGCAGTTATATATCGTTAGTTTGGCAAGCAAGCTATTAAAGTGTAATAACCAAGTACCGGCACTCGATTGGGAAGAGTAGCACATACTTAACCATGGAGTGGAAACAATTAATTCATTGGAGGATCTCCTGGAACCAATCATTTAACCAGGCACTTGCCATGTCATGAGGCCACCTCGACCCTGTTGTACATGGCAGTAGTCCATGACATGTTTTGGGCAGAGCACCTGAAACTTCTCACACTGTGGCCACAGTCACGTAATCCTCATCTAATACCCACTATTGCACCTTCTGCCTACACAGAAGAACCACACTCCCGGCGACCATCTCCAATGTAGGGAGTTCATTATAGAGGACCACAGCTCATCAGCGGCTACCTGACCGTCGTTCCCACAGTGCCATCCCCACCTGAAAATTGCCCATATTTTATTGTCAGTGTGCCAGGGGCCCAACATGAAGGACACTTTTCGTTGGAATAACTGTGTGTGAGAGTGTCTATTAAGACATTAAAATAAACGCTGCACAGTATATCTTGGTACTGACAAAACTGATGGCATTTGGGGGATCAAGAGGCAATTCCTTCTATTTTGTTCCTGTAAGAGGATTGGAGATGGCAAGTGAGGGACTGTGCCAGCAGGGTCATATGACGCATGGTATTGGGGCCTCTAATGCTCGAGGAAAACAAATATCCTGGAGGTGGATCAGAGGGTGTGGTCGTTGTTGACAGAGCTTTGTGTGACACACACACATGCGCACTTATGCACGAGTAGAGACACACAAACACACACACTGCCCCTAACATCAATGGGATGCTGAGCCAAGATTAATACTGCATGCATGTTCACCAGCTATCAAAGAATGAACTCCTAATAAAACTAATTCTTAGAAAGTGTGATTTTTCATTGTTCAGTTTCAGACAATTTAGATCAACTTAGAAAACCTCCCACTGCATTACCTTTTGTCTTTGTCTCATAACTTCAAACAATGACAGCGTCTTCCCAACTCATTATTGCTGGAAACAAATACAAATTCATAAGAGCCAGGACTGGGTCTTTGCCTGATTCGGAAGCAAAATATTTAAAACCCATTAATATTTTTGCTAGAACTAATAATTATGTTTTTTGTCTCTTCAGCTTAAGACACTAAAAGACAGATGGAAAAATACGTACCCCCTTAAAGACCCAGCTCTCTCCTGGTCGGCAGGTAGCCTAGTGGTTAAGAGTGTTGGACTAGTAACCGAAAGGTTGCAAGAATCAAATCCCCGAGCTGACAAGGTAAAAATCTGTCGTTCTGCCCCTGAACAACCCACTGTTCCTAGGCCGTCATTGAAAATATGAATTTGTTCTTAACTGACTTGACTAGTTAAATGAAGGTAAAATCCCAAAGCTTTAAGTCCTTATTAAATAAAACTTTCACCAAGTCAGGATTTTTCTATTTGAAAAAGATAGTCTTCTACCCTGTAAAACAGGAGCTAGCCTATTGTCTAAGAAGCTACATTTTTTTCCCATAAATAAAAAATCTACTTTTAATAACTTAATTTGCAGCAGTGGGACTGGGATTTGAAGATCCTCACAGTAATTAGAGGAAGATTTCCAGCACAAGATTTTCAGCCCTTAGCTGCCCTTGGTAATACTGTAGCGTGTAGATGTAAGCATATTCTATCTGGTATCACCTCGTATCAGAATAATAACTTAGACTACAGACAGTAATACCTTCATAGTCAATACATTAACATTGATAAATGCTTAGGATTACCTGCATTATGTTATAGAAAAGTCACTTAGCAGCAGGTATGGCAAGTGAAATACACTGGTAGGTAACATCATCCGGAAATGCCCTGATTGCTAATATATGCATTCATTCATTCATCTTTATTTACCTCTGTGAAGGTGCAGTATAGTCCATGCTTTGTCTCTAATAGGAAGTGTATCCATATACATCATCAATTATGTTACATTCTGGTTCAAAAAGGGATATAAATTCACACCCCAATATTGATCTCAGTTTTATGATCATCCACTTGATCAATCCATTTCCCCCTGTACCATTATCCTTGGAACAATATTTTCAAATCAATGCCATAAGGAAAGAGTTGTGTCAAATGCAAATCATATGTATCACAGTCCAGATATGGTCATCTCTAATTTAAAGGCACTAAATGTCAGTGTGCACACTGTGCACACCAAACACTTCCTACGGTTGAGTTGCACCCACCCTTTTTGCCCTCAGAACAGCCTCAATTCGGCGGGGCATGGACACTACAAGGTGTCAAAAGCGTTCCACAGGGATGACTCCAATGCTTCCCACAGTTGTGTGATGTTGGCTGGATGTCCTTTGGGTGGTGGACCATTCTTAATACACACAGGAAACTGTTGAGCGTGAAAAACCCAGCAGAATTGCAGTTCTTGACATAAACCGGTGCACTTTGCACCTACTACCTTACCCCGTTCAAAGGCACTTCAATCTTTAGGTCTTGCCCATTCACCCTCTGAATGGCATACAGACACAATCCATGTCTCAATTGTCTCAATGCTTAAAAATCGTCTTCAACCTGTCTCCCATTTATCTACAAAGATTGAAGTGGATTTAACAATGCGTAGAAGTAAAAGAAAAACATTCAGGGAGGTAAATAGAATGCTCGTTTTTTTACCCATGACTAGCAGGTCTGGCCGGTTGCTTCCTGCATCATTATTGGTTCTTGCTCAGTCATTCAAAACATAAACAGTAGGCCTATAACACAACTTCACAGCTTATGATAACGTAAAAAAACAGTACTAAACTATAAATACACACACACACACAAACACATACACATATATACAGTGGGGCAAAAAAGTATTTAGTCAGCCACCAATTGTGCAAGTTCTCCCACTTAAAAAGATGAGAGAGGCCTGTAATTTTCATCATAGGTACACTAACTATGACAGACAAAATGAGAAAAAAAATCCAGAAAATCACATTGTAGGATTTTTAATTAATTTATTTGCAAATTATGGTGGAAAATAAGTATTTGGTCAATAACAAAAGTTATTTGGATGATCCAGGTCTGTATGGAGGAGTGGGCCAAAATCCCTGCTGCAGTGTGTGCAAACCTGGTCAAGAACTACAGGAAACGTATGATCTCTGTAATTGCAAACAAAGGTTTCTGTACCAAATATTAAGTTCTGCTTTTCTGATGTATCAAATACTTATGTCATGCAATAACATGCAAATGAATTACTTAAAAATCATACAATGTGATTTTCTGGATTTTCTAGATTCTGTCTCTCACAGTTGAAGTGTACCTATGATAAAAATTACAGACCTCTACATGCTTTGTAAGTAGGAAAACCTGCAAAATCGGCAGTGTATCAAATACTTGTTCTTCCCACTGTATATATATTTTATATAAGCGCTTGATAAGCGCTTGATGGTTTTTGCGACTGCACTTGAAGAAACTTTCAAAGCTCTTGAAATTTTCCGTATTGACTAACCTTCATGTCTTAAAGTAATGATGGACTGTCGTTTCTCTTTGCTTATTTGAGCTGTTCTTGCCATAATAATATGGACTAATGAATAATATGCAAAGGTAACTGAACTAAATGACTATCGCCCCGTAGCACTCACTTCTGTCATCATGAAATGCTTTGAGAGACTAGTCAAGGATCATATCACCTCCACCTTTACCTGTCACCCTAGACTCACTCCAATTTGCTTACCGCCCCAATAGGTCCATAGATAATGCAATCGCCATCACACTGCACACTGCCCTATCCCATCTGGACAAGAGGAATACCTATGTAAGAATGCTGTTCATTGACTATAGCTCAGCATTTAACATCATAGCACCCTCCAAGCTCATCATTAAGCTCGAGGCCTTGGGTCTGAACCTCGCTCTGTGCAATTGGATCCTGGACTTCCTGACGGGCCGCCACCAGGTGGTGAAGGCAGGAAACAACACCTCCACTTCGCTGATTCTCAACACTGGGGCCCCACAAGGATGCGTATTCAGCCCCCCTCTGTACTCCCTGTTCACCCATGAATGCATGGCCAAACACGCCTCCAACTCAATCATCAAGTTTGCAGATGACACAACAGTAGTAGGCTTGATTACCAACAACGATGAGGAGGACGTGAGGGCTCTGGGAGTGTGGTGCCAGGAAAATAACCTCTCACTCAATGTCAAAAAAACAAAGGAGATGATCGTGGACTTCAGGACACAGCAGAGAGAGCACCCCCCCTATCCACATCGACGAGACAGTAGTGGAGAAGGTGTAAAGGTTGAAGTTCCTCGGCGTACACATGACTGACAAACTGAAATGGTCCACCCACACAGACAGTATGGTGAAGAAGGCTTGTCACCTAAAACCCTCACAAACTTTTACAGATGCACAATTGAGAGCATCCTGCCGGGCTGTATCACCGCCTGGTACGGCAACTGCACTGCCCACAACCGCAGGGTTCTCCAGAGGGTGGTGAAGTCAGCACAACGCATCACCGGGGGCAAACTACCTGCCCTCCAGGACACCTACAGCACCCGATGTCACAGGAAGGCCAAAAAGATCATCAAGGACAACAACAACCCGAGCCACTGCCTGTTCACCCCGCTATCATCCAGAAGGCGGGGTCAGTACAGGTGCATCAAAGCTAGGACCGAGAGACTGAAAAACAGCTTCTATCTCAAGGCCATCAGACTGTTAAATAGCCATCACTAACACAGAGAGGCTGCTGCACAGACTTGAAATCATTGGCCACTTTACTAAATGGAACACTCGTCACTTTAATGTCACTTTAATAATGTTTACATATCTTGCATTACTCACCTCATATGTATATACTGTATTAAAAACTGGGTGGTTAGAGCCCTAATGCTGATTGCACACTGTTACTTAGTACTGACAGCTAGTTTTCCTAAAGCTTACTCTTTTCTCTGGGGAACCAATGTCTCATTATGCACTTTGGAGCCTATTTAGGTAATTCTGACCACAAATTCAAAGTAAAAACATAGACACTGTCTAGTTGTATCATAGTAAAGGATCTCAGGGGAATTCTCCTGGATCCGGGTATCAATGTAAGAGGTCACGGGGTTGACATGGTCTCCTCTCATGTGCATCACTGAGTTCAGGTCAAACTTATCACTATAGCTACCAGTCAATTAGGAAATTCAAATGGACACGGGGCTAAGATTGAAACACACCCGAGGAAATACAGCACATCGTTTGCTATGTACTGTACCGAGTTTCTGTCGCACATTGTTATCCTATGCATTTTACAGGCCTTAAAACAGACAGTTCTTCAGCAGCGGCTGCTGAAGAGTCGGAAAATGACAGCCAATTAAGAAGCCTTTAAACTTACAAGTCAAGCACCACATGCCCGTTATGGCTTTTTTATAGATATTAAACCGTTTTGATGGCTGTATTGGTTCCCAGAATAAATGCTAAAGTGAACAGGAAATATAGCCAGAGCAAGAGGGGTGCTGAACAGTAAACAGCTCATTTGGTGAGTGTTTTCTTTTCAGAGGGACATAGAGGGACAAAGAGGGCAACAGAGGAAGACGGGCTTTGAGGGAACTTAAATCCCATTTCATCAATTCGTGAGAATCACCCTTTCTAGTTATTCTGAGGGATAAACAATTCAGGCCTGTTTCCCAATTTTTTGTGTGTCAGTTATCTGTTTTCTGCTAACGAGATGTCACTAATATGTTCTGGAATGCCGTGTGAATGGACAATTTGATTGGCTATGAAGAACTTAATGATGTATACCAAATGTGGGGGGACAGCTCCTAAGCACAGTTTTGTAGACAAACATACTCGAGCGCAGTTTGCCATTTCTGCCAGGCTGAAATCTGAAATTAAGAGCAGAATGTTTCCAAGGTGCCACATCCGTTAACCAATCATGTCTTGTTCGTTAGCATTTTCCTTCAATTAGTTAAATTGTGAGGACACGGAGGAAAAAGTGACACTTCACCAGGGCAAAAACATAATTAAAAGAAAAACAGTATTCTTGTCTGCATTTACAAAAACAAGCTTGATTGTATACCTGGGTTCCTTTTAACTAATTAAAAAACACAAATCCAATATTGTAAGTTGTCCATTTACATAAATGCATCCAACTATTGTGATGAGGATTTTGTTGTATTGTTCCTTTCAGCACACAGCAGCTTATTCCATCTTCATTTGTGCCACTGTGTCTTCTTGAGAGCAGACTCCAGTCATCGTTAAACGGCTCCATTTAAAATGCAATTTGATTATCTGCCAAATTGCTACCAAGTCTTTCCCCTCTGCAGCTTTGGGATGGGGGGTAAAAAAAATTAATTAGCATTTGTACATAAAAAAGAGGTCTTTGTCACATTTCGTACACGCCATCACAGAATGACCACCGCTTTCAAAGCTCCATCACCCTGGTGATTTCAGACTAATGTATCCAAAGGGAGAGGAGGAGGGATACAGACTACCGAGGAGGGGGAGAGAAAAGTCTCTGAAAAGTCGGTAAGGACTTCAGTGGCACCGAGAAAAACCCACAGGACATGGCATGTTTAAATAATCCAAAACTTTTCTTTAATCACAGTTTAGAAAATTGGCTGGGACCTTCAGCAGGAGACAGCTGCTCTGCCCCATAGCCATTTAATGAGATTCGCCGAGGGTTTCCCTTAAAATATTTACGCCGTCCCACGGCACAACAATATTGTCCTAGAACGGCAAGATAAGAAGCCAAGGAGGTGTGTTGAAGTTCTCCTAATCAATTTGCTAATTACTGGAGCAGCTATAGGAAAGGAGGGAGAGAGAAGAGTCCCTTCTGGCAAGCTGTATTCTAATAAACGCAACATTTTTTATTTACTTGCTGAACCGAGAGGAAGTGGGATTACAACACAGGGCTGATTCAGACAGGCTCAGTTGTGGTTGAGGTCCAAGTCAAAACAGAGAGGATCAGGCCTCCAAATAGAAAACTCTCCCAGGACCTGCATCTCTGCATCTATTTGGTAAGGGTGGGGGTTTGGAGGGGTTCAGAACAGGCTCTCTCTAGACAGAATAGTGTATTTTTATACATGAAGAAGCGGTTTAAGTACAGAAGTCACACACAGTAAATCAAGGCGAGTTGGAATCATAGTTTTAACATTTCTTTTTGTTAAATTGACTCTACAGGAATATTCCCTGGAGGTAGTGTTGATAATTGGAGTTCATTGGGACGGAGTACTTTTAACTCCATTAAGAGTAACCAGAGTCAGTATCCACATACATGTGTTCAATTCACTGTGTAAATGTTTTTATTAACTAATTTAAAAAGAAAATTCAACAGTGTTCATTTCCGCAATATGTAGTATGATTGCAGTATGTTGAAATGTAAGTTAGAGTATATATCTGTCATTCTCATTGAAAGCAAGCCAGAGAAGTGGTAGATCCGTTCTGTGTGCTACTTGCATACTTCCCATTCTTAAAAGGGCAATCAGTGGTTAAAACAATTACAAACCGCCTCCCCGCTCCTGTTTCTCAAAATAGCTGAGTGATGTGGCTAGGTCGTCCGTCTCGAGTATACTGTACCTTCCAGTTTAGCAATCACTTTGACAGCATATTCTGGCAGATGT
This sequence comes from Salvelinus alpinus, assembly GCF_045679555.1. Taxonomy (NCBI): domain Eukaryota; kingdom Metazoa; phylum Chordata; class Actinopteri; order Salmoniformes; family Salmonidae; genus Salvelinus; species Salvelinus alpinus. Next base: position 18,420,389 of record NC_092113.1, read on the forward strand.
AAAGTTCCGATTGTCGGATGTCCTTCAGGCTGGATATCATAAGGTATTAGACATCATGATTACTGGTGGTAACCCTAACATTCAATTGAATAATGCAGTGGAAAATATGCACATTTGGCGCTGGGCCTAACTCACTAGTGTTAAAAGGTAGTAAACTACTAGACTAGAGTGTACTCTGATGGAGTTGATTCTTAATTCAAAACAACACAGAAAAGTGTAAAATGGCATGCGAGTTAATGGAATGGCAATTGGAGTTAAAATTAATGAACTCCCTGAGAGTTGGATATTTACTCTATTTAGTTTCTAACTCAAAAAATATATATATACACCTTGACCAGAGTCGTTATTCTTCAAAATGGGGGTGGGACAATATAAACCCCAAAATAGAGTTTAATTTGACTCCATGGAAGTTGAATCAACTCTTGCAATTTTACTGTGCACGTTAATCACTTACAAACATGGTAACGACTAACTGAAAGATTAAAATGTAACTATTTTCAGATAGAAACATTTATTTCCTCAAATAATGGTAATACCATTATGACTGGCAAACACAAAGTAACACTTGTGTAGACCCCGAGAGAAAACATAGATGACACTAGGTTATTCATAGAGGAACAACAGGTCCGCTTCCAACTATAGGTCCAGAGGCCAGGAGCGGTGCCACGCAATGCCACATGGTGCCAGCGTGCCAGACGTGGAGCTGTGTGTCTGATGCCACCCCCTAGTGCCCTCTGGCAGAGAGGTGACCTCGCCTTCCAACCCTAGGGGCCAAGGGCATCAATGCGCCTGTCACAGGAAACGGCCCCCATCTTCACTGGGGTTACGGCAAAACCTGCTGCCTTTCTTCAACTAGTCTCCCTCACCACCCTGGCTCTATGGCCACAGACCTACTGCCCTACTGCCTTCCCAAAGGCCAAAGGTCAGCATCAAGTGAGAGTTTGAAGGATATTAACATACACTAATGAATAGCCACAGTAGTAGCAAATAGCAGGGCATGCTGCTGTGAGTAGTGAGGCGAAAACTATTTGAAATGTAGCTGTATAGAGTTATTAAATATTACCAACGATTATCAATATTAACATCTAAATCAATATTGAAAAGTCTCAGTGGTAATGACTGGGGCTGTACTTTTTGTTTGCCCTGTACCTGTGTAAACTAGTGAATTTGAATGTGTCATACCCCCTTTTTTCATTGCATACCAATTTTAGTTTAGACACATTTTTAATTTTGTTTCATATTCAATGTCTTATTGAGGAGACTAATGTCTCCTCACCAGGATAATTGACAAGTGAGCTCCAGCTAGAGTGTGGGTCTCTGTATCTATTAGATGTGCTCGGGGTGCTTGTATTTGGGCCTGCTGCCCCTAGTGGAGGAACTATAATCTGGGCCTGTATTCATAGTGTCTGAGAGTAGGAGTGCAAAGCACGCATTTATGAAGCGTCTCAGAGTAGGAGTGCTGATCTAAGATCAGGTCCTCCTTGACTTATTTATTGTGATTTAAAGGCTAAACTGATCCTAAATCAGCACTCCTACTCAGACTCTTTGTGAACAGGGGCCATGAACTAGAATTAGGTCGCCCTGTCTATATACACTGAGTGTACAAAACATTAGGAACACCTGTTCTTTCCATGACATAGACTGACCAGGTGAATCCAGGTGAAAGCTATGATCCCTTATTGATGTTAAACTTGTTAAATCCACTTCAATCAGTGTAGATGAAGGAGAAGAGACAGGTTAAAGAAGGATGTTTAAGCCTTGAAACAATTGAGACATGGATTGTGTATGAGTGCCATTGAGATGGCATACATTCAAGGGTTTTTCTTGATTTTTACTATTTTATACATTGTAGAATAATAGTGAAGACATTAAAACTTTGAAATAGCACATATGGAATCATATAGTAACCAAAAAAGTATAAACAAATAAAAATATATTTTATATTTGAGATTCTTCAAAGTAGCCATCCTTTTCCTTGATGACACCTTTGCACACTCTTGGCATTCTCTCAACCAGCTTTATTAGGTAGTCACCTGGAATGCATTTCAATTAACAGGTGTGCCTTGTTAAAAGTTAATTTGTGGAATTTCTTTCCTTCGACACCAACTTCAGATGAGTCTCCTGACTTTGGTGTCGTGGGGTGGTCATAGAGTGGTCATTTTATAGGTCAAACCGTTCGGACGCAACAGACGTTTTCGTGAGAAAACAGATTTTAGGGATGTCTCATTGTGCGACAAACACCAGCTCTGCCACCTTTCACCACAGATGCAGAAGTTTGCCAGACGCAGTGGACAGAGACAAATCTAATGCGACAAAAAAAAATCTGATATCTCTAGCTTAAATTAGGGTTGCAAAGGGTCGGAAACTTTCCGGAAAATATCCATGGGAAGTTAAGCCCTGGAATTTGGGGAATTTTACTTAAATTCATCAAAAAAAGTTTGCTTATAACAGTGAACCTTTTTTGTGGGATATACATAAGGCAATTCTAGTTCTTGTAGCATATTTTGTTTAAACTTTCCCCAATTCAATGGAATTGCAACCCTCTGCATGAACAGTGGATTCTTTCATCACATGTACAGCTGATTCTCAAGATCTTACACACTAATGAGATGCTATTGAGCCCACATTACTACACTGTCTGAGCCAAGGACTACATGCTTTCTGGTAAGTTTTAATTACAATACTGGGTGGGGTGAATATATTTTATATGACATACAAGATTTTTTGTTAACTAGTAAATAGTACCCTACAGCAAAGTGTGTTTAAATCATTTATAACTAGTTACAATTTCTGCTAGTTAGTTTTTGCCTCCATCTGGGTTTTAGCTCGCTTGTGCCTGTTATCTGAGGAGTGTTAATTCATCTGTTTCCATACATGTTTCATTTTAAAACATTTATCTTAAAGGAGTTGTTTAATCTAACTGCTTAACTATTTATCTGTACATGGAATTGTATTTTTTATTTTTTTACAAATTGTTTTCTAATCTTTACAGGAAAATTCCACGGGCACTATCTGATGTGTGGAGACAATTCACTGCCAAATCATATGTGAAGAATGCAACAAAGATGCAGAATCATCTGGCCAAGTGCATAAAGTTCCATCAGCGCTCACAACAAGCAACCTCTGACAAAAGTCCCTCTACTTCTATTTGAGGTGCTATCGACACCTTATCGATAGCAACAGCTCATGGTCCTCCTGGAATCAGAAGTTTTTTTGACTCAATGGAGGAACGTAGTCAGAGAAATGCTGATGAATGACTTGCTCGAGCTGTGTATTCAACTGATTCACCTCTGATGCTCACAGGCAATGTGTAATGGAAGAGATTTCTGAATGTTCTTCGCCCAGCATACACCCCTCCAACCAGACATGCTTTATCTACTCATTTGATGGATGCAGAGTTCAACAGAGTTCAAGTGAAGGTCAAGTAAATCATAGAGAAAGCAGACTGTACTGCAATCATCTCTGATGGGTGGTTGAATGTTCGTGGGCAAGGAATAATTAACTACATCCTCTCCACCCCTAAACCAGTATTCTACAAGAGCACAGACACAAGGGACAACAGACACACCAATCTCTACATTGCAGATGAGCTGAAGCAGTCATCAATGACCTTGGACCACAGAAGGTATTTGCACTGGTGACAGACAATGCTGCGAAGGCTGCTTGGTCTAAAGTGGAGGAGTCCTACCCTCACATCACACCCATTGGCTGTGCTGCTCATGCATTGAATCTGCTCCTCAAGGACATCATGGCACTGAAAACAATGGATAGACTCTACAAGAGAGCCAAGGAAATGGTTAGGTATGTGAAGGGTCATCAAGTTAAAGCAGCAAGTGAGAAGAATAAGAGCACCACATTGAATCTGCCCAGCAACACCCATTGGGGTGGTGTTGTCATCATGTTTGACAGTCTCCTGGAGGTGAAGGAGTCTCTCCAAGAAATGGCCATATCACAGTCTGCTGATATGGAGAGCCCCATATCAGCAGACTGTGATGTATTTTTGGAGAGAGTGGTAAGCAGCCTGAAACTCCTGAAACCTATAGCAGTAGCCATTGCACGGATTGAGGGAGACAAATCCATCCTGTCTGATGTTCAGACTCTGCTTGCAGATGTAAGAGAAGAAATCCGTACTGCCCTGCCCACTTCACTGTTGCTCCAAGCAGAGGAAATTGCAGTTCTGAAATACATCAAAAAGTTTGAAGACTTCTGCCTGAAGACCTTCTGCCGCACTGCAGCGTACATGTTGGACCCAAAGTATGCTGGCAAGAGCATACTGTCTGGTGCAGAGATCAACAAAGCCTATGCTGTCATCACTACGGTGTCTCGCCACCTTGGCCTGGATGAGGGCAAGGTTCTTGGCAGTCTGGCGAAGTACACTTCCAAGCAAGGGCTTTGGGATGGAGATGCAATATGGCAGTCGTGCCAACATATCTCATCGGCCACCTGGTGGAAGGGACTTTGTGGATCTGAGGCTCTTTCCCTTGTTGCCTCCATCATCCTCCAAATCCCACCAACATCAGCCGCCTCAGAGCGCAACTGGTCCTTGTTTGGGAACACACACACCAAAGCACGCAACAGGCTGACCAATACAAGGGTTGAAAAATCTGTGGCCATCCAGGAAAATTTGAGGCTTTTTGAGCCTGACAACGAGCCATCCTCAACAAGGTTGGAAAGGGTCAGTGAAGATGAGGCCTCAGAGTCTGATGTTCAAGAGGTGGACATTGAGGAGTTTCGGGGAGAAGACATGGAAGCCTGAGAGGAAGACAACCAAAGACAACCGAAACACAACCCCGCCAAGCCGCACTGCTTCTTGACACAATGCTTGCTTAACCCAGAAGCCAGCCACACCAATGTGTCTGAGGAAACACTGTACACCTGGCGACCGTGTCAGCATGCATTGCGCCCTGCCCGCCACAGGAGTCACTAGAGCGATGGGACAAGGACCACCCGGCCGGCCAAACCCTCCCTTAACCAGGACGATGCTGGGCCAATTGTGCGCCGCCTCGTGGGTCTCCTGGTCACAGTGCATTAGACCACTGCGCCACTGAAGCCCCTAAATTGATGGAATTGTTTTATTATGTTACTTAGATCGACGCACCGGCTCTAGGGGGTTTTAAGTGTCTTTGAACAAGGTATGGTATTTAAAAAAGTATGATTTAACCTTTATTTAACTAGGCAAGTCAGTTAAAGAACAAATTATTATTTACAATGACGGCCTACCCTGGTCAAACCCGGACGATGCTAGGTAATTTGTGCGCCGCCCTATGGGACTTCCAATCACGGCCAGATGTGACACAGCCTGGATTCGAACCAGGGACGGTAGTTACATCTCTTGCACTGAGATGCAGTGCATTGACCGCTGCGCCACTCGGGAGCCCTGGTAATAGGTGACAAGCGCACCGGTTTGAGTGTGTCAAGAACTGCAACGCTGCTGGGTTTTTCACTCTCAACCGTTTCCCGTGTGTATCAGGGATGGTCCACCACCCAAAAGACATCAGCCAACTTGACACAACTGTGGGAAGCATTGGAGTCAGCATGGGCCAGCATCCCTATGGAATGCTTCTCGACACCTTGTAGAGTCTATGCCCCAACGAATTGAGGCTTTTCTGAGGGCAAAAGGTGGTGCAACTCAATATTAGGAAGGTTTTGTACACTCAGTGTATATCTTATTCATTATGATCTAAAAGGCAAAACTGCTTCTAGATCAGCTCTTCTACACTGATATGCTTTATGAACATGGGCCCTGAAGTCTGTAAAATTGGGAACAAGGACCACCACTCACTCAGTTAGAACTGAGTGAATAAGAGTTAGGTGTTTGTCGGATTGTTAACTATAGTTTTATTGAGGCTCATTAATGAATACCACCGGTATTCAAATCCATTGAGTGTACACCAAACTGTTTTCAGTCTCTTCTTCAAAACAATCAAGTAGGAGTCCAAATTGTATACACTTTTAATTGTATCCATTGCATTGCACTTCTCTCAATGTTGTAAATCAATGTTACACGCATTGGTTCGATTCTACACTACGATTCATTAATTGAACCATTATCGCATCAATCTGGTTTCATTATTTTACCTTGGCTTAAAATGATACTTTGTTTAATCGACAAACATGCATGTTCGTCCAGTGGGTGTAATGTTGATTTCGCTGGTTTTCTATTTCCCTCTCTTTATTTCATATTTTTTACACTAGTTCCCCTCGCTCCGGCAGTCTCTACGGTATGTAGTTGAGCAGATGAATCCGAGCCCGAACAATCCCACTGAGTATTATGGCAAAAACAAAAACACATGAAAAAACCTGTTGATGTGACATTTTGTTCCCTCTCACCTCAACGCACGCCAGTCACAATGGACCACTGCCGCTGTGTGGGGCTGCTGTGTTTCTAATCACCATGGTGATGTCTCTTTGCCTCCCAGGCTCCCTTGGGGGTGGGGGGTGGGCGGGGCAAGGGAGCCAGTTGTCAACCAAGCCCCAACCAACAACCAAAACTGAGGAGGGGGTGGGGGTGGGTAGCTATTGCCAGAGAGATGCTCCTACAGGTATCTTAGTACTGATGTAACATCCTCAACACATGCACGTGCACACACACAGGAGCCACACCTGCCCAATCCAAGTACTGCTACCTGCTCCGTGCTCTCTCCACATTCCCAGTCAAGACAACAACAGCACGTCAACGGCACAATGTTGATTGAGGGGAGTTAAACTTACAGTAGGGGGAAGGCTTTGAATTTCACTCCTAACCTTTAAAATGGCAAAAAATAGAACAAAATGGTGCAGGTTCACGAGCAACTAGGCTGAGAACATCTGTGTGTGGGTAAATCATCTTTACGTGACAGAGAGACTCAGAGATGTCATTACTCTGGAACAAGACAAAAGGGCACCTCTCATTCTTAGCCCTTCGGATCATTTTTCATTCGCTTGTTTGATTGTTACCCTCCCTGCCTGTTCATTCTCAAACAGACCAACTAAACTCTCAACTCTACTGCCTCACAGATATGTGACAGAAAGACAAAGCACTTCAACCAAACATGAACACTAACATTACATTACAATTTAGCTCTAAACTAATTCAAGGTCTAGAATAAACAATTCATGTGATATGATAATTCAAAAGTTTAGCTAGTTTGATATTGACAGTTTTGCTCATATACCTGGTGCTTTCGTCCAGTGACTGCATACAATAAGGAGATTTATTAAGCTCAGCACTTCCAAAGCTTCAGTCGACTCAAGTAGTTGCTATAAGTTGGTGCTAAAAGAGAATTACGTGAACTGGGATGGTTATAACATGGTTTAACATAAGCCTGTCATGTTATGTCATCAGATGTCTGATTCATTTAACTGATGAATGACAACACAGATTACACAGTATGTTGTGCACGTGCACTGCCTTGAATTTGGGGGGAGGGAGGGAGGAGTGTATAAAACAATATCCAGAATTCAAGGCTGACCTTGTGTCTATACACTAAACAAATGCAGCAATTGGACACTCCAAGTGGTTGGCAATCCGTCTCATGAGTTAATTTGGCACCGATTTAGCCAACACATTTTACTGCTCACCTTTTGGACCACACCCAAATAACAGCTTGGCATAAGCATCTAGTTGCTGCCACTTCTTTAAAGCCCTATGAGAAGTCACATGGTTTCCTTCTTTTTTTTCTTTAACGAGGCAATCTGGGATTGGTACATCCTTTTCAACTTTTAAATGAATGACTATAGACATTGACTCTTGACGAATAGAACTTAAAAATGCTTCATGAGTTTAGTTCAACTGTCTTACCCCATCAGAACCCAAAATATAGGCTAAGCTTGTTTTACTCCATTGCTTGTAAACAACGTTATTGTAAACGTTATATAGTTATATTGTTTTTAAATTTTATTGTTAAAACGCTAATTTTGATCACATGGATGGTCCTTGCATCCATAGCTCTGACTATGAATTTGAAATTGGTTACATTGCTGCTTACCCCGAAATAATGGTGGGGTGGCTGCTTTGTTGTTGTTTAATCCCAGATTTCACCTTTAACATATCTCAAATGCCACATCATATGTAACATCTGGTATAAGAATAAGAATAAACATATTCACCGATTACAGAATAAAGTTACATTCAAGGTACATACACATATCCCACAGAAGTGAACTCAATATCTATATGATTAACGGGTAATGCAATTGATTGGTAGGGAAAACAGCCAAGACAAATCTTCTAAACCAATTGATTTAAATCTGATACTGGACTGTTTACTACATGGTTGCTAGTTAAGATCATCGCCTGCCACCACGTTAATCAGCTCCAGGTCGTACATCAGTCGGAAAGGCAGGTGACATTTTAAGAAATGCTTTATAAGTTGTTTGAACCTAACGTCTTGTAAAAAGTTTATCATATGTTATGTCTGTGTCATTATGAGATGATTATAAGACATAAGGGCATAAATTATAAATGATGCAATGCATTATAACTGCATCATAACGCATTCTACCGGCAGGTCTTAAGATAAGTGTTACTCAAAGGCACAGGCTCGAAAGAACCTTAATGACCTTAATGACACCTTTCTCCTTGAGCGTCTATGCTTAAGTCTCTTCCTCCTTTTCCCCTCCCCTGTCCCAAAGCAGCCAGCTGGGAACAGTGTGCATGTGCTGACGTCCCCACTAACCTTGGCCAGTGTTAGGATTACCGTGCATTTACACTCAATGCTCCTTCTTTCCTTAAGACTTATTAAGAATGATAATAGGCTCGGAAAGGGGCAGCATGTCCCTTTCTCGGTCTTGTGAGCTCTCTTCCTCGTCGCTCTCTTTTTTTCTAACCTGCATCTTCTACCTCTCTCTCTCTCTCTCTCTCTCTCTCTCTCTCTCTCTCTCTCTCTCTCTCTCTCTCTCTCTCTCTCTCTCTCTCTCTCTCTCTCTCTCTCTCTCTCTCTCTCTCTCTCTCTCTCTCTCTCTCTCTCTCTCTCTCTCTCTCTCTCTCTCTCTCTCTCTCTCTCTCTCTCTCTCTCTCTCTCTCTCTCTCTCTCTCTCTCTCTCTCTCTCTCTCTCTCTCTCTCTCTCTCTCTCACACACCCCTGCATCCTCCATCTTTCTCTCTCTCCTCTGTATTGAAAGGGCCTAGAACAAATTACCAAAAAGGCCATTACCATCTATGAACTGAAGGATTTAATCGATAGTTATTTCATGCCTTCAAAATCAACCCTATATTACTGTTGTCTGTGTGATTTGTTTATTTTGCCCGGGAAAATTCCTTCACTCGAAGAGGGAAAGATTGCTCGGGATGCAATTCACCTTGAGCCTCTATTATAATGGATTTCTCTACTGGTTGATCAAGCATGCAAAAAGGACATTTCCCCAGCACTAAAATAAAAACAATAATGATGATTAAAAACACAAGCACTATTTGCACTTGTACTACTGTATGTGTCGAGGGCAGTAGATTTTACAAGTCGAGACCGAATGGACGTTGTTGTGTGGTGTGAATTTGGATACAAAATCATTACATGGGGCAATTGAGGTAGTTCAAGTGTGAGAAAACAATAGTATTAGCTCTTGAGGCCTGTCAAATTGCAGCCTGAGATTATTGAAATTTGTTTTGACATCAAAGACCTGCAGGTCCAGAGCCAAGGTCAAACTGGAAAGGAACACACACCCGACCTGGATTCAAATACTATTTGAAATGATCTTAAATACTTGAGCTGAGCTTGACTGAGCTTGTCTGGCACAATGGAACCAATAGAGTAGTTGCAAAAGTGCAAACCCTGCCCATCTGGCACTGCAGGAATGCTAAAGCTAACATTGAAAGATTTAAAATAGTATTTGAACCACAGGTCTGACACACACAGGGTTCATTCTGCAAAACCTTGACAGATACTTACTTGAGAATACATTTTTTACATTTAAAACTCGGACAAAACAGAGATGCTAGTTCTAGGTCCCAAGAAACAAAGAGATCTGCTGTTTGATGTGATGTCTCAAATAACACTGTGAAGAACCTCAGCGTTACTCTGGAACCTGATCTCTCTTTTGACAAACATATCAAAAGTATATGAAGAGCAGCTTGTCTCCATATTTGTAACATTGCAAACTGAAATGTTTTGTGCAAAAGACAAAAACAAGATTAGTCTACTGCAATGCTCTACTCTCCGGCTACCCGGATAAAGCAGTAAATAAACTTCAGCTAATGCTAAACACGGCTGCTAGAATCTTGACTAGAACCTCAAAATTCGATCATATTACTCCAGTGCTAGCCTCTTACTCCATTGCTACACAGGCTTCCTGTTAAGGCTATAGCTGATTTCAAGGTTTTACTGCTAACCTACAAAGCATTACTTGGACTTGCTCCTACCTATCTCTCCGATTTGGTCCTGCCGTACATACCAACACGTATGCTACGTTTACAAGATGCAGGCCTCCTTATTGTTCCTAGAATTTCAAAGCAAACAGCTGGAGGCAGGGCTTTCTCCTATACATTTTTGTGAAATGGTCTGGAATGGTCTGCCAATCCATGTGAGAGATGCAGACTCGGTCTCTACCTTTAAGTCTTTACTGAAGACTCATCTCTTCAGTAGGTCCTATGATTGAGTATAGTCTGGCTCAGGGGTGTGAAGGTGAACTGCAAGGCACTGGAGTGACGAACCACCCTTGCCGTCTCTGTCTGGCCGGCTCCCCTCTCTCCACTGGGATTCTCTGCCTCTGACCCTATTACGGGGGCTGAGTCACTGGCTTGCTAGTGCTCTCCCATGCCGTCCCTAGGAGGGGTATATCACTTCGTGCCAGGCTTTTTCGCTATACTCGACTTGAGTGGGTTGAGTCACTGACGTGATATTGCTGTCCGGTTTTGCACCTGCTCGGGCTTGTGCGGTAGGGGAGATTTTTGTGGGCTATACTCTGCCTTGTCTCAGGGTAGCAAGTTGGTGTTGTGTTGATATCCATTTGGTGGTGTGGGGGCTGTGCTTTGGCAAAGTGGGTGGGTTTATATCCTGCCTGGTTGGCCCTGTCCAGGGTGTCCCCCGACCCCCCATGTCTCAGTCTCCAGTCTCTATGCTGCAATAGTCTATGTAGTCTAGCCCCCGGGGGGGCTAGGGTCAGTTTGTTTTATCTGGTGTAATTCCTGTGTGAACTTAAGTTTGCTCCCTCTATTTCTCCCATCTCTCTCCTGCCCTCTCTCTCTGTCCCCTCCTGGAGGACCTGAGCCTTAGGATAATGCCTCAAGACTACCTGGCCGGACAACTTCTGGCTGTACCCATCCCCAGTCCACCTGATCATGCTGCTGATACAGTTTCTGCTGTTCTGCCTGCGGCTAAGGAACCCTGACCTGTTCAGCGGATGTGCTACCTTGTCCCAGACCTGCTGTTTTGACCCTCTCTCTCCCTCTACCGCACCTGCTGTCTCGACCACTGAATGCTCGGCTATGAAAAGCCAACTGACATTTACTCCTGAGATGCTGACCTGTTGCACCCTCTATAACCACTGTGATTATTATTTGACCCTGCCGGTCATCTAGGAACTTTTGAACATCTTGAAGAACGATCTGGCCTTAATGGCCATGTACTCTTATAATATCCATCGGGCACAGCCAGAAGAGGACTGGCCACCCCTCAGAGCCTCGTTCCTCTCTAGGTTTCTTCCTAGGTTTTTCCTAGCCCCCGACCTTCTACATCTGCATTGCTTGCTCTTTGCGGTTTTACGCTGGGTTCTGTATATGCACTTTGTGACATCTGCTGAGATAAAAAGGGCTTTATAAATATATTTGATTGATTGATTGAATTAGACACCTGAATGTTTCTCTGACTGATAGGTCTACAGAACATGTATAGGTTGGAGGTATGACAATAGACAGCCGACTACGCAAGAAGACTCAACCACACTGTCGACCAAGGGCCACTGCATACAAGTCAATACTTCCTGTGTCGGGATGGTGCGATCCAATCAAGAGGCCTGATGTATTGCACCCATACACCAACAATTAAAGTTACATTACTTAAAACGGTATGTATGTTACTGTACTGTTTTAGTCCTTCCTTCCTTCTGTTCACCTGTCCTTCCGTTCACTTTTTCACACAATCAACGAAAAAAGGGGGTACATTTGGAGAAAGTAGGGGAAGAAGAAAAGTGTGTGTGTGTGTGTGTCTCTCTCTCTCTCTCTCTCTCTCTGTGGGGTCTCTCTGATGCTCCGGGGGTAAGTTTATCCTAGGTAAAGATCTAGGATCAGCTTAGTGAGGAAAATGCTAAACCGACCCAAGATCAGCATCTAGCCTAATTTCAACCTACTCTTCTCTCTAACTCCTGAACAACACTTTACTGCACTGCAACTGCTGTTGATCATGTGAAGCACACTAAGCCCGTACCACTCCACATCACACAGTTTTGTCAACATTTACAGGTGCACCATCGAACCACTAAACTAAACTTTCCTTTGGAGTTTCAAACTATGCCATTGTAAGAAGCTGATGTACCTTACCTTTTTACCTGGCTAAAGCTTACTACTGTAATCATTTAAGACAAACTTACTATATAATATTCCTCAACAGGAGCTTAATAAACTGCTTGACTGAAATATGTTGGTAACAAGGATATTGAAGTGTTTTCCCTAGCTTCATAACAAATTGGCCTACATCATAACAGCATCTAAACTCATCTGTTGTGTTAGTATGGGAGATAAATAAGGAATAAACATATTTCAATTACAGTACTGGTCCATCGTGAAGCTTGATACGCACAATGAAACCATACCTATACACATACACATATGGCATGTGTATAAAACACACAAAATAAAATATAAAACGAACATCCCCAATGCTTGACGAGAAGGAAAAAAAGTTTCATGTTTACCTTGTGCGCTAATACCACTGGCATTTTTAATATGGGAGATGGCTTCCCTTGAATGATCTGTTTAACCAAAGACAGGGGAGAAGAAAAAAAAAAGGGTAATTAATTACTTATGGGAGCCTTGCACGCGAAAGACAATTAACCTGCCTGGTCGCCATGGATATGACATATTTGCCCTGAAAACAACACAATAATTAGCAAAGGAGAAAGATCCGGCGAGAATATGAGAACTCCTGGGTTTAAAGTACCAGTGATCTTTTCTCTAGTCTCTCTGTATGGGGATCATTTACACGTAACATACACACTGGCATATGCAAAGATATCATTGAAACAATGCTTTGAAAATGAGGTAAAGACTTAAGGTAAAGACAGTATTATCCACCATATTCCTTGGCTTATTGTACTGATCAGTTCATTGATATTTGAGCAAAAAATATGAACAAGAAGCATATTCCAAATGAAGTATCATAAGTGATTCTGTATGGCTGAGTTGGTAGAGCATGGCGCTTGCAAAGCCAAGATTGTGGGTTCAATTCCCAGGACCACCCATACATAAAATGTATGCATGCATGATTAAGTCACAATGGCATATATTTTGAATGTAAAAGAAACCTACTAACTATAAGATGAGAAATCGTGTTTATTCTATCCATACAAGTATAATGAATCTCCTCTTTCAGGACTGAATACCACTATGTGGCTGATGTCTGATTTTATGTGCTATGAAGAGTTTAGATTGTGTGTGTGTGTGTGTGTGTGTGTGTGTGTGTGTGTGTGTGTGTGTGTGTGTGTGTGTGTGTGTGTGTGTGTGTGTGTGTGTCAGGTGCCCGCTTCAACAACTTAATAAGGCAAAGGGTGAGATATGTGTGCCTATGAGTTGGCAATACGATGTGAAGCTTTGTTGTTTTTTTTGCCTATAAAGTCAAACAAAAAATGCAGACACATAATGGCAACATTGTAGGCTAATCATTATACAATGGGGTGGATAAGATAAGACAACCCTCATCAAATGCATGCTTAACTTCGGCATTTTGTTGCATTGCCATTGAATATGGAATGTTTTTCCATGCATTGTTGCTAGGCCTAGGCCTACTAGTTTGATAAATACAGTAGCCCTGGAGGTCCGCCCACCAGACAGCATATGAACGCGTCATAAACCATGAAAAAACAATAGCAGGAAATTAGCTCTAAATCAGCAACATTTTCTCTCAACCTTATGGCAAAATGTTTAAAATAGCATGAGATTAGCTATAAAACTGCACATTCTTCCCTCTGCCCCATGGCAATTTTTTATTTATTAATATATTTATTTGGGGGGGGGGTTTGCTCGACCATGCGAGGACCCCGCGAAACTGCGCTATGCCACTGATGCTGTGTTATTTTCTTGTTGGTTGACCTATAATGAAAAAGAATGAAGAAGCCATCTCTGTTGTATATTTTGGCAGTGCGATAGAGATGGCGTAAATAAACAGTCACAAGAAAGTTAACTTGGCAATTGAATGGTGGGCTACATTGTTATGTTTTAGTCTTTCCGAAAGTTTGGAATTTGACAGCGGTCTGTTTTAAAGTTTTGGAAAGCCCAGCTCGACACTGTCAAAAGCACAGCAGCCTACCTATGAGTCGCTCGAATGCTCCTGTCCGCAAGCTCGCGCGCTGAGGTAGGGGCTACACTGTAGAAGCAAGCTGTTCACCGTTAAACCATTCGTCTGCTAAAGGTATCATTTTGAGAGTATTTTCATGCCGAATGGCAGGTAGCCTACCGACGGCAAAGGCAGCGACGCCGAAAAGAGTAGGCTACTTTGATGTTGCTCAGCGTTTTAAGTGATATCTTTGGAAATGCGAAAATAGTGAGGTGAAAATGAAAACTCTTACCTGTAGGCTACTTCGCTGTCTTTCGGTGACTTTCCAATTCCTAATAAGGGGTATGTGTGTTTAGGGTGGACTGTGAGAGAGCATGCTTGATCAAAGTTGGCACCTTTTTTCAGTTTTTCTTGTTTTATTGTTGCATTTTCCAATTTCTTACATGGGGCGAGTTGCCCGGAAGATCTGCCCTGGAGACCGGCTCGAAGTGGGAAGAGGAGTCCTTAATTGAATTTCTCGGTAAGCAATTGTCGGTTGGAAAAGCTGGAACGGAATCCTGATGTCATTCTCTATTTCAGCCTGACAGGCTTTAGAAATCATAGTTGTCGCTCTAGTGTAGTAAACTGTACTTCAAGAAAAGGGCCACATTAAAACTTGAATGCTTATTGCTACATCCATTTCTGGACTTATACATTTATGATATATATTAATTCTTGAAGAATATAACTTAGGCCTAACTTATAATGTGCCTTAAGAAAGTTTTCACACCACTTGACTTTTTCCACATTTTGTTGTGTTACAGCCTGCATTTAAAATGTTAGATGTTGTGTCACTGATCTACACACAATATTCCATAATGTTAAAGTGGAATTTTGTTTGGAGAATTTTATTTTTTATTTATAAAAAAAAAAAAATGAAGCTGCCCCTTTGTTATGGCAAGCCTAAATAAGTTCAAGAGTAAAAATGTGCTTTTAAAAAATCGCATAATAAGTTGTATGTAGTGGTTAACATGATTTTTTTAATGACTACCCCATCTCTGTACATCACACATACAGTTATCTGTAAGGTCCCTCAATCGAGTAGTGGATTTCAAGAACAGATTCAACCACAAAGACCTTGGAGGTTTTTCAATGCCTTGCAAAGAAGGGCACCGATTAGTATATGTGTGAAAAAAAGGCAGAAGCTGAATATCCCTTTGAGCATGGTGAAGTTATTAATTACACTTTGAATGGTGGATCAATACACCCAGTCACTACAAAGATAGAGGTGTCCTTCCTAACTCAGTTGGCGGAGAGGAAGGAAACTGCTCAGGGATTTCACCATGAGGCCAATGTTGATTTTAAAACAGTTACAGAGTTTAATGGTTGTGATATGATAAAAATGAGGGTGGATCAACAACATTGTAGTTACTCCACAAAACTAACCTGAATGACAGAGTGAAAATATTCCAAAACATGCATCCTGTTTGCAACCAGCACAACACATCATTGAGTACCACTTCATATTTTTAAGCATGGTGGTGGCTGCATCATTTTATGGGAATGCAAGGACTAAGGAGTTTTTGGGGGGATAAAAAGAAACAGAATACAGCTATAAGCACAGGCAGAATACTAGAAGAAAACCTGGTTCAGTCTGCTTTTCAACAGACAGTGGGAGACAAAATCACCTTTCAGCAGGAAAATAACCTAAAACACAAGGCCAAATCTACACTGGAGTTGCTTACCAAGACAACTTTGAATGTTCCTGAGTGGTCTAGTTACAGTTTTGACTTACAGTACCAGTCAAAAGTTTGGACACACCTACTCATTCAAGGGTTTTTCTTTATTTTTACTATTTTCTACATTGTAGAATAATAGTGAAGACATTAAAACTATGAAATAACACGTGGAATCATGAAGTAACCAAAAAAGTATTAAACAAATACAATTATATTTGAGATTCTTCAAAGTAGCCATCCTTTGCCTTGATGACAGCTTTGCACACTCTTGGCATTCTCTCAACCAGCTTCATGAAGTACCTGGAATGCATTTCAATTAACAAGTGTGCCTTGTTAAAAGTTCATTTGTAGAATTTCTTTCCTTAATGCATTTGAGCCAATCAGTTGTGTTGTGACAAGGTGGGTGGGGGGGATACAAAAGATAGCCCTATTTGGTAAAATACCAAGTCCATATTATGACAAGAACAGCTCAAATAAGTAAAGAGAAACATCAGTCCATTATTACTTTAAGACAGGAAGGTCAGTCAATCCAGAAAATTTTAAGAACATTGAAAGTTTCTTCAAATGCAGTCGCAAAAATCATCAAGCGATATGATGAAACTGACTCTCATGAGGACTGCCACAGGAAAGGAAGACCCAGAGTTACCTCTGCTGCAGAGGATACGTTTATTAGAGTTAACTGCACCTCAGATTGCATCCCAAATAAATGCTTTGCGAATTTCTGCAAAGAAACCACTACTAAAGGACACCAATAATAAGAAGAGACTTGCATGGACCAAGAAACACGAGCAATGGACATTAGACAGGTGGACATCTTGTCCTTTGGTCTGCGTCCAAATTTGAGATTGTTGGTTTCAACCGCCGTGTCTTTGTGAGACTCAGAGTAGTTGAACGGATGATCTCCGCATGTGTGGTTCCACCGTGAAGCATGGAGGAGGAGGTGTGGGGGTGCTTTGCTGGTGACACTGTCTGTGATTTATTTAGAATTTAAGGCACACTTAACCAGCATGGCTACCACAACATTCTGCAGCGATACGCCATCCCATCTGGTTTGCGCTTAGTGGGACTATCATTTGTTTTCAACAGGACAATGACCCAACACGCCTTCAGGCTGTGTAAGGGCTATCTGACCAAGAAGGAGAGTGATGGAGTGCTGCATCAGATGACCTGGCCTCCACAATCACCCAACCTCAACCCAATTGAGATGGTTTGGGATGAGTTGGACCGCGGGTGAAGGAAAAACATCCTACAAGTACTCAGCATATGTGGGAAATCCTTCAAGACTGTTGGAAAAGCATTCCAGGTGAAGCTGGTTGAGAGAATGCCAAGTGTGTGCAAAGCTGTCATCAAGTAAAAGGGTGGCTACTTTGAAGAATCTCATATATAAAATATATTTTGATTTGTTTAACACTTTTTTGGTTACTACTTGATTCCAAATGTGTTATTTCATAGTTTTAATGTCTTCACTGTTATTCTACAATGTAGAAAATAGTAAAAATAAAGAGTAGGTAGGTGTGTCCAAACTTTTGACTCGTACTGTAATTCAAAACTGTAACTAGACCACTCAGGAACATTCAATGTTGTCTTGGTAAGCAACTCCAGTGTAGATTTCTTCTTGTGTTTTGGTTATTTTCATGCTCAAAGGTGATTTTGTCTCCCACTGTCTGTTGGAAAGCAGACTGAACAAACTTTTGACTGGTACTGTATATCGTCTTGAAAATCTATGACAAGACTTAAATGGTTGTCTAGCAATTATCAACAATCAACTTGACAGAGCTTGAAGAATTTTCAAAATAATAATGGTCAAATATTGTACAATCCAGGTGTGCAAAGTTCTTAGATTTACCCCAAAAAACTCACAGCTGTAATCGCTGCCAAATGTGCTTCTACAAAGTATTGGGGGTGTGAATACTTATGTAAATTAGATATTTCTGTATTTAATTTTCAATAAATGTGCAAAAATGTCTAAAAACATGTTTTCTCTTCATTTTGGGGTATTGTGTGTAGATGGGTGATGAAAAAAAATCTTTAATCCATTTTGAATTCAGGCTGTAACACAACGAAATGCAGAATAAGTCAAGGTGTATGAATACTTTCTGAAGGCACTGTAAATGCCTCATGAGCTTAGTTCAACTGTCAGACCCCATCAGAACCCCAAATATATGTAAATGTAAACACCCATTACAGCCTCAAAACACGGTTAAAACTATAATTTTGATATCATGGCTGGTCATTCCTTGCACCCATAGCTCTGTCTATTAATCTGAGAGTGGTTACATTTCTCCAGGCCCATCCCTCAGCTTTTTACCAAAACAGAGGCGGGGTGACCGCTTTGTTACTTGGAGAATTAGAGAAGCCTATATTGACCACATGGGCAAAAATAAGCTTCCATTTCAATGTCATGTTCAGATCAACATGATATACCCTACTTTGTGTGTTAGGATAGGGCCATGGTATAGCCTTTGTCTACTACATAGTAGATAGAGTA
Source organism: Salvelinus alpinus (assembly GCF_045679555.1). Lineage (NCBI taxonomy): Eukaryota > Metazoa > Chordata > Actinopteri > Salmoniformes > Salmonidae > Salvelinus > Salvelinus alpinus. Next base: position 18,438,997 of record NC_092113.1, read on the forward strand.
TTAGTGGCATGGAAGTAATGACAAAGCATCTAGGCATGAAAGGTTATCTTTTTGCAAACTATACTTTAAAAAAAGGGCTTGGCATCAGGTTAATCCATTCTGATCAATATGTTTCATTCATTTGGTTGAAAATGATTATAATTTAGAAAAATGTCTGCATTATTTAATTTAACACACAATGACCTAATACTTTCAAAAGCAAAACATTCACCTCCCCTCTCCATCCTCTTTCTCTACCATCCATGTATCATTATTCTGTAAAATATTCTGAGCATGAGACAACTTGAAGGTATTCCAGGATGAAAGCCCATAGGAATAGAAGAGCTATGATAATGTATTTTAAACCTGAACTTTTCCTTATCTAAATTCTGCAGTCTTGTGAACTATTGACAAACAGATTATTGCCAATTAGCAGTTTTGTGATGCACCCTGTTCTACATAATAAAGAATCTAGAGGATCGATAGCAGAGTCAACTAAACAGGTTGGTAGTGTTTTGATCTCTAGGCTCATTGTAGGGTTTAGGCTGCAAGGATTTGTAAACTCACACTTTGTGGCCTACCTCTACTAGCTGCGATTCCAGGCAAGTTAGGCTTGAAAACATTATCTCTTTAACTAGAGGAAAACTAGGAAGAGGAAAACGGCAATCAAACAGGCCAAGTC